>NC_135695.1:17520875-18218375 GCF_964276395.1 Gasterosteus aculeatus | reverse complement strand
TTCAGACCTCCACCTTGAAGCTGCCCGTTAGCTACAGTGCACGTCCACAACCTCACAGAAGGAAAATAAGACGGCGGTGCGTCCACCTGTAGATGATGTCACCTCCGACACATTCCTCTCCTCCAAACAAGTCGCCTCCACTTGATTGAGCTCCTTTCTGAGGGGGGGGGGGTTAAGTTGGCTCAGTTGGATCCGTCCCTAGTGGGAACCAAGGACGGTCAAGGGCAAGTTGCTTTCGACATGAGCCGTGGACGGAGAGGAGCGACGGCTCACTTCAAAGTCTCTGTCCTCCGCGTCCGCTCACTGACCGCGTCGGGGAGGAAAAAGAGAAACGCTCGCTCCAGATCAACCGAGTCCTTCCGCCTCCACCAGATGAAAACCATTTAGCGGCTGGAGGAGGAAGGCATTCCTGAAGGAGAGCAGCTACAGGGAGCTGGAAAGAATTACCCTCCGCTGTGGAGCAATCCGGCTCCAGGGAGAGGACGGTGTCCGCCCGGCTACGCGTGTCCATTTGCACATCGCCTCAGAGTTCTCAAAGACAGCATGAATACGAAACGGGCCTCAAAGGTCAAGTCATCAATGTGCCACGTATGGGAGGGGACGGGGGGGCTCTGAGCGCTGGTTTCCACCATGTCTGCTTCAGCCAATGACACGGCTTTCACTTAAAACTAAAGTCCTACAGGCCTCTTTGTCGCACCGCGGAGGAGCTACCAGGAGGAGCAACCAGGAGGAGCAACCAGGAGGAGCAACCAGGAGGAGCAACCAGGAGGAGCAACCAGGAGGAGCAGTCGTGGGGCCTGAAAAGTGAAGCTGCCGTCCGTGCATCTGAAGACACCACGTGATCTATCCGGGACGCCTGAAGCAGGAAAAGACTTTTGGTCCTCAATGTATGTTGCGGCCACCTGCAGCCCTCCCTGACATGTCACGCAAGCCCAAGGGCCTTTTTCCTTGAGCTGGCCAAGAATCCGTCCAGACTTGATATCTTTTACCTGAATGCCACCTTTGTTTGGGCCGTTTCAACAATTAGCCGTCTTGGATTTCACTATTTACTGCTGTTTCATGTTGGCCCATGTGACATGCGCGAACCGTAACATTCCTCCCTGACAAGACCGACCAGGAACGATGTTTACCTCCATCAATCTTCATCTCTAAAGTCCCCTTACTAGGAACAAAAAACAGAGGACTTTCCCTGCGGAGTAAGAGCCTCATGTTCCACGGACTCGGTTGAATCATCCAATCAGCTGCTGGTGCTTTGCCACAGACGAGACGAGGAGGAATCAGAAGACGATATCTGATAAGAACGCCGGGCGAGCCCCCAGAAACAACAACGGCCTGACGTCCTAATTGCTCACACCGGACATAAACTCTGTCCCTCTCGCGCGGCTTTTCCTTTCCGTCCCGCAGGCGCGGTGAACATCGAGCCGCCGGACAACTGACTGCAGCGTTTGGACAAAGAAGAAGACATTCCGCTGAAATCTATGACGACCCCACGGGTCTAAGGACCGTGGAGAAAAAGTCATCATGAGCTCATGGAAATCAGAAACGTCTGTATATTTTAGCAGTTCATTAAAAAAAAAAAAAGCGAGAGAGAAAAGGCGCCAATCCAAGTCCAATGTTTCTGTTGATTTGGTGTTGGGTTACTGAGGCGTACCTCCAGCACACCATTGTTAAAGTGTTTACAAGGGGTTTTGTTCCGGAGGGCCGGCGGTCAAATAAGCGGGGGATTGGTAACCCCCCCCCCCCCCGCACGCGACGACATGACAGCAAACTAATGAGGCGCTGGAAGGACAATAGGGCCGGTCTCTTCAATTCAATGTTTATATATTACACATTTTATATAGGGATTATAATTCAGGTTTTGAAAAATGTGCATCCAATTCCGGTCCAAAAAGGTCCAATTCCTGTTTGGTTTTTTTTATAATCTTTTTTCACCAAGCTACCGGTGTACAATTATTAATAACAATGCAGTTCATTTATATTGACTTATTAATTTGTTGCCTCGCAGTGTTTCAAGGTTGATGTTGCTTTACACAAAAAAAAAAAAAAAAAAGAATGATCCAAGTTAACTCCACATACTGATGCATACAGGCTACAGCCTATTGAATCGGGTCAGTACTTGATGTCTGCTGATACCCGAAGCCCAGCATGAGGTATCAGGACTGTAAGAGTCAGATGTGGTGTCCCTGGTGTCTTTTCTTGTCGATGGCCCTTTGGATCGGAACCAGAAAAATGATAACTTGTGTTTGTCAGTGAAACAATTACAGTTGTATTGGTGACGGATATTAAGCCAGAATGAAAAGTAAATATTTGAACTTCACTAAAAAGTTTTTAGTTTAGTTTTTTTAATGTTTGTATCTTCTTGTGGGGAACGGACACTTGACAGCATTTCTAAATGCAACAGAAAGCGTAATCAAAAGCTTAAGCACGTAACAGAAACCACAAAGGGCTCAGAGGGAGGTTGGGGAGCAAAAAGAGCTTAAACCAATAACACGCCACAAGTCAAAGGAAAATCTACAAAGAAACTTTGATTTCAGTTAAAACTGGCAACACACTCCAGCTCCAAGAAAGTAGATTTTTGGAAAAAAAACACCAGCATGGATGAAAAAGGGGATCGGAATCCCCCCGAATATGCTCACTTAAAAAGCCCATTGAGCTCCATCTTGGTAAGAGCAGTGTCAAGTGTCATACAGAACAAGTAATGCATTCCTGTAGGGAGACGTGTTCCTGGCTACACCGTGTGCAGTGCCCAAACCCCCCAAACCCCCCAAACGGTGTGTCTGCGCTGCGTACCGTTTATATTCATGGCTGGCAACACCAAGGACATCTTGGGTCGACTTCCTTTGTTGTGGCTGGTGGCAGGAAGTAGAAGATGATCCTGAGAACAAAAGAGGAGGAAAAACACAACATTTAAAATAAATAACGTCCAGCTACAGTTGTTGAATTGGTTATCAATGATCAACGGTCACCTGGGAGGTTCAACAGTCCTCATATAAAAAGGAAACAATTTCCATTAAGGCTTTTCTGCTCACAAAATTCTTCACAGCGAGCAATTTAAACAATTCAAATCAGTCGGCGGCGTTCAGATGTAGGTCGACTATTTAAAAGCCATGACTCGAGTCATTTAATCAGTGCAGTGATTAATGACATGCTGGTCAATAAAATCCAACATGATCTGAATCCCTCAACAAACTAAACTGTTAAAAAGACTAAATATGCCTGATGTGAGCTCAGTATAAGTGACACTACGGTGCTGCACTCAGCTCGAGAAGTTGTCTCGTGCGGCACCACTGGCAGTGTTTCGGTATGAAGGGTTTGTGCGATACGTGATCTCTGTACCCCAAGCAATAAAGGATCAACTGTAAGCCACCGAATGGAGGTGATCAACGCTAAAAACGAACCACATTACTGCTCATCATCGGCTTGTCAAGCAGACACGACAGCTGCAGCTGCCATGACAACAGGTGAATTTCGCCTGAACCCTACGAGACGCGGTCCGCGGTGAAAGCAGCCAGTGTTTTTCCACCACCTCACCACACACACACACACACAACCACAAAGCCACAGCTGCTGAAACAACACCAGGGGGGAAGCAAGTGAGAGCAGTTCCATGTTCTGGTCTCGCTAGGAGTTATGTTTTCCATCATCATCATCTCACTCAAACAAAGCCACAGGCGCTGGTAACGAATCTACAACAGTCCTGCACTGAGACCGGTCATCTCTGAGCAGTGACATCAGGCGCAGGCATGAGCACGCCACGAGGAACCCAACGAGCCCCCCCCCACCCCCCACCCCCCACCCCCCCCCGCGGGACCAAAGCCAGAATGGGCTTTAAAATCCAAACAACAATCACAAATTTGATCCAGAGCTTTGGCAATCTTGTAATAACATCATACCTACTGGAACATGAAAATAAAACAGAGAGCACAACGGTTTTTGCCAAGGCGCACTCACTAGAACCCAGGAGACCAAATGCAGGCCAATAATCGGACTGCGGAAAGCAAATACGTGTCTGTGAGAATAAAATAAAGGTTATGTGAGCAGGCCCCTAAACTATGATCTTTGATAATGGATGAATCACACTCGGTGCTACAAGTGTCTCCATCGTGAAGAAATAACAGCCTCTATTTAACCGCTCGTGCAACACAGAGCTGCTAGAACCTGACCGACAGCCACTTGACCCGCTGAGGCCCTCGACCCGGGGACACCATTGCTGCCATTGTGACGGCTGTCACCATAACAACGGAGGGCCGAACCCATGTGACTTGCTCGGTGACGAGGGGGCTCGGTCTTTGACCACTTGCTTCAGGATTTAAGGGCTTAACATCGAGAAGAGGTGCCGAGTGTGACATGAGCTCATTGGAGTTGGAGTCGTTTTTAGATTTAGTAAATGCGTCTAAACTATAAATCAACTCAAAAAAGAAAAAGATTTCCCTTTCAGCAAAATGTTGTCATCTTGAATAAGGAGACGAACCCGAACAAATAAAATAATTCATTGTTGTTTTTTGAAAATTAAAAGCAGGTCCAAAGTCTGAAATGTGGAAAAATGGTCAAAAGAATAAAGACCAAGAGGATTAACGGTGACATATGGCCACGGCAAAAAAATCTACAGCACGGTCTTGATGATTGTAAATGGGCCGAGGAAAGTGGTTGTTACACCCTTGGGCGTCCATGGGTCACATGATTTATGATTCACGTTACTCAGCCTATAATCCACTTCTTGCTTTTCATGACCGGGTTGGGACACACATTTGTAAAAGGTCAAAAGGTTGATCTTTAAAAAGGTCCATTGAAATCTCTTCTAGTTTTACTGTAACCACGGCGTCAGAGTTTGAAGCCAACTCCCTTTTCTCCTCTCGGATTCATGTCAGACCAAACAGTGAAAGGTGAAACTTACCCTGCGGAAAGACACTACGTAGAACGTGTCGCCGCGGCGATTGATCTCGTCAAAGAAGTCACTGTAGGTGTGATGGGGTGCGTAGTATACCTGGAGCTCACTCCCAGGATTCCTGTTGACGGAGCACCACAGAAACATTTGAGCAACACTGGAAAAATGTGCAGAAACGAGGAGAAACAGACACGTATACCACTAATCAAATGCTGATGATCAATGTTCCATGCCAGGAAAATGTTTGGCAGTTTTTTTGGCAAATTCCAAAATCCTTCTTTGCTCCAGATTAAAAAAATATAAAATTTTGCTGCTTTTTCTTGTTTTACTTTTTTTTTTTAACAGTACAAAATGGAAAAAACGGATAGATAAAGCTGCTGCAGACTGTGGGGAGCGACCAACGATCCTTCTGCTACAATGAGCCATATGAGGAACATCAGGAACAACGTGTCACGCTCAAATTGGGAATCTTTCTAGTGTTTTTTCCCCCCATTCTCTATCTGGCCAACAGGTGGCCCTGCAGAAGTCGACTATGCTTGGTCACTACTGCGTAAATCGGACCAACTGTAAAAAAAACTGAAAAGCCCACAACTGTGGAACTAGAGGCTGATGTGATATTTGTCATTGCAGTGCTGTTGAAGGAGCCATTTTGGTCAATTACCTGAGACCTACCAGTTTGTTACGTCTACTGCTGGTTTGGACAACCTGTTTACGAGTATCCCGCCGACAATAAACAATGTTTTACACAGGCAGTAGTTGGTGTACATCTACAGCATGCTGTGCACTCAAAATGCTTGATGCAGCCCTGAAAAGGTGTTTTCCTTCCAACCCAATTACACTTACAGGCCTTTCACTTACTTTTCCTCAGCAGTTTCTGTGTATTGGACCGTCACAATCTGGGCACTCTCCCCTTTCTCCGCTTTCTGTTAGGAAAGAAAAAACACAGAAGAATGAGCCTCAAACTCTTCAGCCAGTCGACTACCCTTTAGATACAGCACGATAAACTGTTAGCAAACACAGACTCTGTCACAACCGACCATCTAGAAGTCTTTAATGCAGTGAAATAAACATGTCTGGATTTCTATTTAAAGTTAAAGGAAGAATGGGTATATATGAGCCAGGCAGCTCCTAATGGATTAGAACCAACCGTGACAGATTCTTTAAAAAATGATGGAAAAAAAAAAAAAAAAGCGCAGGGGGGCACTAATCCCACAGCTCGGCTATAAGTGCTCTGTTTACTTTCTCAGGGCCGCCGGATTAAACTCGGCCCAAAAGGGAAGGTGAACGAGGAGGTAAAACAATGCTGGAAGGGAAAAAAACTTTTATGGCCTAAATTACAAGTGGGCTCGAGTTTGTAAGCAAACGCTGGACATCATTAGATGCGACGCGACTTACCAGGATGGTCCTTGTGGGTTTGTGACTGCCGTTACTCATGCGCCTGGATTTGGTCTGGTGCACTTCATGACGGTGGACCCAGCCCCTCAACTCATGGGCCAGCCTGTCAATCAAAGTGAGTTAGTCTTACACATTTGAAATTAAATTCAGGCATTTTTGTGGTCTTACGTTGAAAGGTGAGAAGTAACGAGTGTAAAAGAGTTAATAACTTACTCCAAGCACTTTGTCCTGTTGACGGGAGGCTGGCAGGGTGGGGGTGGTCTGAGGAAGAGGGGGTCCTTCAGCACCATCAGGGACTTGTCCTCGGAGCTGCAAGAAAAAGAAAAAACGGCTGTGAAACCAAGATACTTGATAAAAACGTTTATATGCTCTCACGCCAATGTCAAATTCCAAAAACAGGATTGGCGCGAAAACATATTGCCGCATGTGGAGAATATGCTTTGAATGCAAACCGAGAGCCAACATGGCCGCTGGCCCTCTGACGGAGGTGAAGCAGCCTGAGTGGAGCAGGAAGACTATACGAAATACACCGGCTTGGCTTCAACGTGGGCACAATAATATTCCTTTTCAATTTAAATCGATTGACTACTAATGACCTCCATTGACCGTTTGTTCTGGTATGTGTGGAGAAAGTAGACGTTCGGCCGCTGACCGTGTGAACAAAAACGCCGAGAAAGGAGGAGTGGATTCTGAAATGATTCGTCTGGATGCTGTTCAGGGAGACGCTCAGAGACACGCGACAGACGACCGACTCGGGCTATAACAGTGAGATTCAATACATTGAATGTCCACAGTCAGATCCCACCTGCAGGAAGGGAGGGTGGGGGGGCTTGTTACCAAAACGTCTGCAGACTCTAACAGCTCCGGAAAGGGTTCGACGAGACCACCTATTAACCTTCCCGGACAAACACACACACACACACACACACACAGCTTCCTGTTCAGTGGGACCCCGAGGTTAGGTTGCATGCCCCCCCCCCCCGGTGCGGTTGGTGCTGTCAACCCTTTTGTAAAGGCTAATGTGTTCCTTCCTGCCGGCGCTGGTTTAATGCTCCCAGGGAAACCCGAGGCTACGGCGGAATGGTTCGCATTAACATGTAACATGGAAGGCGGGCGACGTTAGGCTCCGACCACCTTGCATAACGTCTCGGGGCACGGAGAGGGGAGGGGGGAGTGCAGGTAATGCACCAAACAAGAATGTTATTTGTGCAATTTACAAATGAGACTGCTGGGCCTCAGTCGCATTTAAAACAAGAAAAGAAAAATATACAACCCTTTAAAAAAAATAACCTGGGACTGGCGATATGGGGCTGGATGTCAAACAAGACAGGGCCTTACATTTCCCACCTTTAACCGTTGGCTAACCAGCCCGGGGCCTGCCGGCGTTTGAACGGAGTCGGCCCGCCGCGCGTGTTTACGCGTGCTGTAATGAGCTGTGCCGGCTCGGACCGGGCCCCAGGCGCAGGTGCGTCCGGGTCTGCTGTTCACTGCAGCACGCTTTTGCGAAAGAAGGTGTCGGCGGGCCGGGTTGAGCTCATTACCTGTCAGCCATGTCAGAGGGGCCCCCGCGGAGGCGATCGGGGCCCATCGCGACCTCACTTTCTGTCTCCGGGGAGAAACCCAACAGGTGTCGGCCGCCCTGCGGCACGGAGACGCCTCCCAGCTTGGAGGCCGGGCCGCCCTGGAACAGACTGGAGAGGCAGAGGACAGGCGAGGTGAGGAGAAGAGACAGGTGAGGACGGATCGGGACAGCTGGAGGAAAACGCACCGGGACGGAGTACAGAGGACTGAAATAAAAGCCAAATTCTACGTGGCCCACCTCCTGCGCACAGGAGGGTTTTTCAACCACAAGCCGAATCTGAACTTTGATCTAGACTGCACAACCCAAAGCACGCTGGGGCGCACACAGGCGAAAATACACACTCAACAGCATTACTCCTCTGGGTGGCAATCTTATTTCAAAGGGATCCGACCTCAAAAGCAGGCATATTTCACATTCCGTAGGAGAGCACAGGTACAGAGACACACACACACACGCAGCTACTTGAGTACCTCTCAAGTCGGGAAAGCAAACTCATTCACTACTCCACAAAAACTTGTTCATGTTGAAGCGCTGGAGAAGAACCAAAATGACACATTCCCAGCACAGAGAGCAGGAAGATTATCAAAGCAAGCCGCTCCACCAAGTAGATCCTTGCGTCTCTGTGGAAGAAGTCAATCCCGGGAGAAAACAAACATTTTCACGGTGCATGAAAACAGAGAAGTCATCGCTGCGGTCAGAGGTGGATTTGGGTTGCCTTTGGGTTTGTGGGATTACGCAATCCCTCCATCTGATAGCTGGGTGGAACAAACTCTTTTTGCCCGGTGTGGTTTTACATAACTCATCTGAATTTGTCACGACTGTTCACACCACGAGAAATACGGCCGTAAACAAATACTTTCCAGGTCTTCTTTTGCCTGAAAGTTTTGTATTTACATCTGTAAGTGGTAACTGTTTACTTTGCTCGCAACAAAAGCCGGCTGATTCAACCATTAGTCACAAAGTCCTAAAACTCTGGCAATGACAATAGAGGAACGGAGGATATTTCATACACGCACACGCGCGCGTGTGAGCGAGCGAGCCATTTGGCATGAGCACACTATTAGTCAACGTCTTTTCTTTAGCAGTTAACGGTTTCTCTGGAGAGCAGGCGGGTCAGCGTGAGCGTGCATTCCTGGATTACACCACGAGGTGGATATTTAAAAGGTGGCATTTCGTGACTTTTGATACCGCAGCGCAAGTGTACAAGCACTGAGAACGTTTTTTTTTTTTTAAATGAACAATAACAAGTCTTATCCAAACTGTGATGATCGCTTTATCATTTTGGGATGTGGGACTGTGTGAGCATACCTCTTGTGTGGGAAATGTTCTGCTCTGTTGTGTCTAAAAAGAGTCGTGATCAACGCAATGATTCTCATTTGTTTTCCTCCGTTAACAGAACCCTTGGGCGTCTACATTTCGTTGCAGTTACTGTTAATCTCATTGCATCGTGAGCCGCAGCCTTTGGTTTTCGACGGAATCTGAGCCTTTTCTGCATCGTGGGCTCACCTCATTGGTCCAACGTTGATCATGACGAACATCACCACCACCATGAGACACACGGCTCTCCTCTTGGGGGCGGTGACCTTCAGCATTGTGTTCTGCGGGAGAAGTTAGGCGCCGTGTTGCATTATCAGACGTTGCATAGATGTGTGCGATTGTCACAAGACTTTGGTTATTTTGCACAGGAGGCATCGTCCGGGCCGTGAGCCTCTCACCTCGCTCAGCATGCCCTCCAGCTGCTTCCTCAGCTGGCCGTTCTCACTCTTGAGCGACTCGTTCTCGGACAAGGCCATATTCAGTCGGGCCTCCAGCGAGAGCAGGTAGTCCTTCTTCTTTTTCCGGGACTGGGATGCCGACTCGCGGTTCTTTATCATGCGCTGCTGCCTCTGGGACACCTTCGACTGAAGCGGGACGGAAACAGCAACACACATTTTAAACGGGTTTTTACTCATTTCAAGTTATCGGCATTGTGGATGCATCCACGCCGGACCCACCCTTCCAGAAACAGAAATACACACATTTATTAATGCAACAAATGATGCTCGGAAACATATTTCGCAAAAAAGGTTGCGCCCATTAATAGTGAGGAGGAAAAAGTACGTGGTGCACAACATCGAATCAAAGTGGAAGAAGCTAAAAGTAAAAAAAAAAGGCGTGACCGAGGAGCCAGTAAAAAGATAAAACAGATCAGTAGAAACAGATTGGAAGAGGGGCAAAGGAAGCCAACATGAAAGCCGGGGTTGACTTTGTTATGCTCAGAAAGCGAGCTGCTGCTCGGCTGCTGACGGTCCAGTTTACACGCTGACAGAATCGTACAGACATGTTCAAGATGTGTCTTAGTGGATGTTGACGCCTCTGTCGCAAATCACGGCTTTAAAACCTCCCGAAACAGCCCTTAAGTGCACTCGATCAAGCTTTCGCTTGAACATATTTACACCCAAATCCTCCCAGAGGCCTCTGTTCTATTTGTGAAGAGAAATGCATCTCTTTAAGAAACAGGCTCACATCTCACAGAAACGGAGGCAATGTATTTGTTTAATTGGACAGGTTTAATTGCATTGATTCCCATCAAGGTACCCGAGGTAATGACTGAAATCCGACCTGATTGGCTGGAAATGGTAACACGACCTGCGTCACATTAACACGACCCACGGCTGTGGTGTGACCCTTGACACCTCCACTGACCGCCCAGGGCCCAGCTACCCCCCTACGGCCCTTCTCCAATCGCTCGGCCTCCCTAGAGGAAGGCTGTAAGATGCCGGGCCTAATAGCCCCGCTGGTGATTAAGTTATTCAGATCCCTGTATTTGTGCTCCGTCTCCTGAGAAACCCCTCTGTCTCCCAGCCCAAATCTGGGAGCCGTGCCACTAGCGCGAGCCTGGGAACGCTGCAAGCAAGCGGTTACCAGGGAGTGCAGGCAAGAGTGTGGGGGGGGGGGGGGGGCGCTGCACAACGCCACCGGAATCAGGCCGAGGAGTAAAATGCGGGGCATATCTCAATAAAGCCCTATGAGAGTATGAACGAGGGTCTGCGCTCTCAACCTTTTTAGAACTACAAAGTCCGTGGGGGAAAAAAAAGTCAACAGGGCGAGGTGCCCTTGAGCAGGGCACTTTTCCCCCAGCAGAGCAGCCAGCAGCATGCCGCGGGGAGAAAGCCAGCTCAAAAAAACACCGACTGAACGCAGGTGAAGAGAAAGGGAACAGGAGTCGACAGGATCCCAGCGCCCCAACTGTCACTCTGCAGTCCAGCGTCAACTCGTTTCATTCACCGTCCGAAGGGTTACTCCACGGGAGGGGGGTGTAGGGGCAGACCCTGACTGACGTCTTGAGGTATTTATGCAGCTGTTAGTGGAGAAACCGATCTTTTAAAAAAGGTGTGTAACAAAATGCAGAATTTGTCCTTCCTTTAGTTACATTACAGCTGCAGAAACAGAGTAAATGACAACCCGTGCACATGGTCAGATTATGCACCTAATTAACAATACATGCAAAAGATAAAACACATACATTTATTTCTCTGTATGCTATTACACACAAGCAGCTTGTGCACATTGCAATCACAGCATGAGCGAAAAGTCCATGGAGCCAAAGCTGAGGGACAAGTACTGTTAATTAAAGGCCTTGTTGTTAAACTGCTATTGCTCCCTGTGTGAGTGTTGAATAATGAGACAAAATATCTTATTCTTATAGTCAAGCTTCCTTATCGCAGCGTCTGGAATTCTGTCAAACTCACTTGATGAAGTGAACGATGTAAAAGCATTATTTTCTTGTGTTTGAGAAACTCCATTCCATTGCGCTTATGAAAGGATTAGAAAAAGCCTTCAATTCCAGGCTGGACGGTTTGTTCAGTGTGTGTCACACACACACACACACACACACACACACACACACACACACACACACACACACACACACACACACACACACACACACACACACACACACACACACACACACACACACACACACACACACAGAACTGAGACCTCCCCACATGCAGTTGAATCTCTTGCAGGATAGGAGCTCATTACATTACAGAGACCCAATCCCCGATGGCTGCTTACAGCTGTCGCAAAGCTGCACAACACCTGTCTGGAGCATGTAATTGTTAGGGGGGAGGGAGGGGGGGGGTTATATATGCCAACTATAGCCCAAAAGTACAGTGCTGTATGCAACAGTGATGTGTACAAACTGTATATACACAACACGTAGTAACACCTGGCACTAGCATGTCATCTTTCACAGGCGTTTTCCACCGTGTCGTGGTAAAAAAAAAAAACACACACACACAGGTTATAAAGGGAACACAGCTGCAGCGTGTCCAAACACCAGCACACACACACACACACACCAAAGGATTCTCGTTGGGGCCCAGAAACAACTTCTAAGTCCCTTAACAGAGAGACTACCGCTGTGTACCTTTAGAAAGGTGAAATAACACATTCTTAAAATGTGAAAAGCAGAATTTTTTCCTCCACATTCAAATGCTAAAAGCTAAAAACAAACTCTGACTCCCTTAAACACACTAAAGGGATTTGCTGCTCCAGCCTCACTAGTTGGAGGACGTTGTTGAGCTGCTGACTTTGAGTGCCCTCGGCCTTCAAAACAGAAATAAGAATGCCACATTTTTCCTCCATTCAAATATCTTTCACCACTCGGCCTTACTTTCCCCTGCCGCTTAACGTTTAGTCCCTCCAATCACCTATTGTAAACTTTATTGACTTGTTTTGCTTAACAAATGGCTGAGAGGCGTATTTGTTTTGGCCTCTGAGGTTGGACGGTCACCATTCATACAACATAAAACACAACGCAAAAACATCGGTTGAAGTTAATCAGTAAAGAAGTCTGATGAAAAAAGAAATAAAACGACTAACGGGCATCAGTACCACACAATGACTCTCCCTGTGAGAGGATAGCAGCTGATAATTGGATCCATTTTCTGTGGTGGCCTCAGTGTTGCTTCAGAGATCCCTGCAAATGATTTACAGTTGGAATCGCTCTCCAAACGTGGCACACGTGGTTCCTCACGCATGAACCTCGACGCCGTCGGAAAAGGTGAAATGTAAATGGTGGATGGAACAGATTTTCTGACAGGGGGAAACAAAATAAAAAAGACGGTGTTTTTCAAGTGGTTAAAGGTCAGACATCAGCCAGCCATTAGGAACGGTCACTGAAGTTCCTCTGACGATCCGGTGTGGCAGAAAGATGCATTTGCAGTTTGATCGAGCGACAAAAAAGAAAATAATCAGAAACCAGAGGGCCTACAAACTCACACCCAAGTCTTTAAAAGAATAACTCTCCTATTCAAAGTAATCCCAGCATGCACATTGAGAGACCACAAAACAAAACGCACCATTAACTTTTGAATATCTGGGTGCCGTTATTACACATAGAGTGGGAATGGAGGCTGTGTTTACTTTTTTACTTTGCACGTTCTCCTGTTCGCTGACACTGTCCTGCAATGAAATCGTCCACACGGAGGGAAGCCTATTGTCGCTTTTTGACACTATTCAGGCTCAAAAAACTACAAACACAATAACATTCATCTCTCCAATGAAACCCCAAAGAGATCGATGATGATCATCCGTGCGCGTTTGTAGAGTCTGGAGGCCAGTGGGTTGACGTAACCCTTCACAATTCTTTTCATATTTCACACCACTATTAAAGTTAATGATATGTGAAATTAAATCTAACGCTAGAAGTCGGGTAAGATGTTGGACAGATTCCAGTGGGAACATGGTAACCACAGCATCATGAGTAACTCGTGGGGGGGGGGGGCAAGCACGCCTGTGCTGCTTGCTGCTCATCGGCGTGCAGCTGCACGCAGGCGCACTCGGGCATGTCCTCCCACGACCACGACCATGCAAACACAAACACAACTCCCGGAAGTACGAGTGAGCCCCGTGAAGAAGTTACCTCGTATAAATGACTCGGACACATTCTTAGTGACCTTCGGAAAAGCTTGAGAGCAGAAAACCGTGCCCCATGAGAGTAAAACGATTGAACATCCCTTAAATGGTCGACATGGGTGTCCAGGATTCGGGTGTCAGCACTATGGACCTATTGGGTTTGGCAACATTACACCACTTCACCCGCGTTGATTTCTAAGTGAATTAACCACTTTGTGTAACTCCGCCCGAGAAAAACAGGTGGCGTCGCCTCTGGACCGACGTTGGGCGTAACCCAGGGAGGCCAACGGAGTGGCCTGGAAACATTTCCAGACCCTTAATCAAAACAGTGTTTTACAGTCATGTGTGAAGGACAGCACCTACGTGAAGACACAAGTAATAGTTTGCAAATGGCAGGTTTTACGATGCAAATGTGGCAAAGCGCAGTTCTTGCACGACTACGGACACGCAAGAGGACATTCGCCATTTCTTTTGCAGCACTGCTCTGTGCGCTTTCTCATGCACACCCCTGCGTGTTGGTCCCCCGGTGCAGTTCAACAAGTTAGCAGACGGGACTCACGTCATCATCCGAGGACGGGGCTCGCAGCGTGACGGAGACCCCCGGTGGAACGGCGACGGGGACGGGCCGGTCCTGGCTGAGCATCGGCATGGCGACCACGTTGGCGGCGACAGCCTGTGGTGCTTGGATGTGCAGCACCTGGCTGGGATGAGACAGCACTATGGGACGGCCTGAGAAAGGGTGCACAACACATGCAGGTTTTCAAATTACAGGTCGTAGCTATTAACATTACATTACAAGCTGTAATCATATTTTTTACCGTATTATTAAGGTCGATAAACACAGACTGTGATTGCCAGTTTTTTCCCATGTCAGTGTTTATGTTCTTAACCTAAATTTGCACTGTCAATAACATTCAACCAGATATTCTATCCAATCGGGAAGCCCCATCCGACTACTGTTAAAAAACACTGCTGCAGGTCCCAAAATGGGAGGTGTGGGAGTTTTATGTGCATAGACAAAAAAAGAAACCTTTACGTTGGCCCATAATCATAATGTTTTTTAGTATGTACATACCTATAAAGACACTAGCAAACCCTAATACTAAACACTATATTGTGCATGTTTATAAAAGACCCTGTTAATGCAGGCGCTTCCCACAAATGAGGCCCACCCCTCCCAGTAAGGCCGTGGAAGGAACCATTCCTCAACCTTCACCTCTATTACTAAACAACCTGCCAGAGCGAATTGTGGAGAAGTGTTACTAATGACTGCGTGTGGTGCCAAGCGCTGTGTCTTGTGCCGGAGCTCGGCCATCTGAAGGCAGAATCGAAGAGGAGGAAATGGAAAAGACATTGAAAGCCTCGGGATCACCGGCCGGCATGTTTGTTTTTCGGAAATAACGATCAACCTCAATAAAAAAAAAAGTGAAGTCATCACTAAGTATCTCCTGTCTCTTTGTTCCATCATGCCTGATGCACAGGGATCCCAGATGTGAATATTCTGGAGATCTTAAACCAGAGGAACTCATGACACTGAGCAGGCTTGACTTGACTTCCATCTGGGGTCCTAAACTTGGACGTCTTGGCTTTAGCCGTCTGCCGCCACAGAGACTATTTCAAATTTAACGTCAAGAGCAGTCAGATACTCCGCCCACTTGGGTCTCAGACAATGACATAAGTATTTATATTGGCCTAGGTGGTGCTGATGTAACCAGATTGGCTAAACCACAGAACAAAATAACCGATTTTAATGCATAAAACATAGAAAATCCAACAGTAACCCATAAATAATATTTGGTTTACGTGTGGTTTAGAAAAACAAACTTTCCCAATGATATATTTCTGAAGGCTGATTCCCAGCATTGTTGTTTTTCCCTCAATGTACACAAATTTGACCATAGTTTTGGATACAAAAAAGAAGAAAACATTTATCGCCTCATTTACTTAGAATTATTTAAACATCAAGCAGAGTAACATGAGGCACTGAGGACGAAGGAGGAGAACAAACTAAGCTCACACCCCCATCTGCTGGACAAGACAGAATAATTCAACTGTTGTCCAAGCATGAACCAAATTCACCAGAAATGACAAACAACAACAATAACATGCCATCTATACATTTTTTTAAAACCCTCTAAAGTAAGGAACACCGCACTATTCAAATAAATGCAGTGCAACGGTCGAATGCAGTACGGCGTGAGTGAGTCTCAGCATGCAGTGCAAGTTATCACCTGGTGGGGGCGCTGGTTGGATGTTGATTGGGGCCTGTTTGACCACAGGCAGCACAGCAGTCTGTAGGGGCTGGATAATGATGGTCTTCGCCTGCAGGGGAGCCGCAGCATGAGCCAGGGGCACCGCTGTGATCAGCGGTTTCGGCTGGATGGAAACCTTCGGGCCAATCTGAATCGGCCTCTTGACAGGCTGAGCTTGTCTGGCTGTTACGTCAGAGCGGGGTGTGAGATAAGAAAAGAGCACTTATGTCACCACGAGGAAATGCTGACTCCCAGCTACGTGTAGGAAATGATCGTTTAGCATTACAGGGAGTGGGGGGGGCGTTCTTTATTTTTATGCAAACCCGGAAGGTGTTTTTCAGACAAAGGGTACAAATATAGAGGATAGCTGAACGAGCGGATGTGCGGCGGGTGAGGCTGCCTCACCTCGGGCGTTCTGGTTGGTCCTCTTTGGAGCCTTCTTAGCTGGGGGAGAGACTACCGACAGCCCACTGGAATCTGAGCAGACGGAGACAGGAGACGGCTGCGATTGTGGAGACAGCGCCTCGTCCTGGATGCGGAAGCAGAAAATTTGATCAGATACTGACACATTTGTTAAGACATAAGCAGTAAACAAAAGCAGTACAAATGGTTCTATCATTTGGTCTCGTGCTGCTTAACACTTACAAATCCGGGATTTTAAGATCTGCATTAATTGTTCTTGTCATCCAAACGTAGTTATCAGCAAATTTCAGTAGAGAACTGCCTGACGGAATTCGACTGTTATCACATCAGATGAAATATGAATCAAATCTCCTTGGTAACATTCAAAGACGCGTCCTTGGATCCGATTGGGGGATTCAGATAAATGTGTGCACACTGTTGGGGCTACACAAAGACGTAACCCTTGTCCTTGTTTTGACACACTGTGAAAACATCTGCCCGCCAAATTATGCTAATGCGCCCAAAGTTGTCAGCACCTTCTATCTAACGAGGGGGCGGGGCGCGGCTCAGGCAGGCGGCGAGTTATTAGCTTGACAAGGTGTTTAAGGCTTTTGTTAATAACGTGTCTAAAGTGTGTATTCGAAACTAAATAGCAGCTGTTCATCTTTGGGAGCCATCTGGATGAAGCGTTCACTGGTTCCAACCGCGGAACGGGCGGGGCAGCCATGTAAATACTCGCCAACCAGTCAGAGCAGCAAAAGATTTGCATTGGAAATACAAGTCAACTGCTTAAATATGAGAAGGGCCGAGAGTTGCAGAGAGTGGTTTACCTTATAGAAGTAGGGGGACGGGGCTTCATATGAGGCAGGAGAGGGGACAGAGCTCAGAGTGTAGGCAGGTGACAGAGAGTCCACGCTCACCTCGCCATCTGGACGCACAAGGACAAAGGCGATGTATATTTAGACGCATCAGGGTAGATGGATGTGATTCGCTTATCCTTGTGTATTCCCAGACATAAAGTCAACACGGACAGCCTTTCTTTATGCTTTATTCATTAAGCATAAACGACACCTGTTTTCTCTGCAAATCATAAAGCAGATTTGAAAACTTTCCATGACATAAGTAATGTAATCAACTATTTTTTGTAATTTTCCAGGAAGTATCACAAACATTCGGAGAGTTAGGGGACTTCCAAAAATGATGTATCATGTATATAAATAATAATAATCTTCGGTAAAAAGTTAGAAAAACAACAAAAACAGTGTACTTGAGAATTATATTAAATGACCTCAGCATAAACCTGTGCAACAGTCCATCACCTGGGTTACATCATAGAAATGTCAAAAAGGATCCACATGGGACTACTTTTAGAGTCAGTTCCTATTTGCCTGGTTTCACGCTTAAATGCGAAGATGACACAGATGTCATCGTGTGTCGCTGTACCTGTGCAGGTGCTGCTCGCGTCCACATCGTTCCATTGCGGCATGTCGATATCAAAGTCCAGGTCTGGAGCCCCACTGGCCTGAGAAACCAAGTATATGGGCATATAATCACTTTATTACCGTTTTCTGAGCCTTGCATTTCTGCCATGTAAGGAAAGCAGATTCCCAATAAAAACTTGTCTACATTACGCCAAACACCAACCCAGTGCTTGTGTGAAGTGTCGGTAAATAAATGCTCTGATGCACCTGCATCTGCGACTCTGAGCCATTGTCAACGAGCACATCCAGTTCCAGGCGATAATAGACATTTGCATACCGAGAGAATGAGTTACTCACACAGCCAGCGTGCAGCAGGGCCTGGAAGAGCTCATCCGCATCTCCCAGGTCGTCCAGTTCATCAAACAGGCTGATATCTGAGTGACAACAAACACACAACAAAACCAGTCAAAATAAAGCCCTCACTCCAGTTTAAGTGGGAGACAAAACGCCGCCTTCAAAATAAAATTCACATCGGATTCCATGTTATTTTTTTTATATTTGCACAGCAGAAAGCGGTCCTTGCAGCGACGTGTCTCTGTGCTAGACGTTGTTGCCATGTTGCTCGTTTTATTTACACTCTGGCTCAGCATGTTGCGTCAGCTAGCTGCTGCTAACGGTTCCAGCTACGACTCGAAGAGCGAGTAAGAACACGTAGCGCTACGGGGTCGACACCCTAAACATTTATTTTAAAGGGCACCATAATTATATCTTTGTCCTAAAGTAGTAGCCGGATATTATTAAGCTAACGGTACATCCGTTGTCTGCCTGGGCAGAGCTTACCCCACTCTCCTCCGTGGTCGATGGACATGGTGCCCGTCTCGTCATCCGTCGCAGGATATTGCTGATGATTGTCTAAGTACAACGTTAATTCGGCGGACATCTTTTAAATTCATCAGTAAATCGTCGTTGCGATCGAGCGGCGGTGCGTTAACGGTGAGGTTGTTCGGTAGGACGCTTCCTGTTTGACGTTTAGGTGCCAGTAAGATACACGTCTGTCTTTACCGTCAGTGTACGGGTGCCACCGAGGGACAAATGTGTGAAAGATCGCGAACTTTCCGTGGGTAATGTGGCCGCGAGACGGTGCTGCACCCGACGAGGCCACGCGACGGCAGGATAGCACCGCGGGCCTCGCGGAGTGCGCGCGCGATTTGGTGACTTTACGACAATGGTGGTCGATTTAACTTCCGTAATCCTTCCATTTGGAAAGTATTGACAGTCCGTTTGAGTAGTTTGTTAATCCCAGATATGCAGGCTAAATCAAAACGTATAAATTCAACTGATCTTGTAAAAAGAAAAGGCCGAGTAATGTCTGGTCAAAGGCGGACAGAGCTAAAGCCTGCAGGGGTGACAGGTGAAAACAGGAACAATAGGCCACCAGTACCCCCTTATTGTTTATTATAAGTTAAATCGTTTCTGAAGTTAATTCATTCCAATATCACAATTCAACAAAATCAGCAAACATGTTTAATACATGTCTAATTTATTTCTAATACATTCATCTTGTGCTTTACCTTAACATAACAGTTTTACAACATATAATAGTTTGACAAGGCAATTTCTCCATGTTCATTAAAACCCCCTTGATTTGAGATGTATCCTTCCTTTAAATCACCACACAGTGATGGTTTTGACGTTGCTGATCTGGTGCGGATTGGACAGATGGATGGATGCTTCCATAGGGTTAGTTTGTGAATTAGAATTATGGTTGTCCATCATGTCTCTGTTTTTTCAGTAGGTGGATAACATTAAAAATTAACGTAGTACCTTTACAAAGCATACTGCGAAGAGAGAAAGAAAATGTTAAAGATAGATATAAGCAATACAAGGATGTTGAATCAGATAATCCAAAATATTGATTACTGGAAAAATATATGTAAAACGCACATGGAAGTAGTCTAATAATGTGTTAAATGGCTCTGTGTCAAGTCTGAAAAAAGAACAACAACAAAGACCTGAGTGTTTACCAGGCAGGGAGGTTCTATTTAAAGACACTCAACATTTGCATATGTGGAAGATTCAGTTTTTTTTCCATTTAAATCTCTGCCTCAATTCATTCTTTCTTTTTAAATCCCTAACTCTATAAGTGCATTACTTATCTGCTTGAGTAAATTCAGGCAATTACAAACGACCGTCTATAAAAAGAATCTCTGGTGTTTGGTGACCCTGCCCCGTTTGGCTGAATCACTATGAATCATTTCAACCAGCAGGTCTAAATGTCAGTGAACCTATAATTTGATCTGCTCAGAGAACTAAATGTTCTTGCGCGGCTGTGACTGACGTTCCCACGTAAGTTCTGCGCGCTGTGGATACAGTGTACACAAAGAAAACACACGCATGACATGCAGCACGCACAACAAATAAAGCTTTGCCAGCTTCATGTTCAGTGCGCTTCAAGAAGTGCCTTTTTTGGGGGATAAATCTGCCATCAGGTCTCATTTCATTCCATGGACATGTGTGTAAGCTCTTGTTACAGGACGAAGCGTTCTCAAATACACTTTGTGACTTTTAAACGGCACGGCATGTAAGGGACATTGTGTGGTTAAAAAAAAAATCAGCGACCAGGTTTAATCCCTTATGGGCTTTTAAGGTCGTGGTGAGATTAACCTGAGGTGGTCTGTCTGATTCCCTGCTGGACACTGGAGGAACAAGTCCCCAGTCTGCATTAAAGCAAGGCAAAGACTAATATAGAGGTCAGCCATCTGCCTGGGGTCTGCGGTTCACCTATAACATAAACCTAATCAGCTAATGTAAGCAACCACTGGTACGTCCGCTCAGTGTAATGTTTCAATGCTCTTTGTCCAAAGTCCAAGGTTGAAAAACGTGTCAAAGTGTCAAACATTCCTCACAGATCTTAAAAATAAAAGGCTATGTCCTCCATCACGTGTCGGGGGTGGTGATGAAAATGCAGCGGCATCAGATTGGAGTGGTGTGGTTAATGGCACAGGCTGTGAATTTGGTCCGTGTGCAGTTGAGGACTCATCATATTGATTGTTAGTAAAGCCCCTCGGACGCAGACGCGGACAGCAGATTAACAGGTTAACCTGATTTGTTTGGCAGAACGGTTGAACTGAACATTTGCTTGAAACAAAGAACGGGCTTTGGTTACGATTTTGTTGAAGCTGCTACAACACGTCTCGTCATTTGTCTGACGTGTGACAAATTAAAGACAATAAATTAAAAAATTAAAAAATTCTAGACAATGTGATATTTTGTAATTAGCTTTTCCTACTACAAGGCCTTTGTTCATTGGTCTGCCATCAGATCACCAACCATGAAATAGGACAAAACGGCCCAATGCTGTCCACTAGAATCCAATTTTCCAACACTTTCCAACAAACTCTGACACTACAAACCAAACATTGCCGTCTGTATGGCTGCTTGGAAAACACAACATTGAGTTTGAAATTTGCAGGATAATGAACAGCAATGACTATAACTTTAGGTCTAAATTGAGTGGAACAAACTAAATTCCATCATGGACAAACTGTCATGCATCAGAGCCATCGCCGCTTTGATCTCTCAGAAGACGTATCGTCTTTTTGTGACTGTGGAATGCTGATTCTTGGGCCGCTTCTGAAAGAACAGTTTAATCTCAGTGGGGTTATTTTACCTGAATACAATGAAAAAGTAGATGTTGGTATCTGTTTGTGTATTACGGGGCAAGTATTTGCCACCAAATAAATTCAATTAAATCTGGCCTGTTCTGGTCCAGCGCCTGTTTTAAATCTGGCGTTCCTTATCGGCTACATATTTTTGTTGCAGAGGAACTGAAACAGAGTTCATCTATCACTGGGGATGTCGAAATAATGTCTGGATACTTGTGCGTTTTGTGCAATTCCCGTTATTTTATTTTTTGTAATGCTTCGAATTGTTTTCAAAGCAAAGCAGAAGAATTTGTTGGTGAACCAGTAATCCAGCGGTGAAAAGGAGCGCAGAGGACGAGCTTCCTCTAAGCAAAGAGAAACCTCTTTGCAAAAGGGAGTTTGAGCTACATTTCATCTTTTGTGTCCCAGATTGATGACCCGCGAGATGGATGATGTTCTGTAGTGCTGTGTGGCATTGTCGTATCCTGGCCGACACAAAGAGGGGGAACACTTATCATCTCAGCCGTATGTATGGAGCAGGGGGCAGGGGTTGTCAGAATTGTGAAGAGGGTCCAGGAGGGTGTGTGTGTGTGTGGGGGGGGGGGGTAAAGCTTGGTGAAGATGGGCTAATGGCAGCAGAGGCAGATGGAGGGAGCCGTCTCCCATGACGACGCAGCCAGAATCTCCATCCTGAAGCCCAGAGAGGGATGGACACAGAAAGAGACGGGGAAAAACGCAGGACGGGGGGCCAACAGGGGAGAGAGGAAATGCATTTTTGCGGGTGTTTGCTGCATATTCGTGCTCGTTTTGCTCCCTGTAATCATGGGACCTGCGGTTAGGTGTCTTTAAACAGGCGGTTCGTTGCTCAGCGCTTAGCTAAACTGTGACTTGCTAGCAGGTGGCCCAGGTCTGTAGAGCTGGGTTTAGGATTAGGCTTTAGGACATTGTTTGGTGGGAATGGTGGTGGGAATACAAAGGGATTAGTGCAAAGGGTTGCTTCATTGACTGTGAGTCTCTGTGTGTGTATGTTGGGGGGGGGATTCTGAAGTTGATGGATGAATTGGCCACCAGAATAAAACATTTCATTCCAATTAGGCAGAAACAAAAGAAATGAAAACGTAGAACCCATCACAACAATAGGGTGGGATACAAATGAAAACAAAATAACAGGTTTGTGCAGGATAGACTTTGTTCTAAGAGAGCAACGCAAATTCACAATTAAATAATTATAATAATAAAATGTTTTACCTTTTGAATCTGAAAGTGCACCGTTCTCCAGTTCCCACGTTCCCCTCCCGACGCACACTGGAGAGGAAGAAAAGCCCCAACGAAATCACCTCAATGCCTCGAAAACCATGTGCCACCATTAGGGACGCACAAAGGGACGTCTGACAAATGACCATTTTAACGTCCCTCTTTGACTTTAATTAATTTATACGTTATCTGGCCCTAATGGAGGCGGCGGTGGAGGGGCCATAACAAATGAAAAGCTCTGATTAGTATAGAACGAGTTGAGAGGGGGGGGGGGGGGGGGGGGTCGTGCATTCATCTTGGTTAGCATCCTCCTGTGCGCTTTTATGGGGGGCCGCTGTGACGTGCACGGCGGAGCCCGGGGGTCCGGAGGGGGGGGGTCCTTGTCCCATTAGCGCGGAGTGGTCAAGCGGCCGCGGCGTTGACGGAGCGTCTGGCGGCTCCGCGGCTCATGACTGTGAATGCCTCTGTGCGGCTTGACTCCTGGATAACCCTCCGAGGTACCGGGAGCTTCACCCCTCCGTGACCCCGCACTCTGAAGAAGGGCGGGGCGGGGGGGGGGGCACCCAGACCGGGACTCAGCACTAACAGCAGTGCGTGTAAACACTGGAGGGATCCAGCCCCCCCTTTGAGGAAGGACGACGTGGAGATTAAAAACAAGTGTTGGTGGTTTGGAAGTTTTAGAAGCGTTAATGTTATAAATGTGATCAGATTAAAACAGACCCGATTATCACGGGCGAGAGGAGCAGTTTGGAATGACACCACAGTACATGTAAATACATGGTAATATAGATAATATAGCAACACAACAACAAAATAAACAAGCACCATGCTGCCAAATCTCCTGGATTCAACCGATATGTTCACATTTCCCCTTTTTGCTGCGGTCACTATATTGTTGGAGATATTTCAGATCTCGGTGCAAAGCGACTCAAGGCGGAAAATAGGGTTTCATTAAACCCCCCCACCCTTTTTTTCTTTTTTCTTCTTACAGTCGCGATTCCCAGAAGTAACATTTCGCTGTGAAAACGATTGCAACACTCGGTGTCACGGCAGGAGAGACGATTGCGTCACCCGCCCGCGTTGGAGTTTGAGATCCACCGCTGTTGTCATTGGGAGAAGCCCTGTTTTGCCCCCCCCCCCTCCCTAGTGTGTGTGCGTGTGCGTGTGTGTGTGGAGCCGCCTCGCAGAGTTCAGTCGGGCTGCGAGAGGAATGCGCGGGGATGCGGAGCGGCACCAACCGTAGGAACCCGACGCAACACTTCGCCCAGTATGGACAGTAGTGATCCGTACTTACACCTCCGTAAGTTCACAACCGCCCGTCTGTGCGCGCGTGTGTCCGTTGTGTTCTTCGCCGAGCTGCTGCGTGCTGTTGTTGTTGCTTTTTTTTGAGGGGGGGGGGGGTGTTTGAGAGAGTGCCTTTTCGTGTCTCATGGCGTCTTCTCTCCGCCAGCGCCGCGAGCTGTGCGCGTCCGCGGACTTTGAGCAAAAACCCGCCGCCCGCCCGTCCCGTCCGCGTCCGTGAATCCGGTTGCTCCGCTAGTTTCTTCTTCTTCTTCTTATTTTTCCTGCAACAACACCGGTGGAAACCAACGCCTGCGCCCGACACAGAAGTCAGGTGATCGAGGTCGTGCCGGTCGAGCAAGGTCAGAGGTTGGCACTTTAATTGCGCGTGTGTTATTTATGGCGCTTGTCGCGCGTCTCTCGCTAAACTGTTTGAGGCAGAAACGCAATTTATTGGTCTGGGATCGGCCGTCAGACCCAGAGAGAAACGCATGCGAGGAATGGCGGATCTCGGCTGATGTACAAACTTGTACTTGGGGGGGTGGGAAGAGGGAGGGGGGGTATAGGTCCTTCTAAATCCAGCGGAATGAAAGCAAGACGGGGTTTCTGCTCGGTACAGCTCGACTCTTCTCCGACTTTGCCCTTGAACCCGATCTATAACCCCCCCCCCCCCCCCCTCCCACACACACACACACACACAACATATGGCGCTGTGCATACTCGTGGCAATCCTGCGCGCTGTGGAGTTTGCAACATGTGGGAGACCCACTGTACACAATCCCGACGTTATCCTGCCAAATAATCAGCAGGCCTTTTTAAACTTCCAGATTAGACTCTTATCTGCAGGCTCTGTGCGCTTCACTGAGTCACACACGGTATGCATCGTTCATCATGTGATGTTCTCCTTGCGCTCTCGCTGAAACATACACGCGTTGTCAAACCCCACTCGCAGGCCCAGATACGCCATGTGCTCCTCAACCAACGGGGGTAGATTAAAGCAAAAACCGTGCAAACGCCTCGGTGTTATCGCAGATATCTCGGCACCATTTTGAAGGGGGCCTGAAGGATTGTTTCCATAACGAATGTGGCTCCCCGGGGAATGAGGGAGACATCTGGATTGGAGAGCTTGTAGAGGGAAGCCTGCAGCGCACAGGAGTAACGGGAGACGTCCCTCTGGGCCTCCTCGTCCGTCTTTGAAGAATAACTCTCATCAGGCAGTTGTGGCATCTGAACGTTTATGCACATCAGGGCAGCATCGGACCACTGTGTTATTGTGTGCAGGGGTTATTGATCCTTTACTATGTTTTTTTTAAAGTCATGTCCTGGTCCGCTAATGCTGTTTGCCTTGGTTATCTGGTTGCAGCAACATACAACCGACTGTAAAACATTTTAAAAAAATTCTTGTTGGAACATTTAACATAAGTTGTACCGCTTGTTGTAACCAATACATTTTTTAAATTTAAGTTCAGTGTGCAATCCAGGCGTTGTCCAAATGTTTACAAGTCATTTAGAGTTATTTAAAAACTGCTTATCTCAAAGAATTGGATCAATCTTGGTTCCAATGAAGCCCATTTCGGCCCCATTATGGCCCAACAGTACTGCTGTTGCAGCTTTCCCAGCCGACAGTCACTTGCAATGTGGATATTGGTCATTTTTGAAGTCTAGTACTAGTGGTTATAAAACAGTATCAGCTGAACCCTGTCTGAACAGCTCTTATCTAGTGCACTTACATTCTGTTAGTTGGTGGTAAAGCCACCGAGCTGTTGAGTGAAAAGCCACAACCGCTGAATGATCATGTCAAAGGGGAACTGTTGTGGTTTTGTCTGTATGTGGCTGTCCCCCAGCCATGATTTATTATGTATTTTTGCATTGACTCACTCCCCCTGTGGGAGATGATCGCTCTGAAATGAATCTGCCTCAGTGTGCAGCGCCGGCCGAGCCCTCAGAAAAACAGTGTCCGGGTGATTATGCGTGGATTGTTTCGCGATCCACTCGGCTTCTCCCAGACACGTTACAGCTTTCAGTTTGCTGCAGACCTGCCCTGGGCCTTTAAGTCGAATCAGCATTTTTCTCTGTCAGCACTTCATGCATTTTTGTTTCTTCATTTTTCATTTTCTGTCGGCGGAAGTGATTCTAGACGAGCCGACGAGCACCCAAAAAAGGAGAGCGTATTCAGCCCGTAGATGGGGGAAGTCGCGGCCCCAAAAAAGCAGAACGGGATGGAAGAGTGAAGGGAGCCAAATAAAGGAGAATGTGGTGGGTTGGCGGTGGGGGGTGGGGGGTGGGGTGGAGAAGAGTCACCCTTGTTGATGTGAACTCTCATCACTTGCCAGGGGTCAGCGATTGACCTCCCAGTGCACACTCAGGGGCAGAGCAGGTCACACACACACGCATTCAATGCCTAAACTTCACAGCTGCAATCGTATGGACCTCCGATGCGCAGCTAAAATGCGACTGTGATATCATGTGACTTTGTGCGTGGCACTATTTGACTGTTGGGTGCCGGCGGTATTAAACCTGCTCTCTCAACAGGCCGATCCCTGCACAGAGCATTCTACCCCCACCCAGTCCTGCAGAGGTATAACAACCCACACAGGTAGAGGGGTGTGGCTCTCTGCAGGTATTTGCTCAAGAATTCTGTAGCTTGAGACCTGCAGAGCTTCAATGCCAACACACACATCAGCACACACTGCACACAATGGCTTTATTCCCAGCCACTTTTGATTGAGTGTGTGTATTTATGTGTCAGGGAGGCTGCTCGTCTACCCGAGTGTGTGCGCGTGTGTGTGTGTGTGTGTGTGTGAGTGGGTGGGTGCTAATTGTGAGAACAGGATGAGGGAAGAGAACGGGTGTAAAGAGGCCATTCTGTGGGCTAATTGCCAGTAATTAGTCATTAGTGATGAAGGTCAAAGCTTTGATTTAATTCCAGCTTTAATCGAGCAGAGAACCTTGGGGGGGGGCAGCGGTTAGTATCAAATAGCTTTTTCTTTTCTAATTATGCATTATAACGTGCGTGTCACACATGGACGCACACCAAATCCAATCACTAATCACTGAACATTACGTATTGCACATCCCTCGCCTCTTAAGTGTGCGTCTATTTCAGCGTTTACTTCTCATTAGTCCATCGAACGAAAAGGCACGGCGTCTAAATGGCGAGATCAGTTGTTGAATAAATGACAATCTCCTCCTGTCAGACAGAGTAAATGCAACACATATCCAGCTGTTGATAAGTCTGAAACCAAAGTGATTCCCAGTTGTCATCAGGGTTCAACAACAAGAGCAAGTGAAATGCCACGTTGGGCGAGTAAATCCATCAACTCACCTGCCTGATCATGAAAAGGATTTAAAAAAGGATTAAACACATTGTTTGCAATCTATTTAATTGCAGGGATGGAGGTTTCTAGGGAGGGGTCCATCTCGCTTTCCTCTCAATGGACGCGTTAGTGTATTGAGCAACTGAATGTAATCCTAAAGATTGGGGCGAGCTCAAATTTACTTGGGAAAAAGAAATGCTGAAAGATCAGATCATCGAATTGGATGCCACACTATACAAATACTCTAATCTATTAAGAATTTCAAATATCAGCAACAAAAGTGTGCTGTTTGGTGAGGGTAACATTGTTGGATTGTGGTTTTTCATGTTTTAACATGTATGCAGTACTTAAATGTAGTAGCGGTCGAAGGTGGAGCTCATTTTTTCCTTTATTTGCCGTTGGGTATTTAAATCTATGATCATATGTACACTATTTACAAACGGGGGTATTTTTTTACATATGAAATACTAATGTGCTATTAACTGTCAAAAAAATGTGGAGGAAATATGTAATATTTACCTTTTGCGATTAAGTGCAGTTGAAGTATAAAATAGTAGAAAAGGGAAATACTGAAGTGGAATACAAATGTTTGTCCTTTCCCCCGTTGTGTTTACAGTTTTACGCCATACGGCTGAAATAATTGGTCAATTAACAAATTGCACAATCAACAAAGCTTATTTTCCGTGTAATTAATTCATAAAATATCATTTTTATAGCTGTTCTATTATTTGACCAACCGACTTAGTCATTAAATCCTCATTTCTGATGCAAAATTGTCAAAAACCTCATAGAGAAAATATTTTGTAAAATCACCAATGGTCGGAACTATAATATCGTTTAAATATTCATCTATTGTATTCAGCCAAAGGCATGGCGATATTTGATTTTTTTCATATTTCCATGGAAATATGGAAAAAATAATAAAAGCCATTCTAATTATTTCTGACATTTCCAGCTCTTATCCGTTAGTCGCTTCATCATACAATGAATTATCCGATTTATCATTGAGGGGAGACTCCTGGCTCAGTAGAAGTCGGTTTGGATGACCGTACTCGGCACTCTGATCTCCACACGAGCACAAATGGCAGCAACAGGTAACAGCTAAGCACATAATGTCTCATTAAACCTCTCCATTGAGGGACACGAAAGAACAGGCTGAAAACCTCTCGGCTATTTTGAGTGCCGTTGTAGAGCGCCGCTCCTGTCTCACGCTTACGGGCATTAACACTCGGGCACACTTGGCTGTTGGGAAGAAAAACACGTTTTTCTGCTCTTTCCTTCTCTTCTATAACTTTGCATTAACAAATAAAGTGTGTTGCATGATAATGACTTAAAAGACCTACAGCAAATACTGTCTCCTCTTCAGATCTGTTCAGTAGGGCGAAGCAGCGGTTGTTTCCTCTCCTTCTCTCGGTTAAGCCTTTGCAAGACCTGGAATTGTGGACACCAGTCCGTGACACTGGTGACAAAATAATATTTCTATTCTTTTCCATTAAGATTAAACATCTAAGAGTGTATAATACATCTAAGGTAGCCAGTTATCCCACGTTTTCGTAGCCCACGATGCTATGATCTATGAATGCTAATTGTGGCTGTCGGGGCTAATTTGGCATGTTTTATGTGGGCCACGACACTATTATAGCACAGCGTCCTTTTAGGGAGAACCGCATTATTTTAGCTTGTCCCTGCGGGATGCGTCGAGTCTGGAAGAGAGGCAAGCATGTGTGTCTCCTCCCGTCTTCTTGCGTCGAGTCTCCTGCCAGCTCACTGTCACTGAGGGGATCTGGTTACTGGTGGCTACCCTTCAAGCACTGTATAGACATTCGATCCAGCCTCGTGCAGGCGCACGGGACAAGAAAACTCTGTTGAGTCATGTTGGGTAAAATAGATGCACACGAGTCGGCGAAGGCTCCTCTGGTTTTTAGTGCCATCGGTGGCTGCAAATGTCTGTTTCCTGAAGCTTGACGGGCGCACGTTTGATCTGATTGAAAACAGCAGCTGCAGACAAAAATCAGTTGCAATTCGACATTAACATCGTTTCTTTTCTCCGGGGCACAAGGATGTGACATACTTCTACGAGGAAGAACGTCCTCTGACATTGTTGAGCAGAGTTAAACTCCTGCTTTGTCGCAGGCCGATTTCCGTGCCGTTTGCTCCACTGAAACCATTGTCTTACTGTATTTTAAAGCCTGTTTTGAGGATTGAATGCATCCCTGCGTGGGCTTACTTGGTTTATTTAACCTCCCTTAGGGTTTGCCATGTATTGTTCCTCTTTGCTTTTAAGGTATATTTTGGGCCTGTGTTGCATCTGGTTTTTCACTTTGCTGTGTGTTTGCTCGACTATCCGCGGGTTCTGAAACAGACCATTCCTGACTTCCTGTAATGTCAAAACACTTGTTAAACACACAAACATACTAACAATGTGCACGTGGGCAACCTGACATAGAGGACCGCAGTACCGTTAAGCATGCACGCTGCTGGCAAAGTCACTTTGTGCCATTAAGGGAAATTTAAACCGTTATGAGATCCAAGAGATAATTCTTTATCTTCAGAACGCTTTCAGTCACTTCCTTTCTCAAGACTCACTTCAGTATTTTTTTTACATTCATATCAGCTACACGTTAAAAAGAAGGCCTCTGACTAATATCAGCAAAGGGAAAGAGGTGATTTCTGAAGGTGATTTCTGTCTAAAAATGTAATTCGACACATATAAATCTCTGGTCTACAGGAAGGTCAGTGCCGGGTTGCCTCCCAATGCTCTCCTGCACAGTCTGGATCATTTTTAGAGGGAGTAATTTGAAACCTGTGGTGGTACCGCACACTATACAAGTGCGAGCCTCTCCCTCCTGAGGCCCCGCCTCCCACGTGACGGACACCCCCGTCCTGCCGCTGCAACAGGTGTCGCTGTGCGGGGACCTTTACCGACGCACACTGCGTGCGCGTGGGCGGTTGTGGAGCAGTTGGTCAGTAAACAGTTCCCGTCGGATTGATCTCCGGGGGGAGGGATAATCTGGGTAATCCTATAACCGGCGCCGTTGAACCCCGCCCCGCCTCTTTTGCTCTTCACTAACACCCCGCCCATTTCCCCACATCCACCCCGTCTGTTTCTGTTCCGTCCTGGAAAGGGCTTCATCTCTGGAATATCCCCGTCATTTTTTTTTGTTTATTTTTATTTTTTGTTTAGTTTGTCACCGAGCCAACACTTGAGTCCTGGTCCTGGGTGACTGGCATCCCGCCGGCGCCACACTTGCACCGGAAAGCCATGTGGCACCCCGTGGCATCCCCTGCGACCGGAGGCGGCCCCGCGAAGGACATAGGTTATGGCCACTGTGAGTAGCCGGGTCTTTTGTCTTGCTTGCGTGTGTGTTGGTGGACCAGATCGGAATGGAAACGTACGTTGTGGTCGTGTCGTGGAAGAGGTGACCGGTCGGTGCACAGCGGTGGAGATGGGGCACTGAACGCAAGCGCTGCACAGATGCACTCTGGTAATGCCTCTAATCCCTGTACACTCTCCAAACACGTTGTTTCCAATTTCTTTCCCCGGTGGGAGGAACTTGCAAATAACATTCAGTGGTTTGAGCTTCTTTTTGCTTCTAGATTATACGCAATGCTCACTGTTATCCATTCCTCACATTGACTGTATGTTGGAAGTGATGGTATTAAGATGCAAATGTTCTGATCTTATTTGCCCACGGCAGCTGAGAGCCTTTAAAATCGTTGGGTCGTTTTAACCAGTTGTGACAGGTACAAGGCTTTGGTGTTGCTTGTGACTCACTTTAGGTCTCAGATGTGGTCAGCGGGGATGCCACTCAACTTCCCAGGATGCTTCCAGCTGTCTTTGCCTCGTCCTTCACTCTCGGTTTCCCGCCGGACACGTCTCCTTTCCTCTTAGTCCTCTCAACCCTGCCTTCTCCCTCTCGGCCTGCTGTCTGTCACCCTGTATCCCTCCATCAGTGCTCCCTGTGATGACTTTCTTTTGTCGCTCTTCCGACGTCTTGTGTTTGAAGAGGTGCGGGAGGCGCTGAACTCACCGCTTGTGTGTCCAAAGTGCAGCTAATTGAGCATTGTGTCTTTTAGGGAAGCGTCTTTACGTCCTGTTTATAACTGTCGTTTCCCACGGCTGAAAACTTTAAGGATGTTCATTCCCTCTTCAGCTCGGGGCCCGATTGGAAGTGCTGAGACAAACCTCACTTAAAGGTCTTCACAGCATAAGAACTAAAACATCCACCTGCTCTGCATGCACACGCCGTCTATATGTTCTGTTCCGCTGTCTCCACTGAGAGCACAGCAGGGCCGTCCACACAGCTGTGATTACAACCATTATATCACTCATCATTGTAGTCTACAATAATGTTGATGGAAAAATGGATTGAAAGCTACTGTTGATTCTTAGTAGTAATTGGCTGGATAGATTAGCGTATTGATCTGTTATAGCTTCCTATGTTTGTTTCATTTCAAACTTGAGGTGAGTTTCTGTGAGTGTATTTTCCCATGTTGGCACTATCAAGTCCTTTGGCTTATTTTTTTTATAACCGGAAATTTCCCACAAAACTAACGACATTCCCATCAGCCTAAGCTGTACTTTGTGTTCCGTGCTAATTAGCAGACGCTAGCATGCTAGCACTTTAAAATAAGTGTCGCTATCCAAGCTTTCCTGTGCTTCGTTGGCATCGACGGGGCCTTTCGTGCTTCCCAACCGGTTACAACCGGTTAGCTGCTAGTCTGCCGCCGCCATGGATACAGATAGAAATGTTGTGATTCAAATTTAGCGGCGTCAAATATCGTAGCCGCTTAGCATCAACGCGTTAGCACTGCCTTTGTCAGCTTGTTAATTCCGACTTCAGCATTAAGCTTAAAGGGGCAAAGTACAACGCGGATGCCTTAATCAAAGTCCGGTTTCCTCCTTACTCTAATGCAAATTTGAACCACATTTTTATGTAAATACATTTGTAGGAGTGGTGTGAAAGTGAAACATTTGACCGAACTATTGCATTTCTGTTTGTGTAATCGTGTCAGATAAGAAACCACATTGCTCCAAGAAGAGCTGATGCAATTTCTGTCCCTTCATTGAAGCATAAGCCTCATGCATTTTTTATCAACGAAACAACTATTCCACCTCAGCCGGGCGTGAAAAGCACTTGAATTTTCTCTCAGGTATCGCTGCACAAACCAACATAAATGGAAACAAGTTAACAAAATGTTTTTTTGAGATCTTTTCTCGTACAAAAGATTATAAGATTGATCTGTTATTAAGCCAGTGGATTATTCCGGCTGTCTTTCCAGGATCTGGTCACAGATACAGAGGTCAGGTCGCCCTGGTCACACTCACTTGGTCACAGCGTGAGACGAGTGGGTTGGTGTGTATTTGGTGTGTAGGGTTCGATGGCCCCTCCCCATCCATCCAAAGCCATGTGAGAGATTACTTCTTGGAAGTCATTTGGGTGACCTCATCAGGCGGATGCTTCGGTTTGCATTGGGCCACCTGTGTGTTTGTTTTTCAGTGCCGTCTGATCAACCTGTTCCGTCGTCGCGTTAGCTCCCGCTGTTTAACTTCAGCCATCTCTACTTCATCGTAGGTTGTCTCAGCGCCGGCCCCCTCGTCAATCTTTTGCCTCAGTGCAAAAAGTCTCCCGCTGGCACGTCTGTTGTGTGGACGTGAGAACACGGCCTACATATTATGTGTTTACCTTCTATTCATTAGCTTGCCTGACGTGGTCTCTTACTCATATGAAGCGATGCTATAGAGAAACTAAAGCGAGAGGATGCAGTTTGTGGAAAGGAAGTTCATCTCTCTAGTTTTGATGAAATGTGTTTTGGATTGAGAGTTCACCACAGGACAGAATTAAGGGTCAGCGAGGTTCACTAGCTCGAGGGCTTGTTGTCACAGCCGTTATATGCCTTTACGGAAAAAAATTGATTTCCTCGTTGTTTTCAAAAAGAAAGGAATTTATTATATATTATCTTCTTTAAAAAAAGGAAGTCCATCCAATGTACTGTATTTATTTTGGCTGTTTAACTCCACAGAGGGAGTAAAACATGGATCAGATGTCCCTGCAGCAGCTCTGGACATTTTGCTGCTTATGTAACAGTAGAGAATGTCTTCATTTTCTATCACCAATAACCATGTCTATCTCCACAATCACAGCTGTGCAGAAAAACAAAAAAACAAAACAAACAGGGGCTTTTTTCAATTGATGATTTAATGTTCTCAGCCGGGAGCACGGATTAGAGCTGGTGTGGTGGAGGGATCATGTGAGCTTTGGAGAGGGATGCCGTTTCGGAGCGAGACAATGCCCCCCCATCCTCACATCGTCCCGTCCATCCATCCGCGGCCCCTCTCTTTACCCATCTCCGTCCCTCCCTCGGTTCGTCCCCTCCTCCTCTGCCTCCCACCTTCTTGACAGCTGGCCCGCTGAGCTGCAGATACTTACCCAGGGGTAAGAGGATTTACTGACACAATTGATCAGACATCAACCTCATTTAGCACAGAAATAAATGTTTAAAGCGTGCTGATTTTTTTTTTTCCCTTCCCTCTTGTATTGTGAAAGATGACCAGTGAGTGTGCTCACGAGGAGTGTGTGTGTGTGTGTGTCAGATGACACCGGGGTGCTCGTGAGCTGGATTGGCTGGGAGGAGATTTCTTAATTACATGTCCGCTGTAATGAGCTCCACCGGCTGACCGGCTGAATACTTCAGGGCGCGTTCTGCTCACTGTCACTTCAGATGTGAGCATGAGAGCACTCGGGCCGCACTCGGACCGCACCACAACACGGGTATTAAACAGATCAATACGCACGATGAGGATCCGGCTTCATAATCTCGTAGGTCTACTGAGCAGTTGTTCAGGAGTCGATTTGCTGCTCCCGCCGCAGTCCCTCATCGCTCGCTGCCACCCCCAAGCCCCCTGCAATATACGCTCCCATTGCTAGTCTGTTTCACAGTCAGGAGATATTATTAGCCAGTGGGCCATGGGCTTATTGAATTACCACACAGCGGAGCGCTCCGCCCAGCCTTGCAGTGATTAACAGTGGGGGATTTAGAGGGGTTTGGGGTCTGCGATGTTCGTTTAAACCTGTTGATCATCCTGATACATTTCATGGCTTTGGCCGAACTTTGCCACAGATGCGGGAATGTCTTTAACCTTCATAAATGATCATCTAGCAAACGGCAGCTGTGTGATGAGGAGGCCCGTGTGTCCTTGTAGAAATCTAAATCCAAAAGGATCAGAGACGGAGATGTTTTCTGATTCTCCATTCAATGTGGGACTGCATTCCTTTTCATTATAGATTCCTTTGCAAATCACTTCTTCTGGAAATATTACATTTATCTTAATCTTAATTAATTCAGCGGGAGTCGTTTACCGAGGTACCCGAAGAGTCGTTCCTGCTCATTTTGTATGTTCAGTGTAATGTCTATATTAGGACTGAACAGTAGACGGACAGTAACATTATCCTATTCAATAACCTTATGACATTCTACTCACCATGACAACAACATGTGATAAACTAATCAGGCTAAAGTCCATTCCACTATCCTAAATTGATCTTCCCATAATGCATCAGGAATAATTCAAATCAAACTCTGATGATCTGTTGTTGTTGTTTTAATGGCATTACATTAAGCGGCGGTGATACTTTGTAAGTTGTACGTCATTTCTGAGAAAAATCAGTTTAACTGCAGGCTTCTGCAGATAGGAACTTTTTGTACTTGGTCCAGGAGTTTGGCAACAGGCGACCTTTGATTGGCGACGCTCGCGGTCAAAGGTGCCCTTCGCTGCTCTGTCTGTTTGTTTGCTCTCGGTCGCTGCAGCACTGAATTGGTTCAAACTACAGCCGCAAGATTGTGGTCCAAATGGTGAACATCATTATTAGGAAGAATATTGAGAAAATGATTATCCCTAAATTTTGGGGGCATAATATTTTCAGTTCACTGCTTGTGGGGAAACCTTTTGCCCCAAAATAAGACTATTCCGTATTCTAGGAGGAATTAAAAGTAGTACCCAAGCTTTTTTACACAAAACAGAGAACTGCTTTTGCTTTCAAGTTGTACCAGGACAATTACGACTTACTGTCTTACGAAAACTGTTAAATTCAGTGGATCGCTGTGCGGACGGGCAACACTAGCGGTATTGCTCAATGGCCTCTTGGTGGCTGTCTGTTGGTTTAGGAATGCTTGATTTGAAATGCAGCAGAGTTTCCATGAGCGTGGTCGATCGTGTTAATTGAATTCCCGGAAGCCCAGAAATTGCGATCGCGGGTTTATATTTAATTTGCGGGTCTATACTTAATACCGACGGGAAGCAGCGGAACTAAATGTGAATTCTGCCAGTGTCTTGTGTTTTTTTTTTTTGCTGGCTCCCGGTGCTTGCTAACATACCTTCCTCTGCTGTGCAACGTGTGATAGGCGTGTACATTCCAGGGGCTTCTTTGTCTCGAGGTGATTTACATAGAATGGAGATGGAACAGCCGGTTGAGGCGGGCCGTTTGAGGATAGGCCCCTTTGAGCTGCTCTGGGCAATTCATGCTTCCTCCTCTGAACATGTTGGCCTCTTTCCACAAACACACACACACACACACAGACGCACACACACTCACAAAGCATGCATTTCAGGCAGCCACCAGCTGACTGTCCATGTGCTCTCCTGTGTACTGCATCTCGGAAGCGGGCATGTTTGGTTTCGTCTCAGGCGACAGGTTGAGGAAGGCTTTTTATTTATTTTTTTATTAGCCAAGTTGGAAAATGTCACAAATGTTTTCCCATCAAAAGTGCTCCAACCAACAGTCTACAATCTAGTGACTTTTTATATACAATGCCATAAGCTTCGTGCAAAAAGGTTTCAAATCCTCACATTTGAAAAGATGTAAACATCAGTTCGGAGTTTAGTTTTAAATGGTCCTCGTTCACTCCGCCAATCTGTCCCGTAAATACATTTTTCCATGAAACAACCTTTGTCTTCTGGCCCGCGGCGATCGGGACACTTCTCAGTCTCGACCTCCGCGGGAGCACGGGGGCAAATTTCGGGCCGCAGCGACGACGGGCCCAGGGACCGTATCTCCTGCTCAGCACTTCTAGAATAGAATGGATCTTTACGAGCCCCGAAGGGAATTTGTCATGCACATAAAGAAAGGGGTCAGCGCACAGAATCAGACACAGTACATGCTGTACAGTCCTCGTCCGTTACATAACCTCGTTATTTAGAGGAATCTGCCCTGCAAAGAGCTCACAACACACTCCCGCCATTGTGGAATTTAAACCTAGGCAGCGCTCGCAGGCAGTAGCGCGCACTCCAAAGAGTTTGCTGCTTTGATCTGCGTTGTAGTGCGATATTTATTGTGTGTCCAGTCGGCCCCGCTGCAGAGAGGGAGGCCCCGATACATATTTGTCTGCCAGGGTTCACTCGCGGCGGGGCTGGGGAACGCGAGCGAATGGGAGGAGGGGGTGGAGGAGCCCGCAGTCTGCCGTGCTAAACAGGAAGTTGCACAACATCTGTTCCTTGGCATTCAGGGAATGAGTGAGGAGCAGTGTGCTTAGCAGCGTGTCCTCGTGTTAAAAATAAAACAGGCAGACAATGTGACATTACTCTTTGTTTCCCAATTCGCTGAAATCTGAGAGACTGTCATGCGTTGCTCAAACTTTCCATTTCCAAAGGGAGTCACGACGTCCAACGGATATGCGTTTAATCACTGTCAGAGGTTCAGTGTTAAAGCCGCGTTTCAAAATGATTGCAAAGTATTTAGCAAGTCTGTGTAATTTCGGACTGCAAACTGAAGTCACATGCAGAATCGGTCCAAACTGGTTTTTTTTTTTAGAGGACGTAAGCAATTATATTACAGTGTCGACACCAAGAAACACATCTTTGTAAACTCTGGAGACGATGCTGTGACAGCCTCTGCCTGTGGGCGAGTGAATCTTCTGAGATGTTTTCACAGTGTCGACACTGTGTATTCAACACATGAGAAAATGTTTTGACAGAAATAGGGCTATAGGATGGCACGTGTCCTGGTATTTCCATACACTAAACATGAAATCAATAGATTGGGAAGTTCTGTTCACAAACAACCGAGTATTAACTGCATCATTAATAGAGCATGACAACAATATATACACAATGATACGAATGAAGATGAGTCGTGATGAAGGGTGAAAGTTGACGCAGTAGATCGTTACGACTAGAGATCATTAGATCATAAAAGAGGCTTGTGTAAGTGAGTCTTGGGTTATAAAGAAAGTCAATCCAGCTTCCATGCAGAGCGGAAGCATTCAGATTAAATCTTTCGAGCAATTTAAATAGAGAGCTCAAGCTGCAGTATGAGACATGTGAGTTTAAATGATCAGTGTAGCTCGGGGCTGGAGAGATTGTCTATAGAATATTGCCTGTTTATTGAGTTGTCTGAGCTGTTTTGGCTCATTAATAAGGCTCAAGGTCTTTAAACAGGCTCCCTCTAAAGTCTGATTGTGAAGAAGTCTATAAGAAAATGTCTCACTCCATTTGTGAAAGTAAACATTTTGAGCTTTCTCACCCACCAGTTTCAAGTCGTCTTCAAGCGCGTCGCTCATTTATTAAATCATGGTCCCATATAGAATAAAAACAATGAAATCCTGTTGCACTTTTTGCTCCTTTTTAAGAAACACAAACACAAAGACTTGTTGATGCATTGTGGCCCAATATCACACTGCGAATCCGTGTCTGTGTGTGTGTGTGTTTGTAGAGGTGGGTGGGCGGACGCACAAGCAGACGCTTTTGAATTTGTCTGAGCGTTCAGATTAGACCCAACGTGCACATGCCGGCATGCCGCTCCTCCTCAGTAACATTTGGCCCAAACAAAAGCAGTTTTATTCATTTCCTCGAGTCGCCAACGTGAGCGCCGGAGAGAAACCGCTTGTTGCATCTGTCCGTAACAGAACAAGCAGTGACAGCTTGTGCCATTTGCCCGTGCAGCAGAATACGCTTCCATCCGTGCACGCGCCCTCCCGCGCCCGTGCGTTGGTATTCGCAAGTCTGTAGCGATGCTGAACGAACGTGCACACAGCTACATCACATGCATGAACTTAAACGCGGGCGCCCCGATACTCTGTTGACTGACAGCTTTTCTAAGTAGGTCATCTATGTAAATGCCAGCCTGTCGGTTTACATCAATGGATGCAAAGCAAAGTCAGCACCCTCAGCGCCAAAATCAGATGTTTCTCGCTCTGTGTAGACATATTCACACAACCGGGTTTGCACTGTTAAGAATCTCCAGTTCTCAGGCTGGTTTCATCTTATTCATGTGCTACTAAACGTTCAAATGTGTATATGTGCTGTACTGTCATTTTTCCATATGCCGTATGTCTTAAATGTATTTTCAGAAGCTGTTCCTCCCAATTTAAAGTGAATTTGCCGCTGCTCTGTTGGATGTGTGAATTACGTACCATGTTTCTATGGCTTCATCCGTTGATAATATAAAGGGTTCCTCATGTCAGGTTGAAGCACTGTGATCCGTTTGGATGGATGCATTTGCTTTTCGTCTTGTTTATTTGTTTTCAACGCATTCCTTCCTTCTCCCCCAGACTCCACGGGGCCGATGACCCACACCCACCCTCCTCCCCCCATGGGAGGCATGGTCGGCCACCCGTCAGTCATCAGCACCTCCAGGCCCTTAACGTCGCCCATGTCCAGCTTGGGCTCTTCAATGAACGGGCTGGCGTCCCCCTACCCCGTCATCACGTCTTCCCTGGGCTCCCCTTCCATATCGTTGCCGTCCACGCCCAACATGAACTTTGGACCACTCGGCAGCCCGCAGGTGAGAAGATGTGCGGCTGTTGTGATGCTCTCCAGATGGGCTTTGTCTTAAAAGGTGTCTTTTTACGAATTAGTTTAAACTTTTCACTTGAAGAAAATATACTTTTTTTTTTACATTATTAGAGGGTTTTTCATCAAATAGTTATGGCATTCTAGTTAAATGTTTAAATCTCACTTCTCCTTGACAATGCCTTCTCAAAGCTATTTTCTGGCTTAGTGAAACCAAGACATTTGGAAAACATCAATGTGAGGTGCTTTGAAACAGAATGCATGTTTTTAGTCCTCAACCCTTTGTTCTTTCAGAGGCTCTTATTCTCCTTCTCCTTTCGGGAAGCTTTGTCCGCATTAAACTGTTCTGTGGTCCATCATGTGCCTCTCATTGTTGGAACCTCCGGCAGCGGCCCGAGGTTGAAGGTTAGGTACATCCCATGTGTTTCGGCTGGCATACCTCGGCTTTCCTTTCTCTCATCGACCTTTAAACCTCTCGCCCTGAAGCTCATCCTGGATTCTGTTTGCTGGACTTAAGATGCGGTCCCTCTATTAGCCTTTTAATGGATTACTGAGATCACTCGCTTTCTTCACTCTTTCCCTCATTGTTTCCCCCTCACTTTCTCTTACCTTGTCACAGTCTCTTTTTTTTAGTTTAATCACAATTATGATACCAGAGGTTTTCATGCTTCTACAAGATGATCATGATCCTGCAAGGTTGCGTCTTTTAGAGCAGGATAAATGATCAAGTAACAGACACAGAGAGCCAGTAGAGCTGCTTTCTGAAGGGGATCTCTTCAATGAACTACAAACCCCACAAGGCTCAGTGCTTTGACGCAGACACAGAAATACAGATGTGCGCACACACACACACACACACAGAGTGCTTCGGAGGCCGGATGGAGGCCAGTGCTGCAGGGCACAGCAGGCAATGATGTACGTTGGCTCAATCACAGTATGGATCTGTGCCTTGAGGGACGGCCAGGGTTGATACGATCGCTCTGGGTAACCGTATTTTCACCGCTCGCCAACCAGCAGTGACCAGGCCTCCGTCGGGTCACTGCGTCGCGCATCGCATAGATTTTTGCTGAAGTTCGTGAACGGCGCCAGGTCGACAAAAGGATTAGCAAATTCCTCATTATATAGCTGTTCAACAATCCAGGAGATATTTATGTTTTATGCTATCATCTTGTTCTTCCCACTTTAATTTGTATTTTCTGATCATATAGCTTGCAGGTATATTCACATATTTAATTCACCAAGTGAGGAATAAACAGATTTTCTTATGACTGTTTTATTACTGCATTTTGTTATATTCAAATAATCTGTAGAAACTATTTCCACCTGTTTCTTTTGACAACGTCTTTATTTATTTTAATCACCATCAAGTCTCACAGCGTCCCGTCCCTGCGGGCATCATGCAGTGTGGTCTACATGCCGTGCGTCCTATGAAGAATGTATGACGCATCAATGATCCAGATAACAGCGCTTGTAGCGTTTTTGCAGACGCACGTTGTCCGTCCAAAGTGACGCGTCTGAACAACTGTTTGAATGCACCACTGGACTTCTCCTTCAAGGTCAAGGGTGAAGGGAAGGTTCTGTGTCGGGTGGTGCGCTGAAGAGGAACAGCTTCTCACTAGTGACTCACCTAGGCGAGCACTTTGGGGAATCTGCAGCAGGAGAGGGGGGTGGTGGTGGAAGTTGCTGTGCTTTAGAGAACTAAAGACAAGAAGCCAAGAAAGAAAAACCCTTTGTATACTCTTCTCCTGTGTGAGGTCACAGTCTGCCATTAGGGGATATTCAGACGAGAGTGCACATTGTAAATAAGTGATAGGAAGAGCCTGAGGTGACTGAGGGTAGGACGTCCATATGCAACGCATATAGGACAGGGGGGGGGGGGGCAGGGGAGGCATGTGTGGGTCAGACTTGTTGTTGCAACTTAGAGTGCAGATGTGTGCAACTACACAAACAAACATACGGACCACCAGTGTGCGTCCCGCCGGGCGCTTGTCGTAGGAGACGGCCCAAGGTCACAAAGTTGCTGAAATAGGAGGACGAGGAATCATATGTAGGAGTCAAAAAGGACTTGTTGCTTTGTGCCGATCATCTCTGAAGTGTTTCGCACAGGGGATGCCTCGACTTCTCGTGACACTTTTGATTAAGACTTTTCGGATCCACCTCGACGAGAAGATGATCATGATGAAATAAATCTGAAGTCTCAACAACATATTGTTGCAAAACCAGGAGAGCCTGCGCGCGGCTGCGCTCTGCTGTGCGTGTCGGGGGACTGCACACTCTGTCTGCGCACGTGACTCCTTTACATCCGCCTTCTTCCTGTCAAACAAACGCCTCAAAAAACCTGTACGACAAACTCAGACGGAAGCCCCGGCGGCACCCACCAAGTGAGCATGTGATCGCACGCTGCGCGTTCACAGTAAAGTGTGTGGGCGGGAAGAGGAGAGAAAGAACATGGGTCAGAAAAATAAGAGGAAGAGGGGGGTGGTGGCGGGGGAGTGTGTCACGAGACGGCCTCACACTTGTCACTCCTGCTTCCTCCGCCGCTGTGTTCAGCCGCCGAAGCTTCTCTCCTTTGCCTCCGTTATCCCCTCTTGTCTTCCCGTCCTCCTCAGATGAACTCGATGAACAGCGTCAGCAGTTCGGAGGACATCAAGCCTCCGCCGGGCCTGCAGAACCTGGGAAACATCAACTACCAGTGTACCAGCCCCGGGGGAATGTCCAAGCACATCTGCTCCATATGCGGGGACCGCTCCTCAGGTAATGTTAAGAGGGTGAGGGAGGGGAGTCGGGGGGTGGGGGGGCAAATGTACACTCCCACCCACCACAAACATCGCCAGCCAGATAACTGAGGGAAAGATAACAAAGGCGGACAGATTCCAAGGTTACATGTCAGGCTTTTTGTCAGGTTTATTTGTGCAATGTTGACTTTGATAATTTCCAAAGTGTTATTGGCCTGAAAGCAGACGGGTCGAGTCAGGAACGAGCTGAGGGAAAGCTGAGGGAAAATTCAGATAGAGAAATGGATGCGACGGGAATTGCGTCGATTGTTTTTCTCCTCCAAAAAACACAAGACAACAGGCGCTCTTAAAGCGAGTGAGGGGAGGAGGGGGACGCTTTCATTTGTGACTTGAAGGAATCTTCCCAATACAGGTTTTCCACCTTTGTCGCCTGACGCGTTCTTGCCGCTGACGCCGTCGTCTGTTTGTCCGCAGGAAAGCACTACGGCGTGTACAGCTGCGAGGGATGCAAGGGCTTCTTCAAGAGGACCGTCCGTAAAGATCTCTCCTACACGTGTCGGGACAGCAAGGAGTGCCTGATCGACAAGCGCCAGCGGAACCGATGCCAATACTGTCGCTACCAGAAGTGCCTGGCCATGGGCATGAAGAGAGAAGGTGTGTGTGCAGGTGTGATATGCTTTAAGGATCAGCGTATGAGCGGCTTCATCGTTATTTCCATCGTTACAAATGCATTTTACCTGGCAGCAATTCTACAAATGAACACACTTATTTACTTTTTACTTATTTTTCTTGTTAAAGTCCGTGCAGCAGAGAGTCTCTTTTTGTTTTGTTCACGTGCAAAGCTAAACTTTGTGACGTCATACTTCATAGTTTGCTTGTATCTAGTGGATGGCGATTATCACAGGGGTGTCCATGCATGTGTGTGTGTGCAGCCGTGCAGGAAGAGAGACAGCGCGGAAGGGAGCGAGGGGAGAGCGAGGTGGAATCGACAAGCAGTTTCAACGAGGAAATGCCAGTGGACAAGATCCTGGACGCCGAGTTGGCCGTGGAGCCCAAAACGGAGACGTATAGCGACGGCAGCCCCAGCAACTCGGTAAAAGAGCTGAATGTGATCAAGTCAAGAGGAAATTCAGACACCGATGACAATCAGAGGTTGTGTTTTATTAGTGAGCTACTCGTAGATTGATTTTGCTGCTTTAGATACCTTAAGCTCATAATGTCGATCTTTGGTGTCAGGTCTAACTGAGGGAATCGATGACCCGGATATAGCCGCAGCACCTGCTAACCGCTGTTGGACACATTTAGCCGTCCCTAAAAGCAGCTCACGAGCACATTCACTGACCGTTTTATTTTTACATTCTCCCAGACCAACGACCCCGTCACCAATATCTGCCAAGCAGCCGACAAGCAGCTCTTCACCTTGGTGGAGTGGGCCAAAAGGATCCCGCACTTCTCCGAGCTCCCCCTCGACGACCAGGTCATCCTCCTACGAGCAGGTAGACACACACACACACACACACACTCCTCTGCGTGCACCAGAGGTGTATGCACGGGCCTATATGAGCAGGCAGGAGATGGACAGAATTAAAAACACATGTTTCTCTAGAACAGTAAACCTCTCCGCGACCTGTTGTCCTCGTGGTGGTGGCGGCGGTGTAGCATTTCTTTCAGGGGAGTTATTCATTCCCTGACAGGTCGTCTATTTGAGTCTTTTACGTTTGCTCACTACATTTTTGCCACCCGGTTTAATGGAGCAGTGAAACCAAATATATGTGGACTATGTGCCGAGTCCCAGCGGCGCGGTTTGCAGCCACGTCAGCGCTGACCTCTGCTGGTGACACAGAGTGACTAAGCAGCCGCACCGCACAGCTAACAATAATCAGGGGAAGACGGACACTTAATGCAAAGGACGGCACATATTACTTACAAATATTAGGAGTCACAGGGAGGAATAAAAGGTTTTGGGGGGTTTTTTTGCACTCAGGATGGAACGAACTTCTTATCGCCTCATTCTCGCATCGCTCCGTCACGGTAAAAGATGGCATCCTGTTGGCGACGGGCCTCCACGTCCACAGAAACAGCGCCCACAGTGCCGGAGTGGGCTCCATCTTTGATAGGTAGGCCACAGTTACTATATTGTCTTATATAAAACATTGGGTTTAACACCGTCCACCGATATATATTTTTTTATATACTGTATGTGTGTAGATTTCTGATCCACTTGCTCGATTATGTAAGCGAAAAAACACTGCTGTTGAACTCTGCTTCACTTATGTGATTATTTGGAGGGAGCGGAATATTTTTTTATTTTTTTTTCTCTGGTGTCCTCCATTGTCAAAAGTCTCTAAAGTTATCCATCTGATCTCCTGCAGAGTTCTGACAGAGTTAGTGTCCAAAATGAAAGACATGCAGATGGATAAGACGGAGCTCGGCTGCCTGCGAGCCATCGTCCTCTTCAACCCAGGTCAGCTCGGCCTGCGCCCGCTTCACCACGGGCCCATTCGTCTTTCCACTAGGATGGGAGATATCGTAGACCTCGTGTTTTATTTGTGTACGGTTTGGCCTTACCATGAGTGTTTGTTTGTTTTTTTCCAGACGCGAAAGGTCTTTCAAACCCACCGGAGGTTGAGGGGCTGAGGGAAAAGGTTTACGCCTCTTTGGAGTCGTACACAAAACAGAAATACCCAGACCAGCCCGGCAGGTAGGAGACGCGTGACGTCACCGTGACGTCACCGCGGCGTCACCGCGGCGATCACGATCAGTCACCAGCTTTTCATTGTTCACTTCTTCATTGCTGCTCAGCTCTTAAGCACTCAAAAGGACATTAGATTTAAAAGGATAGAGGCCGTCGGTGTTACTATTGTCTTTTTTCATTTACTGTCGCGAGCTGAATAAGATCAAGAGATGATGTCAAATGAACAAATTAAGTGTTAGTTGAATTTCAGCTGCTGAGTTGAGTGCCTAAAAAAAAGACGTGGAAATAAACTAAACGTTATATTGTTGGATTTTTATATTTTCTTAAGAAGATTTGTTGATTATGTAACTGCATTCAAGGTGGAATTCTTATTTCATAGAGATTCCAAACGATAGCAGAGGTAAAGAATACTGAACGATCAGAAGTAAAAGTATTCATTGTTAGAAAATGAATAGGTTTTAAGTGGGTGGTAGTTCTTAGTTTAACTAAAGGCACTATTTGATCATAATAAACAAAAAAAAGCATTTCATAGTATTTGATGAGCAAAACATTTTGTCAAAATTCTAATTTAAGACTAAAAAAGTGTTTCGATAACAGAATATTAATATCTTATCTTATTAATTAATGGGAATTTGAAAGATTTTGAACCGTTAACAAGAAAGTAAATATAAAATAACGAATCCTGAAGTCTGTTCCTTCTCTTCTCCGTCGCTTCCCGCAGGTTTGCCAAGCTGCTGCTCCGCCTGCCCGCCCTGCGCTCCATCGGCCTCAAGTGTCTGGAGCATCTGTTCTTCTTCAAGCTCATCGGGGACACGCCTATCGACACCTTCCTGATGGAGATGCTGGAGGCTCCGCATCAGATCACATGACACCAGTCCCCCCCCCCCCTTCCCCCCTGTATATAATCCCACATAGTAAGCGATATGAAGACTTGATCAAATTGTAAAAGCACCTATTTTGTACCAAGCAAAACATTGTAATTAAAATTTTAAGAAAGGTATTTTGAGGCCGTGGTGAGGGTGGAGTCTTGAGACGGAGCATCGAGTACAGTGTCAAAATGTATTCTAATAGAATTGTTAACAGATTTCTTTTGTAAATAGACCATTTCAAGTGTCCATTTTAAAAGCAGCCCAATGCAATTTGAAAATAAATTGTATTTTATTCAAAGAGGAATTGTATAAAAACGGAAACCATCAATGCATTTCTTAAAACACATTAGAGAATTCTTACAGAATAAAGTTATTTAAAAATGTATCTAAAATGTTTTATTTGTCTTGTCTTTTTTATACAACTTGTTACAGAATTGCATCAAAGTCCTAAACAACTTCCCCCATGTTATTATGTTCGACCCAAATATCCACCCAGGGTCTATCAGATGTTACACAATTATCTAAAAGTACTGAATCACTAATATAACTATATATATTAAGTTATATTAGTGATTCAGTAACATTTCTCAAGTACTATTTTGTTTATTCCACAGACCAAAGTTAGCCATAATTATTTGCTATGACTGAAAACACACACAACGTGTTTGTTAAATGCGTTTCCCGATGAGCCCACCAGGTGGCGTGCACAGCACGCAAACGCCACACGCGCGCTCTGCAGGTTGATATTCTGCTACTCTCCTCTTTCCAGTTGCAATCTGTAAAACCTGCAAACACGGTCCTCTGCATTAGTAACACCCAGCTGCTCACAAATAAGTTGAGGATTTGGCAACTTACACGTTGACTGGTTATTTTTCTTATTTTCATTTTTATTTGATTCCACCCGGGAAAGAAGAGCCAATACTGAACAAGCATATAAGCTCTTCCCCTGGGCTCCTGCACGCCACCCTCATGGAGGCAGAGGTACTGTTCAGTCAGGCCAGGCAAACAAATCCGACCAGGAGGCTGTAATCACAAGTGCAGAAAAACGGGCAAAGGTCTGAATGCAGGAGGGTTATTAGTTAAGGGGAAAAACTGGTCTTTAAGCAGAGTACTGGCGGACAGCTACAGTACAACCTAAAAAAGTCTATATGATTTATATATCTTATTAACAAATTAATCAGTCGTTCTATCCATCTATCATCTATTTTTCCCTCCCACCAATACATCCATCCATCTATCTATCTATCTATCTATCTATCTATCTATCTATCTATCTATCTATCTATCTATCTATCTATCTATCTATCTATCTATCTATCTATCTATCTATCTATCTTGAAATATGTGACCTTAAAGTATGACCTTCCAATCTGCACTTTAATTTCAAAGCACTGTACGCATTATTTCTTTATAATGAAAGACACAAACCTTTTATCTCTCTGGTAACTTTGTAACATCCAATGCGGGGAGAGAGGCAGAGAGAGGGAGGGGAGGGGGGAGGAGGGGAGGGGGGGAGAGAGGTAACCGGCACCTGCAGGAAGTCTCTCTCTCTCTCTCTCTCTCTCTCCCTCTCCGTCCTTCCTTCCCGTTCACTCCTAATAGGATAATTGATAGAAAGCCCAAATAGTCGATACCGGCGGACTCAGAAAGGTCTTCGGAGGCTGCGGAGAGAAACTTTGATGCGCTGCGCTCTTTGCGGCGAGCGGCAGGTCGCAGGAGGACTTTGAGAGGCGGAGATGCTCTGAGATCTGAAGACTTTGTGAACGCGAAGACTTTGACGGCGTGTGGAAACTCGCGCTCTGCAGGTACGGCCTTCTTTAATTCACAAAACTACATCTAAATTGTCTTTTTACTACATCGATTTACCAGGAATTTCCTTTAGTCAAATAAAGGCCTTTTGACAATGTTTTTTCCGTAATGTTGCGTCACTGCGGCGGGATGATTTCATTTTTTAAAAAACATTTTTTCGTTAACTTTTTTTTTTTACACGTACCGTTTTCTTACCACTATTTTGTCCCATGGCCACCAAAGTAACTTCTCATTTTGTCTAATTAAGCAGCAGTCAAGAAAAAAAAACGGGAGCCACATTTTAAAAAACAAGCTTCCCTTTTAACCAACTTTCCTCTCCCATTAAATTCTAACGACCATCGACATTATTTGCGATGATTGGAAAAGTGTTCTCATTAAAGGACCCCCCCCCCCCCCCCCTCTCCTCGCAGATATGGATCAGGGGGCAGTGTGTGCCGGATGCCACCAGCTGATCAGAGACCGATTCCTGCTCAGAGTCACTGACGGCCTTTGGCACGAGGGCTGCGTGCGGTGCGCGGCGTGCGGGGACGCGCTCCGCGCCTCCTGCTTCCTGCGGGGCCGCAAACTTTACTGCAAGCGTGACTACGCGGAGTGAGTGCTGATCATTACGGTTTGGTTTGAAGTTTTAAAGAAAAATCGCAAAACACGTCGACTACTTTTTTTTTCTTTTTTTTTTAAAGTCTGGAGAGAAGCTCACTTTCACCTCCATCCGGGTTATAAGCTCATCTGACTTTATATTGGGATACATTTACTTTTACTCAATGAAAGGATTTACATATAATAATTCATTAGAGTGCCAGATAATTATTTCTCATTTTCTAAATTTTGTTCTAGTCACATGATGCAGTTTTTGCTTTGGCAATACTGCTTTTGTTGTAAATATCTTACCAACAGTAAGTCCACGTGATCCCCCAAAACATCCTGTGGTATTTGTTACTTTTTCTATACTGTTTACATTTTTTCTTTCATTTTATCAACTTTATTTTAGTTTTTGACGTGCCCCTTAAAAATGTTGTGCCTTATTATGCCTATTGTCCAGATCTGACCTTGACTGTGTACATCTGTTTGTGTGTGTGTTGGTGTGCGAATGAGGGAGAAAAGCAAAGAGAGAACGAATGAGACTTAAAGGGATTTCTCTCTCTTTAAACTATAATATGAACACATCTATTCCTACTTAGTTCAGCATATATTACATGGATGCTTTTATTGTTAAGACAAAAGGATTTTGTTATGAGTGTGTGTGTGTGTGTGTGTGTGTGCACGTGTATAGTTGTATAAGTGCAAACTGTGTACGGTGCAAGCGGACTTGCCGGGAACTTGGCACAGTGCATCAAGAGAACAAGGTGACTGGAGGAGGAAGGAGTGGCAAGGGAGTTGGAATGTTAGAGTACATCCACACACACACACACACACACACACACACTCGCACACGCACAAACAAAATAACACAGTAACACCTTCAGACAACACGCACACACATAGACACACAGCACACAACCAGGGGTAGAGCTCAACTGACACATTGTCAAAAAGTGTTAAAATTTCGAGGCCTATTGGCGTGGCAACTGCAAGCTGGGGACAACATATGGTCTCGTCAATGAGGCGGCCAAACCCCCCCCACCCACCTCCCCACCGACCTCCCCTTACCTCCCACCCCCAAACAAAAAGCTCCCACTACCATCACCCATCGCCCGGCCCACTGCATCATGCCTCCATTCTTTCTCCAAAACATGTTCTCACCTGAACCACCGCCAGAAACGGCAAAAACCTAACGGGCAGCAGCTCGCGTTATTCCCGATCAGTTTAGTGACGGTCGCTCTGCCAAGCGGGCTGAGGGAAACGAGAAAAGAAGCGCTACACGTTCCCCGCCCAGTCAACCAGATCCCTCTGCAGTGGTGCCTGCAGCTCTGTAAGCACAATAACTGTGAGCAGAATGGAGAAAAAAAAGACAAGAGTACAGTTTGTAAAGGATGGAGGGATGCGGACGGATCGGCCAAATGCACATAGAAAGAGAGAAGAGAGAGGTAATTAGCAGAGTAGAGCCATATGTCTGAAGGTCTGGAGCGTCCCTTCAAGAAAGACGCAGAGGATGGTGTGAACTTATTTTTTGGGGGGGGGTGCGCTGGGCCGTGAGCCCTGGCGCTGTGTGCCGCGGCATCTGGAAAGCTGGGGCCCACAGCAGCCCCTGTGTGGAGCGATGGGACGACGCCCGGCCAGCCGTGAGATATCTGACCTGACCAATTAGCAGGAGGCCTGGTGCCAGAGCTCGCCCTCTGAGGTCTCACGCCCCCCCCACCCCAGATCGTCCTGTCTGGGGTTAAGGCCCCTTAGAACACATGAGCGCCGCTGTTGTCCACCATGTGGGTTTCTTTAAAAAGTGTGTTCACACTGTCACAACATTTGTCTGTATCTTCTGCCTTGTTTTAACTTATTACTCTTCAATCATCGTGTCATCATGTGATTTATTACCGACTCCAAGAGGTTATAACAAGCATTCTCAATTGTTAATTAATGGATGTGGAAAGATTATTCATGAGATGCCAGGACGTACTAGAGTTAAAGAAATTTCTTTATGTAAGAAAAGACAGATTGGATCAGGTATAAATAACATCATTTAGCAAAAGCCCACCAACAAACATAACAAAAGAAAAATGTTAAACCCAAACTACGGATTATACGAGGTAAAAAACTAAATATTCCTTTTTAGGAACATTCTAAATATTATTTCCGAAACAAACTCTCATTTCCTGTATGGATTGAATCATTCTTTTTTAATTTAATTTAATTTAATTTAGATCTGAAGAGCATTTTCTTCACACAGATGCAGTTGATTTCGAGGATGGATTTAAGTCCATTTTATTTTCAACATTTTTTAGTAAATTTATTCATTTATCTTATAATTCTTTGGTAAATCTATTCTATCTAGCAACTGCACTAAGAAACTTAACAATGACAACAGTAACAGTAATTTTGTCAATAATTATAGTATTAACAAGCTAATCTACTTCCTTGACAGGGTTCAAGTTATATATTTTTCCCACAACAAAACAATTCTTTGGAAGACTTTCACGTACGTGGATATTCCTAACCTGCTGATGTGGTCGATTCATTTAGTTTATTTGTCCGAACTGAAGCAGTCACACTGGACACAGAATACCTACGTTAGACTTTTCTGTAATTAAATGAAGCCGTACGCAGGTGTGATGTTTAGGTCCCTCCGATTGTCAGTAGATTTAGTTTGGCTGAACGGTTCAGAGGCCATGTGGACGGACAGCAGGTTGCTCGTCAGATCAGCGGCGTGACGGCCGCCGCACTTGACCCGAAGATCTGTATCTGATACACGCTCTGTGAGTGTGTGTGTGTGCGTGTGTGTGTGTGTGTGTGTGTGCGTGTGCACCAGAAAAGGATCCAGGTTAACCTGATCCAGAAACAGGATCTGTATCTCTGCATGTCCACTAGACCAGCAGTCTGTCTGCCAAAGGTCAGCAGTCAAGGCAGGAATATTGAGAGAGGAGGGCTTTGCTGCAGAGTAAATGTGTTTGTGTGTGTGTGTGTGTGTGTGTGTGTGTGTGTGTGCACGCATTTCTGCCCAACACTCGTTTTATACAGTACGTCCACCATGAGAGTGGCCGACCACGGCATCGTAAGTGTGCAGGAGTGCAGGATTTTTCTCCTCTGCAACCATCTTGTCACTAATTGCCACGTCTAAATCCAGCGCGACTGAGTGTTCCCGCTCTCCTGGCAGGGCCTCTGGACCAATCACGTCGACGGAAACTCTGAAATATTAAACACGACGAGCGGCTTCATAAGCGCTGGAGGTACTCCTGCCTTTGCATTAACGCCGCTTTAGAACACTGGGTACGACGAGGAGAAGCGGACGAGGCGCGTAAATGGAAAAGCGATTTCTCGAAACGTGAACCATCTCAGAACATTGCGGCTCCGCAGTCACCGCGAGACGTTGAATCAGGCAATTTGCTGTATCATAGGAACCCGGAAGGGTTCCGGGTGTACTGCCCTCTGCCGCGCTTCCTTTTTGGAAAATGTTTCGTTGATGCATCTGCCGTTGCCACAGGAATGCACACACCGCAGACGGTATGTTGGCCATATTAAAGCACATACCACTGAAGCCGTGGTGGGCAGACGACCCGGATGGGTCAACCAACCAGGCTGACCCTCCTGAGCTGCTGGGAATGGGCTTTGCCGTTTCCTTAGCGACCCCACGGCAACAGCAAGAGGTCCCAGCAATGTTTGTCTTTAGGATGTTGCGGCTCCGGACCTTTTGACAGGGATGTCTCAACCCGGCTGTTTACTTGATGTTTTAGTCGGAGGTTTTGTTTGTTTGTAAATATTGTGCTGAATTGGAATTTAACATGGATTCAATAGGAAGTCAAACGCATTATTTGTTCCAGCTGAAAGTTAATGGGGAGTTTTGGATTCACTGAAATCACTCACTAATATTTCTGCTTATTCTTCTTTCTTTTGTCACAACTGCTCTTGGCATTTTTTTGTGCCGTGCGATGTACTTTTCTGTTGGGTACAATTGTTTTTCAAACGGCATGTGACCACGGGTCATTTCAGGAATAAAAGCTCCCCGAGATAAAACACACAGATGAAAAATTCAATTATTGACCAAAATCCATCCATCCATCCATCGTCAAACCGCTTATCCTGCACACAGGGTCGCGGGGGGGCTGGAGTCCATCCCAGCCAACTTCGGGCGATAGACAGGGTACATCCTGGACTGGTCGCCAGCCAATCGCAGGGCTACACAGAGACACACAACCATTCACACATCTACGGGCAATTTAAAGTCCCCAATTAACCTGATCCCCAGAGCATGTCTTTGGACTGTGGGAGGAAGCCGGAGAACCCGGAGAGAACCCACGCAGACACGGGGAGAACATGCAGACTCCGCACAGAAAGGCCACTGGGCGGAATCGAACCCAGGACCTTCTTGCTGTGAGGCAACAGTGCTAACCACCACGCCACCGTGCCGCCCTTATTGACCAAAATGACAAATATATTTTAGAAACGTACTGTGTAAAAAAAGTGAACGATTACATTTGTGTAATAAAATAGACATTAAAGATAAAATAAATACTGAAGGGACAATATCATTCAGTTATTCAGAGTAAAAAATAAAAAAATGTAATCCATTCTTGCGCTCCTGTTTTTATCTACAAAGCAGCAAAAGAAAGAAATCTCAGCTTAAATCAGTGACATTTGCACGCTCTTCTTTTGGGATTTTAATGTGAAAACAAAAACATGAAGAAAAAAACCCGCTGTCACTTTCTCATGCCTCTGGGCTGACTGGTCTGTTGACCCAGTCAGGTCTGCAGACAAACGCCAGCTCCAGAATGATGACGCATCATCCTGCGTGACAGACCCAAAATGCCGCGGTGCCAGCCAGCGGACAATGGTCCTGCTGCTTGGGGGCCGGCTCTGTCTTTGTCCCGCTCTGGTAAAGCAGACTTAGGGATAATTCCGCGGATAATTCATGGTACCGGCGGCTCAGCCTCTCCCACCGGGGCATCTGATTCCCCCCCTTTGCCTGGAGCCATGGCCTGCCGTGAGCTTTTCTCCTGCCTCCCCAGGAGCACAGCCTCGGACAAGGCAGCCGGAGCCACGGCAACAGTCTCTGAGGCTAAGCCCACCGGTCCTGGTTGCCAGGCGCTAAGATGCACACCCCGCCACGCTGAGGGTATGCGTCTGAGTGGTCCGGGCCAGGAGGAGGAGGAGGAGGAGGAGGAGGAGAGGGTAGAAGTCAGGTTGGCACTTGTTTTGAGTGACAGCTCGACTCAGCAACATTCCCCGAGTCAACCGAGTATTTTCTCTCATGGAGTCCCTTCTTGGTGAGAAGCGAGGGGTCCTCAAGTGTCTCAGCTTATACTCCAGCTCTCGGGCAGCCAAACAAAAGCTCCACTCTCTGTTATTTACTGAGCTCTCACAGTTTCTCTCTGTTTCCTTTCTGTCGCTACACCCCCACTCCCCCCCCCCCCCCCACCCACCCACCCACCCAGTCTGTTTGCAGTGCGTTGTGGGGGCTGTGCCGAGGCCATCTCTCCCGCAGAACTGGTGATGCGTGCGGGGTCCGCTGTGTTCCACCTGCGCTGCTTCACCTGCAGAGTTTGTTCCTGCCGCCTGCAGACCGGAGACCGCTGCGTCCTCAGAGAGGGACAGCTACTGTGTGCCAGAGAGGACTTTCACCGGTGTGCGGCCAGCCAGACCTCCTCGGACACAGGTACAGGTTTGTTTTGTGTACGTGTGTTTGTACACGTACACCAATCGCTGGTTTGTTACGATGCCATGCAATACTGGGTTGGAAAGAACAAGGACAGGGGTTGTTTAGACCCAGTGTCTTGGTGGTCATTTCTGTGACAGTTTAGAATTTGATAAGCATGTGATTTTGTAGAACTAACATGAGCAAACCTGAACTTTCTACTGTATTATTAAAAACAGTAATACATACATGGGGCAAGGTTTCCTGCGGCATAGCTAATAAAAATAAATAAAAATCATGATAAGATGTCAAATATTGATCAACTTTTGCATCTATTCATTAAGAAATGTAAAGGTTCCAGGGTGACTCTAGATTCTGGGGAAATGCAGAAAAGTGAACAACAGATCTGACAAGTTGAGAAAACTTGGTGGGACTAAAATACTAGCAGAATGCAAATAATGCATTGAATCTCTCAGATTCCATGTCTTGCATATGTGAACAATTGGTTGTGAATAAACATTTTTTTTTCAATCACACGTCTGCCCTAGGCAGAAGTAATGACGAAGAAGAGGAGGAGGAGGAGGAGGAGGAGGAGGAGGAATCTGCAAGGGTCAGAGGCAGAAGAGTTCGATCCGAAGACCTGGAGAGCAAGCGTCCCAAAAGACCACGCACTATTCTGACAACCCAACAAAGACGGACCTTTAAAGCCTCCTTCGAGGTCTCATCGAAGCCTTGCAGAAAGGTAGAGTGTTTATTCTCTGTTCAAATGTTGTACACTGTTGACAGAAAACCATTGAATCATATTTTGCTCTCATGGTGTTCAGAAAAGAACAAATACATACATTTTCAATGCAAAAGATAATAAAGAAGTTTTCCTAGAAGTGTTCAGCTGTTCGGCAGGATATGCTACAGCAATAACTAAATTACCTTGCAGGTATCAAGAAAAATACATGTAATAAGTGCATCAGGCTTTCCTCCTCCTTTGAGGCGGATCGGTGAAGTGATAGACCATTTTTTTTTTTTTTTCAACCTTCAAGTGACCTCTTCTATTTTGACCCTTTCGTACTTTCTCCCCCTTTCCTCCCCCTGAATCTTAATCCAAGGTAAGGGAGACCTTGGCAGCAGAGACTGGTCTGAGCGTCCGGGTTGTGCAGGTCTGGTTCCAGAACCAAAGAGCCAAAGTAATTCAAAGTTCATACACACACACACACACATACACACACACACACACACACACACACACACACACACACACACACACACACACACACACACACACACACACACACAGTCATATGCGCTACTAATAAAAGAAATCTTTCGGCACGTGTTTCTATGCCAGAGTGGAAATCAGCCTGGTTATCTCTTCATACAGGAAACTGATGACATCTCATTGCAAGATCACTGCAGATTAAATCCCACATTTCCTCACAGAGTGGGCACATGTGTGGTTTCCCTCCTCCACTGAAAGATGTCACTTACCTCACTGTTAATACTTTTGCAATTGAGTGAACACACTCGTGGCAGAGAGACCGAATGCTTGACATCAGGGCCTGTATGAGATTTATGCCTGATGTTTTTTAGATGAAGAAGCTGGCCAGGAGACAACAGCAGCAACAGGATCAACAGCGAACGCAGGAGCAGCGAGAGCATCCGCCACATCACACAGGTATTGAGAAAATTAATACATTTTTAAGTACCACAATATTTCTCAATGACCTTTTAGCCGACAAAGAAAAACAAACAATACCACATTTCTGACAGAGTAGAGATGCTAAATAGCTAGCAACTTCACAAGTTAGCACAGGTCACCAAAGCTTTACGGTAACGGATTGTAGCTCATGGGTGTCTCCTTTGCCCCACAGCACCCTCCTGTGGCAGTTTGACATCTGAGCTTGAACACCTGGGGTCCTCCTATACCCACATTCAGCAGCAGCAGCAGCAGCACTTGGCCCTCACCACGCTGGAGCCGCAGGACTACGACATGGACCCCTTCAGACAGGGCCTGACCCCTCCTCAGATGCCCGGGGATCACATGCACCCCTACGGTAAAACCCCCAGAGCTGTCAAGCCGGGATGAAGAAACAAATGTTTATGTTTGATGGAATTCTGGACAAAGTTTTTGTGATAAGTGGGATCGGTAGAATGAACAAACCAAGGAAACAATATTATAATTTATTGGCATTAGGTTGTCATTGTTAGTTTGTGCATTTAAAATGAACAATAGTTTGTTTATTCTCTGAAACTTGGACCTCAGTTTCCTGCTCCGTGTCATTATGCATTAGAAAAACTCACATTTTTTCAGCATGGGTCCGATCAAAAGGTTTGAGTGAAAAAAAAAGTAATCAATGATGTTGTGTCTTTCTTAGGTTTTAAGGGTCTGTACGGCGCCATGGACACGGACCCTCTGTGTCACGTGGCTGATAGCGACTGCCTGTCCCTGGGAGACTCTTCACTGCTCACCCCTATTGACCGCCTCTACTCCATGCAGGACTCTTACTTCACCTCCTGAGGTCGAAGCGCCACGTCTCCCTCACTCTCCATCGCTCTCCGGTCTCATCATTTCTCTGTCTGTGCCGTGCACAAGGTGTAGTTGAAGAAGTGGTTGCAAAATCACCTCCAAGGGGTTGTGGGTACGCGGTGATCCCGCGCGATGTACCGCATGCACGTGGACACGATTACACGGCTGCCTCTTATGCTTTACCGTCCCACGGTACTGTATGCACGACGCTGTCTGACCTCTCTCACTCATGTTTGAATGCCAGATCATGATATTGTTACTGCATCTACTAATGTAAATAATGGTTTGGGTGTGTGTATTTATTCTCACAATGTGTGTATGACGTTCACCTTGAATGAATCAACAAGGAACAATAAACAATGCTGATGAAACAGTGAATATTCAGTATTCTAAATGTGGCAGAGGGAGCATGAGGCTCAGGCTCCTTTATTATGAGGAAAGGGTATTCATGCTGAGGGTGAGAGCTGGGTCAGTCCATCCTCGGTGCTTATCGGTCCAATCCAGGTGACGGGTCAGCTAAGCATCTTCCCTCGGCTGTCGGGTGGATCATCAGATTGTGAGACGCTGGGCTATGACAGCTGTATGGGTCAGTGGCAGGTAAGCATCACATCCACGCCGCCATCATCAACGCTCACATTGTGCTCCCCGCGGTCAAAGGCCGCACGCTGCATTTTTCTGCCTTTTCCTTCCTCCAGTCATAGAGGACCCGAAAGGAGAGCGGCGGGGAGAGGGAGGGGATGGGGGACCACCCAGGTACTGTGGCCAGCTGGAATGCACCAATCCCGGTTGAGGAAGGCTGAGAAAAACCCAGGGTGACACAGAGATATGGAGCCCCAACTGTATGGAGTGCCTGCTTGCCCCAGCCGTGAACCCTCTCCTGGACCCGTCTCATATTTCCCACTATGAAATCAGATCTTGCGGAGCAGAGAGCGCATGTCAATGGTCAGGAACAATCTAACTGTCTGTCACCGCGCTATGCTGCTGCCAACCAGAGCTACAGAAGTGTGCAGCAGAGTACACCGAGTGTGTATTTCTTTGAGTCTAGCCTCTGAGTATCGGCCCTCTGAAGTGTCGGGCGTGCGCATGTGCTCATGTGTTAGCTGGAACAACATTCTTTGTTGGATACTAAGTATCATAATGTAGTTCCTTGTATCTTTAGAGGTAGATGAAGCGAGGGAAGCCAGACTTAAATGTCGTGGAAGGGAGCCAAGGCGGTCACCTGCAGGGCTCTTTCCCCTTCTTCGTGTGCGAGTCCGTGCACAGTTGGCACGCAAACATGGCTGCCAGCAGCCGTGGGTGGGAAGAGAAAAATAATCAAACCGTGATCATACGGTCACAGCGAGGAGCAATAACCTCATTATTATTCTGACGGTTGCCAAACAGTTTCCTGTCGACAGTGTGGTTATTTATTGCACCCTTCATGCCAACCGCAGGCCACAAACCCTCTGTCTTTTAACCGCTATAATTGGCTTCATGCTGTTGCAGCGCCAACCCAGATGCCCACGCTTTGCTGAAGATGCTCCATTGGCCACTTCCAGAACAAGTCTGGGGGTGCGCTATTGGCACAATTACAAAGGGAAGATTCTATGCGTTAGATATAGCCATATGGAAATGCCATGCTTAAACAGCCAATGGGTTTACACATAACTTGGCATAGAACATATCAGCTCTGATCTAATATCCTTTAAATGTGGGATCGGTGCCCAGTGTGACACGTCGCACCATAGACTGATAATGGATCACCTCATTACCACTCAGAGACAGCACCGTCCGGGTCACTGGATGTATTAAACTGACACGTTGCGTCACTCTGGTAATCTCAGAGCTCTTCTGCCACTTCCCCGACCGACCCAACAGTCTCGGTTCTTATTGAGGAGGTCACATGTGGTACAACAGAGAACGCCAACCCTGATCACATGCTCAACGCCGTTTCGGCAGGCTGTCATTCCAAGCAGAAGGAGCCAAGCAGCACATCTGTGCCATTCAGGGAGAATCCCTCTTCACAAGTAGAAAAGACGCCGGGTGCTGAGGCTGAAGTTCCCCAGAGGACGGGAGGAGTTCATGAAGGACAATGCCTAAATGTGGAAAGGAAAGGAATTGTAATTACTGACATCGGATCGGTTTTCTGAATGCCAGCATGACAAAAGGACGTTTAGGTTATTGTGAGCGCTCGCGTTCCTCCTCCCATGTTGGGGGAGCCTCGGCCACCAGAGGGCATGGCTGCGCTGTAGATAACGAAAGATGTGACCATCAGCTTCGGTCGAAATCAACCTCATCTGCTCGGCGTTCCCCTCAAGTCTCCGGTTACTGATGACGGATGTGACGGCTCAAAGACACAGCTGACGTGGTGTCACACAAATTGAGACTGAGACCAAGGAGTGCGAGGGAGATCTTCTGCAGGGGAACAGAGAGAGGGGAAAGAGCTTTACCAAGCAATTTGGTGGGCTCGTGGTCCACATGCCCAGGGAGGCGCATTCTGTCCCATTGGGTTGCTCCAATGTCCCGAGGCCAGAGAGGAGAATGTGTCCTCCTCTCTGGTCAGGTAGTCACCTTCATGGTCGGTGAATTTACACTGCGTGCCAAAGGACAAAGGCTCCAGAGTGTCCAGATTTGTCACGACGCCCGAGAGGGGAAATCACACTGTGTTCCTATGATAGATGTCAAAGCAACTGTGCATTATGATTTCACTTTGATAAACACACCATGATCACAAGGTGGGGGATTTGAATAACCATGCTGACATCATATACAGCCAAGGGAAACCCACAGGAGATTGCAATGTTGTTTCTCGAATGCGGACAAAATGAGTGTGAGGCAAAGTGACGACAGGGTTGACCTGAACCCAATCCGCTGTGCAGTCTAGACAGGATGGAACTTTCAATTGCGGTCAGCTAAGTATTTGAAAAAGCAGTTAATCCATTCACAGGTTTAACAAAAGAGGAAGTTATATGAAAAGTGTCAGCTGTAGAGAATTTCACAAACTAATATTCAGATAAAAAATAGCTATTATAACATTAAATCACTACTGCTACTATCACTAAATGACCGAGCCTACAGGTCAGAATGTTCCAATGAGGACATTGAATCATACAGCAAAATATTACATTTGAAGATTGGCCGGTGTGGTCACCACGTTATCGTCACACCTGAGCTCACAGGTGGACTTGCATCTGTTGGATGCGACGGAAGGGGGGGAGCTCAGACGCCGTTCATCCGTGACAAACCTTTACATCGGAAATAAATGGCCACGCCTTGAAAACATATTTGATTCCTGTAGGATTATGCAGACCTACATTTGGAGAAATGAGTGTAACTATCAGCCAAATGTCATGCTAGCTTTGTCTGGTATCAACGGATTCTTGAAGCATCTCAAATAAGAAAATACTTTGTCTCATAACTGCATGAAAGTGTGTAACACTCGCACTGATATTTCACAGGATTTAACATTTGTTGTCGTTGCATGTGCTCCACAACTGATGGCAAAGTGCTATTAATTGTCCTGCAGGCAACAATCATTGCCTGATTTTGAAATACTACTTTTTTACCGTCATTTTCTTTCAGGAAAGACATCACTCTACCACCCGTAACTCTCTGGGAACACAAATACACAGACACACATCCACTACACACATTTTACATTTATTTTATTTAATGAAACAAAGATATCACAGAAATTCACCTCTGATGTTGTTAAATAATTTTACACTTGCATGCACATGCAATGAACCATCACATACATTTACATCCATGCAGTCTAACCCAATGAAGCTTTACCTTGCAGTGATTTAGACAAAGCAATAAACTGTGGAACACCGATTGAGCAGCGAGTGGCGTTTTAGGTTCATTTAAAATCAATGTACTAAAATGTATACGAGTAGCTGCATTGGGGTCATTATAGATATATAACATATAGTGGATATAAATCAGGTCCCAGTTGTACGCTATCCATGTGCCTCATTGGATGGACCTGTCGCTTCTTCAGGCTCTCTGTAAGAGACAAGCAGACTGACGATAAAGGGTCACTTACTGGAGGATTTACTGAACTGAATAACAGTTTTAACGTTGAATATTTTAGCATTGTTGGTAACGGAAGCAGTAAACTGTTCAACTCTTCAAGAATGCATTGCTGGTAAATGGGTGGAGTGGCTTTGGAAAAGTACTGACCTTACTTGGGAAGGTTTATTTCCTATGAGACATCACAAGACAGAAAACAGTTCAGTATTGAGGCCTGTTGCAACTACGTGCATCTCAGTTTTTTCGGGATTGAGATTGAGAAATACTAACTTTTTCTGCGCCGTATGCAGCAAAAACAGATGCAGGAGAAGACTGAAAAGGCTGCACACACAGCAACAGCAAACATACCCTGTTCATAGACTGACAGGAGAAGAAATGCTGGTCATATCCTGAGTCATGCAATAACTTCATTTCGATAGATATCACTTGAACTTTTGCTCCCACTGCCCATGAAATAATAACTCATCACAGAGCAGAGAAACAGCAAAAACGGGACAATGGGTCACACGACTTCACAGCATTACTTGCACAATGAGGTCTCGGCCCGCTCCAGTCCCCGGTGACATTGCAGGTAAAATCCTGCCGTCCCGTTATCAGGAAGCCCAGGTAGCATTTCAGTCCACAGGTTGAGTTGGACGTCAGCTTTCCCCTCAAGCAGCTACGGTGTCCAGTATCGGGCTGAGACAGGGGGGGGCATTCCTTCGCTGGGGGCACAAACAGGTTCAAGTTTGTGGATGCAGGTATGAAAGTACATGCTGATGCAAGTGTTATGAGTACTTTGAGCGGGAGCCTCAGCCCGGCTTCAGGAAACAGAGGAAACAGATGCGAGGCTTGTGACGACAAATTTAGTCCAGAAAGACATTTGAACTGGGTCAGTGAACTATGCAAAGGATATTTTGAGGATGGAGATAAGGAAGTCCATAACATCAGAGTGTGACATATTACTCTGCTAAAAAATCTACAACATCCAAAATTTCTGCCAGTGTCAGTTTTCTGGTGTGCAATCTCAGCAAATTGAAAGGCTTCCGTCATTCTAAGGTTGCATTGGGGCCCGATAATGATGGCAGAAACAATTGACAACATGGAGACAATGGATTAAGCCGTGATCCCAAAACATTAATGTCACCATTTTGATTTAACGGCAAAATGTCCTCATACGGAGCAGCATTTGCAGGAGTGTTCGTTTCCACGATGAGCTACAGAGGCAGTAAAAAGCAATGCCACGTGTATTTTTAGCAATAAATCCTATATCCTGTTCTCAGCATTCAATCACCAACTTGCTGTTTAGGGTAGTGCAAAGAGTTTTCTAGTTCTAGGTCGGTAGTGGGAAGTGGGGAGAAACAAAACAGTGCAGTTGCAGTGTGGAAAATGAACACTATGATCTATAAAGCTCTTTTAGCGCTGAGAGGCAGAGTTGGGATACAATGGGAAGTTCATTTGACACCTTCCCCGAAATAAGTTTTTTAAATTCTCCACCTTTACGTAATTTACAGCATTCGGACATGAATAATTAAACCCAACGAAAACTGTTAGAAGTGTACGATTGACACCTTATATGAAATATAAGTTACATGAATTATATGAAAACTTAAAATATGAACCCGTCAGCTACTGTAATATTTTGTGACATCGCTCAAAATAGCAAATTTCTCACCTGTTTGGCACCTGTCTCCCTCAAAACCAGGTTCACAGACGCAGCTTGTGTTATCGATGGTCTCCTGGCATATTCCTCTTTCACATGTTGTTGCCTTACATTGGGCTGATAAGAAAAAATGAGGTAAGGAAGCAGCATCTAACATTTTTGAAACTGTGACACCAAACAAAGCGAATGAGCTCCGCACACCTTCGAAACAAACAGGGTATTTTTGATTGGCACACTTCTCATCATTCCACTTCCCACTGTTTTCTCCTCCATTCACGTAGAGCTCCACGCAAAACTCCCCGATGTGGTTGTTGTTGGGCTCGTTCGCTGCCCACGACTTCTCACCAATCCACGTGCTGTTATTTCCAATCCAGGTCCAAGGGTCAGTCTTGTTTTTTTTAGTGATCCCAATCCAATAATATGGAGTTCTTTCTCTTTTTGGCAGCTGGGAGACCAGATAGTCGTTCTCTTTCTGGTTTTGGATGACCACCATGTCCGTGTAATTGGTCTGGCACCACTGTCGGGCCTCGGCCCAGTTCATCTTTGTGTCTGAGTGATGATACCTCCAGCCCAAGGTTGTCATGGTCAACATACCTAATGTAAGTTTGGAAAAAACAAAAACAAAGTTAAGAACAACACTACATTATTACATTACATTACATGTCATTTAGCTGACGCTTTTATCTAAAGCGACTTACAATAAGTGCATTCAACCATAGGGATACAAACTCAGAAGAGGAAGAAACAGTCACTGCAGTCACAAGTCAGCATCCAATACAATTTTGCATTATTGCTAAAAGTAATACTCACCGAGAAGGATTAACGTCCCCTTCATTTTCATGACCAGTGACCTAAAAACAGCTGTTGGTTGACCAAATAAAAATAAAACAGAAAATAATGTAATAATAGCATTGATGAATACCGTTGGATGAAATAGTGGAATGAGCATACTTACTTACATCTGCTATGTTATGATATAAAAAAAAATTCAAACTGATATGAACAGGCTAGCTGTTAAATTACTTTTCCAATCGCATCCAATGTAAAAACTTCATACATGTGTTTCAGCAAGTGAATGAACGTTTTGGGCAAGCGGGCTCGTTGTAAGGCTTTTATATTTCTCACTTGTGCATGAAGTCCAACATTATCACATAATACCTGGATGTTTACTTTTCAGAGTGAATGCATGTGATGAATGAATGAGTGACTTGATGACCTTTCATACCTGAACAGAACTTTTTGGAAACGCACTTTGTTTCCTGTAAACTTGGTGGCAAATCAGGGGCCGGTACATCGAATAAAAGAGAAAAACAAAGCATAAATGTTTCAAATAGAAGTAGAGCACAGTGGGGGGGGGGGGCCAACACAGGAATAATTCCTCTGAAAAAGGATGATTTATTATCGTATGTCCTTTCCCTGAAGCTTTGCGACTTCAAGTTGTTTACAGAAGTTACATGGAACACTGTGAATCTACTGTAACGAACAATAGTGGTTCCCCGTGAAAACAGATTACCTCAGCTACTCCGTAGCTCTTCCTGCAGAACTGTTACTGACCTGATGGATCGGACGTGAAACAGATTGAGAGGTCTGTGTTTGGGGAAAGCTTCATCCTGGCCCTCTGAAGAAACACATTAAATCCTGCCAGGTCAGGGTAATTGTTCCTACTGATATCTTTGTTTTATGTGGATGGTGTGTGTGGAGCTGGCGGCTGAACCTTTCTACATAAACAGTGTGTCAGCAGAAGTCAACTGACGACATCTTTATTTTCCCACCTGACAGTACGGATATTTGTCATGACACTTGGTGTATACATGAAGAGACCACAAACAAATTGAAATTTTCAGGTTTTATTATGATTACAAATCAGACCTATTTTAAGAATACAGAAATATAAATGAGTCATTCAAAGGCAATAACCATTGGTTAAATAAATAGTATATAAATACTGAAATGATTCACAGTTCTGCTCAAAGAGGCATCACATTAAAGGTCATTTAGCTGACGCTTTTATCCAAAGCGACTACATTTTTAACCCGTGGCTTTTTACATTTTTGCCCAGGGAGCAATTAAGGGTTTGATGTCTTGCTCAGGGACACTTCAACATGGGACATGGGGGCAGCCAGGACTCAGACCTCCAACCTTGCGGTTCCCAGCGCACCCTCTCTACCTGCGCCACAACGATCCTCTTGGCATCTATAGCGTTTAATATCTACAATAACTTCAATGGAGCCGCCTTTCCAGCATATTCATAAAGCTTTAGAACAATGTGTTCAATGTAAAACTCCCCCTGGGAGGAAAATACTGCAGATGAGTGGACAAAATGACCGCGCACCTCATGAAATTCAACACAAACAAATACCACAATCAAATGCAATAGTCTGAAAGACCCCCTTTACTCATCATAGACGTTTTCCATTAATACCAATGACATGTTGTTGAAATTACTCTGACTGGTGACTGACAGTTATGGTTTGAGATGAATTCAGATGTCCTCCGTTGTCTCTCAAACATGTGACTGTGTTCTATATGAGGCTGGTGATGCTGTTTCTGTAGACCTGTGGAGATTCTCCTATGTCAGAGTTGCTGTGAGAAAAGACGAAAGAAAAAGATGAGCATTGTCCTTCAACAAAAAAACAAAACAAGTGTAAGCATAATTTAGGCTTAGTGAAAGCTTTATCTAACCTGCTGAGCTCAAACTTGTTTGCTTTCTGCTTCAGTCGTTTCATGATCCACAGGGCCAGAGAAAGTCCAGACAACATAGCGCCCCCTGCTGCCACGCCAGACGCCACGGCAGTCACCGCAGATGGGGGAGCTGCAGAAACATCATCAAATGTCAATTATTTGATCTTTTTTATCTATCTTTAAACATGAATTTCATTCAGGTGTTGTAACAAAATATCTTCTAGCGTTTGTTCCTTCTCTGTTTTACCTTGGCAGGTGGGTTTCTGTCCGGTGGTCCACTCGCCATGACGATCACAGGTCAGCAGCTCATGTCCGTCCAGTGAGTAATATTGATTGCATGAGAAGGTGCACTGTGAGTTGAACACCGGCTCGCTGTTGGAGCAGTTGATGTGACCGTTCTCAGGCGCCTCGAGCGACGGGCATCTCACGGCTTTGGGGGCAGGAAAATGGATTTAGTGATCACTAAAGGGTTTAGTGATCACACATCGATGGAGGACATCTCATTTTAGTGGCGCAAATACTACGTTAATTACAAATAACGTAGGCATTGCTAACATTAGAGTGGGTGCATATGGGTACCTTTGCAGTTTGGTGGTGCCGAGGTCCATCGGCCTGGATTTGCACACTCCATGCCAAATGCACCGTGCAGCTCGTGGCCTTCATCACAGCTGAAGGTGCAGACCGTGCCAAGTGGATGGGAGGTCCCAGTAGAAGCAATGGAGGACAGGGAAGGGCTGCAAGTTATTTGACCACTTGTTGGGATCTTAGGAGCAGGACATCCGATTGCTGTAGATAAAACAACAAAGATGATGAGATGTGTGACAGGCACAAAACAAGAGCCTTTTCTAATTTTGAGGAGGGTGGTTGGATTCATAATCAGAATTGACTGAGAAGCATATTAGCATTGATATAATGGATACTATAGAATCACGCAAGCTCAATAGTGTCAACATTTCAGTGTACCGAGGCAAAGGGGCTGTGACGCATTCCAAATTCCTGAGGCTTCACATTGCAGCTTGTTGGACGTGGAACCGGCGAGCACGTAGCCTTCATCGCAGGCGAACGCACAAGTGGACCGGTAGCCGGAGGGACCCAGAGGATCTGAGCACTTTATGGATCCTCCTGCTGGGCTTGACAGCACTGGACACTGGACCACTGTGGAAACCAAGGACCATCAAGGAATGAGGAAGGATTGTGATGTTAGCAATCACGCGATGGAGGACATCTCATTTTAGTGACGCAACCCTAACCCATGCATAAAATAACGTAGGTATTGCTAACAATGCCGGTAGAGTGGGTCCATATGGGTACCTTTGCAGTTTGGTGGTGCCGAGGTCCACCGGCCTGGATTTGCACACTCCATGCTGAGTGCACCGTGCAGCTCGTGGCCTTCATCACAGCTGAAGGTGCAGACCGTGCCAAGTGGATGGGAGGTCCCAGTAGAAGAAAGGGAGGACAGGGAAGGGCTGCAAGTTATTTTACCACTTGTTGGGATCTGAGGAGCAGGACATCCGATTTCTGTAGATAAAACAATAAAGATGATGAGATGTGTGATAGGCACAAAACAAGAGCCTTTTCTCATTTTATGGAGGGTGGTTGGATTCAACTGTAGGCCCGCCCTCACCTTCACAGCGAGGCTTCCTCTCACTCCACACGGCGGCCGACGTGCATGTCATCTTGCTCGGTCCCACCAGCAGGTAGCCGGCGGCACAGCTGAAGCTGCAGGTGTTTCCGTATTGGTGTTTTCCTGCATCGTCCCCACAGCTGACAAATCCATTGTCCGGCTGCAGGAGAGACGGGCACTGGACAGCTGCAGAAATAATGGGGGGGCGGAACCGATCAGTAATATTGCTATTTTTCTTATTTTTAACACCATCATAATTGACTAGCATTGATATAATGGATACTATAGAATCACGCAAGCTCAATAGTGTCAACATTTCAGTGTACCGAGGCAAAGGGGCTGTGACGCATTCCAAATTCCTGAGGCTTCACATTGCAGCGTGTTGGACGTGGAACCGGCGAGCACGTAGCCTTCATCGCAGGCGAACGCACAGGTGGACCGGTAGCCGGAGGGACCCAGAGGATCTGAGCACTTCATGGATCCTCCTGCTGGGCTTGACAGCACCGGACACCGAACCACTGTGGAAGACGAGGACCATCAGAAACACATTACAGCAGTTTGCATCATTGTAATGATGCAACACGATCCTCGTGGATTCGAGGGCTCGACATCACTAGTGGTCAATGTCGCCTTGCTAATTTTTTTTCGCAGATGTGCAATACTCCTGAACTCACATTCACATGTAGGAGGCGGCTCGGACCACCGCGTAGAGGCAGTGCATGTCAGGGGCCGTGACATACTGAGCTGGTATCCTTCCTCGCATGAGTAGTGGCACATGGAGTCATAGGAGAAGTTTCCATACTTGTGGATGCAATTTACACTCGCTTTGTCTGGAGCGGTCACCTCCTCTGCGTCGCACTGGACAACTGTCAGCGAAGAAGACAAGAAACAATAAGATGTCAGGTCCAGGCTGTGTGAACATTTGACGTTTGAACACTTAAGAATTGTATTTTCTTACCCTGATCACACTTTTCTCCGTAGAAGCCCTCAAAGCAGGCGCACTCATAGCTGTTGATGGTTTCCACACAGTCTCCATGGCCGCATAAGTCCTTCTTGCAAGCGGCTGGGGAAAGAAGTAGTATATTCGTACAACTCATTCAACATTTTTCCTATTTCTCAGAGCTCTCATTTAAAATAAGAAAAAAAACGTTGATAGGTATTTATTTGGATTTTCCCATAAATTAACAAAATGAAGACTTTGGCTATAAGGAGCAGTTCTTGAATCCCTAACTTTTGCTCACCTGTGTAGCAAAGAGCCGTCTTCGACTTTGCACACCTCTCGTCATTCCATTTGCCTGCCTGCGAATCCCTCTTGATGTACATCTCCACACAGTCCTCGCTCGCCATGGACCTCTTTCGACTTTTGAGGTTGTTCGGCTCTCCTATTGCCCAGTTTGCTGCTTCTGGGGTGAGAGCCCTGTTGGTTCCCACCCAAGTCCAGACTTTGTTGATCCTGCGTATTCCGATCCAGTAGTAGGAGGATGCCTTGGGCAGCCAGCTGTTGAGATGACTGATCTCGGCCTGGTTCTGGATGGCCACCATGTCCGTGTAGTGCTCCCGGCACCAGGTTCGGGCTTCTTCCCAATTCATGGTGTTGTTAGAGTAGTAGTAGGACCAGCATTCTACGTTTGTCCACGTGCAGAAGACTGAGGACGGATGAAGGGTGAAAAATTAGACTGTTGATAAAGACAATACAATAAAAGAAAAAATTCTAGGACTAAAGATTCTGTTCACATTTTTAACATACTTGAGCAAAGAAAAGTCAAGCTGATCCACGAGGTCTTAGGCCCGCGGGTCTGAAGTAACCCAAAGCAGAACTGTAAGAATAAGTTAAAAAAAGATTAACATAGTTTGAAATCATAAATCTGTCAAATAGCAATGAAGGGATCTTCAGTAAGAGAACTAAACTGGTTTGTCCACTTACCATATTAAGTGGCGGGTGTGATGACCAAAAGAAGATTCTTAGTAAGTCTTTAGTGTCGCCGTGTCTGAGATTGAGATGATTCTGACTTTTGTGTCCAGAGGGTCTTGCTTTTATACTCTTCATAGGTCTGGTCCACCTTTCCTGGAAGCCCTTATGAAAAGGGGGGCTAGCCAGTGGAAATTCCCACCTCCCACCTCCCACCAATTCTTCCCCATCCCACCAAGTTCCGTGAAAACTTCCCCTCTCTTTTTCACTTTGACGCAAAATTCCTTTGTGTTAATACTTTCACCAGTTTGGCTTTGGAAAGTATTTGAGTATTGAATGAATGGTCAGAGTTGTGCCACACTTGAGTGTCTCCATTTCATGGTATTTCATGCAATTACAATTCTAATTTTGATACTTGAATACATTTAGATGATAATATTATTGTGGAGAGTCCGCCCACGTACCAAAGTGGGGAGGTGGGCGGGTGAAGCTGTGAAATCCTGTGAGATGATAAGATGAGTGAGTGTGGGAGAACTTTGCCACAAAAACAAGTTTATCTGATGTTGTAATAAATATAAAGCAAAAACATGGCGACAACCTGCTGATTTGTTTGATTTTCTTTTGTGCCTTGGTTTTGATTTGGTCTGGTTTTGGATTACATCGAGTTTTCTAAATCAAGGCTACTTTTCAACACTGTAGTGGTAATTTTTGTAAGTAAGTAAGAGTGGCAAAACAAATGCCCCGCTGTTGCCGTTTGTTTTTTCCATTTTAACACACCAGAGTAAAGCAAAAATATAAAGTGCGAGCTTCATGCCTCTGCTTCATTTCAAATGTGCCATCGAGAAGATCCACACAGTGGGACTGGCCTTTCCGCAGTTCAAAGGATGTAAGAGGATGTGGTCATTAAAAAAAGAAGGAAAGGGAAAAATAAAAAACAATGCAGTGGCGGCAAACACTTTACCGCTATTTTTTTCATTACCCAGAGACAGGAAGCGTGCGGCGCTGGAGCAGAGGCGTCTGCCGGCTGCCTGTGTTTCCAGAAGTGACAGTTCAGATCCTTCCTCCCCGACCTGGCACGCTGAATAGTTGTGTTTTTGACACCTCTTGACCTCCACCCTTTTCCCTGAAAAATAATATAAACTCCTTAATGAGCTTGTACTAAACAAGACCCATGGGAAGAGCCTTCGTTTCAGCTTTGATTAGAACATGCGTGAGAGATGTGATCATGGTGAGGCGACTAAAGGGTCTACTAGTGTTTTCGACTACTGTAATAATAAAACCTACCACTGCTGAATTTGCAAGTCTCGAAAGATTAATAAAACATCTGTGTATCGCCGCTGTCGTATTAGTCGTGTCAATGCAGGAGAGGTTCAAGTGCCTGTGGCAGAAACATCCATCCTGGCTGAAGGGATCTTGGACCAAAAACGACATCCCTATCAGCTTTTGACTCTGATCTTTGACCTTTCTGATGGACACGAGCGGAAAATCTTGTCTTGCGATAGGAAATAAGAAGAAATTCTACCTGCCAAAGACAATGATGGTGCGATTTCACACGGCCATCATTGAGTCCATCCTCTGCTTTATATTCTATTGTTTGTTTATTCTCTTTTGTATGCACCAGTCTCCAATGTCCAACATACTTGTCAAATAAATGTTTCTGATTGTGATTGTCATTCTTACATTACGTTACATTTAGCTGACGCTTTTATCCAAAGCGACTTAATAAGTGCATTTCAACCATAAGGACACAAACCCAGAAGAACAAGAAACAAGAAAGGGCAATTTCATCAAGATAAGCCGATTTACAACTTGCCATGAGCCATTATAAGTACAATAAGAACAGCCATTATAAGTGTTGTTTTTTTAGTTAGGGTAGAGTCTGAAGAGGTGTGTCTTTCGTTTAATGCAAAGAGTCTCTGCTGTCCTGATGCCATCAGAGAGCTCGTTCCACCATTTAGGAGCCAGGACAGCAAAGAGACCTCAGGAATCAGGAATCAGGAATCAGGAAACATTTATTGCCAAAATATGTCATACATACAATGAACTTGACTTGGCGGTTGGTGCGTGACAGTAGACAGTGTAACAATAGACAACAAGACAGCAGTGCACAAGTAATAAAATAAAATGAAATGCTAATGCTTTGGGTTAGTAGAATAAGGCTATGGGTTAGTGTAAAATAAGAGAATAAAATTAAAGTTAAAAATTTAAAATATTTAAAAAGTTAAAAAATATTAAAAAATAAAGTGCACTAGCGAACAAGTGACAAAGTGACGAGTGAAAAATGACCTCGTGAAAGAGTGAATGAAACATAAGGGGACATTTTGTTGATTTATTCCCTTCGCTTCGAACTGGGCTGCTGAATGTTGCGTTTCATTGATCTCAACAACCACCACATGATATCTGCCTTTCGACATTTTCACAGATCCGTCTTTTGCCACAAAGTGTCGCCCGCGTGCACCGTCCTCAGGTGGCAAATCGATCTGTCCCTTTAAGACCGGAAATAGACGTCCCAAATAAAGCCGCGCGCGCGCGCGCGCCGTGTTGTCTGCAGACCTGAGATCAGTCCGACGGACCCTCCGGTGCTGTCGGGCCCAAAGTCACCGTCACGATGGCAGACGCTCTGGCGAACATCCCCGTGGTGGAGATCGACCCAGAAGGAACCTTTAAGTACATTCTGCTGAGAGTGAAAGTGAAAGGTGGCGATGCGCACAAAGACATAGTCCGCGGCACAAAAAGCGCAGAGTATCACAGTAAGTTTAGAACCGCAGAGGAGCTTCAAAGTGCGTCTGTTTCGGCTGGAGAAGTCACGGAAAGATGCCCTGAGAGGCAGATTAAAATAGGCCGCGACTTGAAACCACGTTTCTTTTAATAGACATGAGTGTACAAATTAAATTAACACACCAGGCAGGTGCAATGTTTGCCAACCAGACCATTTGAAATACATGATGGGACATTAGTGACAGTACAAAGCTGTGCATTGTTGCTCGTTTGACTGTCGTATATCCTGTTGACCCGTTTGTTGTTATTGGTGGAATCGTTTGAATTGTTGACAGATCACATCTTTGAGAAGGTAAATCCAGCTATGGAGGCCTTGGGGATGGAGTGTAAATGCCTCGGAGGAGGGAAGATCGAGCACAACAGCCAAGAGAAAAAACTCAGGGTGTTTGGAGAATCGACTGTGAGTTTCTTTTGATTGGAAATGTACGGTGGCTCTGAAGTGCAAATCGCAACGGCAACTAGGAAAACAACAGCAAATAGGAAAAGACAACGACAATTAAGAAAGCACAACGGCAAATAGGAAAAGACAACAACATTAACTTACGGAAAGGGCAGGGCCTCATAGACGAAGACGGACCCTTCTGATCGTTGTGTTTTCCTATTTGCCGTTGTGATTTGCACTTCGGAGCCACCGTAGAAATTAAAAGCTAAATCGAAATACTCTTAAAACACCAAAATAAATACCAAGTAAGCTTTTTATGTAATAATGCAATTTCTTTCTGGTTTATTTTCAGGCGTTTGGTAAAGCAGACCATTCTGTGTCTGTGGAGAAGTTGAAGAGTGCCTTCAGCGACTATGAGATCACCTGGTCTGACGACAAAAAATGACCCCCGCGTCTCATTTGAAATACCTGCCTTCATTCATTAGTTCCAAAACAACCCTCGTGTAAAAGTTTTTTGACTGTACCTTTTTCACTTTTATTCAAATTCAATTTTCCTCCATTAATAGAATGATTCATCTCTTGTGTTTTGCTTGATGCCTGATTGACTCTACCCAAATAGAAGGCCGCGTGCCAAGCGTAAAGTCCATACAGGAAAGGGTGAGCCAGTTGGAATCGCTAGCATATCCTGTTTCTCTGAGGGAAAGTTTGGTGTTTAAAAAAAGGCAGAGATGGATAAGAGGGGCTGTTACCGGCTGTCATGGTTGAAAGCCTGTGTTTGCATTGATAAAACTCCGGCCGAGCTCCACAGGGCTTTACAGATGGATACAAGAATATAAGCTCTAACAATGGGAGACAATAACAAAAACATTGATTTAAAAAAAAAAAAGGCGTGTTCCTATTTTCTTAATTTCCAGCTCACATTGGGCAACCTAATTGCCTCCATTATATTCATTTGTAACGTGACAATCAATTTCACACACATTGTATAATTTTCCGGTTTGTATTCATTTATTAAGTGGTAGACCAACATTAGTGGGATGGTTTTGTGACACGGCTTAAATCTACAGCTTAAGTTTTGCGAGTCTGCATGCCAACATTTACGAATAAGCATTAAGTTTTACAGTCATTTGATTGCTATTGTTTCTAAACCAACGTAGCTGGTGAGAGAGTTGACCTGACGACGGCTTTAAAGAGAAGGTTGAAGGATTTTGAAATTCCTGAATCAAATTTCATGAAATCCAACTGTTGTTGAGAATTTTAAATGAAAACCACAAGTAAACTTCATGGTGTTGGCAGAGGAAACCAAATCATGGATTAACCAAAGTCGTTTTTTTGTTTTGGAGATATTTTAAATCTCGGCCTGCTTCGGAAGGAAAAGTCAGGGGATCACCAAAGGATAAGCCGCTGTGGATCATTAACGCCAAAATATTTCTCTTAATAGTTGTATTCCAGTCTGTGGTGAAACAAGTTTATAATATGCAAATTTACATACATACATATGTACACAGATAAAAATAAATGATTTGCATCATAAAATGTTTTACTCTTAAGAATCTGCAATCTTTCCCCAGGATGTGTGTGACAGCAAATAATGATACCTGGGCTGTTAAGGTGGTTCTGTTATGTCCTAGCCACAACTTTTACCTTTATTCCCACGACATCCAACCATCCCAGCGTCTACATCCTTTTACTGTGGGTTTTCCCCACATGACTGGGTCTTTAATGTACATGCTGTACTCCAGCATTGAGGTACATTCTTGCCATTACTTCTTTGCTTTTGACTCACCGGCTGTGAGCTATAAAAAAAACAACACTATGAGGAACAGTGGCGCGTAAGTCCCTGACTACATAATCTGCTTGTGTTGACACGCTGAGGAGAGCTCTCGTCACCGTGACCCTCGTCGGCAGACTTTTCACAGACTGACTGCATGCTGGAAAAAAAAGCATCCTTCCGTATTCCAACACAAATCCGGAGGTTTCCTATTAGCGGATGACCTTTCCATTATCTACAAACAGGGCGGTCAGCACTGGAGGGAGAAGTGTTATACCGGGTGAGACTCAATCCACTTCTTGGAAACTGTTGGGATTAAAGTAATTAAACGGTAATCATTCGGTTATAATAATGGTTCCAAAGGCTGATTAAAACCCAGTTGGAGGCTTTCTTCTTCATCCATACAGTCGTACAGAATGTAACCCACAAAATAACCTTTTCTCTTATTTGCAGTTTTCTTCCCAAGTGTTAGTAGACTACACAGCAAGAAGTAAAACAATTTATTTGAAAGAGATAAACATCAATGTGTGGTCTTTCTTGGTAAACAAAAGCTTAGTCCCTTCCTGCAGTGGCGGGCGCAGACACCTCTGTCGGGAAACCACGGTGCAGCAAAAGTGTGATGCCCCACTTCAATAGTGAAGATCATATCAGTAAAACAATAGCAGCCGGACTCTCATTTAATGGAGTCACTCGGGTCAGGGCCAGGAGAAATTCCAGAATCCTGAGGGATACATATCATCCTGGCTTTAATAGCTCTAAATATAATTTGAAAAACTGAAACGTCTCTGTCAATTTGCGCCAAACCTGCATGTGTTTAGTTAATAATTAGAAATGTTTGTATGGAACTTACTGCCCATTGACATTAAAATGTGTGTAACTAAGAAATTGTTATTTCCAATATTGATCTGATCAATGTTTCATCACTCTAACACTGTGTCACCAAGTCAAGACAGATAAGCATGAAGTAAACATTCTGGAAAAAAATGTATTCTAACTAAATCGGGGAGCAGATTCTTCTGACAAAGTATTGTAACTGCTATCACCATCTTTACCTTCACATAATCAGGTACGATCCAGAACGACTTGCGTGAGTCCAATGCTTGTTTGAGCTTTTCCAACATACTGTGGAGCTGCTCATGGTTTGCTTTTATGTTTCTCCCTTTGCAGTGGACACGTTGTTTTATACACTTTTCATTGATGAGCCGGGATGATTTCTCATTCTAATTAAGTATCAAGTATTAAGTATAAAGTATTTGTAATATTAATGTGAACCCAGGAACAGGGACGTGAAACCAGAAGTCGTTTTTAATCTGAATGTTACGTCCTGCCATTGTGTTTTATCCTCAAACCGCTGCTTTCAAATAACCAAGAGTGTTTGATACGAGCAGGATTTGTTTTGTTTGGATGTCTGATGCTCGCCAACCGTTCTCACAGCAGCAGAGCAGTAGGGTCACGATGGAACTGGCCAAACAAATGTCTTCAATCAACTTGTTCTTACTTTTTCTTGGACCTGACCAGGGCTCAATCCCATCTGTACATGGGTGCTTGTCATGAGCCTGTCTTTATCACTGTGGTCCTTTACTGGTAATGACTTAGGCTTCCTTCGTTAAAGATGTTGGAAGGTGTTATTGGCCAGTATTGGTTTGTAAGAGATCCGGTATATGCATCAACATTCATAAGCCGCATTTAATTAAATTCAACTTATAAAATATATTTTTTATGTACCGTTGTAGCTACTATTATCCCTGACTTAAACATCTTCTAATATTTTGGCCAGAAGTTTTGTTTTGTAGAATATTTCCCGTCATTCTTCGCAAGTTATTCTTTCACTTTCGTCTTGCTGTTTTGTCTACGTTTGTTATATCTTGTTTCTTCAGACTCCCACATCGCCATCGCCCACTCCTCAGACCTTGGCTTTGCTTTATCTCTCTTCCAGGAGGTATATGGGAACTTCCCTTATTACAAAAGTGCAAAGAGGACAAACTGCTGTTGCCTTTCAAAACTACATACAGATCCAAGCTCGACATTGAGCATTAATTGAGAAGCAAAATTTGTAGTGCAAAGCATTGCAACCACTAATATGGTTCACACATATCTGCGCTAATATTGCTTTCACAGATTGCATATTATTGTTGTTTGGAAAAGGTATGCAGTGTAAAACTCTTTAATGACAAATATTTTAACTTTCACAAGTTGCACTTATTATAACAATCATTTTGTTGTAATTTAATGGGTTTTTTTCTGATGGAGAAATCTGGTTTACTTGATTATTCATTAGCAGAAATGGAGGAATCACAAAATGCAACATGTAACGCTTTCATTCGGGACAGTGGGGTGTGAACATTGTTCTTCCTCTGTAGTTTATTAACAGAAAAGGTTTGAGAACCACTGGTCTAATCAGACATTTCATGACCCCCCACCTGCTGTGGGTCTAAAGAGACAGTGAAAATAAAGTTTTAAAAGTAACTCAAAATAGCAATAACACAAGCATGTTTAGGATATTTCTTCCATGGTAACCATGACATCGGGGGAGTGGCGCGGACACTACGGTCGCCGAAAAAAATAAAAAATAAAATAAATAAGACATAACAACAGGCCGATCCATTGACAGGTTTCATAAAAGAAGACTGTATATTTTACACATTTTCTGCTGTATATTGGGGGGGACAGATTGGTATTGTTATGTTCTAAAAAATAGAATAATGTTCTAAAATAGTTACGAGATTTCATCATTTGAATTATTACATGTTGTCAGGGATGCGGGGAAAGCAGGACTCAAACGCAGACTTTACGAAACACAAAAGGACTTTAATAGTCAAAAACTCCCAAAAGGGCAAAAAGGCAAAAATACAGGCAGAAACCAAGAAACATCCAGGACAATCGACAATGACGCAACAAGTGACACAAGAGACACACACGGCTTAAATACACTAGGGAGGTGCAGGTGATTGGACACAGGTGGAAACAATCAGACAATCACAGGGGATGACAGGACAAGGCAGGATGTGAAGTTACCCAGGGACACAAGAAGCAGAAACTACAAAATAAGACAGAAAATAAATCACACCGTGACACATGTTTGTTTAAACAAATAATCATTCAAATTATTGTATTTTATTAGTAATATTATTTTTTATAAAAGTATTATTTATTTGCAGTAAAAAAAGGTGCAAGATTTCCCTTTACTAATACACATCGGGAAATGCTGCATGTTGAAAATCCTCACCCTTTAGAGAAAACTAGACTACTGTGGAGGTATACACATGGATCAAAAATCACAAAGATCAAAAAAATTACCCCCCAAAAAATGAAATCCATAAGAATAAATAATATTAAACGATAAGGATTAACAATAACAATAAATAAGAATATAAAGTAACGGGGGTGTGGTGTAAATCAGTAAGTGGAAGGGAACCAAAAGTGTGGTCCAATCAGTCCAAAGTTGGTTGTACTCAAACCATAGAAACATTCAAACATATTTGGTTATATTAGTAATATTCCTATTATAAAAGCCATTCTGTATGCTGAGTTTTAGTGACCTATTTATTGATTTAACATGAATAACATAAAACCCATGGTTATAATTATAATTATTCATAAGTATGCAGTGTCATAAATGCATATCTGTACAGGGTGGGGATTTCAACATGCATTTCTTGATGTATATTTGTAAAGGGAAATTGTGTACTTATTTAACTTACTTTATTTTTTCTATTTTCCTTTTTTTTTTAGAACATAACAATGATTCATAAGTATGCAGTGTCATAAGTACATCTCTGACATTTATAACAAACCAAACCGGTTGAAAATGTATCATGGTTATTTATTCTGTACACATCCATTGTAGTATGTCCAGACTGGAAAGCCCTCTGAGGCAAATTTGTAATTTGCAATTTGGAGCTATACAAAATAAAATGAATTGAATTGAATTGAATTTAAAAAGTACATGTACTACAAACAACACAATGTTATGGGTGAGCGAGCTAACTGGGGCAAGATGGCCGCCATGTGTGGACCTTCTAGACTCCGCCGTAAGACATCTAGCCTTTTTATATATCTATGAGAGCGTGAACCTCCTTGCTCGCGAGGCTCATCTCTGCTCGCACTCGAAGGTTTTTTTTGCTTGCAGTTGTTGTTCTTTTTGACAGTAAGGGGACAGACCCAGTCCCCAAGGCGTCTTTGGATTCACAGAACTATAGAAGCCCATTTCCGCACTAAAAAGGGGATATAAAGTCAGAATAATGAGGTACCACTTTATTAAAACACCTCTTTGTAACCGTAGTGGACTGTAGATGACAACCAGCCACAACCGTAATTTACCGTCATTTTACCAATACGGGCCTCACCCCACATTGAGACCAATGCATCCAGCTTGCAGACCGGTCTGTATTGGGAAAATTAAGTCTGAATCTGTAAATATCTTGCCAACTTTACCGAACTATGAAGGAGCCTGCGCACATGTTATCTCAGAATTTCAACTTTATTTCATCATTTCGATTTTCCAAAATCTCATGGTATCTGTGGTATCTCATGATTTTGACTTTATATCCCTTTTTTTAATGCAGAAATCTGCGTCGACGTCATTGATTACGTCGACTAGTCGTTGCAGCTCTAATATAAATGTAATCGTTTTCTTTTTATATTAGAAGCAACATTGATTTTAATAATCAACGTTATACTATATAACAAACTATATTTTATTGATTTTAATAGACATTCATACTATAATTAATTAGTTTGGGGTTGGTCAATCTGGACGTGTGTGTCTCTCTAGTTGTGTGTCGGAGCTGCAGAGGAGCCATGTAGTGCTTCGCTGGAGACGGATCATGTCTTTACGGAGTCACTATTTTTTCATAAGAAAATAAAGGTTCTTGAAAATGAAAAGAAAAATCTCTTTCTCATACATGCTTGTGATGCCATCATCATCATATAAAAAATTTCAGCAATTTTAAAAAATGTATTTTGACGTTTGTCATTCCTTCATTTTCGGCAATTCTTTGAAATTAATTTCATTCAGCTTTTAGCTTTTAGCATTTCAACGCATTTTGAGCAGGAAATGCATTTTCTAGTTAGCTTCTGTCGACACCCTGAGAGCTCTCGTCACCTTGACCCTCATCGGTAGACTTGTCACAGACATACTGACTGCATGCTGTAGTGTAAAAAAAGCATCTTCCTTCCGTTTTCATCACAAATCCCGAGTAGGTTTCGTATGAGCGGATGACCTTTCCATTATCTACAAACAGGGAGGTCAGCGCTGGAGGGAGAAGTGTTATACCGGGTGAGACTCAATCCACTTCTTGAAAACTGTTGGGATTAAAGTAATTAAACGTTAATCAGTCGGTTATAATAATGGTTCCAAAGGCTGATTAAAACCCAGTTGGAGGCTTTCTTCTTCATCCATACAGTCGTACAGAATGTAACCCACAAAATAACCTTTTCTCTTATTTGCAGTTTTCTTCCCAAGTTTCTCCCAAGTGTTAGTAGACTACACAGCAAGAAGTAAAACAATTTATATGAAAGAGATAAACATCAATGTGTGGTCTTTCTTGGTAAACAAAAGCTTAGTCCCTGCGGGCGCAGACACCTCTGTCGGGAAACCACGGTGCAGCGAAAGTGTGATGCCTCACTTCAATAGTGAAGATCATATCAGTAAAACAATAGCTACCGGACTCTCATTTAATGGAGTCACTCGGGTCAGGGCCAGGAGAAATTCCAGAATCCTGAGGGATACATATCATCCCGGCTTTAATAGCTCTAAATATAATTTTCAGCCCAACCTGCATGGCTTTAGTGAGTATAGTTAGTATAGTTATAGTTAGACATTTATAGTGTAGTCTACTGCATATTGTCAGTACAACAGAAATAGTTTTTTCCAATATCGATTCATTCGTTTTATCACTCTAACACAGTTTGACATCAAGTCAAGATGAATAAACATGGAGTAAACATTCTGAAAATAATGCGTTGGATTAAAAACGTTACTACCAATTTGCAGATGTTTTACAGACCCTTAACCTTCCTATCAACTTAGCTTAAGTCGTTATTTACAAAACCTTTTATGGCATTTAAAAAATATATTACGATATTCCATTGGTGCCCTACATTAAGTATTAAATACAGGTTATTGAATTTAGATTCAAGTTTATTGAACAAGAGACAATTTACATGATGCCGTTCTTAAAAATATTTAAGAACATATATTATTGAGAGATATTATTTAGATACGTACACAGAATGTATTCAACTTACATTTCTACATCATTTCCCTCAGACTCATGATCATTGTTATTTTCAATGGTTTGACTTTGCATTAATCACATTCGTCAATTGGTTGAATGCTTTAGATTTTAACTTTTCAACCAATCACATCAAGGCAGACGAGCAGCGCTGCTCCTACGTCACATCCGTTTCAAACAACAGCGCGCGGGTATGTCTGTCCAGAGCGATGCAAAAACTTAACTAACGTTGTCTCCCTCATTTGTTTGGTTTATAAACGGCGAAGCTTAGCGAAACAAAACGCCTGAGTGGAACGTAATACTCCTGAGATGAAGATACAGCTAATACTTTATGGTAAGAAACTATAACTTGACGTTACGTTCTACCGACATTCTACCAAGTGAACAGTTAGCTAAGTTAGCGCTAAACGTTACCTTTAGCAAAACACAACGTAACGTTACCAATCTGTCGTTACTCTCGTCCCGCTCTTGTTTAATCAGGAAGCGATTTCTTATAGTGTGGATTGTGTCTCTCGGACAGCTGCCCTGAGCCGCCGGTGACTGACGTCATCATGTCCCAGAGCAACACTTCTCTCCTGGACGAGGTGATGCAGTGGAGTCAGGAAACCTGCCGCCAGGAGCTCAAGTCTGTCCTGCCGAAACTCACCATATCCTCTGGAAGCTAACGTGCCTGTTAACTGCCTTTCATTGTTCAGGTCCACATCGTGATGCATGAGTCATGTCATCATACACTGACTCCAGTGAGATGCAAGTTTCGTGATGGTTTGAAATCCACAAAATATTGGAAAAGCATGTGGAACATTTTTTTATATTTGGGATAAGTTAGATTGCATATTGATGGAACACTTTTTGTAATGATGACAATCTGCCCGTTCTCATGAATTACGTTGAGCACCAAAATTGTCTAACCCTCTCGGGATGATAACGGGTAGTGTTTAATACATTTTGGGCGTTGTATTTTCTGGATGAAGATCGGTCAACGCTCACTCATCCATCATCTATCAGGTTTCTAAAAATAAATTAAATCCCCGTAATGTTGGGGTTTTCCTTGACTTCCTCTCCACTCTTTGCATAACAACTCTGAAAATTGGGATGATCATATACGTAAGTTTCTCTATTGCACAATTTGTGATGGCACTACTGTTTTTTTGCCCTGAGCACTTTTTGTGATGCATGAACTGTCTTATGAACAAATTGTCACTGCAGGTGTACTGAAGGTCATTACAGACATGTTCCTCCCTCATATGGGTTTGTCTGAGCTGGAAGATGGGTGCTTCTCCAAGATCTTACCAAAGGTAAACAACAGGATGAATGCGCACTGTCATCCATCACAATATATATAATATGTGAACACCTTTACTAGCATTTGTTAAATAAAGCAGAGTGACTGCAGCTCACGGGAAAACACTTTTTTTGATAGAATTATATTTTCCTTGTGAATTACTATTCAATTAAACCTTCCCTTAAAGGAGTGTATTATTATTGTCTGCAGGTGGTGACCATGTTTGAAGGCATGATCAAAGAAATCTTGGACCAAGTCGGAGGGCTGTCCAGTCAAAACACTGAACTGTGTGCCTTTCTAAGAAACATTCTGCAGGTACAGTTAATAGTGCTATCTGTGTTGTTTGGCCGTGTACTTAAAAATGGTACAAAAAGGTACTAAGTTTAGGGTATGTATGACTTTTATTTAAAAAAACAAAATCAACAATCTCACCTCCTTCTCTCTTTCTGTCCCAATATGTTGACAAGTGTCTTCTTTCTATTCCAGGCAATGATGCAGATAATTGATGCTCTATCCACTTGTGTGCGTCACGTGTGCACATTTGAGGAAGCCCCTGACCTGGATGCCATCCGCTCCTTACCGACTTGTATCCTGAAAGTCCTGACGGAAACCTTCAACCACTGCAAGGTTGGCCTGTTCGGTTCACCAGTGGAACTCTGCAGCTCTCTGTGGAGCTCAATCCCAGGCTGCGCGGCTTTTATGCATCTGAAATGATGCAGCGCAGCGATCGCTATAATTATGTCTAAATGGTTTATATTATTTTTACGTTGTTAGTAAAAAAAGAAAGCATGGCACTGTCCATCAAAATGAATTATAAAGATTTTCCAGATAATTTATCATTTATACACAGTGGAGGAGTTAAGTAAAATTAATTGTTTAAATTGTTTGGGCTCATTTTAGTAAAAATATTCCGCATTGCTTATTTTGAAATAAGCAAAATAAAATCATCATAAAATGCCCCCAAAACGGGGTGAGTTTGAGCATGCAGTGTGTGTCGTCCTCAGGAGAGTGAGATGGTTTACTGTGGCCGTCTGTCCCTGGTAGCTGACCGGCTGCAGGGACTCTTCAAGGAGGCTTACTCCCTCCAGAAGGCTCTGCTGGAGCTGCTGGACAGGATTCCCCTGGACAGCAGTGCCTCAGAGGAAGCTGTCTCTGACACTGTAACAGGTGTGTGTGTGTGTGTGTTGGTTGTCTGAAGCCACACCCTTTGAGGATGAGACATTCACTTGTTCCACCGTTGGACCATTGATACAACTTATTTTACATCTTCCTCAGTGATTCACAACCTGTTGGATATCTGCTCTATTATCTCCAATCTGGACATTGCACTTCATGCCAACACATGGAAATTCCTCATCAAGTCAGTACAGCAGCAGCTTTGTGTTTTTGTTGATTTTCTATTTACTGTCACTGAATCACTTTGTTGTAAGAGTTGGGTGACTATTTCTGTTCAGACACAGCCTGAAGTACCAATCATTGGTGGAGGAACATCTACATCACGGTGACATCAGCAACAGCCTGTGTGACAACCTGTTGGTCTCCTTCAACAACTGCGTGGAGCTGGCTGAACAGATTAAACATGCCGGCCTGCAGGTAGGGAAAAAAAGATCAAACCATGAGGATTAAATTCAAGAGGAACTGCGCCTCGCCGCCAAAGTGGACAAGAGTCTTCTATGGGACTTATAGATTTGGAATTTGTCCCCTTTTTGTATTGAAGCTTTCTGTCCTTTTTTTTGTAAAGGAGTCAACACAAAGCCCAGAATACAAGCTCTTCCAGAAAACTGCGAAGATGTGTCGATTTTTTGCCAACACGTTGGTTCATTACATAAAGGTACAAAAAGTCTGCTTGACGTCCGCTATTGACTCTTTACAAACGTGATGGCATCTCGACGTCTGTTACGTTTCTCCTTTTCTAACTTGCATCCTTTCAACAGGAGTTCAAGTTTTTTCTGACCAAGTATTGTAACTGCTATCACCGTCTTTACCTTCACATAATCAGGTATGTGTGGTCCTAAGCAGCGTGAACCGACTGCGACTTGTCCTTCCGCGTGAGCAATCCTCCAATAAAGCGAAATGCACATGCTGATGTCTTTCAGCAAGTTCCCTCCCAGCTTGTCTGCTCCAACGCTGCCCTCCGCTCTGTCCGAGGAGCTGAGTGCAGCCGCTCTGGTTCCCATGGGTGCCCTGTTGCTCCAGCTGTTAGCCGTACGGCCCTTCGCCGAATTCGTCCTCCAGAACGACCTGCGTGAGTCCAACGCCCGTCGGTACCGTGGATGGATGCTTTTCTGTTTCTCCCTTTGCAGTGGACACATTGTTTTATACACGTTTCAGTGATGAGCTGGGATCATTTCTCATTCTAATAAAATATATCATTCCCAGAAATCTCATGCATTGACATATCCAATGTTGAGAGGCATCAGGGAATATCTCCTATATCTCCAAAACGTCCACCGAGGACTGACTGACCGATTGTGTATTTAAGAAAATTTCTTCGTCAGTGGCAAAACTTTATAATAAAGTCTCCGCCGTGTTTCTATCTGCCGACCCAAAACGTGCAACCGCAATGAGCCTTGTGTGTCTGTGTGCAGGGCTGAGTCCCGAGCACGAGCTGCCTCAGTGCCTGCTGCTGCTGAGCGTCCTGGGTCAGATCCACTCCCAACCAGAGGAGGTGCTGCAGCTGTGGCACACGGGCAGCCAGTTCTCAGAGGAAGAGCCCAGGTGACTACGCGTTGTTTTCAATCCTTTTTAGCATCAAATCAATGATACACTTGTACACCACACAGTAGTGTCTGTGATTTATGATTAAGCATTACACCGTTTGATTTATGGCTATATGTTTGAAGTGGTTGCTTATTATACTTTTAGTGACCCTTCTGATGAAAAGTGAGGTCACCTTGGTTGGTGTTAAGTTTGTTTTGACGCGTTAGATCTTCCTTGAGACACCTCCAGTTGATCTTTTTCCCCGCCCGCCCTGTCAGCTGGTTAAACTGGGTTTCCTTTCATCAACAGAACGTGATTTTGTGTTAACGGCTCAAAGTCATGAGGATCATCAGACAATTGTGGAATAGGCCGACCATTCAGTGGGATTTCACACTTCGCATGACAAAGTGTGAAATCCTTCACCCTCCAAACATTGCTGACGAAGAACAGTACTCGTATGATGCGCTCCCAAACGCCACCATGATGGGATCCGGCAGGAGGGTTGAAAATCCATTTAATTCCGTCCTGTGCCGTAGTCTTGGAGAGTACATGATTTCTGCCACTATGGCCCAGTTGTTGGGGAATATGCCGGAGTATAAGAGTAGAGACTTGCTGGTGAGCAGATGTTTGCATGGAAGCTTTATTTAGTCTTCCTCCAACTCTCAAAAGCTCTTCTTTGTAAATTGGGTTCAGTTTGTAGATGGTGCATAAACCTCGTTGTGAAAACTTTCCCATTGGCTGAGGCAAATAGTGGATGTCTCCATGGACGGACAACCTTTGTCCTCCTGGTGGCTCCTTTAAATCTTTGCATCTCCAAATTGACACCTTTTTTTAGTTGTCAATTACCTGTCATTTCTCAGCTGGTTCCTTTTCTTACTTAAAGAAAGCAACATCTTCAAAACTAGCATCCACCCTCCTGCTGTTTTCAACCTTTTCTAACTGGAGAAGTAAGTGATCAGTTTATGCGTGCGGCTTGAATTGTCGATACATTGCATTGCATTTACTGCAAGATTCCTTTTAACTTCCGGCTCATCACTAATGTCCAAATCCAAGCTGCGAATTGGCCACTCCTCTTCTGGCCACCACAAGAGCCTCAAAAGGTCTGCATGTTCTTTGGCAACTTTAACTGAAACATTGATTGCACATCAGCCATGATTGCTACAGGTTCTTGCCTAAAACCGTGTCAAAACTGCTAACCATGACGCACTGTTCAGCGAGACGCCTCTAAATTCTGCACCGCACTCAAACACGACACGCAAGCTTCTTTTCCGTGGATGGTATAGTTCACGGTGAGGGGGATCTTGTACCTAATCTTGTACTGGGCTTTTTTTAAGCTGCATTGAACCTGAACATCTCCTCTTTGCTCACTCAAATCTCTGTTGTATTGTCTCATCAACACTAATCCGATTAACAGTGACCGTAGCCACTCCCACCCTGCTTTGCGTTCCCAGTAACCCCCCCAGTCCAATAGAGTTGTTCATTAGGATCATTTGATGGTGTCACTAACACATGGCTCTTCCACGCTCGCTGTGTCACAGCCAAAAAACTATTTGCCTAATCACAAACACCGACACCTGCGGCAGGTAATCCTGCTGTTCATATCGACCCTGCGGCCTGATTGAAACAAATGTCCACACCCCCGAGTGGTGGGAGATTAATAATCAAAACAACAGAATGGCTCTTACAAAACTGAATTCCTATTTAACAGCAATATAACTCGAAGCGACTGATGATTTAGGACTTTGAGCAGAGGTAGTTATTAAAAAAATGCATCCATCTTCCAGCAGTCTTGAAAGAGACTTAGGTCATGTATCTGAATTGTTATGTGCATATGTCTAATACCCCCCTCCCCTCCCCTCCCCTGCCTCCAGGCTCCCTCTCTACCAGGCGTTGTTCACTAGTTTCCGCCGATGCTGTGCTGAGCGGCGGGTGCCTGTGCTGTTGCCCGGGGTGATGATGAAGGGCCAGGCCCAGGTCCTGGTCACGCTACACAGCAACATCTGTGTGCAACTGTGTGCCAGCGTGGCTGCGCTTCCCCCGGTGTTTGTCCCCGTGCTGGTGAGGTCACACACGGACGCTCATGCGTTATCCTGCCATTGAATTTTTTCCTCAAATCTCTGATATGAAAATAATCAATGGCGTTTGATATGCATTTGTTGTGGAAGTGTGGTGCTTATATTCTGGCCAGAAGCTTTGTTTTTGTGCAGGATTTCCCGTCATTCTTCGTCATTGGTTATTCTTTCACTTTCGTCTTGCTGCGTCTACGGTTTGTTATATCTTGTTTCTTCAGACTCCCACGTTGTCATCCCCCCCTTTTTTTTATCTCTCTTCCAGGAGCGTTGTTTGCTCAACACGGTCCTGCAGAGCGATACCCAGACAGCTCTACTGGCTACCGACGTGTGGTGCTTCACAGCGCGGTGAGTGTGTCGCCCCGTGTGCCAGCGTACCTTTCTGCACGCAGAGGCGTGCTGCACCGCTCACGGTCTCTTCTTCGGTTACAGGTACGGAACAGCCGAACTTTGCCTACATCATGTCCTCCTGGTTGCTCAGCTGGTAGGTGGAGAGTGAGAGAGAGAGAGAGAGTCCCTTTTTGTGGTCTGGTTTTATTTAGCGCCGAAAGAAATGGGGTTCACAGCAGATTGCATTTTACAATTCAATTTCAGACACAAATTCCAAAGACTTTCTGAGATCTAGACTGTTTCCAGCAAGGTCATGGATGTTTCTCCACGTCTGTGACCTCATCCTGAGCTAAAATAACTCAGTTTTCAGGACCTCTGGGATACTCTTTAGCACCGTTAGATCATGATGTCATCAGACTAGCCTGGAGCCCATCGCGTCTGCACCTCCTTTCATCAGAGCATCTCCTTTCTTCTGCCTGGATGCCCTCGTGATTTTACTCCCCCTGGGCCTTCACACCGGCTCCCTCACTGGGCCTCACGTCTCTCCTTGCCCCCCCCCCCCCCCCCCCCCCCCCCCCCAGGTGAAATGTTGCCCCGCTGAGTGTTACCAGTCGTCCCAACTGGGCCTGCTGCTCAGACGCATGGTGTTCCTCATGACGCCGGACCACCAGGTTAGAAATGCTAGGAACTGAAATTAAAATATAATTTTAGTTTTCAACTTGCATCTAATTTTTACAGTTATGAATTGAAATTCACCCAAAAGTACACTTAGTTCCTCCCCCTCCTTTAAAAGTTTAGTACATACTTGTTAACAATGTGCATAGTTTTAGGATAAAGTTGGTTGTCTTGTAGATACTTTCATTATTTCTTCTAATTTCAAGTTTCGAATATTTGATAAACACATTGAATTTCAAGTCAACAACTAGCTGTGATTTGTTTAATCTATACGTTAAAATGAACATACATTGAACTGTGCACAATTAGAACATTTGTATGAGGGGATTTTTGATCCATCATGATTTGATTTGTTTTTCCAGACGGAGCTGGTGGAGCGCTTCCCGCCGTCCGAGGTGGGAAACCTTCCAGTTTGGCGCCACGTCCTCCTCCGAGCTCTCTCACAGGAGGCGCGTCGGCGCGTGGAGGCCGACATCACGGACCTCACTGAAAAAGCTCTGAGCGACTGGCGGAGCGGCGGATACAAACTAGGACAAGTGGAGAAAGTGGTGAGGACGAGCTCACGATCGGGTTGGTACGGTCAGTCGGGTGGTCTCGTGACACTTGTTCTCATCGCCTCCTTCCAGCACCGAGCAGGGTGTTCATGTCTGCCGTGGACTCCGGTGGAGACTGCGAAGACACACTCGTATAAACTCACTATTTTACGTGTTGTATCGTCCAGCTGCCATCAGTAAGGTCATTGCCAGAATGATCAAATCCAGCCGACAAAACAATGCAAGGAAGCAGCGGGGGAACCTGAAAAGGAAAACGTACACAAGTGTCAAAGTGCCTTCTGTCTGCAGAACAAGGTGCTGTTTGCCCTCCTTGCGGTGGTGCGGGTGCAATCGTCCCCTGAGGAGCCGTGTGTGTTGTCTGCAACGGGAGTAATCACACAGCTGTGGTTACGAATGAGTCCAGACCAGGTGAGATCCAAATACACACACACACACACACACACACACCGGAGAGTCAGTGCCTGACTGTTCCCCGTGTCGTCACACTGCAGGTGCAGACTCACCCTGTGCTCCAGTGGACTCTGCAGCTGCTTCTGTCAATTACAGCCATTTTAGTGAAAAGCCTTGACCCACAAGTCATTTATCAGGTATGCGGTTAGTTCACCTTTAAGAAGATGAATGGAGGAAACATCTGTAGGCTGATGTGTGTGTGTGTGTGTGTTCCAGGCTCTGTTGTGTGTGGATAAAGTGGTGTCTCAGAAGTGTGCCGATCAGCTTCTGCTGGCTGCTCTGGAGTTCCTCTCCTCCCTGGGGAAGATCTTTTTCCCTCCTGACAGCCAGGTAATCAGACCCGACTATTCAATGAGCATCTCACCGGTTAGCTCATGTATTGTTTTTGGTTTTTCCTTCCTCTTTCACACCATTTATTTTGTCCCCCAGAATCCAATTCTTCCCAAGCTGAGCAGCCTGTTTGCTGTCCTGTTGGCGGACGGAGTGTGGCTGCTGCAGCAGCACGCCCTGGAGGCCTTTTCTCAGTTTGCAGAGGTAGGGCAGGACCTCGATAGGTGCGATGTGATGTACGCTTTAGGCCTTATAACCTCAACGTGCCCTTTTTGCAATTCAAGATAACAAACCATGAAGAGGTCATTTCTCAAAGTTTGAGTGTAGAAGAAACCAAGACGAAGGTGGTTAACTATCTGAGCAAGGTAAGGAAACGGTATCGCAATGGAGATTGACCTTTACGCTAAACGAATGAATGTAAACAAGGATGTTTTGTTGCAGACCGTCAATGCACAAGAGGATGTAGAGTCAAGGCTGCAGAGGCTCAAGCTGGAGACGGCAGTGATCGAAGAACACAATGAGAGGCTGGAACTGAACAAAGAAAACGCTTCCAGCAAACAGACAGCTGAAGCTGTTCCAGATTTAGAGGTTGGTGATTGTTAAATAACATCTTCCTTCAGTCCCTCTGAGAGGCAGCTGGCCAATACGACGCCACCTCCTAGTGTAATTAATGAGGACTGTTTTGATATTGTTTATATATTGGGAATTTTGTCAAATGTGGCATTAAGGTCCACTCTGACTCATGAATGAAGTGAGCACCAAACTGGAAATAGTACATTTATTCAGCAAAATATTCCTGGGATAAGTTTTACATGCTGCCCTGCTCAGCATTTTCCAAATTCCATTTGTACAAGCATGGTGTCAAATGAAATGATGAATTTGACCCTGAAAGGTATCATTATGTCCCTGTAATCCCCCCCCCAGCCGTGCCCAAAGAGAGCTCGCCAGGAGGCCGGCGCCGAGGAGCCGTACAGCCGCTACATCCAGACGGCTGAGAGTGCTCTGAAAGCCCTGCAGGCGCTGATCGCCGAAGGCACGCCCGACATTGTAGCTCCGCCTCCACGATGGCTGGAACCCAAACTCCAGGAGCTCCGGACCCTCATAACCCACATCAGTACAGCGGGCGCCGCGACCTAGCCTTCATTTGTAGAACGGGCCTGAGGAGTCTGTACGCCCTGATGCTGCTGACCACTTTTTAAACCTTTACATGGGCTGTTTTCATTGATATTGTTTATTAAACGTGTTTGAATACGAGCCATCGTTCATTTGTTTGTATTTAGCACAAAGTCAAACAGTCTTTACTGACTCATCAAAAATTGTGCCGCACCATATTGGCAAGATTTACAAAAGTACAAGTTTATCATATCTCCTCATTTTGTACAAGAAAAGCTTTACTTCACCAGCAACCTAAAGCTAATAAATTACGTAATTTGATTTCACATTCATTCAAAGTCCTGTCATTTAAACTGGCAAAATCTTAAATGCACACCTTGATTTTTATGTCAGTAGTGAAGTTGGCACGCTCAATAACCCCCCCAAAAATCATAGAACATTAGGACCAGTTAGCAAACGGTTAAGAATGGCTTCACTTGTCAAAATCAAGTTATCCCAACAAAAAAGACTAATGCAGAACAACCACCAGAACATGTATCAGTCCGACTGACATGCTTTTTAAAGTAAAACAAAGAACTTTCAGCATTACTGAGAGTCTCTGGTGCATTTTTGAGGATTCGAGTTAACGAATCAAACGTCATCACCAGGAACTTTGCTCCTCCCAGTTCAGGTCCTCTCCGTCACCCCAACCGTCGGCTTCAGCCTTTGAAAGAAAAGAACATCTGGGTAAATATTACAAATCCCTTAGCAGGTGAGGTTGTAAATGTTCATTGTCAAGAACCCCCCAAAAGGTGACTTATCTAAACATGGTTATAAAGCAGAGAACAAAACCCATTTTGCTTGTTCGTGGGTCACCGGTCAGCGTTTTAATCTTTGTCCTTGAGGACAACAATCCAAATGAGCGATGTTTGCCGTTGGTGCTCTGCATCGTGAGCCTTCATTGAGGCACCACGAGAGGAAAAGGCATTAAGTCTACATATTTACATCTAATTGTGGAAAAATGATTTGGGGTTTTGAGAATTTCCAATTAAAGCGTCTAACAAAAAAAACAACCTCACGCTCACCTCGGTCATGTTGTCAACGGCGAACCTGGCGGTGAGGGTTGCGGCGTCGACGGCCGAGTCGCCCTGCAGAGACGAGGCCGGAGACGGTCCCTCGTCCGGCTGCGGCAGAGCCGGAGAGGACATTTTGATGTCCGGCACCATGTCCGCAAACAAGTCCAGCTCCGGGTCGGGCTTTTCCTTTCTCTTCACCGTAATGGTGAACTCCTCCCCCAGACCCGCTCGGCCGCCACTCTTTCGGGACGCCGCAGGTTTGGTTTTGGGGTTCAGCGGGTTCTCGGCGTCCGTCTCTTCTTGAGCCCAGCCCTCGTCCAACGAGGACGCGGTCCGGCCCTGTGCAGATTGCCGGAGGCCGGGGGTCAGTTTGAGGGGTTTGGAGGCGCCTGGTCTCAGCGCCTCCGGGGGAGGATTGAAAGGGGTAGCGGCGCCCCCTCTGGGCGGTGTGAGTACAACCGGGTCAGACAAAGGAGCCGTGGGGGAAAGATCCGAGGTGGGTTCGGCGTCCTCGATGTCGTCCCACGGCTCGTGTTCAGTGTTTCGCTGCGAGGGAAACTGTCCGGCTCGGGTCTCGCTCTCTTCCGGGTCGCTCCAGTCGGGCCAGTCTTCCACTGGGCCCTCTAGCCTGTCCGTCTGCTCGGGGCTGTAAGACAGCGGCTCCGTCTCACTGTCCTGACGGAAGCCATTCAAAGGAAGGGACACCGGTCTGCTGACGTCTGAAACGGAAGCAAATATAAAAATAAAGATTCAGACAAACAAAAAAGCAACTGAACACCACATTTAGAGCAGGGGTATCCGACGGGGGGGGTATCGACTTAGCGTAGCCCTCCATCGACTGTACCGTTCGGACAGCAACGTCACCCCCCTCCCCCCAACCCCCCCCCGTCGACCGTAATGGTCTGGCCCATGAAGTGGGCTGCCTCTGGCCCGCACCTGAGATGAGTTTGAGACCCCTGATTTAGAGTATTGGAGAGGTGGGGTCATACCTGGTTTTATTGGCAGCGGGTACATTTGGGGAGCCTCCCTGCGACCTGCTGAGCTGCCCATGTGACCCAGGACGAGGCCTTCGGTCACTGTCGGTTTGGGGAACAAAGTCAAGACTTTTGACGGCTGGGCCACGTGAGGGTGGGGGCCTCCAACTATATGGACAGGTGAAGCTGAAGACAAGAGGCGGGATTAGTGTTGAGTCATAGTATCGAATGGGAATGGTAGGAAAGAATATAATGTCATTACAAATTCATAGTATATAGTAGGTAATAAAAACAAGCCAAAAAGCCATATTGGCATTAAAAAGTCATTTTCATTGCATTGTTACTGTCCAATAGTGGGAGTTGCTTACTTTCAGGGGTGACCTCTGTTGACCTCGTGAAGTTGGGTGTGGTGCGTTTGAAGACCTTCGACCTCTCTCCGCCAACCACCACTTGAGCCCCCACCAGCGGCACCAACACCGCCAGACTCTGCAGCGTCATGGCAACCAGAGAATCGCTGGTGTCCCTCATTCCCAACAAAACCTGCAGCCGGGGACAAAACAATTGACATTTAGGTCGAAACTCAAATGCAGCGCTAATGTTTCACACGCATCTTGTTCTCATCTGTAACAGTAAAGTTGCAGTGACCCGAGCTAGCGGCTCCCCGCTGCACCCGGTCTTTATGCTCGGCACCTCTCGCCTCCATAAGTAACCTTTTGTGGAAATTAGTAAAAATCTCCATTAGCGGCAACACGGCTGTTCACGCGGGTTCACTTACATCACACACAGCCCAGAAGAAACCTACACGACAAACACGCAAAACAAGAAACGAAAAATGCAGGTTTCTCTTTCTCAGGTAAGTCAAACTATGTCTTTACACCGAGCTCGATGACCTTTGTTGACCTCAAAGTTCAAAAGTCTGGTAACTGCGGTCACTGCACCTGAGGTAGGATGTGGTTTTTGATTTCATCGTGAGAGAAGAACCCTGCGTAGATGTGCATGTGAGCCAGCAGGACCATCCGGATGTGTTCCTCTTTGACCTTGAAGAGCCTGAGAAGATGAGGGATCACGTGCTTGCGGTACAGGGACATCGACAGCAGGCATTCTTCATCGTTACCTCCTCCGCCACTGGATTCTGTACACAGGGACGCAGAAATGATGCTACAGGAGGCCTCTGCTTCTTTGGCAGGGACAAAAAAACAGACAAGGGCTTTTTATTAGTAACAGAAGGTTTAATAGGAAGGCCAGTCTACCCTTCTTTGGCCGCAGAAGATGAGGCAGGAAGCTCTTGACAGCCATGGGTTCAGCAAAAACAAGAGAGTTGAGGAGTTTGGGGACGAGGCGCGAAGCGATCAGCTCTTCAGGGAGACTTTGGACCCGGTCTAGAAGAAACCTACACAACAAACACACAATGAGCGTATGATGGGGTTTAGTTACATGATATACATTAGCCAATATATCGGAAACAACACTTTAACTATTCTGAGTGGGATCTAATAAACCTGATACCGTTTAGCATGAACACAGCACAGGTTAAAGAACACAAAAGACTATATTCTCACTTAAAGAATTCATTCTTTTCTTCTTCCACCTTCAAGGTCAGGCTCTTCAGAAAATCCCTCACTTCCAGAAAGTCATTCCTATTCAAAAAAAAAAAAATAGGCAGTGTTCAAAACACAGAATTCTCCCGAAGTGCTGACGGCAGCAAACGCAAACACTAACCTGAAGAAGTCATGAGCCAGCAGGGAGCTGAGTGGGGGTCGCGAAAAGGGGTCAGAGTTCAGCAGGCCCGCCTGCAGGGTCTTTGTCAGACTGTCGGACAGCTCCTGTGACACTGAAACAGAGCAAGAAGTGGGATGAAGAAGTTTACCTGCAGGCCAAACCGGCACGTCGAGGTTATGAGCCAGCATTACTCACCACAGCCATTCAGGAGAGAGATCAGGGCCTCCACCGTCATGCCAAAAGAGTAACTGTCCCGGGAGTGAGCGTGTTTATCCGGAAGCATTTTAAAGTCCTCAACCTGTCGATGACGTGTCTATTATGAGAGAGGTTCTACGAAAAGGGAGGCGGTCTTCCATTTAACCTTTGACCTGCTTACCTGCTCTTCTGGAGGAATGCAGCTGGCTTCCCTCACATTACGGATGCTGGCGAGAAACTGAGGAGTTGGAAGATAAATTAGGGAATCGAAACATTCAAACGTATTTACAAAAAAGGTTTTCAAATATCTGACCCGGGTGCGTCGTCCCGGTCTCTTACCTCAGGCGTCGCTTCAGAGAACTTGCAGACGGTATCCATCCCCCCCAGTTTCCAATGACCATCTTCACTGACAAATACTGATGAAATGCAGACGTTGTTGTGGCTTGATTTACCCTGGTGGTTAAGAAATAACATTTAGGAACTTATTTAGGAAACTTGTTAGTCACAGACGGACACCAAATGGCAACAAATACTGCGATACAGCACCTCAGCAGTTACTGTTCATACTAATGCCATTGTTCAAATAAAACATCATACACAATTCAAGCTGAACAAGCTTGGAGGAATAAGACAGCATCCTGCAAATTCAGACAAACGTGATCACATTACATTTACAGTCGCCTCCGTTAGGACAATTTTTCCGGAGGACTTTTTCCGCTCCACTGCTTGTTTTCCGCTCACCCTCTCGTGCAGAAACACAAGTGCCTGCAGGAGGTCGTAGATGCCGGCGCAGACTTCCTCTGGGGACAGACCGTCCAGCAGCAGCTCCAGGGGCTGGACACGCTCCGTCACCAGGTGGATGCCGCCGTCCTGCACCGAGCACGACAGGAAGCGCAGCAGACACGGGTGCCTCAGAGTCTTCAGGTGCTGCAGGAAATTAAAAGTAGAAAGTCAGAGGGGAAGGGGGGGGGAAGAAGAGAAGGGAACGTGGGAACTGATGCGGCCAGAATGCCACAAACAACAGTGACCAAAATAGAGACCTCAGTGAATGGAGGGCATCAGATAGCCTTTGGTTGGTATGTGATGTCATGATTGAGATGCTACCTAGTTTGGTGCGTGGGGGGGTCTGAAGCCTAGGACTAAGTAGGACTACCTGAGCAGCTTTGTTGACTTTGTCCTCGTTGCCCCGCTTGTGAACAAACACGGACACGGGCTTTCCATCCTGCAGCATCGCAGAGTGCACGGTGAGTCCGGAGGGCAGAGTAAGCAGCGGCTCCTCCAGGGTGCAGCTCCGCACCGCGCTGCTCTCCGCACCCATGGCCGCGCTTATTCCTGGTAGCGGGGAGGGGGAGAAAGGGGGGAGAGACACAAAGCAATGTTGTCAGTCGCTGAGCCCGCAACCATGGCCACGGGGCACACACACTTATGACGTTACCTATTTCGCCGTAGTGGAGTCACCGCCGCTGTTTGGGGAGTTAGCTAGCTAATGTTGTGTTGTTAGCTAACCTGGGCGCTACGTTAGGCGGCTCGTCATCGCTGCGCGTGTCAGTGGCCCTTCCGCCTTCAGGCAATCGTGCCGGTCGCGGCGTGGTCGATCCGGTGCGTTTTCAACAGGATTTACTCTTTGTTAGACAAACGTAAGATATTGCGTAATACTGTTCACTTCTACGTGAATCAACGACGCTAACGTGGAGCGACGGCAGCACAGTAAACACGGAGTCTTCCGGTTAAAGACGGAACCACGTAGCAGGGGACACTGCTACTTCAGAAAATGTTGGAAATGAATCACTGACGTTTATTTCCTTATTTTTGGGGAAATTACTCTTATTACTGGGCAAATATATAACACATGGTCAATTACATTTAACGTTAATGTGCCCAAAGTTACGCTTTTAAAATCGTATAAAACCCATGTCCCCGCTCTAAAACACAATGGTTGCAACCAAAGTGGTGCGAGAAAACTGTAGCAACCAGCTTATGTTGACAAAAATGAAAGTTAGAAGCTGTCCGAATTGGACATCAACTAAGTCCTCGCCCTCGGCAGAGATGCGTCCGGTCTTCCACCATTTGTCTTTTTTGGGGTCCCCAGTACGAACAAGTTGGGACGCTATTTTGAACCCGGGAATGAAAGCGATACCAGCTGCGGGTTTCAGTTGTACCACGTGGTCATGTGCTTCAGTGACAGTTCTTAAAATTGTGCTCTAATATTCTGCTGATTACGGTTCACTCTGCTCTAAAAATGTCTTCCCATCTAAAATGTACTAAATGCGTTCAGTTCAAATGACTGAAATGTGAGTTATCTTGAAGTGATCATTAAAATGTTCTTAATTACCGATCAACTTAAAATCAGTTGAATACAAAACAGTAATGAAAAGGTTCATTGAAATTGTATTTCATGTCTACTTTTGGTCAAGTTTTTATTTTATATGTGTTCAACTCCAATTGTGTTTGCCTTTTGCATTGTCACTGTGTTTACAAATATACAAATTAAAACCGTGACACTTGACACGTTGAAGTGAGGTCATGTTTCCAATACTGTGGCTTTATTAACTGTCATATGCATAAATATACATAAAAAGCACAATCAAATAATATTATCTTTGTATCAGACTTAAATCCATTTCACAACTGCACAAGTCAGCTGTTATTTCAGTTGCAGATATCCGTTAGTTTCCTCTTTAAACGGAAAGAGCATCACTCAAGTTTCACTTCCGCAACAAACGAAAAACATCTTTTGTCAGAGGAAGTGATGATTTTCACCAGATGATGATTTGGGCAAGTTACCTTAGTAACTAAACAGCAGCAAAAAACCAACCCCACTCACTCTCGTGTAGCAGCAGGGGACGACATGGACGAACTCGGTATGACATGTTTTACGTTATTCTTCTATTGTGGACACGTTGTTCCACATACAATGATTCATTTGATTCTCAAATATCCAGAGAAAGATGATTTAAGTGAAAAGAATAATTGATTATAGAATAAGAGGATGGTGCTTTATTCTGTTTCCCACAACTAGTCCCTCTTGGGAGCAGCTAAAAGCAGTTCAGCCTGTAATAATGTAAATTATTTCTTCTTACACTACTCTGTGACTTTGTCTTGATTTTGTACTCTCGTTTTAATAATGCTGGTTGGTATTTGTCAACGTCTGCCTTTTTTAGCTCATAAATTGTATTGTGTTTTTGTTGGGCTTCATTGATCATCAAAACATACAATTTATGTCCTGGAATAACAATACAAACATGTATTCACTTTCACTGACGATAAATTAGAGAAAGTTCAGATTTTTGTAATTTATGTGACATAAGGGTGATGACATATCAGAGGCGATGGTGCTAAAACATCTCTTCATTGAGTGAAATTAGCCACACACTGAGTTTTTCACAGCTCTCAACATTACGACAACTTCACTTCTGCAACACGCGGAACCGTCACTTCCTGAGGAAGCTACGATTCTTGAGGCAGCTTCAGAGCCATCACTTCTCATGTCACATCGGGGTCACATCTTCCGGCGTAAACGTTTACACCCAGGAAGACGGCCGATGTGTTGTCTGAATGCCGTATGATTGCCCGTGTGTTTCTGTCCACGTGTGTGGTTAGAAGATTCATGGCCTGTGTCCTGCCGCAGATTTGCTGTTGGAAGAGTTGGCCCTGAATTCCGCGCGCTCCGAAAGCGCCGGAGGCAGCAAAGGTGCCGCGGCTGCAGAGGTGGAGAGACACCGTACCCGAACTTTTTTCATCGTCGCCCATTTCTGTGGGAATCAAACTTGAAATCTCACACTCTCTAAAGTCATTTGTCATCTTGTCCACAGGTGTCATGTGCAGTTAATAGTGGACTTACCAAAAAAGAGAAAGGCCCAGTCTGCTCCAACGTGTACAGGTGAAGCACAACACCGTCGCTGACGTCCCTGATTCACATAATCATTGTAATCGTGTAAACGGTGAATACAGGAAAAAGGAGATTACTTAAAAGGATTTGCTTGAAAGGGATTCTTGCGCTGCTGGTAATGTACAAGAGCTCCAGCTATTGTGCACAATGATCTTACTGATCTAGTAACGTCTCTAACTTTATTTCAATGTTAGACATGTTTATTATTAGACATTCAGAGACAGATCTCCCTCCAGAAATAATAGAAAAGACCCCATATCATAAGTACACCCCTCTAGGCTTCTGTTCCTAGTTCCTAACTCTTAAATCATTGTAAAAAACCTTTTTGGAGACACAGTTTTCCCTTAAAAGGAACTCGTACAGTGGAGTCACGGGGTAGTTATTATTCCTGCAGATTAAATCATTATATCATGTGATTTCTAATTTCCCTTCTCTGGCTTTCAGTGATCTGCCGTCTTCGGTAGCAGCTTCCCCGGCTCTTGACTCTCCAACTAAGGAGCTGGACGCTATCTTGCAGGGTTTCCTGGACCTGGAAGAAGTGGTCAGTGAAGTGTTTGTGAAGTGCATATCTCAAAATAGTTCAAAAATATTTATTGTGGTTTATTAAAGAAACAGGAACGTATGGTCCATATAAAGGGGTGATGAATATGGGACAATCTTGTGTGCGAAGAAACTTTCCAAACATGAGCAGCATTAAGCCGGTTCACCAACAGGGGGCAGCATTGCACTAATTCCAACGCTGCACAGCCTCAAGCAGCACTTCAGTATCGGAGCATTGAGCACTACTTCAAAAAGATACATTAATCATTGTATCCAGCTAAAAACAACAGATATTTGTATGTTTTGTCATTTAGGACCCAGTGTCTTCAACAACCCCTCCGCCTCTCAGGCAAAAACAGTTTGTGAAAAGGAAAACAGAAGGTGGACAAGGGGAGAACCAGGAGAGCAGCAGCAGCACAGCAGCTTCAGATGCAAACGAATCGACCACGGGCAACAGAACTGAAACAATCGACGAGCTGCTGGGAGGGCTGAGCTCTGACTTGGAGAAGATCGGCGTACGCACCACGGCCAAGGGCCATTGTGCTTCCTGCAACAAATGCATCGCAGGAAAGGTTAAAAAAAAAAAAGAGAATCCAGCTAAACAAATGCAAAAGAATTTAAATCCAGAGAAATCGACATGACTGCGTGATAACGGGCCGTTTATTCGCCACCTTCCCTCTCCTGCAGATGATCACGGCGCTGGGTCAGGTGTGGCACCCCGAGCACTTTGTGTGCGAGGCATGCAAGACGGAGCTGGGCACCACGGGCTTCTTTGAGAGGGACGGCCGGCCGTACTGTGACAAAGACTACCATCAGATCTTCTCTCCTCGTTGTGCCTACTGCAAGGGGCCCATCGTGACGGTGACCATCCATCAGAACTATCACTTATGCCGCACTCGCCTTGCCATTCTAATTTGTTCTGTGATGTGTCACATCCATTTATCTAAACATTCATCTTTCAAGATTGGAGGTGGAGGGGGGAGGGGGGACATGCAATAGCATGTGGTTTGTTTTTTAGACATATCCAACAGATTCGTCTGGTTAACTAAAACACAAATCCAGGATTCTGCGGTTCTGTCTCATGCTGCAGATCAAAGTCCTTAATCAGCAACTTCTGCAATGATTCCATTTGTGCTTCCTCAATGATGGATAATCCCCTAAAGGAAGCAAAAGCATGATGTGATTATTTCTCTATCTGGCCGGTTCACCAGAACATCCTGACAGCTCTGGACCAGACCTGGCACCCCGAGCACTTCTTCTGCACACACTGTGGAAGCCTGTTTGGACCCGACGGTAAGAGGCTTGTGCATTCATTCCTCTTCACCGGGAACCGCAGCTGTGGTTAGAATGAATCTGTCACGTGTCCTACGCATCTCGCAGGTTTCCTAGAGAAGGATGGGAAGCCGTACTGTTGCAAGGACTTCTACCACCTCTTCTCTCCCAAGTGCTCGGGCTGTGGGGAGTCGGTGAGGGAGAACTACCTGACTGCGGCCAACGGCACCTGGCATCCAGAGTGCTTCGTCTGCGCGGTGAGCCCTTCTACCTCGGACCACACACAGGGCTCTGGCTCGCACACAGGCCCGGGAATAAACAAGAAAGATACCCACACATTTGCTTTATTTGCAACATTTTGACCGCAACGCTGATGAGAACCGTATGGAGGATGAACACTCCGCGGTTTAAATGATGCAAATAAATGAAGGAAACGGTATTCCTCAGTTTGTCATTTATATTCCCTTGCAACTTACTTCTGTATGCGGCATCTGGACAAAAAAACGGTTTGGTGTGCAGCTTTACTTGCGAGCAATTGTTAGACACAAAATGTCACGCTGACGTGAGGTATAGCAGCTTTTCATATTTTATGCCCCATAAAGAAAACCATTCTTTCCCGACTGTGCATAAACCAGAACATGACATACATCAAATTCAATGGACTTCAAACTCGCCGTTCAAAATAACACCACAATTACGATTAATAACATCCCATAAAACATGACCCATAAAACAGCCCAATAATTGCTGCATCGCCAACACAGCCATCAGAACAGAATATAAACATGGTTTTACATGGAGCACTTATTATTATTATGATTATTATTATTATTCAATCAACAAGGTCAGGATTTTACCTGGCCCTAACTAATGACTAGTGACTAATATCAAACTCCAGAGGTCAGGAGGTCAAACACCCCATTAACAGGAAGAAGAGGACTCTCAAAAAGCAGCTGTGAGATACGCAGCACGTCCTGAAACACACCAGGGAAAGAGTCAGGTTTTAGAAACAAGTCCTGCTTGGATCTTAATGTCCATATTTTAATTCTTCTACCCCCCAGGACTGCCTGAAGCCCTTCGCCGATGGTTGTTTCATGGACTTGGACGGTCGACCCCTCTGCTCACAGCACTTCCACTCTCGGCAGGGCACTCTGTGCGGCGGCTGCGGCGAGCCCATCACGGGCCGCTGCATCTCCGCCCTCGGTCGCAAGTTCCACCCCGAGCACTTTGTGTGCGCCTTCTGCCTGCGGCAGGTCAGCCAAGGCATCTTCAAGGAACAGGAAGGGAAGCCGTACTGCTCGGCCTGCTTCGACAAACTCTTCGTGTGAGATGCGCAGCGAACAACGCGGCGTAAACCAAGGAAATGCAGCATCGGGGTGATCGACGGGATTATAATGATGTGAAGCGTTTAATGCCTCGAGCAGACGTTTCTTACATCACAGCAAAAGAGTTTAATTTTATTCAACATTTCTACGCAAATAAACATACTTGATGTTTTTATGAATTGTAATTGAATAAAACGTCAAGAAAAAAATGCTCACATTGTAACATAGTTAATGACGTGTAAAGCACACAGAAAATTCCCATATTCCTGGATAAAAACACTGAAGGATCATTTGACATGTAAGAACTCTGGATTTTGCTGACACTTAGTCTATATTATGTAGGATTCCATACATCATGATCACATAAAATTCATAGACGGAGAAAGAAAAACACAGAAGTGCAGTTTTAATCTGTGGTTTCCATTATGCTACCCTCAGTTTGCTGTAAGACTTGGCAGTCTGGAGATCCTCCGTGGCAGTCTGGAAGGGGGCTCGTCTACGGGTCCTGATAGCTTGTATTGGCAGGGACTGGCATGGAATCGGCGTGCCAACCCGAGTTTCCTCTTACTCCGACTTTACCGTTTGGCTCCTGGCGTGCACTAGATTCAAACAACCTCTTCGGTCTCTACACAGGTTCCTTTATGGACGACTATAGAAGATTAATGAAGGCGGTGATGTGAACAAAGGTGGTTTCAGGAGGACCTTCTTCACATCACTGCATCTCTTCAGCAACTCACGTTTACTGTTGAGGGATAAATCAGCCCCAACGTGCTTTCGAGTAAATTCAAGTATTTTTGTTCACTCCCACTGGTAGTTTTAATGATTTGTTGAGAAATTTGCAGCCCAGTCAGGATGTAGCAGAAAATGTTTTACATATTTCAATTTGAGTATTTCTTGTCAGTTCTGCAGAATCGCATCATAAAAAAAATATATTGATGTTTTCATTAACGCCCACATTTCTAAATAAAATACGGTCTTGATTTTGAGTCGTCTATAACCTTTTTGCAGGGGAGAAAATGATTCTGCCATTTCCTTTAGTAAATATATAAACTGAGGAGAGGTTTTTGAAAACAAATATCATTAAAGGTAGGACATATCCTAATCTTTAGGTTCACATTTGTATTTATTTTATTTTTTATAATAAATAAATTGACATTCTTTGATGTTCAGGTGAGCATGTGACGTAAAAAGGCTATTCTTGAATATTTTGTCTAAAAATGTTATAGAAGAAAAAGTCAAACGTGTAAAAGAAAATATCGTTGAAGAAAAAGTCTAAATCAATTGTCAAGGGAAAAAAATCAAAAAAGTCTAGGTCAAAAAAAGTCTGAAAAAATTTGGTCAAAAAGAATCCTGGAAAAAATTATGTCATAAAAAATGTGATGGAAAAAGGGTTAAATAAAATAAATATTGAGTTAAAAAAATGAAAAACTATTTCGTCAATATAATATAATCAAAAAATATATATATTTGGTTGATAAATGTTTTGAAAGAAAAAGTGAAAAATATTAGGTTAAGTGTTTTGAAAAAAAAGATAAATGTCAAGAAAAAATTCAATTAAAATGATTAGGTCAAAAACAAAAACTTTACTCAAAGTATGTATATTTTTTATAACTTCATAATGAGTTGCTCCTCTTTCTGTTACAATGTTGCACCACTATGTTTCTACAGTAGTCCAGAATAGACAACCTCTGGCTCTGGGATGGTGCTCAGTCAAACCATGAATCCAGACTGCTTGCCAGTGTCCAACCCTAGCTCATCAAACAGTGTCTTATCCTCAGACGAACACTGGCTATATTCTGCAGCCCTGGGGGCAGTTTTCTTTAGCTTCTCTTCAAGCCACTTTGACTTGCTGTGTGTGTGAGAGGGAACGGAGGTGGGCATTAATCATGCTGTCATCACTGTCAAACCAGGCCTCTTATGACCTTCACATGGAAGAAGTATCGTGTTTAGTCAGAATCCGGGATTCGTAGGCGTTTGAGGCTGTTAGTGATCTAACAGCCTTGTTTGCAGAAGTCAAAAATATACTGCAATGTAAAAAGTGGAATATGTTAAAAACACCTAAGAAATTGGCATTTTTTATTAGAAGATACCCGAGGAGATACATTTTTCCAGCATGGACCAATCATAGATCAACATTAACTTGGATCTGATCCGGGACCTTGGCAAGGTAAATTTCCAATTGTAAAGTGATTTGAAGGGTAACTATGTTTATTCTACTATTAAAAAAAGACTTTTATAGATACATATTTCTTATTTCTTTTTTTACTCGCTTTCCAACTTAAAAAAGGTGTACAATAACCTTGGGGGTGAGTTTAATTTTAGATCAGCGACAACCTCTTATGTTATGTTATGTTATGTCTGAAACGTAGAAAACAACAATATGATGCAGGGGAAAGTTCCCCCCGGCATTCACAGAAAAAATACGAATGTTATCCTGTGGAAGGGTGAGTCGGGAGGAAAGAGGTTGTCTGGCATGTAGTAAAAATGAGAAAACATGAAACGTGAGGAGGGCTGATTTTTAAAAGGCTGGCGCATAATGGGCCGTCTGTGGAACGCGGGGAGAGTGTAACTCAGGTGACATTTACAGCAGTGAAACAGAGTACGAACGGTCACGGAGCCGAGCCATGTGACGGCGGCCACGGCTCGATGGGGGAGGGGAAGGGAGTGAGGGACGTGATGGATACCGGGGGGATGAGGGAGGCCGGGTGAGGAGGGCAGGGGTTGAAGAGTGTAGTTGCAACAGTTACCCCAGCGCGACTCTGAAATCCAACTCTTACCTTCTGTCTTGTAAAATGTGCGCGTCCACATCTTGTCAGCTCCACCGGGGGTTACGCCCTAACCTGCAAACCCAGCGCTTAACGGTCACATGGGTCTCATAGGAACAGACTCACTCATTAATCAATATATTTTCCTTGTAGATACACATGTATGGAAAACACCAGCTGGACACAAGTCCTAAGTCACAAATCCGTCTGGACAATGTGAAACCACAGGTCGCTGCGTCTATAAGAGATATGAGTGAATACAAATGTAATACTCTGAAAGGCACGTGGAATTTCTGACATATTAAAAAAATAACATTGAATGATTTTATTTCTGATTTTAATAATGTCGCGCATCAAATTTTTCTTTACCCAAAGCAAGATGGCCGCCGTGGAAGTAATACAATTCACGCACTGTCCCAAATATCAACGTGGGAGAGTCTCTATGCACAGTGTTCACGCACGTACAGCCTGGAAGTCACATCACTGCCAGCAATGGTGGCTTTGAGACCCCCTTTGAGGGAAATGTTATTGCTGTCCGTAGTTGGACAGTATTTCCAACTTGGTCACCAATACTAGAAGTATGAAACGATGAGACATTAGCACCTGTTATTTCCAGTATTTATCTTTGTTCAGTCAATGCAATGTTCGTGGCTGCATTTTAAATAGATGTTGGTGCTCCGATGTAGCCTGGAAAATATGTTGAACATTGCTCGAGTTTTATGTGTTTGCGGAACATTTTATCCACTGCCGTACCCTCTCATCACGAACAGCGTCAGTCAGCTGGCCGAAGCGAGACCAGAAGTTTGCTGCCACTCGAAAGGCCAGAAAATCGAGACATTATGCAAAGAAGAAGGAGTCTGAACAGGAAGGAGGTCTGTGTGTCCATCGTTATTGGTCAAACAAGAACATGCAAATTCAATACTCGGCGAAGTGAGCTCGTAGGCCTAAAGTGCCTGTTAAGAGGGCAGTGACATAGAGTGTGTCTGTGTGAGAGACTGCGTGAATGTGTTTTTAACAGCAAAGTAAAAAGCGACAACTTCAACACCTCGGAAATTACTTCCACACAGAGAGAAACGGAGCTGAGCAGCTCCACTTCTGGGTGTGTTTGTTTTGGCGCTGGGCTGACGCTGGCTGCAGGTATATCACACCTGATTCATGACTAGCTGCTCTGTCCGGGAGGAACGTCTTGTTGTCTTTGGCCCAACACAGAGCGAGCCTTACTATCTCACACACACACACACACACACACACACACACACACACACACACACACACACACACACACACACACACACACACACACACACACACACACTTGTAAATACTATTTGTGGAGTTTCTACTCATGCCCTCTTGGGTTCAGTCAACACAATCACAAAAACAGACGTCCACATAGACAAATACCACTTACACACAAATAGCTTCAGCTTAGCCACTCGTACAACCATACGTGTATCAACCCGGAACACACAAATCAACCTGGAACATGTGCATGCCAAGTTACTATCACACACACACACACACACACACACACACACACACACACACACAGAGATGCAAAACAGAGACAAACATATAAATGCTATTTAGGAGTTTGGTCTGTCTCTCACACACACACACACACGCAAATCCCCAAAAACGATGGTGTTCTTGACACAGAGCATATCTGTGCGAGCATCACTGCCTTCTCTGTGTGCTTGCTGATCCTTAACCGAGTGAACTTTATGGGTTAAATGGGAGTCAGCTCCCAAGGGGCTGGGGGGCGCGATGGGTTCTCAAGACAACTTCAAAACACTCCGTCGCCTGTTTAAGCAGTGCACGTCTTTGTTTCATCTCCCTCACATCTCCCGCCAAGTCTTTCAGCCGGACCTCCGTGGCCAACGCGGAAAAACCGGGAGAAAAAGAGCATGTTGCATTTTATCTGGCCGGGGTTATGAGAAAGATTTACAAGACAGTGATCTCCTTCTGTATGCCAGCGTCTAGAAGACAGATGGTTTCATTGTGCTACATCATTGTGTGCATGTGTGGGTACGACAGAGAGGTAAAGTTGATATCGGGGGGGGAGCATTCTTGTGATCGATGGAGCTCTTTGAGAAGATAAAACCCTCATGATCGTTAGCCGCATTGCTTTGGAACCGCTTGGGCTCCAACACAGTTTTTCACAGGGGTCGAACTGGGTTACGGGGGGGGGGGGGTGGGGGTTTTGGGGATTTCGACACTGGGTCGGACGTTGCTCAGAAGCAGATTTGCATCTCTGTTTGTACGAAACCGCTGTCGGCTCAGCCAAGGTGGCAAGACTGGGGCCTGGACCAGGGGTCAGACAGTTAGCAGAATGGCTCCAGGACGGGGGCCGATTGGGAACATGGCTGTGATCCAAATCCCCCGCTTCTGTAGCAGCCGCAGCATGGATTGTTATGAGATTTGTTTTAAAGAGTAACGGTTAACCACATTATGTCCCTGTTGCCTGAGAGCTGCAACGACCTCCCGGGTTTATACAAACTCGGGGAGGTTTTTTTTTTTGCGGGCTGGGAAGCTTCGCGAGGAGCAGATCACGGGTTGGGAGGGTTGAAGAAACAAAGGGCCTGACGAGGGAGCCCGTAGTCAGATCTCCAAAAGGCCTGCTACGCTTAACGGGGGGACTTTATATACAACCACACAGTAACATACACACATGCATGGTTTAATGACAAAACAGACGTAGGCGCACACACTGATTTCACACCTGCAACCTCTATTGGGTTATACAGCAATTTCATGAGCAGGTGTTGCAGTTTCTGGCGAGAACGTCCATTTGTTCAGCGCTATAGGACACATAAGTAGCTCGCAACAAGCTTTCGAGTCTGAGGAGACATTTTTCTCATCATTACTTGCCAACTACTTGCTGTGACATCCTGTTCCCAGTAAACCCATTGAGATGCAATCATAAGCCCTTTCCTGACCCCAGGGCTCGTCCAGCGCCGTGTGATGATGGAGCTGAAGTTACTCCTTTGCATAAAAATGATTTAGTGAGTAATTTAAAACCTTTTTCTTTCATCATAAAAACGACTTCTTCATCTTTGTAATCTTGCAACCTCGGTCATTCCTGTTCCGTTCTGTAACTCTCTCTGGGGTTGTATTGCAATCAGAAAAAGTTCTTGTCAAATTTAATCTTAAAATTTCCCTTCCTTTAAAAGTAGCATTTGAAACAGGACTTATTTGCTTTTGAAAATGTAATTTAGTCAAGTAACTTACTAAAAAAGAGCTGCCATCCTAAGAGTGTTTTTTCTTTTTTTTCACTATAAACCTTTAACATTTAAGAGGATAAAATCTGCTACAGATTGTAGCCCACTTTTTGCTATATTTTTAAATAATAACAACAAGCAGATTCCTTACAGGATCTTTACTTTTTACATCCATTTTTCAGTCTTTAATACTTTTGCTTCATAAAAAAAAACTTTCTTTTCACCTCTTAGCAGTAACCTGATATCTCCTTCTACCTCTCAAGCAACCAGCAAAGCCAAGACAAAGAGGAACTCAAGTATTATTCAGCGTTTTAATCAACATCTTCTTCACTTTCCTTCCACGGAAATATTCCCACCAAACAGCTGAGTCTCCGTCAGGGCTTACGGTGGGATTAGAGCTCAAATTACTGACTCTGAGGCTCTTTTACTCAGAATCCACAGACCTCGAAGCAAAAGTTGCATGCGGACATGTCCAGTGATATGATAATAGCATGAAATGAGAAACACATTTCGAGAGCGGGACTCTTTCCAGTGCCGCGGTGAGGCTGCTTTGTGCACCGTTTGATGTTGCAACACAGAGAATGTGAAGAGCCGGAGACAGAAAGTAAAGATGTTCCACACGTTCGACTGGTCGAAGACAAGCGCTGCAAAATACAGAAGGAAGAAACTATTTCTCTGAGAAAACTGGGCGGAATAGTTGAAAGTATTAATACCATGAATTACAATTACAGTCTCAGAATAGTCTTTTTTGATGGTGTACCTTTACCCTCAATGTACGTGGTGCTTCCAAAGCTCTTCAAGCCCCTTCATGTAATCAAGACAGGATCTATCATACCCAGTGACACCTGCCCGTCAGGAACTGGTATCTACGTCATTCACACACTGGAGACAGATGCAGATCTGCAAAGTGTCTTTCCCAAGGACACATGGACACGCGGGTTAGCAGGGCCTGGGCTTGAAACCGCCTGTCCTCTGGAAGACACCCACGCTCTCCATTCACCCACAGTCGTCCACCTCCAATTTAGGATTTTTTTCAGCCATAAATAAGGAAAAATAAGAAAACGCTTTGGAACTGAATCAAGCAGTATAGTAATTATATTACTTCCCTCTGAATGGAAGAAATTTGTGTTGAAGTTGTCTCCTTTTCCTCTGCTCTTAAAAAGCACATTCATTTAAACTGGACACACCATTTCACTGTTTACCGTCTCAGCAGCTCGTCTTTGTGGAGCACTGAATTTGCATGTGCTTGATAAAATGTGTTCATCACAGCTGCACAATAGGAAGCTGATTTTGGTCACGCTGCTGCACCATATTTATTTTCAAAATCTGTTTGCAGCGTGAGCAGTTTGCTGGAGCTGCATCCCCCCCCGTTTATTTTTATCTCCCCTTTCTGTCTCCGAAACCTTGTGGTTAACAACATGCCATGCAAGTTACCATCCTCAGAGCTGAAGTTCTGGCTGGCTCCAGTTATGACTTGTCACCATCAATAGAGACAACGCATGATACTTTAAATACACCAACAGGAAAAACAGGCGTGGACGTTAACAAAGTTCTTGAACCCGGCTAGAAACATCCGATCCCAGCATGTCAAAATGTTTCCAAATGTAACAAGCAACTGTAGAAAGTAAACACAGTAAGGTATTCTTTCCTAATTCGCCCACATTTCCCTATATCATAAGTTGTTGAAATGCTTGAGCTGTAGAAATATAGTTAGCCTAATTCTGCACTTAGGCTTTTTAATGGTTATACAAACAGTATGACATTATATTTAGTGTATCTAGCTGCATGGATGCAAGAGAAATACAGAGGGTCAAAAACGCCACCAAACACTAGACTCTGTATCCCGTGTGCTCGCACGACTTTGTAAGTTCCACTCAACTTCCTTTGAGAGCGAATACCGTATCAAAGCAGCACGCAGGTATCGCAGGGCGTGTGCCCAGCGGTGACGGAGCGGCCCGGCGCAGCAGCTTGGATGTGACTTTCAATCATGGAGGCGTGCCTCCACCCAGTAGACTTCGCTATGTTCAGCACGTCCATAAATCAACCCACTGTCTCACTGAGTTGGCTGCAGGGTTTGAAACTCTCCAGAGTGTAATGTCTGATTTAACCCTGTGCAGTCAGACTACAGGCCTCTGTTTAGCTACAATGGTCAGCGGGGTCACTGCTGGAATCTCCCTTTGTAACAGACATCGTGTCCGTGCTGCACGTCTGCTGTTTGTCAGCAGGTGAGGTTTGGAACAAAGCGAGTGTGCAGGAGTTTAACTTGCTGTACTGATGTTTTTAGGACTTTGTCTTCATAAATGATGGTCATGAGAAAGTATTGTCGTTATGTTTTGCAAAAGATATGAACTTAGTAGTAGGACTCTCTACTTTTCTCAGAGGAAGGTTTCTGTAGAAGAAAAGTCATGCAGTGCCATCTTGGGAGCTCTTCAATGGAGAAATAAATTGCCCAAATAGTGGTCTTGAATGGAGAAAACATAATAAGGGGCTGTTTGGGTATCACCGTTTTTCCACACATTTTAAGATGCACAATGTGGGGGAAAAAACTTCCGGGTCCCAGTATTCATATATGTCTACAGATACAGTTTGCATGTGCATCTGTACTGCTCCTACTCCATTATTAGCTTGCCTTGTGGGTCAAAAGCCTCCCAGAATGATCCGTCGCTGGCGGCTAAGCACCCAAGCCCAGTCAGACTCAGCCGTTATTCATCGTCTATGAGGTCAGGTGGAGACTGGAGGCTGTCATCATGATGTTATTGATGAGCTGCACTCGAGCCTCAAGGAAATGAGCAGTATTCTCAGCTTGGTTCGCTAAAAGAGATTGTGGAAAGACTGTGGAAAGCCTTGACTTCATAAGGTGGTAACATTTTGGGATGCATTGTAGGGCTGTTTAATGATGCATAAGGCGTACTAAGTGGGTCATGATAGGACCATCATACTGTTCACACAGCTCAACACGCGTGTCCTCGTGCAGCCCAGAACTGAAAGAGATGAAAATTTCTTTTCTCAGTCTCTATAACGGTAGATTACAGTATAAACCTTGACACATGTTCCGGATCCGCTGACGCAGCTGAGGGTTACTTCTCAACACCTTTCATAGGTGCACCGTTTGTGTATTTGTCTCTGCGTGTTCAATCATCAAGGTCACGCTGTTTGATGTGTGTAACAGCTCCGTCCTGCAAGCCGGGCTGTTTAACACGCGTAGCCTGAACTACTATACATGTGTGTTTGTGGGTGTTTCGTCATAGAAGCCTTTTGCCGTTTGGCATGTTTCGACTATGTGCCTGATGCATGGATCAGTGTTTATATCAGTGTGTGGGTGTGCAGCCTGCTTCTCGACAGGCTCTGGGCCTGTTGACAGCTCCTCTGCTCCCTGTCAAGCACCAGTGTGTGTGTGTGTGTGTGTGTGTGTGTGTGTGTGTGTGTGAGAGAGAGTGAAGAGTAGCTGTAGGAGCGATACCCAGAGAGTAGAAAGAGGTCTGGAGTGTGTTTACGTGTGTGTGCGTGTTTATCTCACTCCACAACCAGGTATTTTTTACGGAGGCATATCTTGAAAGCTCCCACCGCTCTCTTTCAAAAAACTACTAACATTAGACCCTTGAAATGTGCCGTTTAAGCCACTATATTATGTCTGCCTGGCCTCAACGTGGAGTGATCGATCGGACCTAATCGTCTCCCCTCTGGCATCCTGCGTCTCTTCAACATCGATTGCATTCCATCGCCGCCTATCTTCCTTTCGCCTTTCCACGCACTCCTGCAATTTCCCTCTTCTGCCGGCTCCCTGTCCGTCTCCCCCCCCCCCCCCCCCCCCCGCCCCCCCTCCTCGCGTCTCATATTCAGAAGACTGTATATCCGCGCTGAGGGGTGAACTTAAGTCTTTGCGTCGGACAGAGCGGACCAGCCAAGTGTCAAAGAACCGCACGTTGATGTTGAAAATAAACAGAGCTGAAAAGCAAGGAGAGATGTGGAGGTGGGGAGGGGCGTTTTGGGGGGGGGGGGGGGCAGAAAAAGAGACTCGGAAGAGAGCAGATGATGGAGAGGAGGCATGAAATGTCATAATGTGTTACCAAAAAAACATCACATGCATGTAGCTGAAGAGGAGGAGGGGGGGGGGGGGGGGGGGGATGCCGGTCAGGACGTATAAATAGTTTTTATACACACACACACACACATATCCGAGCCACATGTTGCTCCTAAACAGACGTTGATTTAAATCTCGAGACACTGGCCATTTTTCTGCTGCGTGCACACTGTGTGGTGTTTTTTTTGGACACCTGGCTTCACAGATGTGGGTAAACAAAGCTGGAGTCAGCCGGTGACTAAGGCTTCCCCCCTCAAACATGCTTACGTCCAACCGGAGAGGCCACAGCAGGAGCGGTACGGCAACAGCACCACAGACAGACATGTGCTAGACAAAACTAAAGAAATGCAGGAAAAAACAGGGCTAGAGTTTCACTGCCACCAAACTGAACTCTTTACATCCGGGCGAATGGAGCCTGCACGGACTCCAGAGCCAGAGCAGCACGTCTGAAAACAATGAGGGCAGAGCGTGGCTGAGTCTCTGTTGATCTTTAAGCGTGTATCTTTATTCAGAGGCAAGCTCTGCTGCCATGAATGTACTATACGTGCAGCATGAAAGCATGAAAGCAATAAGATAATCTTCAAAAGAACCTCATTAGAGCATGTGAGCAGCTTCAAAAGGACGTAAAGCCAAATCCAGATTCTTCTCAACTTAGCGATGAGATCATCAGATCCGTCAGACAGGAATTCACGTGTTGCTCGTACACATCAGTGCAGACTACAGGCTTTAATTTAATGGTATCATAACACATGCTGTTTACACTGTGCTCACCATCACAGCCGAGTACCCCCCACTAGGATAAATCACAAACAGGACATTGACAATGAATAGCAAAAGCATTATATGGACCAACATTATCCATGTGCATCATATTTCCATAACATTATAGAGATTTGCAGCAGCATCCCAAAAGCTGAAATGACAGGAGGGGGAACATCATTATTTCCTGTTATCTTATTATTCCACCATTCGAGTAGCCGGCTGACAGCAGGTGGGGGCTTTTCCCTCCTCCACCTCTCCCGCTTTAGCTCTCAGGACTAAATGGGGCAAAATGAGAGGATAACAGGGGGTTTCCACGTATGGGTAATACAGTTATTTACAATGCCGATCATCAGTGGGAGAGAACTCAGAGCCAGGCCTTTGATATGAAAGCTTTATGAGCCCGTGAAAAATAAGAAATACACTGCTCAACACGAGCGGCTTCAGCAAACACTGGTTTGACATTAAAAGGGCTGTTTCTCACACTATCATTACCATCACTTTAACTGGTATGTCATCTCCACAGTAAGGAGGATATAATGCAAACAGTGATGACAAAGTGCCTCATCGAACCCAACATCGAAACTACCACTGATGTAAACTGAACTGCCTTAATCTCCGCTGTGAATAACAAGTGTGCCTCGGATTCGTGTTCCACTTTCCTTACATCACCTCAAAGCAATGACAGAGAAAAAACACTAGAGACAGAAAAACAGCTCTGACCGTGACCCCGGGTCCCTTTATCTCCTCCTCTCATCTTTCCCCTCCTGCTTTTGCTCATCCTGGCTGATGAAGACGGACATCCAGTGCAAAGCCGTGGGGAAAGGGCCTTAATGCAGACATGCTGCCACTGAACACCGTCTGAATCAGCGAGTACTTCTTTCACAGGCCGATCACCGGCGAAAAAGGTTCAGACCCCGGACGGGTCGATTTGACCTGCTTCGACTTAATTCTACCCGTCTCGGGTGAAGGGGCTTAAACGGGCTCGTTCTGGAACTCCTTTTGACATTCTTTGACATATTCCAACCCCTGACGTAACCCTTCTCCCCCTCGACCGCCTCCTGTCCCGTCCTGGACGTCCAGCAAAAAAAGGGGAAACCACAATAACATTGCACCGGAGACTCAGTCAATATTATTCCTAGACATCTTCAAAGCGGGACAGAGGATATTGGACCCCGAGCAAGAGACGGGTGGAGATAGAGAGCGAGTGTGAGACAACAGACGGAGACGGAGAGCGTTCGGTGAGGTCTCTGAGGTATGGCTGCCTGAAGCTATGAGCCGCTCCTTCACATCCATCAAACGCGCATTGCCTTTGAAGCCCTGTCTTTCCTGCCCTCGAGTTAACCATCTTTCCTGCGTCCTCACCGCCGTCCGCGCTGGCCGCGATGTGCATTCTTCCTCACACCACCAGGGGTCCCTGTGTGCATAACAAACAAATTGCTTCCAGCCTCCAGTCGCCGCTATCGCTGTGGTCGTTCCACATTTCCTCTTCATGTGGTGTAGTAGCGCTGGCAGTAATCGAGGTGGCACCTCTATCATTACATACCGATAGACGAGTAATGATGCTGAGGCAGGCGGCTAACGTTGGGGTTTTGTGGCAGGACTTCTGCACAACATCAGACAGACAGAGAGACAGGCACGGAGCCCCAAGGACAAGAAGACACATGATTCCTTCGTGCTGCAGGGCCACAAACATTAACAAGGTCTTTTCACTCTCTCCTTCCCTGCTCCCTATTGCTCCCATCTGGGGTACAAAAATGGATACGCAAGGTTAATAAAAGTGTTGGAAAGCACAAGTATCAGTTACAGATATGCTTTAACGTTTTGAAAGTACCTGTCTATCAGGACGGGCTCTCTTTCTTTCAACTTCTCCCTATAACGTCTCCCCAGATGTGCGTTTCTGCAGCGCGCTAACAGGACATTAACTGTTAAAGTCTTCTTTCGTCCACGGCTATATGCGCACCGCGCTGTAAGCGCTGGCCCCCGTCCAGGAATCTCCAGCAGCCAGACGCTCATAAGTCCTCCTCCAACCGGCCAAGAATGTGGAAAAGCTCCTTCAAAGAGAAGCCCAAATGCAAGGTGTGGTACCTGAGTACCTGAGTCCACAGGTGGTCACATTAGAGCGAAAGCGCTAACTGAAATCCCACACCGGTCAGAGAGGCCAGGAGGAGAAGATGTGATCAGATCGACGTGAATGTGTTACGTGCGGCTCTTGGGACTCAGGAAAAAGGGTTGAGGTCGCCTTGGACTGGTCCATTTTGCAGATGTATAAAACAAAGAAATATCAACTCTTCAGCGTTTCGAATTCGCAGAGCTTGATGAATGGCGCCCAATAAAAGAAGTCAGAGGGTCAAAGGGCAGAAGTGTCACAGTTTTACAACGTGAAACTGTGTTAAACGACAAGCTGATCAAAGACACTGTGCAGAAACGCCCCGATCCGCCTCATCTGAACGCGAAATTGGGCAACGAGCCACAGAGACGGTCGGCCGCTAACAAAGCTGCTTAGTAAGAAAAGCGAGAGCAGGCGGCGGCGAGAAGACGAGTGGAGAACACGGCCGAGGACAAAGGGCTGCTTGTCCGACTGCAGGGAGGGGCCCGGTGCCACTTTTTTGAGGGGTCTCTCCGTGATAAATTTCCCCAGTATACTTGACTCTGTCACATTGTCTGCCACTTGGACAATCACCGAGGTCACGGCGGAGTAGTGGACTCCACACCGTGACCGATCTGAAGAGGAGTGCTGGACTGAAAGTAAACAAAACACTTCTCACAGTTGTCTTTACACTGACCCGTTTATTAATGACGGATATAAGGTATAAATTCTCTGCCGCAGTGGGACGCTCATACAAATGAAGGGCTGCGGGGTTGTCAAACAGAGAAGGACAAAGACGGATGTGATCGTCCTGGAGAGGAAGCACATGACGACACGCAAAATAGTGCTTATTTACATCTTTGGAATGGCTGTGTTGAAAACCAAAAACAAACTGAAACGTGGGCTGCCAGCACGTGTTTGTCAACTGACCTCATGGATCTGTGTGGTTGGTAAGTTTTCTTTAAAGAGCTGCAGAAATCTGTTTCAACTTAACTGAAATGAGGCTAAAAAATATATTTGTATTATTATTATTATTTTCTAAATGTAATTTTTAATCTTGAAGCCGTTTAACACTAACGTATTTATTAAATACATTTCATCAAGTTCAATAAGTAATTGATTTCTTAATTTGTTGAATTAAAACGTTGAAAAAGAGAAATACTAAGCAACCACATAAACCCCTTATTGATTATATTTATACTTTATAACTTTATAAAATACTAAAGTCAGACTTTATGACGGGAATAACATCAAGTTGAATGAGGCAATATCTAATCTTACCCTTCACGACGTTGGAAGAACATTCGTCCACCGCTCAGGACTGTGGGGTCTGTCTGGTGTCAGGAGGGGGGGGGGGGAGTACTCAGGTCGTCCCACCTCCCTCTCTTCCAGGCAAGACGCTCCTAACTTGCGGAGCGCACTGCGGAAACTCTCCAAAGAGTCTTGAGCCGCTCCTGCTTCCCAGCTCTGCACCGAGTAGAAAGAGAGACAGAAACCGTCCAAAAAAACAGTCCCAGGCGGGAAGAAGTAGCCTAGAGGTCGGGGATGTTCCTCCAGCGGCGCGCCACATCTGAGCCGAGAGGCCACCGGCAACGGGTTTAATCTGCATTTATTATACGTATCATTCCAGAGGAGAGACGACTTGGAAGAAAGTGCAAAGGAGGCGACCGAGAGCCGACCGACTCGCAGCGTCCCGTCACCTCGGCACCATGGTCCGCCTGCCGGGATCCAGCTTGGCGCTCCTGTGCGCTCTGCTGCACGCGGTGGCCCCCTGGGGCGCGCACCGACCGGACAGACCGAAGCAGTGCGACGCACCGCAGTCGGTGAGTCGTGGGGGTCTTTTTTTTGGGTTCGTCGTCTCATTTGATCGTTCTACCTCTCTGTTATCCAGAAAGTTAATGGTTAACGGTCACACTTGTTGTCGGCATCCAAATGGAATTGTTTCCTTAAAAACGTGCAGATGGAGAAATAACAGTGAAACTATTAGTCATTTTGGAATGAATCGGCGGGATGGCAAAATCACAAAATCATTTATCATAATTGTGCAAAGAATGAGGTCAAATATTACGACATTTTACACATCTGAACTTTTTTTATAAGCATAAGCGTATGAAAATATAAGTTTTAATTGCACTATCAATGGAAATTGATAGAATAGCCTATGATAATATTACCAATAAAAATAGACTGCAGTAATATTATATTATTATGTGCAGTGATCAAACACAGCCGCCTTGTCTCCTCAGACGTGTAAAGAAGTTCAGGTATTTCAGAACCGACGCATTAAATGAAATCACTAGAAGAAATGCGGGAAAGCAGCTGCCGAGAGAAATTGTTAAAGCTTCACAACTTTGTGGCTGTTTATGTGACAAACGCAGGAGGGGAACACCCGGGGCCGACTTGACTTCATTTGGAAAAGTTTCACTGACCCTACAAACGTGCTCATGTTTCAGCGAATCTATCTGCGCATATTGGTAAAATTATGGATGTGGCTTGAACCGTCTCCCACCGCGAAAGCATCCTCTCCACGAAGGAGGGGAGAGTTTATTAAAATCAAGAAGCAGACTTCTGGGGTCAAATTAAAAAACTCAGCGACAGGCGTTTTTTTTTTTTTTAAATACGACACTTGTGCCCGCGGCGTCTTTTCAAGATCACATGGTGTTGTTTGATTAGTCCGTTTAGTTCTTGGGGCCGATGATGGATCTGGTGTGAGAGATCACCGAAGGCTTCGTGTGATTTGCAACGCGTCAGTGCAGTGCTCTCTGTTTTCTGTTAAGAGTAATTACCCCATAAAAAAGGAGCTCTGCGCGTCAAAGCTCCCCAGAAAAGTCCACGCGCCTTTAGCGGAGTGGGGATCTGGCCTCTCCCGCAGGACACGTACCACGCTCTCCACGTCGAAAAGTCGTTATTTTACGGAGCAGGCCTCTGTGCACGCGTGCACGTTAACGGTTGACAAGATGCTGCAAAAAAACAAAACAGAAATACGACGCAGAGTGCGCTGACGCGTCTCATGCCATCCAACGTGCGTCAGTCTGCGGCGTGGGCTGCTCCCCGAGTTAGACGCACGCCATTGAAAGGTTTTTGGTGTATCTGCAAGGCCGCCCTGAGAAATGACTGAACGCTCATTTTAGTTCATTATGAAGATAGCAGAACATCCCATTTGATGACTCCACTGGCCCTTTGGCAAACATATTTGACAACGTAGACAACATTGGCAGCGTGCACTATAATTTGAACCCATGTTGAAGCAAATCTTGATTAAATTTGAGAAGTTAACATTTACTAAGAATAACTTTATTGTACAGTAATGGGTTTCATCCCTCAAACGCCTGATTACAGTGTCTTAAGAGCCAGAAGTTGAATATTGTTTATAGAAGTTCATTTTTTTCTTCATATTAATGCCAACATCAAAGTCGTAACACATGCGCAACACATTTGTGGAGCACTTAACAAGAAACATATTTTGCGACGCAATGCGGCCCTCGTGCTCATTTAGAATGGTGCTGATTGTTTCCTTTCCACTGTGACATTGTTCAAATGATAACAGCACCAGACACGTCCAGCAACGTAAACCGTACGGGACAAAAACCGCGCCGAACCTGAGGCTGTCAGCACCCGGTCTCTCCGCCTGGTGTAAAACATCTCACAAACAAAAGTATCACAGTTGGGGTCACGATGGAGGGCAGGTTTCTTTCAGCTTTTGGTTTTTATGAGCTCTGAGCGCCGTGTATTTGCACTGCAGCCTTCAAAACGCTTCCCGGCCCAGAAGAGGCATTGGCAACCGAGGTATGCGCCTCAACAATACACGGGGGTCTGTTCACAGCCCCAAAGGCCGCTCTATAAACCCCCCAGCAGCAAACCCCCGAGCTGACTATATGCATCATCTCAAAAAAGTGCTAACGCGTTGAGCCGAGCCAATGAGTCACAATACAGGAACAATGTGTCGGCTGTAGTTGAATTTCTCTTTCCCCCCTTTAATGTATTCTTTCCTTCCGTCTCCTCCACAGCAAAGCGACATGAACTCTTTCCTGTGGAGAGTAAACCGTGCGCCTCCTCACCCACCTTCTTACTTATTCGGCACCATCCACGTGCCCTACACGCGGGTCTGGGACTTCATCGCCGACAGGTCCAAGCAGGCTTTCCACAGCAGCCGCAACGTGTTCTTTGAGCTGGACCTGACCGACCCGCTGACCATCTCCAAGCTGACCAGCTGCCAGCTGCTGCCCCACGGGGAGAACCTGCAGACGCTGCTGCCTCGAGACCTGTACCGCCGCCTCAAACGCCACCTGGACTACGTCAAGCACAGGATGCCCCACTGGATGACCGCCGACCAGCGCGGCCGCGGCCTGTACGCAGACTACCTGTTCAACGCCATCGCGGGGAACTGGGAGCGGAAAAGGCCCGTTTGGGTGATGCTGATGGTGAACTCGTTGACGGAGTGGGACGTTCGGTCCAGGGGGACACCCGTGCTGGACCTGTTCTTGGCTCAGGAGGCCGAGAGGATGGGAAAGGTGACGGGGGCGGTGGAGCGGGTGGAGGAGCAGTGTCACCCCCTCAACGGGCTGAACTTCTCTCAGGTAAGAGGAGGAACGAACTCTTACGAACGCTTTGTGTTCTGCTTTCCGCGCTGGATTTCCCCCGGCGGGAAATGCGAGCGTGATAAGACGTGAGATTCCGTTTGGTTGTGCTGGTAGTAAAGCAGGGTGTGCCGGGAGAAGTGATCGAAACCTTTCAGCCGGAGACAGCTTTACGGTTATGGATGTCCGTCCACCTCACTGAACAAACACTCAACAGCTGAAATGTGCAGAGAGGGGCGTCGGGCTGAGCGACGCACATGCACAACGCATTAGAGAAGGTGAAGAGAGCGAAAGACAAAAAACAAAACCACCTCCTTTGGATCCCTCTCCATTGGATGAGCGAAACATGCAGCTTTGATATCTTGTCTGATTACGTGAATACACGAAGGGAACAAGCATCTATTTAAATAATTAGTCCCACGAAAATCTGCAATGGGCCTCAACAGCACGTGGAGGATGCATCGTTCTATTTCTTGTTCTGATGCAACCTTCGATCTAAATCACTTGAATAACACGTTCCGTGCATGCACGGCCCACCCGGAGGCCCACTGCAGGCACGCAAAGCTCCATGCGTGCCCTGGCCTCCGTGGGGCGGTTCTGAGGGCTCCGGGGCTAATTTGAGAGGGAGAGGGGCTCCCAGCCTCTCCTCTTTCATCAGCACCTCCTAACTATGCTGTCAAAAGCCCCGCCGCATGCCCTGCACATGCCTGAGAGCTTTACTGCACGTAGGAATCAGCTCAGCAAGGCACGACAGTATGTTTGCCTCACAGTAATGAAGAGATGCCGTTAGGAGGGCTCTGCAGTCCGTTGTGTCGCGTGGACATGTTGTTTTCTGGTCATCTCAAAAGGGATCCATGCCTCCGGTCTGTTCCCTCTATGGGGCAGCCTAACCGTCCCCGACGCTGATTTATATTTAGTGTGGCACCGCACGGCAGTTGCCCCGAAAAAACAACACGGTTTTATGTAACACTCAAACCGGTTTGAGAAGGAGAACAGTGTCCGACTCCAGAAAGCTCTGTTTACGCTTCCTGAGAACTTCAATTTGATTATAACAAGCATAATCTATTGATCTTTAGGGAAAAGAACAGGCACTGCATTTACAAGGGGTGGTAACGGCTTTACAAGACAGGTGTTCAAATTCCGATAAGAGTTTTATTGCCATGGAAATACAGTCCGAATTTGGATCACGGCTAACTGGAATTTTACCCCTCCAGAGCACAAGGAGGATTTGCGAGCTTCCAACCCCCTCGTCCCCAGATACGTATGAGAACAATTCAGCGCTGAACTGAAGCTGACATGGCAACCATTATTCACAATTATAATAATTTGCGATTTAATCTGAACACTGTGGTTGATTGATTCCCTCTATGCGTGACTGTAACAAAGATGAGGACAGAAGGATGGATAGAAGGGTCGAAGAGAGAATGCGTGGGTGGGGGGGGGGGAGAAGTGAGACACGGAGAGAGGAAGGCAGAGATAGAGACTGACTGGGGGAAAGAGGGGAAAGTGGAAAGGCAGCGGAGACTGATGTGAATCCGCTCACCGCTGACGCTGATCTGAAACGCGAGCCACGCTTCAAGGGGAGATCGGAGTCGGGAAACCTTCCAAACCCTGACAGCCCTCATATTATTTGTTCCCAATAAAAGTAGTTGCTTACAATCCTGTAACTTTGACTTCGACTGGGGGCTCTCCGGTGATTCATCATCTGACACATTGTGGGTTTCACATAGGCACCTGGGCCCAGCGGTGCCGGCGCAGCCAGGCAAGCGCCACTGGCAGATGGGTGGTCTTGAGGCACGGGCCTACACGTCTACAGGTCAGCTGTTGCTGGGGGGGACCCTGTGACCTCATTCTCTTCGGAGGAGGTGGAGCGGTCTCCAGTTAGCAGTGGTGATGTTGGCCGTGACGTGGGGAGGGGTCGAAGAGGCCGTCGGTGGACCGGTTTGTGGTCTAACAAGAGCCCCGTCTGCCAGAGGCCGTTCCTCGGTCCGCTTGGATCACGGAGGAAAAAGGCGCGGGTGTCTCTGTGTGAGGCGGTTTAGAGTTTGTGGGAACGGAGGCCGGTCGCGGTGCATGGTTCTTCTCCGCTTCTTTGGAGGCCGACGCAGGTTGACAGCTGAGCCGGCACTGATGTCTTTGTGAATGCTTTGAGCAGCGAGGGGGAACAGCTGGAGAAAGCATTGCATGGGAGGGGACTCCTTCACAGGCGGTTCACTCAAGGGCAGATTAAGGAATTACTAAGATCATTTAGGTAGCCACATACGTCTGGTAATCAATGAGAGGATGCAAGGTGCATTTACTCATGTTATTGGTGTTACGATGTGGAACAGAAACTTCTCTAGTGTTAATCTGCTTTTGAGAAACTCCAGGGCGGCTCCAGCCTGTGGGCCTCTCTCACACCCACCAAATAAACACCCAGATTTATTTTCCCTGGGTCGCATTGCAGCCGAGGCCACTGGCCCATGTCCTGGAGAAATTACATCACATCAGTGGCGCCTGTCTCTCGGGCGGGGGGTCAAGGGTCTCGGCGGGAGGTGGCGGTGGAGACGTGGAGCAGCAGAGCGGTGAGGAGACTGGCGGTCTGCCGGGGGTCAGTCTGGGCACCGCTGAGCCGGCAGGCAGCGCCCGATCTCATGGAACAACCTCAGACCAAGGTGATTTGTTTTCATCAGCTCGAGGTATTTGGTGCCACGAACTGGTGCAAGTGGGGGTGCGAGTAAGGAAGAGGTTTGGCTGACAACGGCACACTCCAAGGGTTGTGACTCCCCGGCTGGAGAGGGGAGCGGGGGGAACGAATGGGAGGCTGGAAGGTGACAGAATACAGTTTCCTCACGGCAGGAGGCCGTCCTCCTCTGTTTACAGCTTCAGTGGCTCAGCCCAACATGTCTATTTCGATCAGTTAACCCCCCCCCACGCTGTCTGTTGTGTTGACTCTGCGGCCTCACCACACATGCTGTGGTCGCAGTGAGGCCCTCTCAGGCCTGGAAATGTGGTTACACTATCACAACAGTGTGTCTCTTTGTGTTGAAATGATACAAAATGGGATTACATTTAGGTACGTCTGATGAGAAGGGCAAGGTGATAGGACAGCAACATCTGAATTTACACAAAGTGGTGGTAAAGTTATCTTTACCGACACGGTCGCTATTACTTTATATGATATTCAATTTTATTTGCATTTGACCAATTCAGATTGGACATAATATTTGGCCCTAGGATAAAAATATCATATGTAAAAATGAAAACAGTAAAAGTAAAATACAGCGCATATCCACAGATCATGAGGTTTCTTGCCTCTACATGCCACTTATTTGATGAGCGTTTGTGGGAAGCGGTGAGAAGAATATTGTGATCCCGGGGTCGTGAACGTCTCCTGGCCACGTTGCTACGGGTAACAGCGTAACTCTGTGTTCGCCACAGAGGGCGACTGACGGCTCTCTCTTTTCCTTGACCTTCCCGCTTCTTCTCTCTCTCTCTCTCTCACGTGTCCCGAGGCTCCGCGTGTGCCATTGCTCATCTGCACGCACGGCAAGTGGAAAAAGAGGTGGAGAAGGGAGGAGGAGGAGGAGGAGGAGGAGGAGAAGGGGAGGAGAAGATTACCTTCAAAGTGTGCTGGCGACATGTATCCCCTCTTTAAACATGACATCCGAGGGTGTTTCACGTCTAACCTATAATTACCTGCGCAAATATGTGGAAAGCTGCGAGGGAGCGCGTATCGAGCCGATCATCTGGCCCCGTCGGCTGGCAGACGGCAGTCTCCCTGTTGCACTAATGACTTAATAGGCCCTTTAATGACCAAATAGCCCGCTGCCATCCAGAAGCACTTAGACAATTATACGCTGGCCAGAACACTTAGGGGCTGATGGCGAGATGGAGGGAGGTGCAGAGAAAGGATGTTGTGGATGCTGCGAAAACAGGAGCACTGTGCACTTGACGACTAAATAAATCACCGTTTCATTTACTGGTTTCATATTTTGTGGGTGGGGGATTCTGAAGGCTATGATTGAGAGCAGGTAGCAGACACGAGCTGACAGGAACCTGGTACAGGTAGGAAACAAGAAATGTTCCACTTAAAGTGCCACAATTTTAGCATTTCCTTAACTCGAGCCAACACAGCTGCCACCATTACGCTCTCCTCGAACTTTTTAACGCAGTCGAAAGTGGCAAGTTTAGCAGATGAAGTGCAAGTGAGGCGTGCGGGGGAGAGTGGGAACATAAACATCTTTTCTTCTGAAGAGGTCCCCTGTGAAGCGTTAACTCTGCCCGGATCCCCGTGCGCTGCTTTGTCTCCATTGGGCGAGTCCAACAGAGGTCGCTCCCCTCGTCACACTGACTGAAGTAATGACTCCAGCACATTGTCCCCGGGCCGAGCGCCTCCGAGGGACCCGGGTATGTGAGCGCGGCCGGTCGGAGCGCTCTTCCATACTTTAGTGTTTCGACGTGCCAAATCCTCGCCCCCATTCTCCCTTTGTTGGAGAGAAGGAGCGTTGCTTTCTGCTCAAGCGGCCTCACGTCGCACTGTGGATCCGTCTTCATTCCCGCGGTCATCATCCCGTCAAATGAGGACCGAAGCACACGCCCTTGTGTTTCTGTATAATTATTTTGTCATCCTAGCAGTGGAAATTGCAGTAAAGCGAAGGGCGTTTGAGCGTGTGTTCCTGCAGGCAGGTAGTCTCAAAGACACACCATATTTCCACACGGTACATATTCATCATCATGCTCATCACCACAAGGGAAACTGTAGTAAATAGTTCGGAGCTGGGGGTTATTTTCTATGGGAAGGGCAGGTAGTTTCCAAGCCGGCTGAGGTTAATCTCAGGTTGTCTGGGCCAGAGGCTGATTGATCACAGACAGGAATGTGACTGACTGATTTCCTCAGAGACCCGCTTGGCCCCTCTGGAATGTTGTCTTTTGGGACGTCCTTGTTTTATAACCTTTGTCTAACCTGGTTAGCCCCCTGAAATCTGGGGGCATTGTATGTATCTGTGGTGTGACGTGTGCGTTGCTTAGCTTGTGCTTCTATTCAGATGCCGTGCCTTAGAGTTACATTACAACTTGATGTTTTATCAAATGGTGACTTTGAGGCTGGTCTTACATGAAACACGTCTGTAGTCAAACACACTGTACAAAACAACCCCATAGGACCCAAAATATAACGCAGCTCATGCAGACAAGCTGTGGACAGAGACACACGCACACACAAGCTCATACACCCTTTGCAGAGACAATATTGCTATTGTCCAGGTTTGCTTAAGCACAAGTTTAAAAACAGGTAAGATCCTGGTTTATGTTGAAATTACTAAAACTAAACTTAACTAAAATGAAATAAGCCCATGTTGACTGTTTGCAGGTAAAAGGAAGCAGAGGGCTCCTGACCCAAAGTTCAATATACCCGACTACCCGACCCGCTGCCTCGCTGAAATCATCTCCTTTGCTCTTTCTGATCGTGTAACCCTGAGTTCCTCTTCCTCGGGGCTGCAGTAGCAATACTTTTAAGCATAAATAGACCCGGATCATTTGGGCTAAACGGAGCAAAGTGTGAACAGTACCGCGAAACAATTTCCATCTACACCATCAATCCTGAGAAATACCGAGGAGCCAACGACATGTACAAAACAGCCGTGAGAACAGGACCAGCAGGACACGGTGGTGTGCCGGTACCACCCAAAGCGGGCCAACATGGAAAAAAGATTGCCGGTACGTCATGTGGGACGTTCGGTGGTCTGAGATGGACTCAACGTCTCAGCCTGCCGGTGACATCAGTCACACATACCACCACACACCTCTCCCACACACACACACACACACACACACACACAGTCATAAATAGGTGCCAGTAGAGAACAACGGTGTGTGTGTGTGTGTGTGTGTGAGCCAGGCTTGTCGGGGATTAGGCAGCATTAGCGGAGCCCTCTCTCTGAACCCGGTTTTAATGTGACCCATGCGTCTTCTCTGCCCCCTCTGCCATGTCCCCATTATACACAACTCAGTGGAGCACTTCAGCACTCCTTTCTATTACCATACCCCCCCCCCACACCCCCACCTCCCCCTCACACCAGCAACTTCACGTTCTCACTTACTTGCATCATCCTGTAAGTCAAATGATAACGTTTCGGGTCCGGTTTTTATGTTTATTTATCCAGTCAGGCTGGTGGGGAACATGTTTTTCATAATACGTGTATTTGTAGCAATAAGAAGCTTTTACCACTGACATAACTGGACCAAAGTGACATTTTATTATATATATATTCTACCTAACTTCAAGTCAGTCAGCACATAAAGCCTGTCACCCGTTCTACCCCATCCGAGACCAAACAGCGGGCCGAGGCAAAAAGAAAAAAGGCCTCTGGTAGAGCACCGGAGTCATCAAGTGAAACACAGAGGGCCGACCTCACGGGTCAAACAGGGGGAAATGTCACCGCGTGTGGATCCTTTCAGCCTCCCGTTGCAGACGCTCGACGTGGATTTGAATGCCTTTGGCTGCCACACCGGCTTGGTGTACATCAAAAACCGCAACGTGTTTGTTTAAAAACTGACCCCCAAGCAGCAGCCGACCACCTGGATGGGCGGCAGGTTGTGTTGCTGCGGGCCCTCCTGGTGGGTCCGTTCGTCCCCCCGCCTGCCCTCGGTAGCTCAGAGGATTTCGAGCGTCCGTGCATTCAGGCCTCTGTTTCACCTTTCAAATTAGGGCTCCCAGAACTTTCCATGAGCCGGAAGGACAGAGGGAGCCGACTGGCCTCGTCCTCGGCCTCTGGACGACCCCGTCTCTTCGGCCCGAAGCCCCAGAGCGCCCCCCCCCCCACCCCCCTCCTTCCCCCCCTCCTCTCTTCTCCCCCACCAACCCCCGACCGACAATGCCGTTGAACATGACTTTCTCAGTTCCTTGAAACGACACCGGCCTCGGCCAATTCGTTTGGGAAAATTTGGCCTTAACAAGATAAGCGGGTTAGCGTTTACGGATGGATGGATGGAGATTATTATTATTTTTGCACAGTCCAGTTCCTGATATCAGGACAGTGACGAAGAGCACAATAATGTTAACGTGACTGAGCTGTTTGGCATTCCCTCTGTTTGGAAAACTGTGATCCATCGGCCACGTAAAAAGAAATCAAGGATAAATTTGTGCCCTGCTCTTGACATGTGACCAGGTCAATCCCCACCACGGGAGAACGGACCAGAAGAAAAAAAAGAAAAGAAACATAGAGAGGGATTATGAGAAAGAGAAGTGGAGGAACAGCAGGGGGGGAGCAGAGAAACCCCCCCCATGCCACTCAGGCGAAACGGGAAAGAGACGAGAGGAAAATAAAAAGCTTCAATTTAGTGGTACCGGGAGGGAGCCATGGCAACAATAACAGAGGAAACCTTTCACTTTATCCACTCAGCAGTTTCCTTCGTGCCAAAATAAAAAAGACAACAAAGAAAGAAAGAAAGAAAAAAGAATGCTGCAGTGAGGTTTCTCCCTTGTCTTTCTTTCTCTTTGTTTTTTTTCTCCCCCACATCACGGTCAATTTCCCTTGTCGCTCACCGCGTTTTCACAACGCAGTTGTTTTACTTTTCCCAAGACATCCGCTCACTTGGCGTCCACCACAACAGTTTAAGTGTAATATCCAACATATGGCAGAGTTTATGCAACGTAAGTGAGATGAGAAATCGAATCGAGCCGCAGCGGGACCGGCTCTCTCCGAGAGGGCCGTCGTTCAGGGAGAGCCCAAGTGACGGAGGTGATGGGATCGGAGAAGCGGACCAGGAGAGGGAGCCATGGGAGGGGACGAGGAGGGGTCGGGAAAGTCGGGTCCCCTCGGCGGAGGTCCCTCGGCGTCCCTCAACTTGTGACGATGTGTAATTGGCCCGCGGTCACGCCGGAGCTGTGCAAACAGGTTAGCGGGGGAATGTGTCAGGCTGAAGGGCCGCGGGGGTGAATGCGTGTGTTGTGGGGATCACAGATGTGGGACTGTGTGGGAAACGGTTTGATGGAGCAAACGCTTTATTAATGGTGAACGGGCCGGGGCGGCTGACTTTTGACGCGGCGCAAATTTGTTGTTGCGGGCACGCGGGGAATGTCTGGAGCTCAAGTCTCTATGCGCAGTTACAAGTGTTTATTGAATACAGTTATATATATATATATATATATTTATATATGTTCATTCATACAGTTATATATATATATATATTTATATATGTTCATTCATACACCGATTTTCAACGCTTCATTTGCAGTCAGTAAATGAAATGATGTTATGCCCTACTCATATATTCCAGAGGTTGTTACTGCAACACTGCACGCACTGAATAAAAAGTTGAAGTGTGACCTTGATATTCCGAAAACCTCTCACAGCACAACGCGATTGTGGTTCACTTACGTAGCTTAAACTAACACCTTGGTTTATGAGTGAAAGGTATTTGTTATTTTAAGGCGAATAGGTTGACAGTTTGGGAAACGTTTTAGGCCCAGAATACAAACTGTAAATTTGGGAATTCGGCGCCTCTAGACGTCACTGATCAACACTTTATATCTATAAAAGCGTGTAAAAATACCGCTTTCCTGGCCGGGGGAAGTGACTTCCCGAAGTAAGTCCTGCCATCGCCGAGAGGTCGCCATGGAAACCAGCGGATGGATGAAATGAGATATAACGTGGCAATCATCGGGCCTGAGGGGCTTAAGATTCCCCTGAGGACTTTTTGAGGTATTCAGAAAAACAGACGGGGAAAGAAACAGTCCATTAGTGTCCTCAGCTTAAGTTGACTCGAGGAACAGAAAGATGTTTGAGTCGGACTTGGCTGAAGAAAGTCATTGTGTGAGCTGACACAGTTATTGATGCCCCGGACCACCTGCCCGGGGGGGGGGTGGTCTGTGTAATCTACCCCCCCGATGCAGATGGCAACTCAGAAATGCTTCAACCCCTTTGTGTCGGTGTTTTCCCTGTTGAGAACGGTCTCTTGTTTTCAGCATGTGTTGAATTGGGGCCACTTTTTCCGCTACTTTCTAGCACAGGAAATCAATATTTACACTTTGCAAGTATTTGTCATTTTTCTGATTCCACTTTCTAACAAAATCCAAATATGCCTGGATGACTTTCAGAGGATATTATTGACGATATAAACGCCCATAAACGTTAGTACTTTAAATGGTGCGGATTTGGTTTTGCCATGCACGCAAATGAATTATTAATTATGATAAGCTTCCGCCAGTGGGGGAAAAGATACACACTTTGCCACTTTTCTCTGACGGATGTGGCCCTCTCGATGTCGCGCAGCAACTCTACAGCGTTTGAGAATATGAACAATATGAAATAGGCGCTTCGTTAGCCGAGCCATGTTCCGGATCGGCAATAACAAATCCCGTGTTTTTGATGCTGTCGACCCTCCCAGGTAGCAGTGTCAACGCCCCGGGCGGCCGACGGAAGCCTCGCGGGCGGAGGGTGGAGGCGTGCGTGCCGTTGTTGACAGCCGAAGGCCAGGTCTTTGTGAAACGCTCACAGAGAGCGAGCGGCTGTTGGAATGAAAACACTAGTCTATTTTATCAGCTTGCCAAACTGCAAAAGGGGAGAGTGCATGAGAGGGGCGGAGAGGGGAGGCCGGGCCTCCTCCGGGCCTCCTCCGGGCCTCTGTAGTCAGCGCTGGTGATGGCCAACCCAAGCACTCCAGACCAGTGTGAATGGCTATTTAATGCCCGCTAACGGTCGGGGTATTTAGTGAGATTGTGTGTGTGTGCGGGGGGGATACGGCGAAGGATGGTTTGGACACACGGTCCCAGCTGGACAACACTGCTGCCCTCTCGATATGCGCCAGTCTGGGTTGCATGGCGTTATTGATCAGGCTTCTTTAAGCCGTGGTCTTCTCTCTGACTCCAACCTCGTTTATCTTGGTTGTGTCTTAGTGTTTTTCTTGAGGTCTTGTTATTTTGCCCGAGACTGACACAAATTAAGTCTCAATTGCAAGGAAATCACGGGCGTAATTGCCTTTACCGCTCTGCTGTGCACAGATGAATGCCCAGCTGGCTTCAGATTATACACCCACTTAAATTTAAATGATACGCCGTTGAGGAATCCAAGTGCACTTCTATTGGAGAGGATTTCACAACCCAAATATACAACCCCGACACATTTTCCTCCTATTGTGGCTGCAGTCGAAAGGAAGGTATTGGCTTGTCTTTGAAGCTAATTGGACTTTTGTTTGGTCTCGGCCTTGACAAAGTTGACTGCGGCGCTGATTTATATTTTCCTACAGCTGCCTTGAGACGAACGGCTTCCAGCACAATAGTTCTGCCTGAAACCTAATACGCCCCAAAAATGTGTGTTTGTTGAATGAAGGCGTGTAATGACCACTAAATTACTTATTATTTAGCTTCTTTTTTTTGCAGTTTCTGGAAAATTCAGTACATACGATATGACTGTATATTATGTGGGTTGATTTAAAACACGAAAGGCAATGGTGTGTTTGTGTGTGTTTGTGTGTCTGTTTCTTGGCTTTTTGTGCTTTGCAGTTTTCAGATGTTGAATCAAGAAAAATGAGTTGTGTTCATAAAAAGACTGTTGACCTCCACTAATAGGTTTTTATAATTAAAAAATGGTGTGCTAGCTCTACAAAACAGCACAGCATGTAATTTTGTACGTGGGGTCACGGGCTGCATGTAATGGATTAGCTTTGAGCTGCACCGCCAGGGAAGCAGGCCGAGCCAAATATAGAGAGTCAATGGCCGCCGCCGGCGGAGAAAGCAAACTTGCGGGTCCAAAAGGTTTCAATAAATGAGTACTTACGCCTTGACGGAACTACAAAAGATTTTGGAAAAGCACTTCATTGGCGTGGTGTCATAAAACTCTTTAACAAAATGCTGTGCATTGCAGCAGTTCAAATGTAAAAAGAAGACTACAAAGAGCCAGATGGAGGAATACTGAAGTAAGAAGTTATATAAAAGCCATATACTTCAGTATCTTACCTAAACTGGGCTGCTGTTTACACAAAACGGCCCACGGACTCAAACAAAAGCTGGACGGCTCAATGGAAACTATTGGAAAGGAAGAGGAAAATGATGAAGACTGAAAAGAAAGGTGGTGATAAAGGAAGACAAAAGAAAACCAGACATTTCTTCTGTCTATACGTGTCTAAATATACTTTTAGAATATTTCAAAGACTTATTTTGTTGCTCGTTTTTTAAGTATCAACTTCTATTTTTTTTACTTGTGTATGAACCAGCCCCATGAAGCACGGCAACAGAATGAGAACGAATGTTTTAGGACGACACATATCTTTCCTTTGTCCCCAAACCGTTGAGCCCCATGGCATCAAATACGGCCTTTAAGCTGCCCCTCGTCACACGGCCCGACTGCAGACTGTGGCTCAAAACCATCAGCTAAAAAAAAAGGAAAGAAAGTGTGAAGTCTGGTTTAAGTCTGCACAATGTTCCAGGAATTCCATCCCTCTTCACTCACTTCCAGTTGGGAGTGCGCCAAGCTTTGGAGACATTATTGATGCAAGTCTGTAGGAATAGTGCAAGTTCCCCCTCACTTCAAGCAATTTTCTAGCTTTTCTTAAAAAAAACAAGAAAAAAACCCCAAATTGATTGGTTGCAGTCGTGAGTGCACCAGTTAATGTGGATGAAATCATTTTTACGGATGTCTGGTTTGGGTTCAGCTTTTCTGGGGCAGCGCTGCCCACCCAGGAGGACCTTCTGATCTGGCTCTTGTAAAAAATAAAAAATAAAATAAAAAAAGCCACTCTCCGTCCCAACACAAATAAATGACTTTTAATCAGCCTTGGATTCTTCCGGGGCTCATTTGAAAGGAATGTAATCGAGAGTCGGGATGGAGTTGTTCCGTACAGGGTACATGTGCTCTGCTGAGCTTGATTACTCCGCTGATATACAAGCGTGTGATCTGATCTCCGTCGGCTGTGAGCGCGGGAGCTCTCTGCGTCGCGGCACCGGCGGAGTTTGTTTCACCAAACGATTAAACTCGAACTGTCCGATGTTATGAGTGGCCCTGCGGGCTCCCGCTTCCTGCCTGTCTTCCACCCTCCTTGTTCGCTGCTCTCTGGAATGCTGAATGGGGAAAAGGTCCCGGGTTCAGCTCCTCTGAAAGGGGATCCAAACCCCGCGCGCTAACGAGAATGCCAAGCCCAACCGGGGGGCCGAGCGCTCGTCCCGCTGACAGCGGCCGTGTGGAAATGTGCCTGTGCGGTTTATTTTCGGGGTGGGTTGGACCGTGCCAAATGTCCGTGCGCATTTATTATGAGAAGCTCGGTGAAGCTCGATAACTCACCCAATTTCTTCACTTGCGCGTATGCATGCAGGAATGCGCCCGTCTGCACACACGTGACTCGCGGGTGTTGAATTGCGCGCACACTCGGCACGGACACGCCGTTCACGGGCATCAATCAGACCCAGAAGGATGCGGCTCCGTCCCCCGGGGCCCGCATCCTCCCCGGTCGCACTGCGCTCAGATGGATCGGGTCAGAAGAGAAGAGTAAGACGAGTAAGAGGAACGAAACGGACATAAAAGCCAGACGGGGGCTGCGGGAGTTAGGAGGAACAAGAAAGCGCTTAAAAGAAATTGTCCAGGGAGAAATAGCGGGAGGGAAAAGTGAGAGGCGAGAGGGAGATAAACGCGGCCTCCCCCCCCCCCCCCACATGAAAGGAGTCCCAACAATCCCCTCAACGATAAACACGTGTCTCTGTGTGTGTCACCCGTCCCGGGACTCTGCTCTGTGTCAGGTCTGCGTCTGGGCGGCTCCCGGCAGCGGCAGGCGGCGATGACGATACGCGCTCCCTGAAAGCTAAGCGCCGACACCTTGTGCGGGGGGAGAAAAAGCGCCTGAGTGAGTGTTGACTGACACAAGCCATCGCGCCCCCTGAACGCAACACTCGAGCCAGACGGCACAGCGCTGCGTCTCCAGCCGGCCTGCGCCGTCCCGTCCTCACTCGCTGCCGACTTACACCCTCGGGGAGAAGACTAAATAACTTGGACACCTCGTGAGTGGGAACCAGAAGTGACTCAGATAAAAAAATAAAAATAAAAATATACATATATATATGTATATTAACCCTAACCCTAACCCTAACCCTTCTGAAAGGGAATCGCACCAGAGAGCAATATATATATATATATATATATATATATATATATATATATATATATATATATATATATATATATATAGACAAAAAGAAATGGGTGGCGCAGGAGACAATACATTTGCTGACCACAGCTTAACTTTACTCAGATGGCTTTTTTTTTTCTGACAAAAGCATTTCAGTCAGAAATATCTGTATCGTAAGTGCTGCTTCGACTTAACCGGAGTGCATAAAGGATTCGTTTGCAGCACAACTGCTTCCTCACGCGACGGATGGAAAGTGACAGTATTTTTTCATCTCCTCTCATGCAGTCCCATCTTTGCAGTAAAAAAAGATGGGTTGCCCTCACCGCCATGACGGAGGTCGGGAGAAGGGCCCGAGTGGCTTCCTGTTGATTGAATCACCTTGTTGGTAGTGTTGCCATAGCCACTGTGGGGGCGAGGACACAGAGAGCAAGGGGTCAGTGGAGGAGAGGAAATGAGGTGGGGGAAAAAGAGATGGTGGAAACAGAGAGGTAGCATTTTACTTTGGCGGGGTAAACTTTCTGGAGCTGTTGATTGAAAGCTGGTTCCCAGGGTCCGTGTGTGTGTCTGCGTATGTTTAAACCAGTGTGTGTTTAATTGTGTGTTACTTCCTTTATGGTATTTTCACAACAATGGCTGTGGGGGACATGTTATTTATTTGTGGTGGCTTCAGAGTACAATGATTCCTTTCCATTCTTCTGTTGTAACCCTGTTGTGTGTGTGTGCGCGCGTGTGTGTGAGTAGCCCCTGAAACCATGGCTACTCACCCGTAACCACACACTGCCGATCGGGTCACTGGCACACACTCATGCATGCAGGCGAACACATAAACACTCACAGACACACACACACATACTGACTGGCACTGCTTGATGTGGCTCCATTTCTACTCAAGTGCCTTTGGCAGATATTGTTTTCAGTGACCTTCAATTCAATAACTTTGTGGCTGTGGGTGTTGCGTGTATGACACACACACACAACATTCTCATTTTAACACACTGGAACCAAGGCACTTAATTACTGTCACAGTGGATGTGAAGCTGGTACTAAACCAACAGTGATCTAGTAAAACGCCGGTGTTAATTAAGATGGGCTTTGGCCCAGCAGGGAGTGTCCTGAGATGGAAACTGAGAGAAACCATTGTGTGTCTGGACAAGACCATCAGTGATACACACGTAAATGGAAAAGGCCCCCAAATTAGGTTTAGCTTTGCTGGGTTATGGGTGTATTTTATAGCCCAGAAGCTAACCCTTAACATTGAACAAAACAAACTTTGATAGGGAATTGTTTCCTGCGTGGCGAGGCCGTTAAGCGGAGGCGTGTGTGTGTGTGTGTGTGTGTGTGTGTGTGGGACGGTGAAAATGTGTACGTTTGTTTTTGTCAGGGAGTGATCGAGATAGCGCACATGTGAGCGCCGTGCTCACACAAAGTGCGCAGTAGCTGCACATGTGCGCTTACCTCCGCTCCGTGTCTCACGCCGGCTTCTGAAAGGGAATCGCACCTTCCGTTTGGAATCAGCTCTTTCAAAGCCGCAGATATTCCGACGCAAAATTGGAGCTCTGCTCGTCCATGTGAATTTGCAGCGCTGCACTCTCAGTTTAACAGTCAGGGTTTGTCTCGAAGATAAAGCCTGAAGGCCGTGTCACAGCAGCATTTCAAATGGGAAAAATGTTATGGCAGATCCAATTCTTTCCATGTGGAATTAAAGTGCTTTGGCTTTAAACTCGTGTGGCGTAATGTGTAAACTGTTCCACTAAAGAGAAAATGTTAGCAGGCAGTTACTGGACGGGAACGTCTTTGATTAGAAACCAAGCTAATTCAACGGGCAAAGTTCATTATATGTAAGAAAAGGCTTCTCTTCCAGCCCACAGAGATAGTTTCATCAGTGAATAAATATGATAATAAACCTTACACAAGATGCTGATCTTTCCCCCAGCAGTATATATAAATATTACATTAAATACAAATTGTGCTGATCTTTGCTAGTAGCTTTGAAGTGAACTGCAGAAGTTGTAATCTTATGTAATCTTATTTTTCCAGCACCGCTTCGGCCTCCCCCTCAATCTGTGTGGCCTGTTTGATGATTTGCGGCCCATTTAAAGCCACAATCCTGTGATCTGTTGACCACAAACGCTCAGCATAGCTGACCGAGTCTGGCCTTGAGCAGTGTGGGTTCCACACGCACACACACACACACACACACACACACACAGCCTCACTAACAGACACAGGAAACGCACAGAAACACACATAGACATATAGTGTCCATATATGTACAGCTCACACCTACTGTACACACACACCGAAACACTGAATTATGGGTCGTTCCCATAAGATGATCCCTGTCAGAAGCCTGAGCTGAACTGCGGTCCAAACGCAATGTTTTTCTTAATAGAGGGTATGGGTGCTAAAACTATTAGAGGCCGCAATCAAAGTCTTAATCATATTGGATTTCTTCATACCAAGGGAGCTCTGCGTGGTTGCTCACAAGCAGGAAAGAGCGAAACGAGGACAGTATAGCGGCGACATCGCCAGATTCCTGGTAACAACGGCAATGCCGCGATAACGGAAGAGCCGAGGAACAGTAGTCGAAAACGTGTCTCTGATGCACTGCAATTAAATTCACTGCTTGCGCCGTCCTAGAAGGGTCCCATCAGCTCCTGTGGGAAGCTGCGTGCAGACGGCAATCAAACAGAGCATAAGCTCATCACTCCACCGCTCTCCAACTTTCAAGAGCTCTTTTGTCCAGCAGGTCAAATACCAACGTTAGGTTGGATCCACGACACCAAGGCAGAAGGCAGCCGTCAGCGTCTCTGTGAGACGCACGTGGCTGTCTGATGGCTCCGATGTAAACCCAGGTGACGTAGTGAAAAGAGGGTGAAGAGCAAGGCTGGGTGGTTTTAGTGTGAAAAACGAGGAGAACCGCTGCTGGAATCCAGCAGTCGGCGTTAACTTTGAGTACTCGCACTTTTGTAACATTAATCCCCCCCCCCCCCCCAAAAAGTGACTCGGTCGAGCTTCCTGACATTTAGGTATGAAAAAGGGTTGCTCTCTGGTACACCCGTGCACCCGTGCACACACACAAATACAAACCGAGGTAGTAAATAAATTAAAGAGACCGTAAAAACATTCTTTAAGTCTTGGCGTGGGCTCAAATCAACAGAGCAGAGTGCCTGAACTGCAGATTGATGACATAATGAGAGAGTCTTAAGGAGGCAGTTAAGGGGCCCGTCTCTGATGTGACGGCCAGCACCGCTCGTAGTCAAGGCCGGCCACAGGAAGAGCCAATAATCTATGGCCAGCATTACTGTAGCCTCCTCCTCCACCACAGGCTACAGTTATTTCCCATGTCCTGTCGCTGGGCCGCCTCCGCCTTCACCGCCTCCGCCTTCACCGCCTCCCACTCGGCGCTTCCGAGAGCTTTGTTTGTCTGTTTTTCCCTGTCTCTATGTTGGCTTGGCCGCCTCTGTTTTCTGGCTTCCATCGTCCTCAAACACACACACACACACACACACACACACACACACACAAATAAAGTCTCCATTTCTTCTGTCTCTCTCATTGGAAACAAAAGCAAGCACACTCATGAGGTTGCACAAATCCTTGTTTTCTCCAACTCACCATCATCAAGGAATTGATTTGCACTGGTGATGTCGGCAGAATCATTTATTGGCATCTCGTTAAAAAAAAAAAAAAAGGATTCATTCCTTCTCGTTTCAGTTTTCAGCACTCGCCTGAAGTCTGCTTTAGTCATCTGAATGAATAAGTTCAGTTAATTAATTGCAGCCGAGGGAAGCCAGAAGTTCATCTCTTTAATTAAGAGAAGCACATTGGAAGTCGGGTTGATTATATATATAGATATATATTATATAGTTGTTGTCGTCATTTTTTCATTTATATATATTTATATATATAGTTTTGGATTGGAACGAAATTGATTGAACCAAAACATCAATTGATATAAGTGTTTCTTTGGATTAAATTAGCCTCCTCTTGAATGGGTTTTAGATCAAAGTTTTTAGTTTTTTTAAGGCTAAATGCCGTATTAAACATAATGTGAATATAATATATTTATATTTCTTTTGTTAGCTGGAGAGCATGAGCTAATACTACTATTCCGCGCGGCACACAGAGTCCTTTGCAGTGTTCAGGAGTCCAGCACATTGTCCTTGTAGGCTGACTGAGTCTGCTGCTCATCTGCTTCTCATTCACACGGAAAAGGGAGCGAAAAAGGAGGAGAGGAAGAAACGTGTCAGCATGAGACGCACCCGCTTTTCAAAATGTCTCCTTGTTACTGACAGGTCCTTACCGCGTCCTCCTCCGCTCTGGGAGTCTCTTTATATTAGAACTTCAATCCTTTCACGGTGCATTGTCAGCTCACAAGGGTATAATCGTAAAAAAAAAACTCGACCACCATCTCCCGTCACCTGTGGTCACCCCCCCTCCACCCCCCGCCCCCCAAACGGCGACAGTAAGAAGGCTGAACCCCGAGGCTTCTAAACTCTGGTCCAAAAACCAATGGGTGACAACCACGGTTCACACACACTCGCCATCTGCGAACAGAACCCGGCCTGTGCGCGAGCGCGAGCTTACCGGTAGCAGCACAGAATGTGGCATGTCGGGAGGGGGGGGGGGGGGTCAATCTCCCACTCATTACCGTAAGAAAGGAGGCAGCCATTAAACATTTTCCAACACTAAAATGACCCTTTTATATCTGTCAAACACATCAGATATCTCTCCGGTGGTCCCACAGTTAAGTGTGCAAGGCGATAGCCGGGAAGGTTGTATACATTTGTGTGTGTGTTTGGGTGTTCTTTTCCGCACTTCACCCCAGGCAGCTTGTTCTCATCAGGGGAGACAGTTTGGACTCTGTTTACTCGCGGATGTGCTGACAGAAGGTTTTTGAAATGACAGAGCAGCGTGACTCTCACTCATAGTGGGGGACCCCCCCCGGCCCCCCCGAAAAACTCCTATTACACTTACTCACACATAGTAGCTTGCTTATAATTCAGCCTGGTTCTCCCTCTGTTTTCCCCACAGGCCGACCGCGCTCGCGTGAAATTGAACGTTCCTCCCTCTGATTCGCCGTGAAATGGTGCGCCTGTGCGGGATTACGCCCGCTTTAGCTTTCAGTATTAAGTCCTGGAGGGGAAGCTCGGTCCGCTCAGCTCCACAGGCGCAGCACTGTGCAACTTGGGCAAACTCTGCGGTGAAGACAGACACATGTGGAAAAACACAAACACGCGGTGCGCGCGCGGCGAGTTACAAGCTTTCTGTGGGCGTGCGAGCGCGCGGCAAGCGCGGCCCGGAGGGGAGGCAGTTACATGAAAGCTAAATAAACAGATCAGTGACGGTGGTGGAAGGAGAGCCGCCGCCACCTAATGAAAGAAAAGAGAGCGAGGGATGAGGAGGAGGAGGAGGAGGAAGGGGCTCGCTGCAGAACCGTATACTCTGGAGATTTGTCCTTGGGAGAGTATGTGACCTGAGCGGAGGAAAGGGAGGTGATGGAGGGTTTGAGAATTGATGGAAGATGAAGAGAGTTGTTTTGGGAGGGATGGGTGGACAGGGCTGAGGATGGAGGGGCTTAAGGAGAGGCAAAACTACCCAGCTGGGATCCAGACCTGTTCGACACTCCCTCTTCTCCCCTTCTATACTGTGGTTAACGGTAAACATCTGGCCTGTTTTGTCTTTCGGACTGTTAGGATACTTTTATCCATTTCCACAACCACCCCAGTGTGTCTTTTTACCTCCTCTTTTCTTCACATGTCGTCTTTCATTTGATTTCATATCTCTACTTAATATTTAGTCTCCCACTCCTCTACTGGAACACATGCACAACATGCAGATGTTAACTCACACGTAAGACCTCTTAACCATATCCCTTTGATATGAAATATGCTTCTTTTATAGCCAAGGTCCACAGCGTTACACGCAATGCTACGAAAAGGTCCACTGGTCTGCAGGTGGAATCCAGCCTGCCTGTCAAATAGTGCAAACTGGAGCAATTCAGTATCGGCTGCTTGCTGAGACGCACACACAAAACTCACAGAGGAGAAAAATCAGTTTGACAGACATTGCATCATTTAAACATCGGGAGGATGATGTGTGGTGATTGACATTTTAAAAATAAAAATGTAATCACCAGAACCAGCTCAGGAGAGTTGGGACAGTTGCTGTTTCTCAATCTGGACCCAGTTTTTACCCCGTTATACAATTTACGTCCACACAGGAGATTATATGTGCTGCTCTCGAGTTTCAGCCGGACCTCAAAAAACAACAAATCATTCTGTGGGAATTATTCTGTCTAATAGCATTAGTCTGACCAAAGCAGACTGTGGGAGATAAGAGAGCGCGGTCGGACCCTGGTTAGGGGCCGGGGGGTGGGGGGGGCATGTTTTAAACACACACTGCTGTTTCTGCTTGCTCTTTTCTCATGCTGCCGGAGAAGACCCAGCTCATCTGGTTTGGATACCATCACACATCATAATGGGAGCCAAATAAGTCCGATGGAATTCAATGAGTTTTTCCTCCGGAAAAAAAAAAAGAAAAGCAGACTGTGAAATGTGTTAGGATCAGTGGAGGCCATGAAGTGGACTACGAGCTTTGAGGGGGATCCGGTTAGAGTGACCTGATCTAGTGTCGGTCTCAGCGAGCAATTTAATTGTATTTGCTTTAGAGCGGCTGAAGAAATCGCATGGATTTCATGGCAGTTGACCGCACTTAATTTGGTTTAGAAGTTTATTTACACTCGTGCTCTATAAATAAAGCAGGTTACACCATTGAGAATGATCAAAATGGTACTAAACCTAACACAAGGAGTTTTTCTTTAGCTCTCAGTGATTCTAAGACGTTTTACTGTAGCAATTTACTGACAATTGTTTTGGTCACTTATATGCAACAGTCTGTGCACTTAAAAGCTGATTTTTAGAATAAACAACATGGATGGGTTTAGTGTTTCTGGCCACCGGATTTATTTTTCTTCCAATATTTCCGTCTTTTTAGCTCTGTTTTGGTCTCTACCAAACTCCCGAGGTAAATGATTGGCCACCTAGCACTTTTGCTCCAGACCAAAGAGCAAACTGCAAAGTTGGGTAAATGTTGTGCGTTTTACAATGATTGATACCATTCAAAGTATACTGTCATAATATAAAATAGGGTTAGGGTTAGCTTTAATTTACCTAAACAAAATTGAAGCACAACTTCCTTTTGTAGTTTCTCAACACTCCTTCAGGCCTCCGGCTTGTGAGGAACCGGCTGTGAGCTTTGTCCGTCCGGACCAAGTGATACTTCATCATTTTCTCTGTTTTCTGGGAAGGTGGGAACGCTCGGGTGACTGGCGCAGCGGCAGCATTGCCAAGTCAAACAGCGGGGTCTATTTTTGGACAAATGTCGGGAAGACAACCACCGCCCCCTCCCACCCTCCTAATTCCCTGGAGACTCTTATTGAGGGGAGACAGGAGGCTCTGGGGCCTGGAGGGGCGAATACAGTAGGTGGTGCATGTGGGTGCATGGAGAGGGAGGCGGGCGCACGGTAACGGACAGTAGCAAACTTTATTCAGAGGAGTGAATGATGAACTAAAGACGAGGAGGGGACACCTCCCACCATTACACACTCACCCCCTGTGTCCGAGAGGAAATAAGACAGGATGGAAGTAAAAAGGAGGGAGTGGGGGATGCGGGGGGAGGACGGGAGGTGGTAGCTGGTAGCAGCAGGCCTCTGCCACTGGGATTGTCCCTCTGGTAATCCCTGGATTTCCTAGGTTGAGACAGAGAACCATGGAAGACAGAAAGGAAGCAGGAAGAGAAAGAAACACCGAGACAAAGGACAAGCGATATAAACAATATCGACGCCGTCTGACTTCTGAGTTCTCTCTCCGTCATGTGGTTTGCGTACATGTTATTGCTCACAGGGGAATTGGGTCGCGTACGAGTATCAGCCTGCGTGCTTATTGGTGGTTGTATATGTAAGTGTGCACGCATGTCTATGGGTATTGGGGTTTATTTACAGGGACACATCTGTCCTGCCGTAGCTCATGCCAGATGTGGCGGGTTGAACGTGGTGCTACCAAACGATACAACGATACATGCAGACAGGTTCTGTTAAACTATTTTAGACACGCTCTGGCGATGGAGGTCCCCCCTGAGGCATTCGAGGCAGATTACACAATTCCCTCGGAGACAAATGAGAAAGAGCAAGCTGCTGATAAAAACTGTACGAGACAACCGGGGAAGCTATGAGAGACTGTCCAGATACTTTGATGTGGTCGTGTGTCACAACGACTTTCTCGAGTAATGTGTTCAAGGTGCTTTTTCAGAGCTCGCATGAACTAAAAGGTCAGACAACGTCAGCTTTTTAAAATACCGCTGCCACTGCTACACGCACATTGGAGCACAGGTTAAACGAAAGTGGAAACATTTCTTCCTCAAGTCTCTTAGTGAACGGGGGGGAAATTGGTATCTGGGCTTTTCTGGGGAACGCGGACTTCTCCTATTCTTTGGTTGCCCTGGATGTTATTTCAACTCCCTTTCTCCCTTCCACCAGTCACCCCGGGGTGCTGTGAACCCAATCCCGTCTTACCGTCTGTAGCCCAGGGGGGGGGAAGCTGACTCGGCCCCACGGGAACCTAGCGGTGCGTGTCCTGGGTCAGGAGGTCTAGATCTTCTCTTTTTTCAGCCGATGAAACCCAAGCGGCTCTCGGGGAGACGGGAGCAGTCGAGGGGAACGCACAGGCCACAAACAGTTTGTACTGTTTTTTCTTTATCGGCGGGCTGATTGGGTGACCGGAGATAATTCCATCCATGTATTAAATAGAATAGAAAAGCTCTTTGCAAAGATATACTGTAGTACTATACATGTGTGCTGTTATCTGAGCCTCTCTGTGGCTTCTTTAGATAGGCGTGCCCGGCCACGTAACATGTACATATCTCTGATGTCCTCCAATGGCTGGGAGACCCACAGAGCCTTTGCTGAAGTTTATTAGAATTAACTTATTAGCATGCGGACATGAATATTCAGCTCAAAACACAACTGTGCATATGTATTTAAGAGGTATGGAGCATATATATTGAACTAAAACAGCTCTCAACACGGCAACAGCGGGCCGGCGCAAGTTTAAAGAGGGAAAATCCCATTTTAGTAGAACTGCTCACAACCTTTAGAGTCTTAAATAGTCACTGCATCATTTTCTATTTAAAAGGTCAAGGACCAGAAAGGCTGCCAACCGTCGCTGTAATGCAACTCAAAGTGTGACGATGACAGAAGCAGGGATTTATTACCTGTCCTGCGTGACACATAACACCCGAGAGGACTGGAGTTGGCTCAGCAGAACAAGGAGAAGAATAGATCTACTGAGAGAAGCGGTTCGGGCAAAGGGGGAGATGTGCGAAGGAACGAACCTTCTCAGATCTCCCGCCCGACGCTGGCACACACCGTCAGGCTTTCAAGCACCTGACTGCCTGAGTGGTAATACCAGGTGCCCACGCCAAGCCCGTATACCAACCCTCCGCGGTGCAGACGTGGAGGAATCACCTCCATCTGTACAGCACATGGTCCTCTCGTAGAGAACAAGGCTTTGTTTGTCCTCTACCATTCTTTCACACCTCTCCTGCTTTTGTTCTCTGCTCCTGCTCTCATTCATTCCTTCCTTTCTTCCTCCGTCAGTGTGCAGGATTGTGTTATTGTGTCTCATTGTTTTGAGTATTTAAAAAGGGGGGGGGTTGGGGAAAATGGAAACGAAGGGAGGAGAACAGATGGAACTTTGAAGGTTGATGGTTGTGAATGATGAGTTCTCCTCATTTGCTTTACAGGCTCCTACAGCTGTGAAGGGAAATATTTTATAAATAATATTTTCTCCACTTCAGTGCAATTCGGCGCTTCCCTTTACTCTCTCTCCACCACTCAGATTCTCCGATTCAGATTGCGGAGGTGTAATAGGGGAGTGATGTAGTCGTCAAGGCTCCCTCCTCTGCAGCCTCCTTGTCATCGGCATGTACTCATGCCTCAGACCCCTTAAACCTTCAAAAATATGACACTTTTGCAAGCAAACAGCCAGGATTTAACGCACTTAGAGGTTGATTCCTGCAATGCACACACATGCTGATGAAGTCAATTTTCTGAAACATGATCTGATTTCTTTGTTTTTTTTCTATGTGTGTTCTGCCCTTCCCCTTTTTTCTGTTCTCTTCCCACACATGCACGCTAATGAATTTTTGGAGCGCTGGGCTCGGATAGCAGGTTCCAAAACCCTCCGTGTGCTCTGTTCTTATGAAGCTTTTCATTTAATTACAATGGGAGTTTCTCACGCACGCATTAAAGAAAACAGAGGGGAGAGTCCTGCAGTAGTAGCCTACGTGGTGAGAGAAGTCAATGTTAGTTACTTTGAAAAGGCCTGGCTGTAAAAGAGCTCTGTCTCTGAGTGAGTGGACCACTTCAGCACGAGAACACCCACTCCGTCAGCCAACACGTGCGTGTGTACACACACACACACACACACACATTGACACGTATGCGTATAGTTGCGAGGAGTGTTTGCATTTGTCCTTTCTCTCCCCTTCGGCCTCTCCCGCAGTGATTGACGTGCTCTTTCATTCGGCCCGGCACAAACTCAGGCGCCATGGTTACAGCTGCAGAGATGTTCTTTCCCCCGGGAGACGGACAATATTGAAATAACAACTCCCCTAACAACACAATCAAGCTGACACACAACCCTCCGCTCTTACCCGGCGCCCTGCGCTGCGCCCTCTCGTCTGTCATGTCTGGTGCCGTTAGCCGTGTTAAAGGGAACCGGGAGAAGCACAAACATCCTGGCAGGTGTGTGTGTGCTCGGCCAGCTCCTGCTCCTCGACTCTGGCCAGGGGGTCCGTGTTTTCATTTGGGGGAGAAAAAAAACCCTGGAGACATAAGGGCCGAAAGCCCTGTGGGTCGAGGACCCGGGGCGGTGGCAACTCATTGGAACAGAATCAGCATCCGCGGAGGCAGAATTAGCTACTGTAGCTCGTCAGACTGCGTGTTGGCTAAAAAACAAAAGGAGGTACAGTGTTGTAACTCCCGCAGCAGCGTGGCTTCTGGGTTTGGTAAATGGTCACAGATTTGATCACCAACATTTGAGCAGAGCAGAAAGACGAATGAATAAATGCAATCGGGTTTTTGGTCGTACAGCGGGAGGGAGGAGCCGGCAGAGAGACGACAAGAGATGATGAGAGTTAAAAGAGTTCAGCGTGCCGTTAGCTCATCCGTTGTCTCTTTGTATTATGGGAGAAAACAGCGCCCCAAAGCCACAGCCGAGTGAACAAGAGCGGCCAGCGAACACAATGACCCCAGAGAGACGGAGTCACAGGCTCGAGCTTGGAGTCGTGATTATCCCAGCGAAAGGGTTACCTGGAGTTGAAACCTTCCATATGCACGATATGAGCATTTATGATTAAGAAAACATAACATGATTGTGTGAATTACGAGCCGGACTCTTGACATCGGGCTCAATCAGTCGTGCAGCTGTATCGGCCTTAAGCCGCTCCACAAATCATCCGGGCCCGGATGCTGACGTTCTCCCTGTAGTATTTCCCGACGCGCCGGTCGGGTTTCTCGGTAATTAGGATCATAGACGCGGAATCTTTCGGGTGTTTTCTGAAGACCCGACGAGCCGAGCCCACTTCTGCTAATCAAGTCGACGCAAACCGTCCCACCGGGCGCAGTGCAGAGCTGCGTGAAAATCCATTTTTTGCACGGAAAGAAGAAACATCTCCTGTGAGAGAGCTTAACGGTGATTGACAAGCCGGCCCCGCTCGCCAGGCCAGTCAGAGGTGGCGTGGGATTGTGGAGGGCGGGAGCAGCCCGGTTAACCCCTGGTGTTGGAGGACAGCTGCGGAGTTGTTGGCCCGGCTGGCGGCTGCACGCTATAAATTCTCTCTAAAGAGGGTTCACTTTTGATTTTAATGGCTGCAGTAAATTTACAGCACCCTGGCCTGCTGAAAGGGAAAGAAGGGGTTGTTTTTAAAGGCTCCCTCGCCCTCTCCAGAACCTCCGTTTCTTTCCCCGTTTTCTCTCCTTCCTGCGGAAGAAAGGCGGTGGAGTGTTCTCCACCAGGTCTCTTGTGGCCTGCGTTTACCTGTAGTCAGCTTGTGTGGAAAGCGTATGAAAACATCCTGAAAGAAATGAGCAAAAAACGCCGCAAAACAATTCATATTTTGCCGACGCGCAGGAATAACGGCTTCATTGTGTCATCGCGGTCCAGTTGTGTTCCCAGAGAGGAACGCTGGCCACGCTGGCCCCGGTTCCAACCCGCTCTGTGACATGTTCCTTGACGTGTTCCTCAGAGCAGAGAGAAAATGGAGTTTGCGGATGCAGAGCGTAAAAGCGGCCTTCTCGTCTCCCTGCAGGTGCTGTTTGCGTTGAACCAGACGCTGCTGCAGCACGAGGGGGTGCGAGCAGGCAGCCTGCAGGGCTCCTACACCACCGAGGACCTCATCACCCACTACAACTGCGGGGACCTCAGCGCCATCATCTTCAACCATGACACCTCACAGGTAGGTCTGCGCTTTTAGATTTTGAATGACTGCTTTCTTTGGCCTCTTTAAGAGCCTATTTTGTTCCGTAAAATGAGTAGAAACGGGTCGCCAAGCATAATACAAATGATCTAATAATTGTACTTTGCCAAAGAATCCCTCATTTTTTATATTATCTCCCATATTTTCCTACTTACAAAGTTGTATGTGATCCAAAAACAACCTGCAGCAATGTCTTGCTGCCTCCGTGCTCACAACCGACTCTTTCTCAAGAACGCTTTCACCAGACTTCGCGCGGCGGCAATCGCACGTTGCATTTTTTTCGCGAGGCGGTGAGTAACAACAAGCTGCACAAATTGAAAAATGCTTCTGCGATGACGCGGCTATCGCTTGTGAACGTGGGATTATTAGCGCAGCTCAGACAGCCATCCAGCAGATCTCTACACAGCACATAGCCTCAAATCGCTCATATCGCTCCTTTGAACGTCCATCGCAGTTTAACCCCAGGCCACCTCCTGCCCCCCGTCTTTTGGTCCCAGCAAGAATCTCTCACTCAGCGATGGTCTTGATCTGAAAATCACCAACGAAAGAAATATTCGCTACTTTGGTGCCAAACTGAATTCTTCTACTACTCCTTATTATAATGACTTTACAGGGACAACCAAGAGAAGCCGTTTCTGTTGTGTTGAAATTGAATCTTTATCATTTTTTGGTTTGGGTTTTCTTGGACAAAAAGAATGGTGAAGTTTCGGATATTATGAAATAGTCCCACAAAATACCAGCTACTTGCCGTCTTGGTCCAAAAACTGTAATTCTATTCAACATGCCGAACCGGTCAGACCCCCGACGGGAGCTGGCGGCCCCCCCTCACACCCACTTGTCTGCCAGCACGCTCTCGTCACCTCAGACTTTTAGGCTTGCACATCAATTCCGCAAAACTGCACATTGCCATCTTAATCCCTTCCCAGCCTCAGGTTACTTGATAGTCTGGCACTTTATTATCCCTGGACTCAGCTGTAAATACGCCGCGTGACCTCCTCTAACTTTGCGTCTCCTAACATAGCCTCTGCTCCTGCAGAGACGGCCTCCTCATCGGCCTCTGCTGGCTGTCAAAAGCACACACGCGTTGGCACCCTCACCCCCTCCCCACCCCCCCTCTCTCGAATGCAGATTTACTCAAAAGCCCTCCTCATAAGTCACTTGTCAACCTCCCTCATGGATCCTGGAGTGTCATTAAACTGACTCAGTGCTGCACGGCGGAGACTCGGCATCGCTGTCTTGTTAGCCTTATGTAGCATGTAGCTTCACCCGCTGGTCGCAGTTACATGCGTCTCCTGCATGAGTGCTTTAAATCATACCAGTTTGCCTCGTGGTCCTCATCGCCACGATCACGCGCATCAACATCTCCCAGCACATGCTAGAGCAATCAGGCGCCCGACTGTGGTGCCATGTGGCCGGCTGATCTAAAGCAGGTGTGCGTGTGTGTGTGTGCGTGAGATTGCGTTCGTGTTTGAACCTAAAACCATAAAAAAGCAGGTGTTTTTCGGTAGATTGGACCAAACCGAGCCCCCCTGATGCTGCAACCCCGTTTCAATCCCCATCATATATTAGAAAGAGGCTGATGATGCGCCGCAGGACACAGAAGTCACGTCAAAGGTAGACAGAGAAATAGGTTTTGTGTAACATTTTTTTTTTTCTTCGAAGACACCAATAGAAGAAGCAACTTCAAAGGATTGCAAAATATTGCGATTGAATAGTTCACTTGAAAATTGCTGCAGTTGTAGCACCAAGATGAAAGTTGAAAAGGAGAGGACAAGGGAAATGAAAGGACAAGAAGGGAAAGATAAGATAAGAGAACGGAAGGACTTCAAAGAGCCGAACCATGAAGAATAAATAGAAGACAGTGAATTGCGGACCGGACAGACAAACTGCGAATGAGTGGGAGAGGGAAGGGAGGAAATACTTCGCTGTCACTCCACATTTCCTGTCCAGCTAATGGCTTTTCCTGTGATACGTTATCTGCGCTTACCGCTACACTCCCACCTTGACCCGTCTCCGACCGAACACTTTTTGGACGTCGTCATGAAACACTCACTCCGTCCTCGCTCGTTTAGAGCAGTGATGGAGCTCGCTTTTTTTTTCCTCTTTAGCTCGGCTTCATTTTACTCCTCCATCATGAGGTTCTGTCAATCCGAAGGAAACCCGGGTCATGCACTCTGAAACAGCACAGACGGGCAATACAAGCTGTCGGGCTGCAGATACCCCAGTGACTTTCTTTCTTTCTGACCCCCCCTCCATCCCCCCATCACTGAGGATTTAATGTAGAGATAAGTGAGCATTGCGGCGTTCTTGTAATTAACAGAATTTTGAGATCTGGAGCAACTGTAAAGCAGAAAAAAAAGCTTGACAAATTCTTTTATTCCACGACAAAATGATGCCATCCTACACACTGCTTATTACGGCCTTCACGCATTTGATGAATGAGATAAAATGCGAACCATGTTTCCTCATTTTACCACAAAGAACACATCAACGGTCGGGTGTACAAACATAACTAGCGGCGGCAATTTTATTCGGAGGCGCATTCGTCTCCTATGGCAAAACATGGCGTCTGCATTACCCACGATGCCACTTTACTAACACTGTAAAGTCTTCAACCCCAACGCTGACTCAAGTGACATCACTCGAGGGCAATGCATCACTCGCAGGCCTCATGCAGCTTCATGATTGATGCAACATTCTCCAATTGTGCTCCCCCTCCCAAAAAAAACCTGTAAACGAAGGTATCTGTTCACCTTCAATCCACATCCCAAATGAAATATATAAACATGCGGTGCAGGTTTGAATTAGAACCTTCCAACCTTTATGTGAAACAGACTGTGAGAAGGGACTGAGAGACAATCCGCCAGATACAGATAATGGATGGATGCACTTTGTTCACATGTGGTACAATAAATACCCCCCACCCACATAATTTAGCTGCTGCGACCGTGTGTTTGCATGTGCGCAGTCGTTGTCACACTCGAATGCATTTACGGATCAAACACATCTGCAGAGAAGAGAAGTGACGCGAGGGAAAGGACGGGAGCCGAGATCCCACAGGAATATTACCGGGAAGAGGAGCCTCGCTCACAGTTCAGTTAACGTCCAAAATAGGAAATGACAACACACAAGAATTGCGGCACCACAATGGTAAAAACAGCCAAGTCAAGAGAAGACATTTAAAACCAAATGAAACGTACTCTGGCGTATTGGGATTCCACCTATCACTGATGTGTCAGACTTTATTGCATTAATATATCAAGAAAGAGAAAAGAGCCAGAAAAGCCCAATGATACTGGGACAGGAAGTGGAATAAGTGAAAACGGACAGTGTGTGTCTGTGAGTTGGAAAGATCCCCCCCCCGCCCCCCCGCCCTCCTCCAAAGTGCCTCATCCTCACAGATTAACAGCCTGTCGAATCCACCGATGCAGCCAAGTGTGGCGCAGAGCCAGCGCGCTCTGCCTCCGCCTGCCCGGCTCTTAATAAATCCCGCAGCAATTAATCACACATTCACGCGCTGGCGCTGCACGTGCCTTCGTTCGGAGCCCCAGCTGAGACGCACACGTTACGCGAACGACACATCAGCGATCGGCGTCACATACAAAAATGTGGCACGACGGCCCTCCTCCCTTCCTCTCCTTCATTTATTGATGCTTTTCTCATTTTAAAAGGTCATCGGCTGCATCTGTCAAGCTCATCGCGTCACACACACACACACACACACACTCCCGGCTGCCAGGTTGTCACCAACACCGTGCTCTTCTTTCTTCCCTCTCATATATTGTTGTATTTTTACGTCCCCCTCTCAATGCCTTCAACACCAGTCATTTCTTCTCCTTGTGTTTGACGTGTGCTTGAGATGATTCATGTGCGTTTCATCCTCCCGTGGATTTTTCATCACGAATGTTTTTATAATTAAAGTTCTTCCCTTTGCCTTTCTCACTTCCTCAGCTGCCCCACTTCATCAACAGCTCTCTGCCCGCCCACGACCGCACGATGGCCCTGCAGATCGACAGCTACTTCCGCCGGGAGCTCATCTACAAGCGCAACGAGCGGATGGCTCGCCGCGTGTCCGACCTGCTGCAGAGGAATCCCAACCAGACGTACTTTTTCGCCTTTGGTGCAGGTGAGGAAGCCTTCAGACGCTGCTCGGGATGAGGTGCAGGTTCAGTTTCCCGTCCTGAGCCGGTTCAAAAGGGCTAAACCTTTGTTTAACGTCTCTTCAAACTGCAATCATGGCAGCAACTCCATCGTGCATCTCTATTTTCACATTAAATGAGGTCTTTCCAAATACATTATGATTGTAGCCGAGTGTGTGTGTTGGCATGCGATTGTGAAGTGTAAGAGAGGTCGGTTTAGCTTTGGTCTCAAACGCTGATTCTGTCAACACCGATGTGTGTTTATGGCCAACAATTCTCTATTTTATGTTTGAAAGCCAAGCTGGAGAAAAAGGAGGAAAATAATAGTGTTCAATGGTTCCCAGATCTCTGGCACGGAAAACTGTATCTTCTTAACCCCACACACACACACACACACACACACACACACACACACACACACACACACACAGAAGTCTCAATTACAGCCGGCTCACAACTCAGAAATCAAGAAACCGTGAGCTGTTTGTTTCAATTAGCATTCCTGGCTAATGTTGCTAATAGTTCCTGAATAGCACAGTGTGTCCTGAGGGAAGTGTGTGCGTGTATACATATAAGTGTGTTTGCCCACACAAACAGGGGGTGGGTGTCTGTTTACTGTATGACTGTGCGTCTCTTCATGGTTGGTAATGCCTCTGAGTGTGTGTGTGTGTGTGTGGTGTGTGTGTGTGTGTGCGCGCCATATTGCGTGATAAATGCTGGATGCCTTGTTCCCAGTTCTTGCTCCCTCAGATCTTTGTACTGTTTGCACAAGGCTGCTGTTGCACCATCCAGCTGCTACGTATGTGTGTGTGTGTGTGTGTGCGCGCACATGCATACATTTACGCTAAAAGCACACATATAAACTACATGTATATGATGGAGGAGTGAAATAAGTGTTCCTCAGAAGTGCGCGTAGATGAAGAAATACGGACCGATGATGCGTTCCTCTCCTGTTCAAACGTTGTCAATGAAAACAAAGATACGTGTGAACTCCAGAAGGCAAACGAACGCAGTCAAACTCCGGCAGGCTAAAAAAAAGGAGCGGGGAGTAGCAAGAAACTAAAAAGACAAACACAGATTCTTACATAAGTTATTAGGAATGTTTCATACTTGCACAACTGACATCATAAGATATGACTCTATTTTTTAAGGCAATCCGTTGGGGAATTTTTTTTTGGCTTCTGTCAAAAGCAAACTGAAAATTCCGATGATCAGACACCACACAAACGCACATACAGATCACGAATATAATACACTAATCAGACAAAGTCAAAGCTTTGAGGCGCCACTTACCATGTAGATATAACTGGCTCATGATCATTCTTCGTGTGATTAAACACTATAGGAAAATATAATGATCAACATGATGTTTCCCTATGATTTTACACACTGTTCCTTTAAATACAAATTTGTTTCATTCTCTAAATACAACAGTGCATGTGTGGATCTGTGGATAAATATGTGACCGTGTTCGTGGCTGAGCATCAGACATTGTCAGCTCACATCAGGCAAACTTCTGACAGTTCCTTGCAAAGCATTTTAACTTTCAATAGTCAGTGTTGTGATTTTATGCAAAAGCATTAAAAATCAACGCCCATAAAACTGACATTTACATGTACATTGGTCACCCGTTTTGCCTCGCGAGACGGGCGGATTTGCCTTCTAAAATCTCTTCTAATGGAGCCTCGTGTTTTCCAGATTGCCCGTCAGAACGGCAGCTATGTGTCGGCACCCCAGCGCGTTCTACCTGCCCGGGTAGAGCGGAGGTGAACATGTGTGTGTGTGGGGTCACCTACGGGCTGCTGCGCTGCGTGGAGGCGAACTGACAGGCTGGTGTGAAGTGATGGGAACCACCACAGTTCCCGGCTCAGGCAACGGGGGCCATAAACTAGCAGAGAAAGTACTCGGGCAGCACGTTAGCTCAATCTTTGCTCCCACAATCTGCATGTAGTTAAGGGTCTGATTTACTACGACTGAGGCTAATTACGCGACTCGTTTCTATGGGTCGCCCTCCAGGTTCATTCAAGGAGAACTTTGAAGTTATGGAAAGAATTCAAAAACTTGTTAGGATATCATAAAGTATTACTTCATAATTTTACAAATAACACTTAAAAAATGTAATGAGTAAAACCGTCAACTGCAAAAAAAAAAAAGTTCAAACCGTACGACCACGCACTTAAAACTAATTTATTGCAGATCTACCATGCGGGTCATTAAAACTGAAGCCCCTAACGTTTCCTGAATAAACCGGCACAAATGTTCTCCTACTAGTACTCGCTGCTAGTGAATCCAGCTTAACATCTTCCCGCCGCTCTCGACACGTCTCCTTCTGCACCAGTAATTCTGATCTTTCCTAAATGCACGTAATGCGTTTTTTTTATAAGTAATAAAACCAGCCTTGGGTGACACATTGGGCCTCCGAGGTGTTTTGTCCGCTGACGCACACGTCTCTAGATGCAGATGTACCGCAAAACAAGATGAAAAGAGGACCTCGTAAATGAGCCATAAATAGTCCCTCCCATGCTATAAGCACAAAGCTTCCTTTCTCTCATCTCTTATTTCGGACTTTAAGACGCTGACTCATCCCTTAACAGACCTGTAACTGTCCCAGCTGGTCCCCGTTTCCCATTGGCCGTAACCAGCCGTGACATTTTACCATCCAACGATGCCAACGCGTATTGAGCGACGGCGGTTCGGCCTCCCAGAAATCCCACCGCGTGGTCCGGCTCGTTCCGTGAAAGGATTCCTGCTGGCGGCCCGATAACCATCCGACCACATTGTGAGCGATAAAGAGAAATAAAGACGGCCGCAGGTGTGAAGGTTAAGATTGTGAAAATGTCTTTTTGGAATAAGTACAGCCCGGGGAGACATAAAAACAGCCATTTTCAGGCCAAATGTGGGCGTGCGCTAATCACATAAAATCCAATCTTTATGGTCAGATCTGAAAAATCCCATTGAAATGACGTGCGTGACTGCAGGCGGCTCAGCGCACACGGCTGATCGTATGAAATAGAATAGTCGTACCTTTTGATCCCTCTGTTACTAGAATTGTGTCCAACTTTGCCTGCGTCAAGTTTTGTGTTTGTCGGGTTGGATTTCTGCGGTACAACGCATAAATATTAACGGCCCCTCTAGCTGCCTTTACCTATGACCCCTGACCTCCAACCCGAACCATGTTCTGAGCGCAGAAGGAAAAAAAGGGGCTGTCGGGAAAGAGCCGGGGCAGCGGATCGGGTCGAGGGCCTCTAGAGGTATCGATGTTGAAGTCCGTCCAGGACTTCATGTTCACTGGGTAATTAACCGCTACGACGTGTGTGCGTCTGGTTCAGGCTGGAAATCCATCTCTGCTCAGCTCAGCACCTTTCCTCTCGCTGCACACCTACACCTTCCTGCAGCATAAGTACTTGTGTGCGCAAAATGTATGCTTTTGTACTAAAGCAGTTTCCTTCTCTTCTTCCTCCATCCTGCACACATATGTTGTAACAGACATTCTTTACTTTCTTCACTTTCACCAACAGGTTATTAATGCAAATTACAGACGTAAAAAGAGGTCCAGCAGGCATAAGCTGAATTACCCCAGGCGGTACAGAGGAGACTGAGGGAGCAGTATTACTCTCTCACTGCTCGGCCGAGGATTTATGATGTTGATCCACAGAAGCAACTCGGTCAACTTGAGTCTCTCGGCCTTTCAGTTGTGTATCACATACCGATGCTGAATACATTTGGAACGAGAGAACATTACCAGGAGTCAAAGACACATGAGTGAAACTCTACTAGTCTGTTTTTTTTTTGACATTACTGAAATTGACATCATCTTTAAGATGTTGCTTGCCGTCATGAAGCTCGCCACTTAATTCTATTCTCATTTACTATTGCTTCTCAATTTTGGTTTATAGTTTTATACCACAAGTTGTGCTCCATTAGCCTTGCGACAAACACAAAATCAAGGTAGTGAGGAATTATTTTTATACAGAATGATATTAGTCCTCTGAGACCTTGTTTGGATATTTGGCTAAATAGTCTTTCAAGTATAAAGCTACAGCTGATAAGCTAGCAGCAAGTAAGCTAGCTTAGTTTAAAGACCGGAAATGAGTAAAATCTCAACTGAATCCACCTTAGCATGAGGCTAGTGCTGCTATGGGTCACTGCTTCCCATTGAAGAGAATGACAGAGCAGCACCAGATGATAGCAATGAGGAGGCATGCTTCCAGACACGGTGTACACACACTAGACACTTGTTTTGTTGCTATTGTAAACAGATACAAGCCTCAATGGGATTTATTTTCCATCACTGCCTCGGCTAAATATGCATTCTTGATTGCTGCCCCCCCCCCTCTCTCTCTTAATCACGGGTGGACAACAAACATACACTGACATTTTCATACAGGATCACAGAACACACAGAGTTATGGTCGCTGAAGGGCGGAGGACCGCTGCGAGGCGGCGCGCTGTTGGAGCTCCGTGGTGTGCTTCAGCAGGTTTTCATTTGCCAGTTCCTTGGCTGCCGCTGCCCGGCCTTATTGAAAACATCCCATGGAATTTCCTGACACTGCCGCGGCCTAGACACCGCTTCACGCACACGCACACACAGATTTCTCTCACCAAAAAGAAGTTGTTTGCAAGTTGCTATGCAGGCCAGTAACAGCCCAGCGCAGAGTGGGTCCGTGTGTAGGCCGAGCGGACCCGTGTGTAGACCGAACGGACCCGTGTGTAGACCGAGCGGACCCGTGTGGAGGCCGAACGGACCCGTGTGTAGACCGAACGGACCCGTGTGTAGACCGAACGGACCCGTGTGGAGGCCGAACGGACCCGTGTGTAGACCGAACGGACCCGTGTGTAGACCGAACGGACCCGTGTGGAGGCCGAGCGGACCCGTGTGGAGGCCGAGCGGACCCGTGTGTAGACCGAGCGGACCCGTGTGTAGACCGAGCGCCGTGTGGAGGCCGAGCGGTGTGCGGTGTTGAAGTGATGACTGAAGGAGAGAGACGGCTTGCCGTGCATGTCACCTCTGCATTTCTCGGCGGAGAAATGCAGAGGCGGATAGGGCGGATAGGGATAGAGAGATGTTATCTGTGCTTTACTCCAGACATTTTGGGCTTAGTAGACATTTTGCATTCATTTTTAAATTGAGTGTAATTGGGCCTTCTTGACTCATGTCATAAAAACATTAATTATATGTATTCATTTAAGGATGATGTGCCATTGATGGGTCGTCGTGGCGCAGGGGTTAGAGAAGGTGTGCTGGGAAGCACAAGGTTGGTGGTTCGAGTCCAGGCTGCCCCATGTTCCATGTCGAAGTGTCCCTGAGCAAGACACCTAACCCCTAATTGCTCCCCAGCCAAAAATGTGAAAAAGCCATGGATTTAAAGTGTAATGTAAGTCGCTTTGGATAAAAGCGTCTGCTAAATGTAATGTAATGTGCTTCATACAAAACATCAGAATTCTATCCAAGTCACCATATTTACAACATACAGATATGTGCCTATGTACTTTTCTTCTTTTATGGTTAATGCCTCCACAAAACTTAAAACTTTTTTTAAAACCCAAATTTGCACATACATGTACAGATATTTCCAAAAATAATTTCATCATTTTATAGTTTAAATATTGAAATATGTTAACTCTCTTAACTTTTAAACGTCTAATGCAAATGTTGCATTGTGTGCATCCAGATTATAAATATAATTTATACATTATTATTTTTTAATTTTTTAATATGTTTTTACAAAGTTGAAGAATCTATTATTTTAATTTATAAGGTATAAGGTATTTATAAGGTCAGACAAACAGAATAATACTGACAAAAAGTATTTTACCCAATTTCTTAATGCCTTTACTGGATACATGAGATTTTCTCTGAATCAACTGTCCTCTTAAATTGTAGATCAGACTTTCCCAGCAGGTTATGTAAACTGAAAACTCTATTGAACACAAACTATTTGGAAAATATTCACAGCAAAGCTCACCTGAGATGAAAGCACACATAACGCATGTGACTGCTGTAGCGATAGAGTTGTGGTACCCATGTCAGGTGAATGTTTTCCTAAACACATCTTCTGGTAACTCTTAGCGACGCTGCCTGGATTCCTGCCTCTAATTAACTCAGCACAGACCATTAGCATGTACAAAGATTACACACTTCATTAGCAACGGAAGGAATATCTCATATCCTTTTTAGAGCCCATCAGCTCAATGCTACATGGATGCTTCAGTCCAGCATGCTTTGATCTCTTGAGCAGCTATTGGCCTCCGTGCACACAGCAAAACACTGTTTTATACCTAGAGGAGGTTCACTTCGTGGGACCTGTAGCACTGCTGGTTTACAAACTCGGGAGTTAATTGCATTCGCTTGTTGGCCCAGGTGTAAATCTGTCCCTGATTAAACAGATGAATGAAAACCAGCCGGCCTCCGGCGCTGAGAAACCGCCGATGTCAAACATTGGTTTCCGCCCCGGCGCCGACACCGACTCGCACTCACATAATATAACAACCTGCGCACACATACCCCGGCGGAAAACAGACGCATGCATGCGCACTTGGTTTTTATCTGTGAGCTCATGCCCGCCGGGCAGCACGTCTGGCTAATGTACGCCACGTCATCGACGCATAGACGACACGCCTGCAGGTGTTTGCGTTTTGTAAAGAAAGTGAATGTGCGGGTGATTATTTTCTACACGCTCACATGAACAACTACATGCGCCTCGCCGTCAACTGGAGAGGAAATGAACCAAAGAATGAGATGAGAAAGATATAAAGTCTGACGTGAGACAGAACTCCGTTAGGACACCAGGTCTTCCATCACGTGTGTGTGTGTGTGTGTCTTTCTCCTTGTTGACCAGCTACACGTCTCTTGTCCCAGAAGGGTCACAGGCGGATGACAGGAACAAAAACAATACAATACTACATTTTGCTCACTTTCTTTCCTCTCATTATCTATTTTTTCTGTCCTTTTGAATTCCTCCTACACTTCCCTGAGAAATGGTTCAGGTATTTCTGAAGGTCCGTGGGTGCGTGTTTCTCCGGCTCCGGGCTCTTAATCCACAGGCTGCCGTGGGTTTTTAAGAGGGATCCTAGTAGTGTAAATCTCAAGATGGAAACGCGCAGGGATGCAGAGCCTATTAAAATCTCTGTTGCATTACTCATTTATGCTGTTCAAGGAAAAGGATAAGACGGAGGGAGTCTTACAAAATCCAACAACATCCAGATCTACAAGTAGACAAATGTTGGCAGATTCACAGGTGCGAAATTAAAAGAGAACGTAAAAAGAAATTCATGGCATTGTAACAAATGTTGGCGCTTCCATTCTAGGCAGGCTGAGCCCCGGATCTCGACCCAACCGTCCCTCAGCAAAGACAGACTTCCTTCATGGCAGAAAGTTATGGTTACAACTGTGGCAAATCTACCACTCGAAAAAACGGTGGCCATTTAATGTCACACAAGGTGCTGTTTTCTTAAGGGAATTAGTGATTAATCGCCCACATGGAAAGCCTATTTTTACACATGATCCATGATGATGAAGATAAAGACAAAGACCAAAGATATGTGGCTGCTGGTTGGACCTTCTGTTTAGTTAAATGGTCGACTAAATAACTGGAACAGAGCGAGTAGGCGGCTTTCTCCACCGCCGCCATCAAAACACCGGATGGTGATCATCTAGAGGCCGGTGGTCCGGCACTTGACGCGCTCGTTTTCCCTTTAATTTGTCCTCCTACGCACAACCAAATGAGATGATGGAGATGAGGGCAATTTCCTCCATCATCTCGGACTCCACACACACCCACTCACACAGTGGAACGCATTTCCTACCGAATCAAAAAGGGCCACACGTTTAACCCTGTGAAGTCAATTTCATTTTTCTGCGGTTTCCCAGGGTTCTCTCTTTACTGCATCCTCTCCTCTTTTCCCTCATCTCCTCTTCTGCCGTTGTTCAGATGGCTGGAAGCCGACAGCTCGTGTTTGTCTGGGCCAAAATGTGGCAGCAACCCCCAGCATGCACTCTGGATGTGCACCACCTACCCTCCCTCTCCACCTCCACTCCCTAAAGCCGGTCTCCCCCATCCTATACGCTCATCCCTCGTGTTTTCTTGCGGTTCATGCTCTGATTGCAGTTTTCATACGAGGTGGTCTGCTTGCGAGCCATGTGGGATGTTTTTAAACCGCAATCGTGCATCAGTTGAGCCGTTGTTTATACAGTGTAATTGTAAACACATTTGTTTGTGCAAAACTGAAAAATAACATAATTCTCTTCCTGTGCTCTTTCTTTATTTTGTGTGTGTGTGTGTGTGTGTGTGGGGGGGGGGTCTCAAATCTCTTCCCATGCTTAACACCCTCCCAGTTTCCATTACATTTGCACGTTGGAGGCTGTCCAGAGAGATGTAGAGCGGTGAAGAGACATAAAAGGAGACTGAGCCTGGGATGGAGAGAGGCGGATAAAAGGTGGCTTGAGAGACAGAAGGCGTGAAGGCCCAAGATGCGAGTTAGAGACGAGCGCCGAGGCCAGCTGGCCACCAGGGAGACCTGCTGGGACACCTCCTTTTGCAACAAACAACACTGCAATTCTACATACGCATGGAGAGAGGAGAGAGGACAAACACGGGACGGAGGACAAGGGGCGCAGAGACAACCTTTAAAGACAAAGAGACCTGAGACAAGAGGCGTCTCCAGTGAACACAGACAGACGTGCAGTACATTAGGTTGCCGCTGTAGGTGGAAACCAGGAGGAGAGTCGCCGGGTCAGTAACTCGTCTCACAAACTGCAAGAAGTTCCCGCTGCTCGGTAATCTTATTTTTAGCAGAGAAATATATTTAGGGCCTATCTGCAGTGTTAATAGCGATGACAGCAGAGCAAGTGAGAAAGAACCGAGGGTCGGCTGATACGGGAGAGGGTTTGTAAGCGGTTGGAAGCTACTTTACCACCAAGTCTGTCTTAAATCAAGCCACACGGCAGATAAAACACTGCGACGCAAAAGAAGAAAGTGGCCGACGCCTGGTCCCAATGGCATAATAATTTATGTATATTAACAATCTCATAGATTTTTCATTTTAAAATAATTTGGTAGAAGAAGAAGGCATTGCAATATATATTTATTTGCAATACACTTTACTGGAAAGTAATAGTTATATGTACAGTAATACTAAAATAAATGTAATTATAGTGATCTGTCTTTCTCAAACTATTGAACATACGGTGCATTTAATTTTTACACAAACGTAGCTTCCAGAGGAGAAGTCTCAGAGTACGGAAGCTAAAGACATTGTTTTTCCCTGGGATGCATGAACTGTAAGGCTGTGGATGTCCCAACAAACCCGCTGACATCAGCACGTCCAGTGTGTGGTTTGCTTCAGGCAACCGTCTCTCTTTGATTGAGGGTTGGGGCAAAGATTGTGGTTTCGATTAAACGAAGTACGGAAACACGTCCCGTCAAAAACCGCGATCTCTCAAACCTAAACTCAACCAAAAGCAAACATTATTCACGGGAAGAGGGGAACTTCTCACAGCTGCAAAACATCAGATGACATCTTTATGGTGGGGAAAGAATACGTGTTATGTCTTTGTAATAATAAATAAATAAAAACATTTGTAATAATACTATGAAAACACTTTCAAGATTTTTAAATTCATCAGTCACTTGAACCGGAAAATCAAATGAAAGGAGAGCTATTTGTGTCAGAAGTTAGTACCTGTCGACACACACAAACACACGCGCGTGTGCGATCACGCGTTGTAGTGTACAACCAGCGCGGTCGGCCCACGTGTGCGGCGTGCGGCACGGGAGCAATTAAAAGAGTCAGCTGACCTCTCGTTACGTCTGTGCTGATGGAGCCTTCAGAAGCGCTGTTTACTGTCTGGATACACCGAAAACAAACACACTCGCCCACTGTCCCTCCTACACACACACACACACACACACACACACACACACACACACACACAGGAGGGGAACCAAAAAAAACACACAGCAGCAAACAAACACACGCCGCCGCCGCCGTCACATAATCAGCGTGTGAATAAACTTTTCAAAAACGTAAATAATCAAAAAGCCATAAATATTTGTTGGTTTGAAAAACTCGCGGGGACCCAAGAAATTCTTCAAATGAAGTTCAAACACCAAGTTGCAGAAATTTGACCTCGATCCGGACAGTTTGCGCGCCGCTCGCGTGTGTGAAAGTGTGCGATCGAAACGCTTGAAGAATGTCACACTTACAGCCGGTGTGTCTCGCGCATTAAAAACACCTGGTCCGCCGGCTGTGAAGAGAAAGAAATGAAATAAAAAAACGTCCTCCTACGAATAAACGGGCGCGGACGCAGCGCTGAGCGGAGCGGGGGGAAATCAAACGGCCGGCCCCCGACCTCGCCCTCGGCCGCACACACAGGAGGTGTTCTTCTCTGCCCCGGGGGGAACTAATGAAATCGCTGCTTGACACAGATGTGAGGGCGGTTGAGCCTGTCAGCGTGCGGCCACTGAGCGTCTATTCAGGAGAAAGAGATGAAAGAAGGGAGGGAAGAATGTGAGAGGGGAGAAGAATAGTAGAGAGTATTTGTGTAGAGGATTTTTTTTTTCTTATTTAATTCTGGATTAACTGTAGTATTAAACATGCGGCAAAACCTCATCTTCTTATACCTCTCATCTTATACCAAAGATAAATCTGTGTCGCATTAAGTTGTGAAAATATTCTAAATACAGCGTCCATGTCTGTTGGTCCGCACCGATTCAGGGTGCTAAAATACTTTTACTGCTCCCCACTCGCGCAGACGGCCTCTGATTAAATAAAGCACCTCACACAACCCCACTGAGAAAACAGAACAAACCATCGCTTGAAGGGATAATTACAGCTCGCCCCGAGGGAGACGTGGATCTTGTGTACCAAGTGGTGGCGAGTGACCACTTTTCTCCATGTTGTGATTATGCAAAGTGAAGGCCCCGACAGGGAGCCCGACGTCGAGAGGCCCGGAGCGTTGCCAACGTGCCGCTAATAAGCCGGGGGAGAGAACCGAGGTGTGCGAGTGAGCAAATTCCCGTGCGTCCTGCCACGTTTCTGCAGGCGATTACTGGCCGGCTTGAGCGACGGGGTTATCAGTCGACGGGAGAAATCCAAAACACAAAGAGTCAGGGGCCCGCTTCTTTGATGTCCGTCTGAGGGAATCACACAGGAGGGGAAGGAATGGTGGGGGGGGATCTCGGGTCCGATGTTTAAAGACTCTTAAGTTGCTGTTTAAAGCATCTAAATGTTTGTTTTTTTTGGTCTTTCAGGCAACGTGTGTGTCTTTGTCTTCTGTTAGGTCACTTCCTGGGGAATCACAGCGTGCTGGACATCCTGAGGAAGGACGGCTACGAGATCGTCCACGTGCCCCCCGATGCCAGAGAGCCGGTCGCAGAGTGAGTGTGCCGACAGGGCGACCGCAGCGGGGCGTCTTTTTCACTGAAGTGCTGCGTTTGCAACAAAAAGAGGAGCAAACTCAAATCTGTGGCAGAAGAAGACGATCGCTCGGGTTACCGGGTAACAGAACGCAGCGATCGCTTGACATCATTGAATCCGACGAGGTGCATAATAGCGTATTATTTTATTTTTGGCTAAGTAATTCAAATACAATTCAATCGCCGGCTTCGGATGATTCCAATTCTGCACGAGCAATCAATCCCAGATTACACTTGAGATCCTGAAAAGACGACGAATGGAAAAAGACAAAGAAGGCCTGATGATCTGCTGGCATCGCAAGCTGATTGTATACGATAGTGTGGAATGTGAGGCAATTTGTGCACTCTTTAGTTTTTTTTGGCAGGCGGGCAGATGGACGCGTAGAAAGCGCTTCAGCTTTTTAACCTCGGCGGATTCATTAAATAAAGTGCTGCGGCCGTCCGGTCCAAGTCGAGCTGTGCAGCAAATAAAAGCGAGCTACGCAGGAATCCTTTGATACGCGCTTCGTCGACTCCCTCACCTTCCTCCCCTCTGCCCTCCCCGCTCTCGCCCCTGCGTGCCAAAGGCGAGCTGCCAGCGGCGGGGCGGGGGGGAGGAGGGTGCTGCCTGTTCTCAGCAGCCACTGGTACCGCGGTCAACACAAACGCACACTTCCCAGCGTGTCTGTGTGTGTGTGTGTGTGTGCGTGTGCAGGGGTCAGTGGAGGGATGCAGCGTGCCAAAGGAGGGTTGTACTTAATGCCTCAATCTGTGTGTGTGTGTGTGTGTGTGTGTGTGTGTGTGTGTGTGAAATCCCATCCCTTGGCACAGAGCAGCTGTCACCTTACATATTGATCTGTGGTTCTGTGAAGAAGCAGTACAGAAAGACACTTGAATCAGGGAGAATTTGTCCATCCAGTAACTTCTCCGTGCAAACCGCGGCCGTAAACACGGACTCCCTGTTGGCCGACGCCCTGTTTTGCAGAGTTGTGGGTTTTTTAGAAAAAGTGGTTCTGGCGTCAAAACTGACCAGTGGACAGACTTACTGTGGTCACACACACACACACACACACACTTATACGTGTGCACAGACACTTTCAGCTTCCTGATAGAAGTTGACAAGCCAGCCAAGGAAAAACACCACAAGATGGCTGACTGAGAGGCGTTTAGGGAAGCTGTTAGCCTCAGAGCGGCAGCCTAAGGAGAGCGTTTTTATCACCTGACTGACGGAGGAGTGGATGGGGGGGCGGTTGGGGTTCTTTAGGTGTTCTAGATTAAAACAGTCACATTCAAGCCATATTGACAGTTTTTGGAACGAGAGGAGAAAGGATGACTAACGGGGGAAGAAAAAAAGGTTTCTCAAAGAGAGGTCAGCAGTTCTGGGTGGTCCGCTTCGGACAGACGGCGGTTCTGATGCACCAGTACGGTCACTGTTATTTCTGCCCGTCGGTACAGCGTTTATAGCGCAAGGCGTCTTGATTGAAGTAAAGAGACGTGCAGAACGCAAAGGTGGTCCGAAACCACTGAGCGCTAAACTTCCAAAAGAGGAGCGGTCTTGTATCTGATTGTTTTTCATCTGTGAGTCTAAAGCTTTTCAGCGAAATACCTACAGATCACGTGGTCCAAACACCCCAGAGGGGGCTTTTTCCTTGAGGACAATTTGACTCCACCTCCTCTCCGTCTGTTTTTTCCTCCCGCTGCAGGGGCGAAGCGGTGCAAGAGCCTCCGGCACGGTCCGGCGAGGAGGGCGCCGGCACGTCGCCCCCCGACGGCTGGCCGGCCGCTCCGTCGGAGGCGGGGCTCGAGGCGGACTACGCGGAGGGCGAGCGCGGCCTCGGAGACGACGAGCCGCCTCACATCCTCCTCCCCGACAGCCTGAGCCAGCTGGAGGAGTTTGGGCGACACAAGAGGCCTCGCAAGGCCCACCGCGGCCACGGGAGGCCCCGCCTCTTCAGCGACCTGTGGGTCCGCATCGGCGACAGGTGAGATACGTCTCTTGTGATCGGTGATTTCCAGCCCCTCCCCCTTCCCACGAGCACGCCAGAACAACCGCGATCTCCTCTTCCCTGCAGCACTACTCCACCACCTCATGTGAGGATAATCAACGGCTACGTGACGGCGGAGCCGCCGAGGACCCATCAAGAGCAGCACAGACGGACGGAGGTCTCCGCCACGGGGCCGCAGCACGGCCCGACTTCCCCCCCGCCCCCGGTGGACGATGCCGGCGCCGCCCGCCGCCCGCTCACGCCGTCCTGCATGGTGGCCTGGCTGCTAATACACGGGCTGCTCGCCTCCTGACCGCAGAGCCGGGCGCCGCCTCAAAGACAAAATGCCGCAGATAGAACCGCCTCCAGAGGACGACCTCCGTTGATGGGGAGGGGGTGGAGGGGGGATCAGCTACGCCCTCCTCCCCCTCCCCGCAGAGGCCTCCGCCTGCTTTTCAGTGTGTCAAACTGAGCGGGACGAGCTCTGAGCCTGTGTTCTATTACGGTAGAATAAAAACTGTCATACTTGTGTAGAAAAGTAGGACGATAACTATGAGAGTAGGACCTACTAATAAATTGTAGCTCTGTGATGAACGAGGTCAATACGGTCGGACAGTACTGCGGTGGAGCACTTTGTGCCACTGGTCTTTCTTTTGTAAATTGTTCATTTTGTTCATAAAAAATAAGAATATTGTATATTTATTATTTCTGGAAGAAAACAGTATATTTTCTGGCTTTTTGAAGACAAATAAGGAAATAAATAAACTTTAAAATCATTTGAAGTGTGTGAAGATGATCTTTCCTCAATAAAAGGGGGGGGGGGTGCTCGCGTGCAACAGGTGATCTAAACCTGCCACCTGCTGGATGGAACGAGGACAACATCATTCCCCGTTGCCTCCACTACAGTTGCTTTGGACCAAGTGCCACTTGTCCTGCATCACAGAATGAAAACCGGACCGCAGGAACAAACCGGCAGGAAGTCGCAGACGGGCAGGCAGCGTTTCCCTCAGAGGAACAGGAAGCCACATTAAATCCATCAGGCAGAGCCGTGATCAGCCCCAGCTGACCTTGACCCCCAGGCGCTCCAGCAGAACTACAAAGTGGTGAAAAACAGAATGTTCCCCTTGTATGATGTCAACGTACAGCCCGAACATTCAATTCAAGTGGAACCAACTAAACGTGCGGCCCTGCTGCAGTTGTGCCGTTTGCCACCAGGTGGCGGAATCGTCACAGAAGAACCTCATTACCAGCTCATGAGCACTGACCTGCAGAGGAAGGCACCGCTTCATGGACAACATAACGGTGTAGAAAATATTCATATTCGAGCCCAAATCTCGACATTTACATATTTACGTTATATTCATTCCAATAATATATTATTTTTTGCAGTTTGATAAGCCAATTAAAACTGGACCTACTGATCCAATTCCAACTAGCTTATTGTAATGTGTTTTGAAATCATAACATTAGAGACATAAAATACATTCTCAAACTATTGATGTCAAAAATAATGAAGACATAAATAATCTGACATAAAAAGCAAAAACTCTGCTTTGCTTTTGGTTCTCATAATCTCATAATAACACTGAAAGGAATGTTATGGCTTGCTTCAGTCACTTTTATGCTATTTTGATAATTAAATCATCAGGATAGATTTTACGGACTACAACGTGTGCTGTGAAAGCACAGTTTCACAAAACAACAAAGGATCCAATGTAAAGATCCAAATGAATACTTCAAATAAATATAGCCAACATTCTCAATAAAGTGTAAAGTATATCCCTCGCTAACTTGATTAACTGGCAAAGAATAAGTGAAATAAGAAGAAATATTAAGTTCATTTTAGTTAATAAAGTTATTTTTTGATATAAGTTTAAACTTATACCAAAAACACCTGAGATGTTTTAATGAAATCCTTTTAATCTATACGTATAATTTCAGAGCGAATTTTGTTGCATTATTAACTTCACTTTGTAGCTTTCAATCGAGCGTTTAACAGTTTCCTCTTCAACAGAGAAAAAGGGACGTTTTTTAGAACAAACAGCCTTTTCGCCCCTTAAGCCAAGACAGGACAATATTTGCCTTAGCTAGAATACCATTTTCCCTGGACTTTGGGGTGTTGTTTGAAGGAGTGGGGGCCTTGACAGGGCGCTTTGAGGGCTGACCCTCACTCTGCCGGGGACACGCCGCCCGCCGCATATAAATAAAAGATTACAGTGGAAAATCAATTTCTGAGCAAACTCATTAAAAATGCCCCTCGCCTTAAATGATTCCCATTTCCTTCCATTCAACCTGTTAATGCCCGGCTATCCCTGAGACCGAGCACCCCTTCATCCTCCCTTTACCTCCCTGTTGCTCCCCCAACCCGCACCCCCCCGGTGGAGATTACGTGCACAAGTCGTTTTTTGCCCTTTGATTTGCGCCGTTTCACAAATGAAGGTTAAGTTTGTTTAACCGTGCCGGATTTGCCAGTCATGTTAAAGCATATAATGTGGCAGGTCCTCGGTTTCACCGCACACCTCCGACACCCCCTGGCCTGCCTCCTCCCTCCCTCCCTATCTCCTTCCCTGTTTGCCTGGGCCTCTTCGGAGGGGGTGGGGGGGGGTCTGGAGGGAGGCTCCAAGGTTAAGGCTTACTGAGCCTGAGGAGGCCTGCAGTGGATCACGATTCAGACCCATTGACTAGAATGAGGGGACCAGAAGAAACATTTTAAAATCCCCCCTCTGGTAACAGGATTAGGAATCAAACTGCTGTGTTTTCCCCGGCGGGATGTTATGGTGCCGCCGTCGGTAAGTCGCCGAGGCGATGGAGCCAACGAACCGGAGCAAGATAAAGGAAGCAGTTGTTGTTTTTTAACTCTCTTTCCAAGCAACACGCCGCATTGTTTCATTCTCCTGCCGAATTACTGAAGAAAATATATAAATCGATGATGCACAACAGCGAAAGACACACACGCGCAGGAGTGCTTTCACGCGGCGGCGCCTTGGCCTCGTCTTCGATCAATACCTGACGAGAGAGGGAAAGTCGCCGGGGGGCCAAGGTGAGCATTGATCTCGGAGGGGGGGGAGAGGGGGGAGAGCCGTCCGGAGCATTCTAAGTGTGCGAAGCCAATGGGCACTAAACGGCGGAGGAGGGGTCCGACACAATGCACGGCCGAGCGCATTGTCTCCCGCCTAGTTGGGTCTGCAGCAGCCTGCCACGCTGAGGGAGAGGGGGGGAGAGGGGGGGGTATCTGTAGCTGCTCGTTGCAGAGGGACGCTCACCGCATCCTGTGCGGCGGACGGTCACCCCCACATCTCGCTTTGATTCTCGGTCTAGCCCGACGGCAGCCATAAAGCTTTGGAGAAGGAGTGGGTGGGGGGCAAAGTGTGTTTAGCCGCGCAGATAGCACTTCCTCCCTTCAGATAATCCCGCTGATAGCCGAGAGAGGTGTTCGGGGGGGCGAGCTTCAGTGACTCGCGCCTCGTCTGTGTTTGTGCTGGTTGAGACATTATTCCCTCCCATTGTCCACGGCCCCCCTTGAAGATTGTGCGGCTTTGAGCCGCGGGATGGAGCCGCGTGGCCTTGTGCTGCCTCAACGCGGTTCAGGTGCAAGTCTCCGCGGGCGAGACGGCATCCGGCGACAAACACGAAGCTGCCATTTCATTTCACATTTCCAGGTAGCCGACGGTTCATTGTTGCGCTGAAATGCCTGTAGGGCTGCAGACTAACAGAGCCCAGTGCTCCGTGGCCCTCCGTGGATGCTGGTGCCTAAAACAAGCGGCCCTACTGCTGCACCTGGTGACGTGTTCTAGTTACAACGAACATGACCTGTGCCGTTTGTTCTGCAGCAACTCGCAATCTCTGGAGGACGCCACTGAGCGCGCTCAAAGCGTCCCCGTTTACACTGCCTTAGTGCAGCGGGGTCATGGAGGAATACGTCAACCAATGAGACAGTACGGCTCTTTTATGTGCTTTTAGTAGTTTGTAGATAAGGAGTGAGCCCCATCGACTTCTTCTAACCCTTTAAGGATATTCTCGAATGGGATTCTAATAATAAAGGTACTTCTTACTGTTCCCCCCTCCCAAAGATTGGGTGCACATTGTGTTGGAAAACAAAACTCGTAATTAGAAATCGGGAATAGTGAATGCAGATGTGTTTCACCGCTGGTTCTGTGCTGCAACATACAGCGAGGGAAAATAGTTTGTTTTGAGTGCAGAGGTAGAAGGAGCGAGTGTGTACCAAGGAGAGCAAAGTAGGTACAAAGGAGAGCGGAATACCGGGTGAGCTTACGCGTACGTGTGTGTGTGTGTGTGTGTGTGTGTGCATTGAGGCATGGTGGTGAGAGTGTTGTGTTTCACAGTTTTTTGCCATGATGCACTGCTTTATTATTCTGCACAAGGGGCACTTCACATGCGGAATGGGTTCTCTTTGATATCGACAGCAGCTTGAGGGAGAGAGTGCACTCAAAAACAGGCGCGGGCGAATTTATTCTGGGAAAAAAACAGATAGTTGTGTACTTCCCTGGCAGTGGTCGCCGCACATGCGAAGAGCCAACCGCTTTGATGCTCCAGCGGTGACACTCCATGCGCTAATGAAATATGGTAATTACAGCCACATGAAAGCCCTCGTACACGGAGCCGGAGAAAGGGTGTAAAAAAAACAACAAATATGACTTTATCCAAAGATACCCAGTGTGATTAATTCTCCTTTTCGTAAACATATATTTTATGCCGTTCACTTGCGACAAAGCAGCGTGGGCCATCAGTTGACCCGGGAACTGGCGAGGGGGGAAAGGTCCGCTGATTAAGAACCCCATTGTTCCCTTTCAATGGTTCGCTGGAGATCTCGGTGTGGAAAAAAAAAAAAAGAAGGACCTCCGGAGGGTGCTCTGCGTGCCGCGCACCGCCGCTTTAATTTAGGCCCGTTTCTTTCACAGCAGCGGATCTATTATTTGTTTATTTGGAATTTACCAAACCTGGACGGCAAAAGTGACTCCAAAGCCCAGACCTCGGGCTCCATCCGACGCCCCAGTAGGCCCATTTGTGGAGAAAAACGTAACTTGATTGTGGGAGGAAAGAGATCTTAAACTTATTACGTTTAAAGTTTACACAATGGAAACCGGAGCGATGTTTTCCAGTCGAGCTCCGACGGCCCCAGATGTCACCCGGAGAAACACATCAGAGCTCGCATGAGAAAGGGCCACAACTCGATATGCCCTGGAACACTTTTTTTGGGGGGTGGAAACGGAAATGGTTGCATGACTGGAAGCGTAGGGGCAGATTTGCATGGATGGTAAATTTGGGCAGTTTGATGTAGATGAAGGGGGGACGATTTGAGGAGGCTCGACGGAAGCATGTGAAAAGTCGTACCCGTCAGTATGAATTATATCTTTCTGTTCTTGTCATAACTCAATCTCTTGCAACCCGTGAAGAATAAATAATGAATCTAGAATATTCTAAAACACTTAGTTGCCATGTTTTGTCGGCCAAAAAGAAAAAGTGTATTCTTGGAAGACGCCATAAATGGATTTTAACCTCAGCTAGGTGCAATAAAGTCTAAGAATATGAAGCTGCATCCAAAGTCCACTTAACCTACATTTTATTAAGAAAAAAAGCTGAAATTCTCCCTGTATACTTGACACAGAAAGAGGTGGAGTGACACGGCGCACTGCCTGTCTCAGAGGAGGTGGACAGACAGACAGAATACAAAGGGGTGGAGGAGGCTGTGTGTTTGACCATCAGTGTTTGCTTTCAGTCAGACGCCACAGCAGTCCCCCATCCAGTCACACACACACACACACACACACACACACACACACTTTCGCCTCGCTGACCCGCTCTCCTGAGGGACGCAGACCTCCACCCTCTAGAGGTCAGGGAGAAGGTGGAGGTCAAATGGGCTCTGATAAGTCCTGCTAATGGGACGGTGTCCGTGTGCGTGTCTCAATGGGCCTGTCGGGGGTCTGACCAGCTAACTGGGGCTAAGTGAACAAACACACGGCGCTGCAATGTGCCGGTCCACATGAGCACAGAATGCACACACACACACACACACACATATGCATGCATGCACACTCTTTAAGGTCAGAGCACAGGGTGAGAATTTTAAACGGCCAAGCTGGGGACATCAAATATTTTCCTTCCCATCACTATCAATCAGCGGAGCACCTGCCTGAAATCTTCAAGTGTGTGCGAGTGAGTTTGTGCACGCAGGAGGCGGCGTGGCTGAGGAACACATAGAGGCCTAGCTGACCATTACACGCCCAGTCAGACAGACCAGCGTGTACACAGACAGACAAGATAGACAGGGTGTGTGTGTGTGTGTGTGGGTGGGCGCCGGAAAAGCGTTTTAGGGGGGGCGGACCTCAGCCACTCAGATAGGGGGAGATCACCGCCTCGCCCTGCGTCTCTCACACCACCTCGTCTCCTTTTTGTGCGTTATCGCTCTCCTCCAGGTGTATCCAGGTAACTCCAAGGCCGCGGCGCTCTTAAAAGCCACGAAAGTCAAGGTAACGGGTAATTGCGGAATGGCACTCGTAAAAAAAAAACAGCCTGTTTGCCCACGGCAGAGCCGCGCCCCCCTCGCTTCGGCCGCCGAGAACGGAGAGAGGCAGGAAGCGACGGATCCTTGGACGAGGTCACACTTTTTTCTGCCCCATTCCGTCTACTTTCTTCCCCTTATTTAATCCCCACATCGACCCTCACTCGTCCTCGGCCCCTGCGTCCGCCTCCCTTACTTCCCCCTCCTGCCAGCCCTTTATACGGCAGTTCCTCTTATTTTTTATCATCTTCTTCCCCCACTCCGCCTCTCACCGTCTTTATCTCTCCCCCCCACCAGCGCCCATATATCTCAGACTTTATGAGTAACTCCGGCTCCCTCCCTCTTTTAATGTTTGATTCCAGGTGATAACAGGAGACCGGAGAGATGAGTTTGACTGCGCCGGTTAATGTGGTCAAAGGGCAATGGCCAGGCGGGGGGGGGGGGGGGGGCGCGAGGGGCCCGGGCGCCATCAGTCGGTCGGTCTGTCTGTCGGTCGGGTCGGTCCAAAGACAGAGAACCGGGCCGCGGTCCCCTTTTGGGCCCCTTTTCCGGGCCTGAGCCAGGAAAACACATTGAAGCAATTGTCCACACCCGCGCGATGAGTCATTATCTGACAATCTATCAAGATATTGATCAAGAGTTTGTGTATCTCTACCGTCACATGTACTTACCCTATGAACGGAGATAAGATTACCTCCTCTCTCTGCACACGGGCCAATAAACACGCCGGCCGGCTGCAAATACGCTGTGTGTATATTTGTACACATAAACGAAGCACGTTGTATACAGGCAAACATGTACGGCACACATGAATGGATGTGACCACACACACACACACACACACACACACACACATACAGTTCACTGTCAAACAGTCACAGTCTATCTCCTCACTTTCAACAATCACTTGTTTGTTTCACACTACAAACAAACAACTCACTCCGGCGCATAGTGGTCATTGACACGGACTCCACTCCGGCTCCTCCATCTTTTGCTCTCTTGTCCTCCCGAACCCCTTCTCCCTCTTTGTCCATCGCTCTCTCTTCCTCCCTCTGTCTCTCTTTGATTTCGTCCCTCGCCCTGCTCTGGCCATTATAAATTCATTGTATGCCGTGGTGGCTGATTGAAGTGATGGGCTGATTCCTCAGAGCTTCCTGCCTGATGGAGGGTGCTATAGCAAATAGCCCAATGGGTCTGTTTAGATAACACTGACCTCTCGCAAACCACCGCCACGTCTGCCGCGAGTGAGCTTTGTGGGATTCACTGTCATTCTCGACTGGAAGGACGAACGAGGGAGGGGGGGGGACATTGGAGGGGGGGAGATCGGGAAAAAAATGAAGAAAAGAAAGACGAGAGGTGGAAAGATATGGATGGGGGAGCCGGGGGTTAGAGAGGGAGAGTAAAGGGGAGATCTCGGGTGAGCAATGATTTGAAGCGTATTGTAAACTCCCACCTGCCCTCTCCATGAACAAAAGTGTTAGCCATCATCAGGGTGAATTGTGAGGGGAGACAAGAGGCCGCTGCGTTGGTCCCCCTGATCTGCATTCTGCCCGTTGGGGTTACCAGGGCAACGGGTACAGTACACCGAGGGCCGAGGAGGGGGCATGGAGAGGGCACTCACCCTTTTTCTTGGAAATGGATATTCATGTCTTTGTTCGGCAGGGGGTTACGATCGTGTCGATTATGAAGAAGAAAAAAAAAAGAAACAAAAAAGGAGAAAATCTTGTTTAAGCGGCACGGCCGGCGAGGCTTCACCCTGCCGGCAGACCAGCACCGATGCACCGGTGTTCACCGACAACATGCAAAGCACAAAAAAAACACCAAATATTTATTTTGTCTGGATATCATTTCTCGATTACAGAGACATTTGTTTCCCAGCGTTTGGCGGTAGTTTGTTCAGACGCATGTAGGAAGCATTTATCTGCGTCTATATCGGCAGGCCTTTGTTTTTAAGTGCCCACTTTATAATACACATCGGGACACACGTGCACCGTCTTGAAGTGCGCAATTAAAAAAATTATGTCCCTCGGCATTATGCAACGCTTTGCACACACCGTCTCCGTCTTAAGACGTCTCGGGTAACTGCGATGTATATATCTTTTGAATGGCTGCAGGGCTGTAAAACCTCATCGTAACTCCCGCATGTGACAAGATGTTTTGCAATCGCACCATTAAAAGCTATTGACAGAGCAAGGGGCCATATAGGACAGAGGAGGACAGGCAGCGGTTAGTGGAGGTGGCGCGCTCTCCTGCTCTCCTGACGCAGCACTGAAAACAAGGCATTCCTTACTGCAAGGAGTGCAGCTGCCCTAAGATAATGTTGTTCTTTAATTAAACTATCTCTGCCGTGTGCGCGAGCTGGGGAGAGAGGGCACGGAGGTATGGTAACCTCGCAAAACAATGCATGAGGAATTTGGAGTGTAGTGAGTTCTTTGTGTGACCGCGTTGTCTTGTGTGTGTGTGTGTGTGTGTGTGTGTGTAATTGGAAGTAGAAGTGTGTGGATTGATAACTTGTGCTTGTACACTTTCTAGACCGATCGCCAATTAAAACAAGCAGCCACGCCGCACAAAAACAAAACTGACTCTCGCTATCAGTTATGAATCAGCCATCAGAGCTCATTACAGGAATCAGGTGATCGACCTCTGAAGGGGTTTCGCTTTACACAATTAAAACCTGGAACCAAATACGGTCCAGATTAAACAGCCGCCACTGTGGTCTCAATGCGTTGTGAAATAAGACTTTCCGTTCATGCATTACCCTGATTATTGCATAATCACCATCACTAACTGGTTGATATATGTTAACTATATGTTTCATATAGTTTTTGTAGTTTTAATATATATTTAAACAAATAAAATAAAGTAATAATCTATATATTATAGTCTACATTATGTCTGTTTCAAACTATTTGCAGTATGCAAATTATCCCCTGATCCCGGAAAAGGGCTGAATTACATTTAGTCAGCAATAATCCAAAAGGCTTGACAGAGCTGCCTTATTTACTTCTTATAATTAGTAACAATATTATTGCAGGTGAAACCTACGTGCAGGCTAAATAGTCTCTTTATGAAATGACCATTCAGAAATCTCTTCATCAAAAAGCCTCATGTTGATCCACAACGGCTGAAATAGTCAAATATAAATAATTCAAACGTTGCTTAAGGTTGGTTTCCGAGGAGCACCGACACCGAACGGGCCGGTGGTCGCGGAGGGTAAACCGCGCTGCCGTCCACTCAAACGGGGCCGTGACGCGAGCGGGTCCACCGTCCCTGCACTTCAGCCTGCCGTCGCCAGGGGGGGGTGTGAGTGAAGAAGAATCAGAGGACGGAGAAGCGCAGGGAAATCGTTGGAGGGAAGAAGAAAAAAAGAAGTGAAAGTCACCCCTATAAAGAAGTGGATGAATAAATAAATAACATGTAGTGGGCAGAGGCAAGTAGCGAGCAAAGATAAGAAAATGTATATCTAAAATTGCCACGGTCTTAAACTATTTTATCTCACGTTTGGTTTTTCTTCGTGGTTCAACCAGTGAGAAAATTAATCGTATAATGGAAAGTGTATTTGGGGGGGGGGGGGGGGGGGGTCGCGTGAAAAAGAAAAAAAATGTCATTTAGGATTCAAGATTTTCCATTTGGCCGCCTGAAAGAGACTTAACGCCAATTGTCCCACTGGTCACCTCGATAGAATGCAAATGTGGAAGGTCTATAGGGGCCTGGTGCGGGAAAGCCATTGATTTGGGATGAATACAGTGGCTACTCTCAGGCTCTTCACAGTTATTAGGACTAATAGAGAAACATAAAATAGTGAGAGAGAGGCGCACAGATCCGCACAAATGCTCTAAATAGCGGCCTACTCCACAGGCCTCTCGGAGAGTTTGGCTTGCAATTTGCATTCCTTTGTGTGACAACTTGTAATCCTCCCCTCAGCATGCCAAGAAACACACAACAGATTTATTGTCCCGGTCAACAAATCGTTTAAGTCATCCCAAACCTATTAATGCCTAATGCAGTGGGACCCGACCCGACCCCCACCCGCCCCCTCCATGCACCGCCTCGTCGAATCGAAACCACCGGAGGATGTCCAACGCGGATCCGTGCTCGCGCCGGGTCCAGATCAAATAGATGGATGGACCGGATCCGGGAGGCGGGGGGCTTTGTTGGGGCCCCTATCCAGACAAGATGCACTTTATATCATTTGGGAGCAGCTTGGGAGGTTCAGCGGGACAGAGGCCGAGGCTCAGACGGCTCTGTGTCGGGCGGGTGGGGAGGTTTCCGCCGCCGAGGGGCCACACAGGCTGCGCCGAGACTTGCCAAGTGTTAACAGCGCATGTTCGTCCCAGCTAACCCAGAGTTTGATCCTTATTTTTACCCTCATGCATTCCTGTAAAACGCGCGAATCGAATGTCCAAATTGGGATTCATTCCCCGTTAGAATGAAGCCTTTCCGTGTTGTGGTTCATTTTTTATTCTCGCTCACCGTTTTTCAAACACGAGGCAGTGTCGCCATATCTTCAGTGAATCATCGCGCGTCATATTGTTTTTGGACAATGACCTCAGCATGGCAGTTGTTGCGTCCTGTTATTATATTTAATGGAGCGCGACCACATCCTCACGTGTCCGCAGGAAAACCATAACAACACAGTAGTTTGGCTCGTCTGTGGCAGGCGTGGACCGACTGCTGTCTGTTTGTTGGGGGGGGGGGGCAGACAGGACGATGCCGTTTTCTTGTCACATCTTTAGAATCGTGCTAAAAGTAATTGTTTAGTTCACTTCAATAACAAATAAAAAACACATTTTAAAAATAGCACACGAATGGAAGCAGCCCGTATTTGCTCCTTGGGCAAACGGAATCGGATTGTTGAGTCGAAATAAACGTCAATTGAAGTGGGATTTTTTTTTTAAACGGATAATAAATTGGGAGAGGAGCGTCAGAAAGAGAGACCGCAGCCCATCTGTGTGTCTCGGCCTCGCACCGCAGGACTCAAACGCGAGGTCAGCCCAGAGAGGGGGGGGGTTCTCCATCTCATCTGCCCGCAAACACAACAGGCCTTTGATTCGTTTGTTTGGACACACACACACACACACACACACACACACGTTGTCTTTTTTGTCCTTTAGCGCATACCACACAAGGCGCACAAGCATCGTGCAGGAGAGGAGGCGCAAATCGCACGAGGAGCGGCGCATCCCGCCGCACGTGCAGCCAGCAGCAGCGGCAGCAGCAGCAGGCTCGGCCTGCGTGTCCCCGACGGGGACCGACGGTTGTCCGTATTTATAATTATAGATGAAGTCAACGTTCGTTTTTAGCAACAACGAAGAGGAGCCCGTGCAGCGACGAGCATCGACGTGTACAAACAATTTAGTAAACAACAACAACAAAAAGAAATTGTGTTAAAGGATGCGGATTTCGTTTCCGTAAACGCCAATTTATTTTTGTGCAAATTCAGGCAGTTTTCGTGACCGAATTTCGGTTTGTTTGAGTGTAAATCCAGAGGCAAGTTTGAGGCCAAACACAGCGCTGGTTGACAGCTGTCTGCAGCGATGCGGCCCTTATTAGTCCGCTCCACTAATGACACGAGGACTGCAGCCGCGTGCTTGTTGCCAGGCTGCAGCGGCCCCCGCTCGTTTGTCATAACTCCACTCCAGCGTTCAGCATTTCTCCTGCCAACAAAGGCTGATGTGGCTATTTAACAGCCATTTTCAAGGTCCAGCGGAGAACGGATTGAACTCCTTTTCCTCCCCCCCCTTTTTTTACATGCCCTAATCCGCCTTTAACCTAATTTAAACACATGCATACTGGAATAAAACAACATCACAGGTGAACGAAGGGGTTAAGAAAATAATTGTCCATTGTATCACGCTGCATCACGCAGTCAAAGCTGAAACACATGTTCTCCATTTCCATTCAGTCACTGACTGTGATTCATGGAGCGACTCCTGAGCCAGATAACATCAGCCATTACATAATTCTTAAAGACATAGAAAATGATATCTGAATGTTATCAGCTTTCTTGGCTTGACATTATTTATTTAAATAATAATCAATCTATTAACTATTTATTTAACATTATTCCTTAACATTCATTAAATGTAACTTTATAAAACAATACAATGGCTAGTCAAATAAAAAATACAATAAAAACCTTTCGTAACCATTATCATCAATATTATATTTCTAATCATAGCAAGTAGTGTAATTCAGAATGAGAACTGTTTATTTTCAACAGTTTATTGATAATTATGTACTACTAGTTGAATGGTGCATACCAATAAACGGAGTGCAATAGTGTGACACATAATTAAAGAATAAATGTTTTTAGAAAACGTAAAATTAAATAAAGTAAACAAATAAAAAATACAATTAAAACAAGTTTCTTGATAAAGTGTATTAGGTGTATTTTAAGTATTTTTAGTGTATTAAGTGTATTTTAATAAAGAAAATGCGCAACTGGAAGTTAATATTAAATTAATTATCATTACTGTCATCATCATCATCGTTATTACTTTTCTCGTTGTATTAAAATATTCTGAACCCCCCCCCCCACCAGAGAGAAAAGGGCAGCGAACATATTCTACAAATGTTTCCTTACAGAACTGACAGAGTAACTGATGTAGGTTTAAGTGGTATCAACATATTTTGTCACATTTCATTTATCTCTCTTACTCTTGTAAGTGACTTGTTGTCAACACGCCCTTCTGTTTCAAAAACTACTTCCATGAGTTTATTTCATTTTTAAACATAATTCCTCAGCTCTTGGCAGGATTTACAAATATGCTCCGCAAACCACCCTCTTTTTAGGCCAATATTCATTACAATAAAATATTAAAATTTCCAGCTTGCGAGGCAGTGTGTCCTTTTTTCTCTGTCATCTTTTCATTAACAACAAATATGCCTAAGGTAAAAAAACATATAATTAAATAAATAATTAAAGCAAAACATCTTGATGGCACCCACAGCTCAATATGCCGAGGAAGACCGGAGAAGCGAAATGAAGCGAGCGGCCGCAACGAAAGAGTCTTCCTTGGAAGAACCGAGGGCCTAAATGAAATACAAATGAAATCCGTCTCCCTGGAGGCGAACGTGAAGCCAGAATGACCTAAGCGACACCGGCCTGGTCTGAATACATTTGTCTGGCCACATGGCTCCCTGCACACATGCCCTTGGTTAGGTCGTCTCCTTCTGCGAGACTTCCCACAGATTCCCCGCGTAACTCAATCTGTCGCCAATCAATACGCTGCCCAGAGCCATATTGAATAAATACATTATTCAATCACTTGGAAAACTCTGCAGCATGCATCCTCTCTCTCTTTTTTTCCATCCCACCAGAGGAGGAAACCTGAATCAGAGTCCGATCGTGCGTGCTCTCAGCGGTGCTGCAAATGTTTAAAAAAGGAAATTAATTCAGAGGGAAAATCTCACGTTGGGTAGACCTTTGGCAGCGGTTCGTACAAGCTGCAACATGTGTGTTGTGGGGTGCTAGCAGAGACGCAGGTGCTTCTCCTTGCTCCTTGGGCCCACACCGTGGGCTGAAGGACGCCGCCATCCGCGCTCCCTCCCTCCCTCTCTCTCTCTCTCTCTCTTCTGGCCCGCTGCTCTCCCCTCCCTCCACTTCTCCTTCTCGGGCCTCTGATCAAAGCTGGCCTCCCTGCCACAGCTGCCCATCAGGGGGCTCCTCACCCTCACCTACAACAACACTGCCTGCTGGGCGTCCCTCTCTGATGCACACACATGGGTGCAAAAGGCACAGGGGCTGAAGCCAGAACCCACACGCAGATCGAGGCCCCCCCCCCTCCCCCATAAGAAGCAGAAAACTCTTATTAATTTCTAAGAAAAGAAAACAGCGAGCGGGACGACGGCAGGGTTTTAAACTTGAAATGACTCTCGGACACGTGTAAGCACGCCACAGAGAAACAACACGTCTCTGTTAGTGTGTCGGTGTGCCGAGGTCTGCACACGGATTCATGCAGGTTCATGTGTGACAAGAGACAGGGAATGTTAACCAGAGTACACGCTATATGCTTCTACTGAGCAAACACATTATGCGCTGGGAGCTGTGTTTTCCACATACAAACAGACACCAGAACAAACAAGCAGCGCAGCCTGCTTACACATGTAGGAGCGTATAAGTTCCACCTGTGAGCTTTTATCTGAAGGCCTGGTGCCCAAGTTACTTCCTCTTCTGTACTTGACCTCAGAACTCCTCTCATTTGGCATGTGCAGCCCAGATTACAGACACAGGACATACTTTTGGTCTGCCTTCCAGCGCGGCGTTTTCATAAACTCCCGTTTTTTGTTGATTTCTCTTTCTCCATCTTTGTCGACGGAGCGCGCATTGGTTCCTCTTTGAAGGTCCACCGCTCCTCTCCAGAACTGGAAGTAATCCCGTTAAAACATCTGGGGATGACTCAGCCTGCATATCAGATACACATCACGTGTGATTCATTATCCTGAGGTCGGCCTGTCCCGGGCAAATTGGACTTTGTATATTTTCAGACAGTCCCATGCATATACATGGGACCCGGCTGTGATGACACATCGGCCCCCGATGAAAGTGTTTCCAGTGTTTGTGTCCCGGTTCAAAGGGGGTTGACGGGTACCTCCGCTGGTGATGTGTCACAGGAAGCGCCTCGGGCCAATCCTCTCCACGCTCACCTGCGCCCCCAAGCCCCCGTCGCCCCATTACTCTGCCCACCCACCCCCGACTCCCAACAACACCGGGGTCAATTAACTAATCAAGTGCCAATTAAAGCATTAACTGCTTCCCGGAGATTGTGAGGTAGCGCTGCGGCGGGACGCCGGGGCAAGTGGCCACGGGGCTGAACCGGAGCGGGTTCAAAGGGGTTTGAGGTCCTGAAAAACACAGCGACAAAGAGGAAGGTCGGGCCAATGTTTAACTAACACCGCATGCTAACGGGCCCCGGAAAATAAAACGCCAGGTTCTCTGCAACCATTTGATTGTGCGTTCTTAACGATGAGTCAAAAAGGAATTGCTCAAATTGAGGAACAAACAATTGAGGCATTACACCTCATTTGTTTTTTTAATCACCTGCCACAAACACATTTTACTTTACTTTCTGGTCTAAATGGATAAGTATGTTTTGCGGTTTAGATTAAACAGCCAACGCGTTTAGACCGACAAAGGAAGTGTTTAAAAGTAATTCAAGTCTCCCCGATACCATGTGAGCCTCTCTGGCTGCAACCAGCGTGTACCGGACAACTCACGCAAGTTCAAATACTTAATGCGTGAGCCAACTCTCGCTGTGTCATCGCTCGCATATAGACACAACTACCGTTGACACCTCTGGCTCTCTGCTGAACACAGCGTCCTCTGTGTGAGCGCGGTTTCTTCGCCCTTTCTCCCACATTCTCCTGCTGTCGGCGTGGACTGCGCTTCACCCTTAAAAAACCGGTCAGAGTTGAAGGGAGAGTCGGCAAGAGGGAAAGCACCGCGGCCGATATCCACACCGCTACAGAGGGGTGAACGTACGGGACGAAGAGGGGCTGAGGGGGGGGTGGGGGGGCACATAAGTAGCGGTGCGTGTCCATGTGAAGCTCAAATGTCTCCCTTGTTGAGTCGGGGTCAATTTGCTCTCAGTTTCCTCAGTTTAAGGCGTAATGTAAAACCGCAATTTATTAAATGATAACACACACACACACACACACACACACACAGCCCTAAATCACTTCCTTACAAAGTTGTTGCAGTAATTTTATGGTTATTTTCAAATTGAATCTACTCATTAGGTTGACTTAGAAGGCGATACAACCTTTGTCGAGCCGGTCCGTTACCTCTACCAGTCCCTCACTGTGAGGTTCAGCCCTGGGCCCCCCCTCCGGGACCAGCTACAGCCCACTTTTCCCTCCACAGTGAGGACCGGCGGGCAGCGTCCCGGGCTCCCGCTCACCCCTAGTGTTTACCCGGGCGGGACGCCACCGCCCCTTTCAGCTCAGAGGGTTTCAGCCCCGTCATGACACTGCCGTCGGTGAAAAGAGCGAGGCGGCAAAATAAAAAGTTCTCGGGAGACAGGTGGGAGGAAGGACAGATGAGACGGATCGCAGTGAAAATATTGTCCGAGACCATCGAATGACGTAATTCTTGCTGAGTGAGTAGGTTAAGCTCCAAGACGCAAACCATCTCACCTTTTAGGCATTTCCCCGAAACAGGAGATAACTAATGTGGGGAAAGAGTTTTCATAAACGCTGTGGCTCGCAAGGCATTCGGGAAGATGTTATGCGAGACGGGCGGAGATGCAGGGCGGGGGTGGGGGGGTCACAGGGCCGAGGAAGACGAGGAGTTGGGTGGAATGTCCAGGAAAACAACAACGCAACACAAGTGGCTGCAACTGTTCGGCATTATCATCCCTTTTGCTGACAGCAACTGCTCCTTCTGCGCATTCAGTGTTGAGAGGGAATCTGAAGAATGGTGCCGCGAGGAATTGCAGATATCTAAGGCGATCCTTCACTTTCCCTCCCGTTAGCTCTCGCCGCCTGCAGCAACGAGACCATTTCTCAGTCCCACTCTGCTCGCGTGCCGCCGCCGCCACCCCGAATCAATTTTTTCGGAACCCGAAAATAAAGGACAAGCGCTTCTGTCCCATACGGCGGGCGGCGGGTTCCACGCTCCTGCTCTGAGATATTAAGACTCCTTTTCTCTCTATCGCTCATCTCTCCTGCGCTGGATGTTTCTTCTGGCACTCGGCTCCCCCGTCTGTGTGCATCAACAAACACATGAGGAGGAACCAGCAACTGTATTAACAGATGTCCAGAGTCAATAAAACACACACAAATCAAGCGTTGGACACATCTGTTGTGCTAATCTTTCTGTGTGGCTTTGTCGCGAGTGATGGAATCGCAGCAGCTCGGGCCAGATTAGAGGGGAAAGGGCAGATTACCCGGGGAGGGGGGGCTTTTGTAATGGATCGTAGAATGGAGATAAAGCCCCGGTGGGGGCCAGGGGACATGTTCCAGTCAGATAGAGGCAGTAGCCTGGATAAGAGCCAGGAATAAATGGCCTGTCACGTGTCCATTAGCTTACTGGTGAGAAGCCTCTCTTTAAAGTGTTTATTGAGCTATTATCCGAGTCGCATGGCTTTATTTACAAGGCAGATATCAATGACCGCTGATTAAAAAGAAAAGGGTGTCTGGATACAACTTTGTCTAAAGGCGAATACCATTTTATGTCACAATATCAACAAATCTAGTTATACAGGGAATTTTATGGAAACTAATTAAAGAAAATGTTTCGACAAGCAGACAAGTCTGAAAGTTGAGCAACGAACATCCCCACGTAAAAATATTTTTTTTAAAACACAAAAACATGCAGCCACTGTGGTGCTTAACGGACTCAGCGAGGATTATGCATTCAACGTGTCGCTAAACTGCGCTTAAAATCCCCAATAAACGTAAAGTGGCTGAGCAATTAGGCTGAAACAGCTCAAATGGCCGTGTCGAGTTTGTTGAACCACTGACGCACTGTGTGACATAGTGAAGTACTCTAGCTGCTAATAAAATATACATGAAAGACAGTGATTAAGAGAGAGAGCGAGGGAGGGGGACTCAAATCCTTTACAAAAACCTTGACAAACAATTATCACTGAATTATAGAGTGTAAAATATGAACCGTGACTAGAAGATTCCTGAGGCATTACGAGTCATTTCTTGCATGTTTTGCGATCTGTCGGAATCTTTCATCCGTTACGTTGTGTTATTTCTATACAAATTCTCTCAACATCATCGGGGCGTAGATTATTCCTTTTAATGCAATGTGCAACCATGTCATCATGTGGTTGCCCGACACGTCCACTCCAGCAGCCTCTTGCGTCACTGGAAAGTCAAACATTACCGGGGAGATTTAATTGGGGAATAAGCCATTATGGAAAGGGCCAGCACCGCGGCGACTGGGGATATGTGACAGGTCACGGAGGGTCTGCAGCAGCCGGTGATTAGAGGCGAGGTTAATGCTGTACCATGCTAATCCTCCATTTGTCTGAAAACACATCAAACGGGAACCTACAGCAAAACCCGACGGCGGTGAGGCCCTGCCGCAAAATGATGCTGAAAAAAGCAGCCAAACATCAAACAGATGTAATCAGACGGGGGTCGATAAGCATTCGGGCTCGGTTAATTCCCAACAAATTATCTAATCCAGATGTTGCACTCTTAGTGTAAACACAGTGCCCTGCCGGATCATAAAACAAATAAGCATGAAAAAGGTTTAAAGTTTCAAACAGAGCCTAACCCCGGACAGAGACCTCTCCAGTAAAAAAAAAAAGAGAAAAGAAGAGAAAAATCCACACCACACACACACACACACTCCCCCATCGCTGCCTTCTTGAAACAGGAAAATGTAAATATGGTAATATTTAGCACGTGTTTTAAAACAGATCGGTTTTCTCAAGTAGGGAGAAGCAGAGAGAGAGGGAGAGAGAGGCAGACGGGGAGGAAAAGGCCCACACACGATAGAAGGCCTCCCCTTATTTGTGTGTGTGTGCGTGCTGCAGCCGGTGCGATGTGGACAGACTGCGGCTTCCTCTGTTTGCACACAGCTCCACCGAAGAGCTCCGGCTCGGCGCTGATGGCTCGGAAACGCCAAACTGGATCTGTCACACTGCGAGTCCAGAGCGTCAACAACAACTTAACAATAAGAAAACACCACTCTGACTGGTCACGTTATCCGCCCGCGCGCCGCGGCCATTTTTCATGGTGAGAGAGAGAGAGAGAGAGAGAGAGAGAGAGCGGAGGGAGGAGCAGAAATGGAAACACATGGATGTGTTTAAGGACCACCAGGGAAGGGATACTTGTGCATTTTCGCATAAACCCTGATAAACTCCAAATATGTAATTACACGGGGTTTAAGGCTTGTCTGTTGCCGATTCATTCAGGAATTTCTGGTTACGTCTCTCTGAGAGTTCGGGTGTAACGGGGCTCTTTATCGTTCTCGAGTGGCGGATCTGCTGAGCCGTAGTGCGGCCGAGCCTTCCACACACAAACACACACACACACACACACTCAGCCCTGGCCTTGCTTAGTGTGAGAGGGCCATTGTCTCCACCCTCCCCACCACCTATTTAACAAGGCGCTGCGTTAAAGAAGAAAGCAGTCAAAAGAAATACCTCCGACTGCATAAAAATAAAAAGCCAAAGGAGCGGAGACGTCGTAAAATACCTGCAGCACGTTTAAAGATTTCATCACGTCGCAATATTTATAGTTCGATTCCTTGTCAGTGTTTGTAGCCAATTTGTTGAGCTCCAATAAATAGACTGGCCTATTTATCAGCGGACCACATGGCAGCCATTTATGGAGCCCTAACAAGAGGCAGATGTGTTTTGTATATGTTTTCACATGCGAGTTTGACACGCTGACAGGCCCGAGACAGATAGCTGAGGTGTACGGCCTCCGTCCCGAACTGCAGCGGCGGACGTAAACATTGTTGTGTGTGTGTGTGTATGTGTGTGGAATGGGGTAAACACAAACAAGCCTCTGCGGCCATCCCTGAGCAGTGTGCGTCTTCCCATGACAGCGCTCTTTGATTCATGCACCGGCTGAGTCCCTTTTGACCTGCAAGACAGACGTGCACCGAGGGAGTGTGCACCTTTCCTCCTGCCTGTGAGGCCTGTGCACGTGTGAGCGTCATGTCCATCACTGAGTGTAAACACAAACTCTGCCTGATGTGTGTACATTTAAAAGTGTCTATTTCTTTGTACTTACTTGTGTGCGTGTGTGTGTGTGTGTGTGAGTGTTGCCAATTACCCCAGCTATAAATACAGGATCCCCATCCGTCACTGAGTTTCTGGGTGGCTGCAGCGCCGCCATAATTGGTTTCAGATGGTCACCCAGATCTCTCTCTCTGCTGCAGCGCCATCACACCGCCTGTGTGTGTGTGTGTGTGTCTGTGTGAGAAAGAAAGCCGCAGGGAGAGAGAGAGGATGAGGGGGCAGGGGGGGAGGAGAAGAGAAAAAAAGATGAGTGACAGGGGTGAATAAATACTGAGTGAGCACAGGAATAAACAAGCAGACACTAAATGTTTTTTTTGTCTTGAGGTTCCAGTCGGGGAGCGTGGGAGGCCGCGCAGAATGTTACTCGTTAACTCAATAGAGGCTCATGGTTTGGGAACCTATGCTCTCATTGGGATGTGATTAATTAAAATCAAATGAGGTTCGAGAGACATAAATGTGGAAGAAAAATCACACATTTTCTGCTTTACGTTAAATAAAGAGTTAAATAGAGTTATAATATATTTGGACAGCTTATAAATGACTGTAATAGCATTCAATTAAACCACTATAATGCAAATATTTAACCGATAGATAGTTGGACAATTATTTTTAAGGGTAACATTACGTTTCTTAAAAAGGCTGTAATTTATTCAGTTGTAATGACTTGGCTTGGTATTTATCTGGTGTGTTACTGTGTGTGTGTGTGTGTGTGTGTGTGTGTGTTTTCCCCATCTGGTCCCAGGGGGATACTTGATCAATGGACATATTAACAATGAATTAGCAGACTAGGCCTATCGATTAACTCCGCAGAGGACACTGCGACTCAGTGACAGCTGGTGAGACGCTCACTCTGAACAGGTGGGATCAGAGAGGAATTACAAGCAACCAAAGACAAAACAAAAAGTCGTACCGGGAGAAATAACGGCTGAGTTATGGTAACGTGCTCTACCTGTAGTAGACATTCAGCAATATAAGGCAAATGAACGTCCTATCAGGGCTCGTCTGTTTATTTCATATCAAAGACAATATCTACAATAGTACACCCTCCACTTGTTTGTTAGGGCTCCACAATTAATCCAAATCTTATCAAAGCCGCAATACAGCCTAAACTGCAACTTCATCAGTCAAAGTAATCGTATTAGATTATAAAATCACTCAGCCCGGCTGTTTAGTAGGAAAGCAGTGAACGGAGGCCATTAGCTTCCTCGCTATGATACACCTGCTTACTGTTTATGCTCCCGTGTGAAATACTGGTGCCAAGTCACAGCGCACCGCTTCCCCTCCAAATAGGAAATGTGAGAAAATTACTTATGAACCTTTGCGTCGCCCACATTTGAGCATGCAAATATCCGCGCTGTACTCCCACAATGCTGCGCTCCCTGCCCGGCATCTGTGCTGGCCGCGGCTACCTGTTTGCACCGCGGCCCTGGGGAAGCAGTCAAGAGGATATTTTGGGCGGTGATGTAGTTTTTTTTCACCCACTCTGCTTTTGCGTTAACGTGGAAGCGGCTCGCCGATTATTACAGCCGTCCGGAGCACGCGGACACGCGGGAAGCCATTGAATCCCTCTCACCGGCGCGCGGGGCCCTTGTCCGGCGCCCTTCGTTTCTCGCACCGGGTGCTGCCGTGCCCTCGTGCGTGCCCCCCCGACCCCGTCCGCGCCGCGGTCATTACTGGCACGCTGCGGCTGTAGCTGGCTCTTTGCTGACGACAACAACAACAACACATTGTGAGCGCAACAACCCACGGACATCAACACCATTCCAACAGAGCTCGTCACAGACTGTTTTTAGGTAAAAACGGCAAAAGCCCACAATCAAAGTTACAAATAACAGCTGTGCCTCGTAAATCTACTTGAGGTACAGACGTCTTTTCTACCTGTCACTGAATTGTTATGCTACATGCTAGTTTTTGGATTTCTATTTGACGTGTTTGATTGTTTATTAATGGAAATAAATATTCGTTTCACATAGATTTTGTTTAAAGTCTTGATTAGAACTAAAGCCGCCACATGAATGTATTGATTAGGAAGTCATTGAGTGCAGGTAAAGCTGCGTGAAATGGAAAAAGTAGTTGATGATTTCACATTCTACAAAGAGAGTGTTTAATAAAAGGATTGGGTAAACAATAAATGCATCACTGGCAAAGTCAAACATTTAACAATCCATTTCTGTATCACTATTTCCCAGCATGCACTTGAGTAGGGGCAGAGAACACCCTGGGCATGTCAGCAGCATGTAACACGGCTGACTTCTACCAATATAAACAAAAGTATTTCATTTTAGGATAAACATCTGCGTTGCTATTGCTAATTTGATAAATTCCGTACCTATCCAACTGTGGGCTAGAAGACGCATCCAGGGGAGCTATAAATGAGGGTATTTCTTTACAAGCAGCAGCCGTAGCCGGGTCGAATGCAGTGGAACGCAATTTTACAGTATTATTCAATTTCCTATAATATAGTGTGACATGCTCTTATTTTTTATTGTCTGAATGGAAAGCGAGTGTAAAAGGAAGCTAAAATAACAAGCCCCGTATTTATTCTGGGGCAAATTTATTGCAATCCAAAACATCCAACAGGATCAGCGCTTTAAAAATGGGGAAAGTGAGTTGCTTCTACGACACGGAGCAGCGCCCGAAACTTAATGTACGCTCGGCTCCATAAATCACCGTGACATTTTCTACCGTGTCCACGGCGTCTGCCAGCTAGAGATACATCTGTGTCGGGTCGAGACGTCGCAGGCTATGCAAGTCGGTCTTCAGGGTGAACACTTGCATGTTTAGCCTCAGGAAAAGTGGAGGAGGGGGCGAGGGCGGCAAGGGCAGCGAGGGCAGCGATGCCAGCGAGGGCAGCGATGCCAGCGAGGGCAGCGAGGGCAGCGATGACAGCGAGGGCAGCGATGACAGCGAGGGCAGCGATGGCAGCGATGACAGCGAGGGCAGCGATGACAGCGAGGGCAGCGATGACAGCGAGGGCAGCGATGGCAGCGAGACCAGTGAGGGCAGCAAGGGCAGCAAGGGCTGCGATGGCAGCGAGGGCAGCAATGGCAGCGAGGGCAGCAATGGCAGCGATGCCGGACGCTGGCGGGAGAGTCGGGAAAGACGGAAAGGAGAGTGAGAGAAGAGGAGACAGAGGGGGACGAGGGAGGTGAAGGAGAGGACAGCAGGCTCTCATCAGGCAGGGCTGAGACGGCATCGCTAGGCCGCGGCGTGGAGAGCAGATGGGGGGGGGGGGGGGGGCGTCCTTGTGTAAATGGAGATGTACTAAACCTTCGCTAACCTGGATCGCCCCAAGATAAAATATTTATATATGCTATTGTGTGACGGAGCGCCGGGCTGAGGAGAGCCTTAATTTGTTTTCCCTCCCGGGTAAATTAATTCCCTCCCCATCATCAGCGCAGTGAACCCGCAGTGATTACTGCCCCGTCTCACTGTGCCCCCCCCTTGCAACGAGCACTCGAGAGACGGTGATAATGGTCAAAGTCCACCATACAATTATACTTCATCAGCTCCATACATTTCCATAGATTAAAGGTGAAGCAGATACACTTAAAGAAAGATGAACTCTGTCCCCCGCCCGCCTCGCCTCCCCTCTCCGTCTCCCCCATCGCTCCATTCTCTTCGCCGCCCTCGTAGCGAGAACAATTGCAAAACAAAGCACTCAAACAACGCACTGTACACGGAAACGTGTGTATCTTTATTAACCGTGTATATGCACGCAACGTACACAGTCTGGACGTACAAAGAAGATGCGCCGAGTGGACACCCGGTGACACGCGCGCGCGTGTGTGTGTGTGAGTGTGCGTGTTCTAACCATATGTAAAACACGGGAGTCGGGGGACACGCGGTGGGAGCAGATCGACCCTGATTGTCGTGCTATTACAGGCAAATGGCGACACTTGCTCGGCGGTCGACAGGGCATAATCATGTGTGACTAACGGCGATGGAGAGAGCGCTACAAAGGGAAAGCCGAGACGCTCGGGGCTACGGGCTCTTTGTGTCCCCCTCCCGCCGTCTTCCTCGTCTCTGGAGTGGCCTGGAGGGGCGAAGAGGAACCGGGGAGATGATAAAAAGATGGAAGCCACTCAAAGTTCAAGGCAGCGATGCCCCCTTTCATCTGTTTCAAGACAATCATGTTGGGTTTTACATGTACATTACTGCAAACTACCAATCTTTGCTGCAGAGAGGAGAGGCAGGGGAGGGGGGGAGTAGGGGAGGTGAAGAGGAGCGAGTAACTCCTGCATAATACTTTTCACTTCACTTCACGGCTTCTGTATGTGGAAAAGTCAAATATGAGTCAAAGGGCACATCTGCTGTTGTGTCATTTCAAGCCTGCCTGGTTTCTGCACAGCGTTTTATATTCTATGTAATACAGATTGACAGTTTATGGGCAACACGATGAGGAAACAATTCAATTTTGAAAAGGGCTCTTTGGGAAACTATATCTGTAGAACGCTACATTATTTCTTTACCACATCCACTCTGAGACAAAACATGAAAACACTTCGTCGGTATGATTTTGGGGAACGTTAGTTAACATTTAGGAAACTTTGTGTGTCGAAAGAGATTTAAGACTCGGGAACTAAACCGCGATCTCATTCCTTTCACATCTAAATTAAACGTGTAAATGAGATTTACATTTTTTTGAGGAGTGATCTCACAACTTGGGCAGTTATTTTTTCCTTCCAGGCCTCGTTCCACACAGCGTGCAGACACGGCATCACACAAAGTACCTCCAGCTGCACTCGTGACTCCGTCACGCGCCCTTGATGTACGCATCGCATAACTCAAGTCCAGCACCGTGAAGTAACCCCCGGTCTCGCTCCGTCCATATCTCACGGGCAAAAACAAAAGCCGGCGGCGGCGAGACAGAGGGCGGGCCGACCGCCGCTCGGCCCGGGCCTCGGGTCGGTCGGGGAGCCAGTCGAGTCGACCACACGCAGTCCTCGTCTCGTCCCCACCGCAGTGAGCGGATTACCAACCGAGCTCGCGAGTAAGTACAGGGCCGACGGTAAGAGCTGATTTGAAGCCGGTAAACGCGGCAGAACCGACGGGCAGTTAACCTGGACTGTAATTAGCTGCTGAAATCGACCGCGGAGGCATTGTTGTCCCGTGCTGCTCATGGTGACGAAGGCCTTCGAGGGGATATTTTTAAAAAACCCAAAATCCGGCGAGCAATTAGTCAAGTGAGAAAACTGCCGCTGCCACGGCGAGCGATAACGGACTGGTCGTGAGCGGTTGATGAGCGGAATCCGAGATCCCCGTTGAACAAACAGGGCTGAAACTGCGAGGGAAGCCTCTCCGTCCCTCATTCAAATCGCACGGACCGGGCCGGACTCAATGGCCGCCTTCCATTTTTTTAATCTTTCAAGCACGGTTGCTGTAGTCAGCATATTTTCGTGAGGAGATGCGAGAGGAGGTTTTCCCACTTTGTGCGATGGAGGCTGAAGGACCTGACTGATTCACGGTGACACCAATACGGAAGGGAGAGACTGTCTGATTTACTCTTTAAGTCCTCCTCTTGTCCAACCTTAATGAGCCCCCCCCAGCAGAGGTCATCGCTGTATTTTCGGGTTCGGTTTGGGTTAATGTCTAGAGCAGTGGTTCTTAACCTGGGTTCGATCGAACCCCAGGGGTTCGGTGAGTCAGTCTCAGGGGTTCGGCGGAGGTCGAGACACACACCCGACTCATATGATTCGTGATTACACGCCCCGCTTGGCCATCATTGACTGCAGGTGATCACGCAACATCGCTTGGCCTATCTGTACTGCAGGAAATTTGACGCGCTCAGTAGTCAAATTGTGACTGTCGTGATGGTACCTTCATACTAACTATGTCGAGCAAAAAAAGACCACAAAAGAACACAGACGTTTCCAATCTAAGCCAGTTTGCTGTATTTGTGCGCTATGTGAAAGACAACGTGATAAAGGAAGATTTTTTCTTTTGTAAGCCTCTTACGACAACGACTAAATCAGCCGATGTGAAGAAACTTGTGGATGACTTCTTCAAAGACAACGATCTTTCGTGGGATATGGTTTCTGTAGTTTGTTCGGACGGAGCTCCAGTCATGCTGGGAAGAAAGTCTGGTTTTGGTGCGCTAGTGAAAGCCGATGCACCACACATCATTGTTACTCATTGTATTCTGCACAGGCATGCGTTGGCAACAAAAACCCTGCCTCCAAAACTGGCAGAAGTATTAAAAATGATTTTAATGGTTTTGTTCTTTGAACACTGATGTTGATGCACGGTTCATTTTGTGCACCAGTAAAATATATACCTATGTTTTGAAATGTATTTTTCCAATTGAGAAGGGTTCGCTGAATGCGCATATGAAACTGGTGGGGGTCAGTACCTCCAACAAGGTTAAGAACCACTGGTCTAGAGAAATAAAAAAAATTTAAAAAAGCTCCCTGTCCTTCAACCCCCCCCCCCCCCCCCCCACCCTTCTTACTGTGTGCTACGCCCGGCTGCCCATCAAAAACTAATAACCTCAAATTTGATGCTGGTGTTGTCATTTGAAATTAGAAACAATCTGTGTCTAAGCCAAACTTGGCTGCGGTGAACTCTGACCTCCTTCCCCTGATCTCCCCCACCAGCAACTCCCTGTCCAGACTTGGGAGACCAGACTCTCAAAACTGCAAACTCCTTCTGCTTCCCACTGAACGAATCCCCTCTTCCCAGCCTCCATCTTTCTCCCCCCTCCATCCATCCATCTTTCCTCCCCCTCTTCCCCCCCTCGCCCCCCCACCCTCCCGTTTCAAGCTTCAGTCATTTTTAAATACAGTAACACAATCTTTGGGAAAGCTGATATAATCTTTTCCAAACCATAAAAGTCAGTCAACCAGAGAAACATCTGCACGCTCAAATTTAAAACAAACTGTCGGGGAGTCCGGTGTCCCTATAAAGAGGGAGCGGATCGGGAGGAGAGGTGGGAGGAGGGGCGGGAGGAGGCGAGAGAGGGGTGCACGTCCTTTTAGTGCTTGCCACTTGGCCTCGACTTAAACACAAACCTCTCTCAGGCCGTCCGGCTGCTCGCGGGGTAAAGCTGACTCACGAGTAATGATACCGTTCCTTTTTACTTCTGGCTGTCAGAGCTGCAAACTGATCGTTGCTGTTGACAAAAATGTTCAGCTCTTCATGTTTGACGTGATAACAGGCCGACATCAGAGCCAAAGAAGTACTCTTACCACCGCGAGGTGGTTTCTTACTGTTAATGTCAGTGATGCGGGGAAGGCAGGACTCAAAATGCTGACTTTCAAAAGCAAAAAGACTTTAATAGTCAAAAGGCAAAAAGGCCAACGGGCAAAAATGCACACAGGAACCGAGGCAAAAAGGCAGGCAGGAACTAGGAACTAGGAACATCCAGGACGATAGACAATGACGCGACAAGAGACACACACTGCTTAAATACACAGGTGGAAACAATCAGACAATCACAGGGGATGACAGGACAAGGCAGAAAGTGAAGTTACCCAGGGAGACAAGTCATAGTCTACAAAACTACAAAATAAGACAGGAAATAAAACCACACCGTACGTTCTGTGTGAGGAATAAGTAACTGGAAAGTAACCGGTAACAGTTGTGTTGTTGCTAAGCTGAACCTTAACTAAAACAACTGGCACAAAAACATCCATTTTAAAGGAGCTCACCATGTTAATATGAAACATGGGGTGTAAAAATACAATAACGAGGTTTAAAACTAGACAGTTGGACTGCGATGTCTGTCAAACTGTCAAAAATTCTAAATAATTTAGCTGTTAGTGATTAAACAACAATTGAAATTATTAGGATATAAAGGTTGTATTAATATATTCAAATGTTGGCTTATCGCCTATTACTGACTTTTAAAGGGGTGGACTTGGAACACATCGTAATGTAAGTAAATGCAATCTCTGCTAACTAACTAATGATTTACCATATAAATCTGTGATAGATTGCTCACGTAAAACTATTGAGCAACGTGTGTGTCGGCTGATCAGCTGAAAACCAGCAGGTCGTTTTCTGCACGAGATCTCACAATCATTTCTGTCACTTGACAAAAGTCATTATTTTTGACAAAAATATGCGTACAGCAGATTCACGGCTGGTGGCACCGTATCATTCACCCATAATCACCTGGATTGACCACGAGTACAAAAAAAAAAACACAAGGCCTGGAATGTATGCAGCATCATCCGTGGAGTGAGTACAGCTAAACAATCCGACGCACTTCAGTCCGACTCCCCAGGGTTTCTGGGTTAGAACGCCGCTGAAGTACACGTTGAGCGGAGTGGGGGGCGCACAGTGCCTGCTCCGCTCTGCCCCGTCTGTTTTGAGCCGAGTGTTGGATTGCTTTAATTGATTTAATGGGGGGGGGGGCACGGAGTCACGGTGGGAGACGGGGGGGGGGAGAGACACGGGACGCTTCAGGGATGTCAAGTGCGTCGCGCCACCTCAACTCGATCTTAGACGGCGCGCGTCTGCCGGCGACACGCGAAGGCAAACGCTCTCTCGCTCTGTGTAAACGCACACAGATCCACGCACGCTGCTAATGGTTTGAACAACACCCACAATGGCGTGATGAAGCCCCGGTGACGTGTGCGTGTGTCCACACACGCTGCTAGAGAGGGACGGGGTGGCAGCGGGCCGCGCTAATGCCACCCTGAATGGTGTGTCTAATTACTTGGCCCGGAGATTTAGCTTTTAGCTAAATCACCCCGCCTCCTGAAGAGCCTGTATCAACAGTGACAAGGGCCCGGACAATTACATCAGCCCTCTCCGCATCCGCCAGGTCCACCACTAACAATCAGTGGGATTCGCAGCCGCTTCATTGTTGTCATCCATCTCTCCCTGACAATGATGTTTTCCCTGCTGGAGAGAGAGAAATGGAGAAGATGGGAGAGAGGGAGGGGAGGGTCGCTAAAAAGAGGAGATGTGGAGAAGAGGCCAATATGAGAAGAGAGAGAACTAGAGAGGGAGAGAGTTGTCAGTAGAGGGCTTACTTATGTTAATGTTTGGCCTGCTGCTGTGTCGGCTGCTCGGCAGACCTCGGTGACAGCGGCAAGTGGAGAGAGCTGGTGACTTTAATTGATACTGGAGAGGGGGGGGATCGCTCAGCAGCCCACACTGCCACAAACACACAAACACACACACACAACCCCATTACAGAGAGTACAGTAGCCACCCACAGCACGCACATGAAAGCCAAAAGCCAAAACTTCATTCAGCTCTACTTAGTGGCTCTCACATGTGCCAACTGCAATGCGAGCAAAATGCAGAATAAGGCTCCTAAAGTGGCGCTTTACTTCGGATTGACGAACATTCCTCCCTTTTATTTTCCCCTTTTCATCCGCGCCAGTCCTCCTCGCTCGCACATGACGTGGCACACAACGCCGCGTACCTTTGCGGCGTCGGGAAAAGAGGTCTTATGGAGCACAGGAAGACGTGAAGTCAGAGGACCTGTGGGTCGCACGATAACCTTTGAACTCACAGGCAGGTCTTAAGTATCAGAGGTCGTGGGGAACGCGGCAATAGAGAGAGAACATTGTGAAGGGAAGCTGGGAGTAACTTACTGGAACCGTTGGGACTTAAGCACACATATATAATCACATATAACCGAGTCCCTTTTGAATAGCAGTTAATATATTTATACGACACTCATATAAATATATTAACTGCAATTCAAAGGGGACTCGGTTATATGTGATTATATATGTGTGTGTGTGAAGGCAGCGGGGAATAGTAGACCCACAATGTGAACTTATATATTAAGAGATAATTACAGAATCCAAGTAAACTTGGCAAATGCAGATCACAAAAATAGTATCAAAACACGAGGTTCAAATAATACTTTAAATCAGATATGACATTAAGATTGACAAAACTGTGTTTAAATTCAGGGGTGGAATTTTAGTGCGATAACTATGGACAAAGAAACGTGTAATTAAAGAGCTAAACTCCAGCTTTCTGTTTCCTACAGCGTCATAATAAGTGTACAAACGTTGGGGTTAGTTGTGTGTACCTCGCCGGTTGGATCCTTTGTAATGGCGCAGGAGTGATGAAGAAAACCCCGAGACACGGCGGAGCAAATGGGAGAGATGTTACGATGATCTCATGCTGATAAAAAAAAAAAACCTTCTTGAATAGAATTGGAGGTGAATGGAGAAGTAGCGTCAGAGGAATGAGAAGAACCCTGAGTGGGAAACGGACACTATGGGGAGCAGAGTGGTGCCAAGTGGGGTTGGATCACTCGACAACAGCCTGTCCCACCTTATTACCCTCCGAGCTCCCCAACCTCCACCCTCTCCAACCACCACCCCCCCCGGTTTCCCCCTGCTCTGTGGGGTAACACCACCCATCGCACCAACAAAAAGAGAGAGGGAGAGAGACAGAGAGAGAGAGAGAGGGAAAGGTGGGGTGCTCTTCACATGGAGGGCTTTGCAATCACTGCGCATATTTTATGGGGTGTCATTGTAGCAGACGTCTGTGGGTGTCGATCACTAATGGGATTACTGGGAGAAATCGAACAAGAGGTAAAACGCGGCTATTAGATGCTGCACGGCCCTTTCTCGCACCGCTTTTTTTTCCCTCCCCGCACAAGATAATTGGCAAAAGGCAAAAACATGGGGAGTTTGTAGATGGGACTTTGCAACAGCATTGAAAAAACGTGATTTACCCGGAGGCCGGCGAGTCAGAACCACTGATGGTGGAAGTGGAAGGAGGAATGTCCCAGAATGCAAAGCGCACTCACACAGGAAATCACAACTGGGGGTTAAAATGAGTTGAATGAGAGACGGACCGAATATCTCCAGGAAGGAGATGAAAATCACCTGTCATTGATACAGGGTGTGGGTTGGGGTGGGGTTGGGGTGGGGTCAGGGTGTCGGGTGGGACGCGAAGAGGAGGAGGGAGGAGTGAAAAGTGGTGCGCCTTTGGAGACACCCCGCCCCTCCTGATGTTAAGGGGCTGCTCCCAGAGGTCAAAGACAACCAGTCAACAGGAGCTGGTCCGCCTAGTTTTCATCTCCCTCCCTCCGCTCCCCCTCTCTCCCCCTCAGTGCTACACAAAAGGCTTGTGGAGGGTGGGGGCGGGAGGGGGGGGCGTGCTAGGTTAGACTGGTTGAGAGAGCGGCATGGCATTTTAATGGTGTTGGAGAGAGTGAGAGGCGAGAGGTGGTGGTGGGGTTGGATGGTGGTAGAAGCAGGGAGGAAGCTGGAAGCCCCCCCCTGCCCTCCCTACCGCCCCACCCTTCTCGCGCACACAAACGTACACACAGAAAACGCACATACGCGCAAGCATGGCAGCATCATTGTAGAGGGCTTTTTATCTGAATGATTGCCCTCAATTAGATCCCTGCTCAGAGTGGGTGAGAACAGACAGCTATCCGGAGGGGTGAGGGGAGAGAGCGGGGGGTGGGGGTGTGAGGGGGGCAGATCAGTGGAAGACAGGAGGGGGAGAGGGGGAGTCGGACGAGGACTCTTCCTCCTCGCGCTGACGGGAGACAAAAAAGGAGAGCGGGCCGAACCGGGGCGAGAGACCTTGAAAATACACAATGAGAAAATAAATACTACATCATCAATAGAAAAACTAGGTAGCATTTCTGAGGAAGTTGTACCTGCACCGTAGTACCTGGACAAAGTACACGTGTACACGTCGGGACAACAAAGAACACGGGAACTGGGATCGGTCCGCTTCGTGCGGGTTGCTGACATTCTGATCGCTGAAATAAACCCGCGCCTGGAATACAAATACAGCTTGTGCAGAGAAATGCAATATTGATTTGTGTGTATACTTTTTTTTATGCTTTATTCAAGACATTCGCCCGCAAATGACGTGTCTATTTCACTTTCAATTACCAAATTCCTGAGTCTCAAAACCTTTGACTACCCTCATTGTTGTTAATAAAAGCCATGGCTATACAAATAGCAATTCAAAAAAGTAAAAATACAATTTGAGCAATAATTACATTTCGTGGAATATGACGAGTTATATAAAAAGGAAAAATATTTTTACGATGAACTTCAAGCTTTAAAATGTGTGCTTTAAAAACAGTTTATCTTCCGTTGACTCTCCGGATTAATAACATGTCTGAAGATAATAAAAACAGATGAGCATAAGCTGCTTAAAGGTGCGACAACTTTAGTACCTTAGCTGGCTTCATGTGTGCACATTACTTCCATCCCAGTCTGCAGCACAATAACACACACACACACACACACACACACACACACACACACACACACACACACACACCCCCTGTTGCCCACTAAAGCCCAGTGTTTACTCGGTTTTGTTTTTAATCACAGCGAGCCTAAACTTTAGATCTAATTTTCCACTCTGCATACACCTAAACACCAACACAGACACATAGAAAGACACACAAACACGCACACAGTACACACACACACAGTACACTCGGCTCTACAATTACCCCTCAATTAGAGATAATAACATGAACCACTTCCTGACCAATCACCTGCAGCCTTGCCATGACTCACGCGGTGTAGCTCAACAACACACACACACACACACACACACACACGCACGCACACGCACGCACACGCACGCGCATACGCCAGCACGCACACACGGGGTCAGATGGTTTATAAAGTTGGTGGTGGCAGCAGACGTGGTCGGTTATTCCGTCTGACCGCGGCGTTCGGTGATTTTCTCCGTATCGGGCAGGTGGAGCGAACGCTTTCTCTCATTTCACGGAGACAAATGTTAGCGTTCTGTGGTTTCCTGTGTTTCCTCTCGCTCACCAGCACACAGACACGTTTTCCTGGAAACACTGAAATAACCTTTTCCGTCTCCGTGTCTCCTTCGCGGGCCAGAAAGAGACTACAGTCGTCTCAGCATCGTGATTCTCCCCCCCAGGCCAAGTCCAAGTCCAGCAGCAGAGCCCCCACAGACCCCTGGATTCAGAGGCTGCTACCTGGAGGACATAAATTGGTATTTAATAGCGAACCTTATTCCCACTGCAGCCATTTTCAACTTAAGCAACGCTCAGGCTTGGAAACCAGAGCCGCCAGAATAAATGACATCAGCTGAAAATCACACAGATTTACCACTACGAACAGCAGGCGAAACAATTTTGTCCTCGTGATAATCAGATATTTTCAGATTTGTAAACATGAGGTATTTGGTGTACAATGTAGCCACAATGTTCCTGCTTCTTATACATTTTCCAGAAAAATATACTTAAAAATACAATTTGGACATCAGCTAAGTAACAGTCATTTCTATATCTCAGGTCCAAAGGTTTCTGAAAGGGGAGAAATAGATAGAAGAGTTCAAAAACTCCTGTAACATCTCAAATATGTGATTGGGATTCATTATGATGCGATCAAGCTCTGTTTGGTCAAAATTAGCATTTGGTGAAGGTACGAACTTAAAGAGCATCTTCAAATTATTGTTTTTTTGACTGTAAGAATTCAACAATAAATGGCAGGTAAACATTTCCCAGCATTATCAAGACAACATAGAGAGGAGATAATGAGTTGTTAAAACTTCCCCAAACTCACTCTAAAACAACTTATAACACATAATAAATAATAATAAACACAAACTAATGAGGCCAAGCTTCTGTGGAACCCACTCAGAGCTGTTGATGAACCAGAGGAATAATAGGAGACCGTTTTATCTTGTTGTGGTCAAATGATCAGTGAGGTTGTCATTATGTAGTTTTTTTTTATCCGCTATAAGAGCAGGAATTTAAATGTATATAATGTAATGTAAATGTAATCATTTTTAATAAATGGTAAATGTTAATAAATTAAGTCGCATGTTGTCCATTAATTCGTCATTTACCAGATAACGTCATGAAGTAAAAGGATCTACAGGTCTGTAGCATACATCACACATGCTAAACATATTTGTTTGGCTTTAATCTGACAGGTGACAGGACACCCAACGTCAGCAATGGAGGGTGAAAAATAAAAGCGTATATAGATCAAAGGCATAGAGGCACGATGGGAAGCTCACAATCTGAGCCAGTAATAATGTGTTGGGAGATTTGCACTTGAAAAGGTGTGACAGTTAAAAATACATTGGATTTTAAATGACATATTATCTGTTTAGATATTGGTTCAACAGCTTGAAACAGCTTTATTTCAGCCACTCTAAACAAATGCAGTAGGTTGAATGATGGTCACTGAAATAGACCAGTTCAGTCTATACACAGTTTATTTAAAAGCCACGATCCTGCTAACATTTTAAACATATAATCTTGGATATCAGTATAATTAACGTAGTAATTCAGTCAATTATCCTGTAGGTCTAAGGTTTAAACCAATTTTTATAATTTAACCTGACAGTATATATTATGTGGCATAAACATTTGAATGGAACCGCTGCTCCAAACTGAAAGCTGCTCCGTGCAAACAGAGCCACGGCTTTATAAAAATGAAAGGACATTGAGCTGAGGGTGACTGCGGGTTCATCTTTCCACGTTTAATCAAAAATGCTGTTCAAGGAAATGGCTGTCGGAGCGTACAAGTGGTCAAACCGAACATCAACTTAACAAACAAATCGGTGTACTTTGATTCCAGGGTAGCAAACTTACATATTATTTAGGGGGGAATTTTTGCTCCTACTGACTGAAAACCAGGGGCATTTTATAAGAAATTGGGGGCAATCGTTAAAAATAATAAATGTACTTATTTGGGCTTAACTGTCAATTGTTGTCGCTGACGGCAAGTTCGAGTGCCTCGAGAATCTTGCAAAAAATGGGTGACGACGGTGCTTGGATTCCTTTTTTGAACCTGAGATGGTGACGGAGGCTGGATTTGCTCTCCGCTCACTCACAAGTCTGATCAGGTAGCGTTCCTTTTATTTAAAGAACGTTCGATTCTTCTCGCACACGCAGCATGATGGTGCACTTCTACACAGCAGCATGGAGTCCATCCTCTGCTGGTAGACCTCCCGCCACAGAAACATTTTTTTCACATTGCAGTGGTTTCTCTCACCATAGAAACATATGGACATACATACGTGTTTGGACATACTTATCTGTTTATATTGTTTATTCTTGATTGTATATTTTGAATTCTTGATTGTATATTTGTTATCTTATTTTATTCTTCTTCTATTGCACCAAGGTGGCAATATATGGCTTCTGATTCTGATCAGTGAAGGCGAGAATCAAAAACATTCTATGGCAACTGGGCCGGGTCATAAAGGCTACGATGTTCTTGACAAGTTAACTAAATTGTAATTATTGTTTGAGGAAATTATGGGAGCATTTTTTGCATTTTTAGCGGCAATTTTGCCCTTTGCCCTTGTGTATTTACGACACGGTTTGATTCTAAACGTACAGGAAACCTCACTAATTACTTTCCACTCACGCTTTGAGATGGACTCAATGAATGAAAAACCGACAATCATCCGACTCCGTAAGAGGGAGGAAAGAGAGGAAACGAGCTGCTCAGAGAGTCAGTTACCATGGTAACCGACCCAGAGTTTAAATTACCCGTCTTTTTAGAATTGAAAATCCCCGGCCCCCCTCATGTCAGGGTTAACTTCCAAGCACTGAAGGCGACCATCGCCTGCAGATGACTCGACTTTAAACCTCCAGCGGTAGAAATGATCGACCCGAGAGGCCTCTCTCAGTCAGACGCTACCCGGGACAGCGCCGCACGCCACGTCCCATGCTGCTACGGTTAGCCCGCCGCTAACGTGCTCCGGGTGATTCTCACACACAATCAAACACAATAACGCGCACACACACAGTAACCCAAAAACCAAACTCATCTAAATGTCTGCAGAGGGATACGATACTGAGACAAATGCTCAAAGACGCGTACCCCCCCCGGACCCTCGCGCTCATTGTATCATATATAAAAGGTTAACGGATTGACACCATCACACCAGCAGAGCCCCTTTCACACTTAATTACAGGCTCTCATTTCCCCTGCCGAGGGAACAGGTGCAGGGGGAGAGGGAGAAGAGTTCAGGCCCACTGTCTCCTTGGGCTTAGGACCCTTTCCTGGCTCTGAGAGGCCTGTATTGACGGAGACAGGGGCATTGGGGGGGTGGTGGGTGGATGCCAGCGGCGATAAATCAGTGCGAACGTGTAAATGCCACAGCAGAGCATTCCCCGAAAGAACAGCAGGCCAAACGGCTACAAGTTCCTTTCTCTTTCCTCGGCCTGTTGTTTTAAGGCCTCCCCCTCCAACACACAAACTATCCTCGCCTGTTTTCTCTCTCCCCATCTCTCCCAGCCCTCGTCTCCCTCTCCTCACTCCCCCAAGCAGCTAATAGCATAATTTGAGGAAGAATGTTCCCGCAGTTTCCTGTGAATTCAACCATTAGTCATCCGAATGACCTCTCTGTTCCTCCCCTTTCCCTTCCGTGTCGCCAGCACAGCGCCGCTCTGAGGACCAACGGCTGCCCGGGGACGAGGGAGGTAAATAGGAACCAGAGCTGAACTCACTGCGTGTGTGTGTGTTGGCGTGTGAAAAACCATGTCCGTGCACTGTATGTACGAGACTTCTGGTGCTTTCTGTGTTTATCGTTGCACGTCTACAGTCCTGCCTACATATCGGCGTGTGTGTGTGGATGAAAAAGTGAGTGTAAGTGAGCGTGTGTGTGTGTGTGTGTGTGCGGTGAATGAGGTGGAAGCTCCCCCACTCAGCAGGGGGCAGAGGTAGGGCCCCACTACTTACCCCCTGACACGGAGCTGTTAACTGGGAAAAGTAGAAAAGGAGATGTGCAGGGTGGAGTGGGTGGAGGATGTGTGCATGTGTGTGTGTGTGTGTGTGTGTGTGTGTGTGTGTGTGCGCACTTCGTGTCGGGTGTAGAGACGTGAAGCGGAGAGAAGGAGTCAGCACCACCACCGTAGCTGAAATGACTTGTTTATGTTCCCTTCAGCTCTAATAACCAAAGCAGTTATTTGCTTTCACAGCACAGTTACTACTTTGGTCGTGTGTCCATAAGAGATTTATTTGGATTGATTAGACAACGAGACAGCGACAGAACGGGGCACGTGAGCATCGCTGTCTGGGTTAGGTTGGCCTTTGCTGTGAGGAGCGTGTAATTGGCTTTGGCGAGTGAAAGCGAGGGTTGCATTCGAAAAGAAAACAGACGTTGATCAATTTGAGCCCAGATGATGCAATATCAGCTGGATCTGGAAATAGATTTGGGATTCTGAAACCAATCATTTTACTAAAGTAGATCCGGAGAGATGGAGAGTTAGCTTCATAACAGATGTTTTGTGACTCGGTGATTGACTTTGGATGGGATCATTATTAGCAGCTCCACTCGGGGGTTTTCCAGCGCCGAGCCTCAGCGGAACAGGTAATTCGTTCCATTATGCCAAAACATTCATGTCAGAACCAGCGGTTGGATCGTGGACCAGACTGCGGAGGGACCGTGTTCGCATCGACCCGCCGTGGGGGCAGTTAGCTGACAGAAATGAAGATTTTTTGTTAGCGGACGCTAATAACCCCCCCGATATCTCACACGTGTAAAGCGGCGACATCACAACTGTAACGGCCGTGGAGCCAACAGCAGAACCACCAGGCCCACCTATTCATACGCTCCTCCCGTCCTCCATCCCAACACCCTAAGCCTCTGCACCTCCAGCTCCCCCACCCCCCCACATCAAAGGCCATCAATCTCCCATAGTACAGGGGGAAAGGCAAATATTTAGAGAAGGACTGAGCCCCCATAAATCTGTTGTAGAGGGAAGAGAGAGAGAGAGAGAGAACATGATACCCGCCCCTCCACCTCCAAACCCCCACCACCATCGTCCCAGTCCCTCAGCAGTCCTGCGTCTTGACGGCCAGAGGAAGCTTTGGGAGGCCACAGGAACCGGAGAGGAAGAGAGAAGGAGGTCTGTGGCAACACCGGCGAGGAAGACGACGGAGATTAAGAATGAGACGAGAGAGAGAGAGAGAGAGAGAGAGAGAGAGCTCTCACACACTCAGTAGATACACGCCCAGTCAGCCAGTCGAACAAAAACACACTCTCATACACCAGAAAGTGCTCACACACACACACACACACACACACACACACACACATACAGAGGCGGGACTTCTGTTCTCAGGCTTTGATTTACTCCAAGTACGACTCAAGTGAGACTAGAATATTAGGAGTATTTATGTCCTTTTTCATTTGAAGACAATATGGCCTTCTTTAAGAAAGGAACGCCGCACTGACAGGTCAGGGTTGGTAGGTCACCGGGACACTAAATTGTGTGTGTGGGGGGGGAGGGGGGGGGCAGATGAGATCCTGAACAAAGCTATGCTCGCTCCGGGTGGAGGACGGAGGCTGCTGGCTCCTGAACAGCTCGGAGCGAGGCTACGCACACAAAGAGACAAAGCCGTTGGAGATAAGGCCTCCAGTACCAGAATCCTGCACAAAGCCAAATGTTTCCACTGGAGAATTAAGTAAACAATAAACGTTAGAAGCACTTATGTCTTTACTTTCTAACTGCCGCACGGATCCAAAATCCTGGTCGGTAAAGTGATTTACGATGTCAACACATCTGATGTGGTAATAAACAACAGGAAGTACAAAAGCACACACATGTGGGAAAAATCTTTTCAGCAGTGAGTGACACCTGAGCAGAAGATGCAGGTACACACACCCTGCAGTCAGCTGGAGTACGAGGGATTTAAAAAAGGAGCCTCGGGGGGCTCTGGATAACTCCCCCCCCCTCCCCACTGACTACGTCCCAGGGGTGACGGGCATTGATCCCTGACTGGTGTGTGTCCGGCTCCCCTGACAGACTGGTTGATTGACTTTTTTTTTGCCCCGGTGGGAGGCGGCAGGCGGCCGATAAGAGACGCACGAATGCCTCAACACAGGCGCGATCGACGCGGTGACGCTCGACGCGGTGACGCATGCCGGCGAGGTGGACGCGCAATGGTTTGGGAGTCGGGTCATGCGGGCACACGGGACAGATGTGCGGTGCGCCTCGCACACACACGCACACAACCAGCAGCCGGCAGCGTCAGCACAGCTGCCATATTCATGAGCGGGTCCGGCAGCGAGCCCCCCGGTAGCCGCCCTTGTGTCCCGGCCTTTGTTGGCTTTCTCCGCCCGCCTCCGCCTGCGACAAATGTCACATCCCGGCGGACTCACGTGTTTTGAGCATCAATATCAATAATTGGACGTAGAACATCACGGGCGCCTCGAGACCCTTTGGCTCAAGACGCATCTTTTCTTGCGCATGCGTTGCTCTGCTTTGTTTTCCCACAGCTTGAGGTTGGAAATCAATGGTTTTCTGTAAAAGGCTCCGTTTACTCGAAGGGATTTTTATTTCTTTGTTTTAGTGCATGTGTCATATTTGCCGTTTCCAGTTTCTCGTCTTTTTTTTTGGCGGGTTTCTTTGTCAATCCGCTTCTTCTATTCTCGCTCTTCCTCTGTAGCTTTTTCATTTCCTATTCTATAAATGCTTTTCTTATTACACGTTCTACATAACACGCAGAAATGGATAAAAGAATGTAATGTAATGTTTGCATTTATTTGTTCATCCATTTCATTTTTAACTATGTGACAAAAAAGGATTGATTTGAAGGCCACGCAGCTGTGTGTGCGCGCACACACACACACACACACACACACACACACACACACACACACACTAGATGTGCCTGGGGGAGGATACGGTTTTGGGATGTGCTGGGAATGGGCACCTAATTGCTTCTTACTGATCCAAATAGCACATCAGAGGCAACGGCACTTCAGTGGACCTCCGAAGAGATCCGCAAGCTTGGGCCTGTTCATTACCCCACTGACCCCCCAGCTCGACCCCTCATGCGCACACATATTACACACACACACACCTCCACCCCTTCACCTACCCCGACTCATTGTCTCTGGGGTTTAATTGGAGCGATGTTCTCCATTGTGAGCGGGCTCAATGGCAGTGGAGGGCTCCATTGTGGGGCTGAATGAGGGCAGGAGTGTTCATTAGGTGAGTCTCTGAATACGGTCTTCTGGAGGTAGGGGCACTGAGGGCCGGGGGCTGCCTGAGACCTCCAGGGCGGGTGAAACTGCATGCTCTTCTCTCCTCTCCTCTCTGTGCTCCCGGCTCCCCTGCTCCTCTCCCGTTGTCTCCTTTCCTCGACAGCCTGACGCTTGGCCCTGAAAGGCGGCCGGCTGCGTTTGTTGGAGGGGCCGTCTTTGTCCCCGCCGGGAGGATGAATCGGAGGGGAAGAAGAGAGACGGGGGGATCAAAGACGGACCACAGAAAAAGACAAACAAGGACCACCTCCTCTGATGGAGGGAGAAAGAGGACCCTCGTCAATTCCGTCGTGAAGCGTTTGGAACCCCCCCCCCCTCTCCTCCCGTACCTGGTGGTCCCGAGTACTTACACCGCTGTAAAAGTGATACTTCATTGACGCCCATTGGGAATATTCTTTTTATTCGTCCTCCGCCGACGTGGGCTCTGCCTCAAACCACTCTGCATCAGAAGCAGTCGAGCTCACGCAGAAGCTGGGTGGGGGGGGGGGGGGAAACGTGCCGTCTGGGCCGGGATCTTAAATGACGGGTTACAGAAAGGGCACATTTCTATTCCCCAAAAGTCGATACGCGTAAAAAATGAGCACTCATCACAGCGGCGTCTGGATTTAATAAAATATCACAGAGTGAAGGAGAGGAAACAGGTGGGCATTTCTGCACGTCTGCACCCGGCTGGCTCGCTGCCACATGTACGCTGCCGCTCTGCAGATTACAGGGAGCTACCAGCGAGCGACATTGCTGGGGTTTCCTTCAGGGAGGAGGCCAGTTTGAAATCACCCTCATTCAAAAAATGGACAAAAAATAAATATGAACTACATTCTAATGTTCTATTTACCGTAGGAACGTGCACGCCGTTTACGCTCAGTTCGGCCGCGAGGCGGAGAAGGGATCCAATGCCAACGTGTCGCCACGGCTGTTACTTTTCGGGTTTCCGGACCGCCGCGCTGAGACGTTTGAGCCGACAGGCTTTGGCAGGCCGCCGCCGCCCGGCCGCTCCTCGAGCCGCTGCCAGCGTGCTGAGTGCTCTGTTGTGAGCGTGGCGTGCAGTCGGACGGCGTCTGTGTGACAGACTCCACTTTCACACTGACCAGAGCCCCTTCGCCCGCTCCCGGCCGGGCCTCTGATGTCATTCTGCCGCCACACACATACATACACACACACACACACACACACACACACACACACACACACACACACACACACACAGACTAAAACCATCTCCGCTCCTCCACTCTCCCCTCGCTGCTGCCTTCCGCTGTTTACATTTCTCTTTCTGGCCAAAAAAACAATACCAGGCACACACACACACACACACACAGACACACACACAGGGTTAATGCTAATGTGACATCATCAGAGAGGTGTGTAGGGTTACACAAGCTTATGTGTAGTCTTGGAGCGGTGTTCTTGCTGCCACACACAAACACATATTACCGCTCCTTAACAAGGGCGCGTTCAGGTTTCTGAGTCGGCGACGGCTCGTCTGTTATTGGCCTCCCTGACTTCAAACAGACTGGCTTTCCTCTCCTCTGACGGTATTTATTTTTCCCGTCTGCGTGGTGCGCATGGAGCCCCGCATGGACAGTGTAGCGTCGGGCTCCTGCCTCCGGTTGTCACGCGCGTCGGCGCCTCGAACCCCCGACGAGCGTGCGTGGCGCAGGTGAAAATACGCGTTGGCTGTGGCGCAGGCATCGGCCACCCACACACCTATGAGCGGCCACTTATCGGCCAACAGTAACGTTTGTGATTTTTGATTTGGTCGTGCGACGGCAAACCTGATCCCCCACTGGGAGGGGCCTGTGGATGTCGGCCTGCGTCCCGAGTCCCCAGTGACGGTCTCCTGTCCCTTCCTGTTTAGCTTGGGGGCCTGCTGCACATAAACACTCCGGGGCACACGTCAATCCCCCTGGAAACCACCTTACAGAGAAGGTCAGTGTATGTTCTGAATGGAAGGGGCATTGTGAGGGGGGGGGGGACGATCTGTAACCAAAACCAAACTCTCCCTTTTCCTGTGCGCTTAAAGACACAAACAACATGGGTACCGTTTGTTTACATTCGGTGTTTCTCACCAAACACTATGTGTGCATCCTTGATGCCCAAAGAAACACGGCCCTTCTGGAATGACCTTTCACTAACTCACCAATTCTGATGATTTAGCCTTTTTTCATTTATTTTTTAACTAGACGTGACTCATTTTTGAAGTGCGTGTCATCAGTCGTGGGACTGAGGGCCACAGACACGTAGTGACATGACCAAGCAGAGTGTTGCCTTCACGGTATTTTCTGAAGAAAATATATCCAATATTGTCAATATTTCTTACAAGAAATTGTGATTTTATTTCATTTTTGTCCTCACAGGTATCAATCACGCACGTGCATATTAAGTTCTAAACTACACCACACGGTGTAGTTTAAACCGATTGGTCGCACACAACTCCTTCTCGTCTCTGACGTGCAGAGGGACCTGCTACGTCGCAGGGGACAGCGGGGGACCACACACCCGGAGCTCAGCCGGTCATCAGTGTGAACATCTAGTTCTAGTCTGAGGATGCTAAGATATCTGCCCCCCCCTCCCTCCTTACCCCGTCTGATCTCGGGGACCATCCCACTTCTACTGCTGCAAAGAGGAAGTGTTTTTCTGAAATGTATTGTTTGCTGTCCTGTCAGAGTTTGAATACAGCCACATAAACACTACGGCCTTTGTCATCGCTTTATTTTTATTTTCTTTAAAAAAACTTTTTTTTTTAACTAAACGCCTGCCACAGACACTTTGGTTCTACCACAGTAATTAAATAATGCGTCACAAGAGACTTCTATCATTAACTCCTCTGTCACATGTTACACAGGATATGGTGTGTGTGTGTGTGTGTGTGTGAGAATTCATGCACATTTGCTTTCATGTCTGCACGCTCCCATGTGTTCGTGCTTGAATTACAGCTGAGGGGACTTGGCAGCACTTGTCCCCCGTAGCACTGTGAGAATGTTTAGCGTGAAATCTCTCTGGTTAGTTTGTTTGCTCTGCCGTGGCACCATAAAAAGAGTCGGGGGCCGGCCGATTGGCGGCGCTTTGTTTACATGCCGACCACCGATTCCAAGGAGGCGAGGTCTGGTGAACAAATGTTTCCCCACGCCACCTCACCGCAGTGGAGCCCGGATTAGACGTCCTGACGTGTGAACCGCTGGCTGCGGTGCCACTGGGGACGCGTTGGAGAAAGTCCCAGGGGCCTCGGGGGGGGGGGGGTCCGCCGCACGACAAGACAGCTCCGGCGCTAATCCGTTCGAGATGTCGGATCCTGACATTAGCCACAATCACATGACCGGCATGCATCCCCACGACGCCGATGAGGAAGACGGGGCACGAAGGTGGGCGGGGGGGTAAAAAGGAAAAGGATACTAAACACATCCTGCAGCAGTGAATATCCTGCCTGAAGGAGTTCCATCTGGGCCTGAACATTGAAAAAAGGCGTGGAGTGCTGGGGTTGGGGGTCCGTATAAGAGGGAAGGTGGGAGTCCAGCTGGGTCCCATTAGGGCCAGACCACATGTGCCAGCATGGAAGGGGGGGTGGGGGGTGCTGTGAAGGGCCGAAGGGGGCAGGCGGGGGCACAGAGGGCAGCGGGGAGGAAGTGCTGAGAGCGATGGGCCTAGACCCTGTGAAGCTTTATTAGGCCCGTCGTCTGCTCTTCTCGACGGGGCTGCTCACACCCCCCACCTCAACCTACCTTCGCCCTCCCCCCCCTCCCTCGCCCCCCTCCCGCCCTCGGGCACCGCCACGGCAGAACGGTATAAAACTACTCGAAGGAGGGAGACGGGACTAGACCACCCAGACGCATACACATTACGCACACACAAACACACCCATAATGGGTACCAGGAGGAGGCCCCAGCATGAGAGCTGCAGCTGGGAAGGGAGAGGGACGTCCACACACACACACACACACACACACACACAGAAGCAAACAAGAGTGACACAAACTGAAGTGGGGTGCATGCACAACGAGGACCAATCGCTCTTCCATTCAAATGTCAGACGCACGTGTGGCCGTTTATTTCCTCAATTCCATCTGATCCGTTAAGACAGTTTGAAAATAAAGTCTGAGGGACGTGAGAGTGGCGTTTGCATCTGTATTTGTGCAAAAATGTGTTTCTGCCATGACCACCTGTGGCTCTTCCACCTCTTGTGGTTCACATCGGTGCATACGTCTGAAGCTGTACGTGTGTGTGTGTGTGTGTGTGTGTGTGGGGGGGAGACGAGGACAGCGAGAGATTGTTCTCATGCATACTCTGTGCGTGCCTTTATTTGTGTATGTGCTTACATTTCACAGTCCTGGCATATCCAACATGCCTGGAGGGCTCATCTGCCTCCGCCCGTCCCCCCCCGTCTACCCCCGCGGGACGCGTGAGAAAAAAAAAAAAAACACACCAAAAAAAAAAGAAAAAACCTCCCTGCAATCCGAGCCCTGCCCGGAAACGCTGACCAGCGCTGTGAGTGGACGGAGGAAACGGCGTCGCTGGGAGTAATGATGGTGATCAGCCGACAGCGTAGCTGACGGATAATGAGCCTCGTGACGGTCCGGTGTGTCAACATTAGCATACTGAGTTCAAAGTGTCGCAGTGCTGGAGGACATCTCAGGTTTGACTATGTGTGTGTGTGTGTGGGGGGGGGGGGGGGGGGGGGCTCAGAGCACCTGTTGGTGCCCCACCGTGGCTGTGCTTCGAAAGCTCCTCTTACAGCAATGAAGCAGATTCAGGAATTACTGAAATACGAGAATAATATATTTTCAAACATGATTAGTTGTAATGCAGAATTGAATATTTCTATCCCTTAGTTTTGACAATGTGCACTAAAATGTTTTTTTAATTCTATCACGAAAGTGCCAGATTTGTAAGATATTGGAACTAAAAAAGGAAAAAAATTCAAATAGCCAAAATGAAAATAAATATCAGAACCTTTTCCCTCCTGGATATATTTTGTTGTGTTTAAAAGGGAGTGTTCCTTCAGAAGTAATTATTAAACTGCAAAATCCACTCCAACATAAAGATTTAATGAGGACACTTCTCTCCCGGGGTAAGAGTCATGTGCCACTCAATTTGCTTGTGTGTGTGTGTGTCTCTCTGAAAGTGTTTGCACAAGTAGATTTCCCCCAATCAAACTTCCCCCCCCATCCAGGTCAGGACCCCACAGCAATAGTTACAAGGTTTAATACTTCAGCCATTCAATCATTAAGGCGTTTTATACAGCCTGTCCCCGGACTTCTCTTGCTTGTAAAAAAAATTATATTTGTCTTTCCAACTGCACTGTGAACCACAAAGTCCTCATGTTTTATTTTAGCCAGCGCAGTAAAACCCTGTTCTCCTGCCAACCCACTTCCACGATAAGCTGCTCTGTTGCTGTTGTCTGACGCCCGGGAGGGGAGGGGGAGTCTTACAGAATCTTTTTGTCATTCTTTTAGAAAATGAGATGCTTTACATGTGATTTTATGCGACACAATAGTATGAATGAGAGACTTCAAACGCTCCACCTCCTGTGAGAGCACGTCTTCAGACCTACGCAGTGGGACATTTTGTGACATTCATGTCTGCGTTTGTGAGCTGTGACACATGCTGACGTTAAAAACAGGGAGAATATTTGTCCCACTGCCAAATCCAAACTACACTCGCAAAACAGAATATTTCTTTGCTTCCGTCTTCTCGTGATGGTTGGTCTACGTTAGCGTCTCCTTTGGACTTCGTTTACAGTTCTTCTGTTGATCAAAGGGCAGAAAAACTCTTTACAAAGGCTTTGAAAGGAGAACAAGAAGAGTTCTTAAGGTCTCCTTTTATGTTGGCGAGTTTCCCCCCAAAACGGTGCTTTCCAAAGTTAATCACAGCTGTATGCACAGGTTCTACTTCACCAACGGGTTACTTGCTTTTTCAAAAAGGCAGCATGAGTCTGGGACTCTTATGCGTTGGAAAGCAGACCAAGAGAACAAAAGCAAGTTTGGCGTGAGGTAGGACAGTAAATTATTTCAAACTCAATTAATGATGAACTTTGTGTCGCATCTAAAAGATATTCTTTGCCCCCCACTGGCTTGAGTTCCTTTTGAAATCAACGTGAATGAATCTAACTTTTCCCACAAGATCCCGATGTTGGTGAACTTAAAGGAGTGGGCAGGATACTCTTCAATTAAGTCTGTGTTAGCTCATTTTCTATTAAAGGTTATTGTGACACGTGCTGTATAATATCCTTCAGTTTGATACATTTTAAATACGAACTGATTTTGTAGAAAAATTTATATTTTTTTAAAATAACAACGAAGGATTGCCTCTCGTTGGAATTGAAATTGACAACATGTATTCAATATAAAGTGGACGTTTCGCAACTCCTTCTTTCCTTGCATGTTTCCTCAAACATAATCACTAAATCACTGAAAAAAAAACTAGCTTCCCCTCAGCTGCTTGGGAGCATTTATACAGGACACCACATCATTAGCCACAAGTGCATGTGTACTGGCGCCTCATTAGCTAATCAAACCGGAGTCTCGTCGTGTGAGGAGAGGCGCCTCATTAAGACGAAGAGCAGGTGAGAAGAGCCGTCTCTGGGATTATTAGACTACACTACAAACTGTGCAGTTATGTGTTTCGCTCCGCGCCAAAACACAAACTTGAGCTCAACGAGCGGCCGTGATTCTCATGAACACATTTGCCGAAGGTCAAAGCTCGGATTTAAAATAAAAGAGATTTTCTTCAGGAGCGCCAGCGTCTGATTCGGTGGTTTGCATACACTTTTCCCAACACTCATGAACCCCCAATTGTTGACCTTGTTTTAAGCTGACGAGGACCACTTAAAATCACAGGCAATCACAGCCACCACACGTCGTTCTTCCGCACAAATTCAATCAATGCGGTGATTACCTTAAATAATACCGAAGCGTAACGCAGTGAAACAGCGGTTGATGCAGCGTGTCGGGGGTCGGCCTTGTTATGGGTACGCTTGGAGAGGGCCGACGCGCATTAACCGCCATTGTTTTATCCACTTGTGCGCTCAAGCGTCAAAGTGAGGGCAGGCGATGGGGAGCGCGGGTGTTTGCGTCGGGTTTCTTAAATATCACACGAGTCACGGGAGTAGCAACGCATCCACAACGGGGCCATTTTGGAGAGCAAAAGAGTGCGAAGAGCATCGTCACAAGAAGAGTAGATGTTTGTGCCGTGTCTGGTGGTTTTTATCGGCCCGGGGTCGGTGTAGTGATGGAGGAAGTCGGAAACATTGAACTTGAGTCAAACATTAACCCACGTCAGCTGCTCTTTTGCTTTTACCAGCCACATTTAACGGCACCAAAGACCTTACGTCAGCCTTTCCTGTTCCGCCGTCCTCCTCCATGCACCCATCATTCCTCGTTCAGACCTCCTGTTGAGCTTGGTTCACATTTGCAGTGGCGAAAATGTCCGCGTCCCGGACAGCGCTTGGTGCACCACCCCCCCCCCCCCCCCCCCTGGGCGCACACCTCCAACTTGGCGGGAGCGATGGCGTGACAGCAGCAGATTTCACGGAACACAGTTTACATGTCAGTGGATTTTAAACAAAGAATTGGCCAATTGAGTTGTGGATGCTTTGGAAATGTGTTAAACGGGGTCATACAGGTTGATGGCGTAGACATATCTCAGGGTTAAAGTCGTTGACTGGATTCCTCACAGTTTTTTGGGACGTCCTTTGGCATTTCGGAGAATATTGATAGAGAAACGCCGGAGCTACAAAACGACGCTCTCCTGCCCCCCCCCCCGTTCCGTCCCCATCCCCGTCCTCACTCCTTGCATCAACTCAGAACACTGTTAGAGACCAGTGCACCCACACGAGTACAAACACATAACTATGATATAAAGAGTTACATTGCGACCTTATCAGATGTTGATGCTGCAAACAGCAATCTGCAGCTACTGCAGAATAACGCGCCCGGCCTGCCTCTTATCACAACTTTACACTGTAAACATAAATCATTGCCACCTATTAAAACCTTCACAGCCATCATCGTCCCCATCAGCCATCCAAACACATCGCTGTGTGAAAGACAGCGTCAAGGACGGGGGGGGGGGGGGGGGGGCGGAAGGCCTGGACCGAGTGTCGGTGACCGACTGGGGGGACAATCAATCCTGTGTGGACAGGAATGAGGAGCATCCGAAAGCATCATCTCTCGCTTTCCAGTCACACTGGAGTGTCACATCCAGCTGTTTGTCTGTCCGTCCGTCTGTCAGTCAGTCCGTCCGTCCGTCCGCCTGCCTCTCCATGCGCCAAGATGGCCGACACCAAACGGCCGCGTTCACAAAGGGATTCCCAAAGAAATGTGTCCAACTGCTCTCAAACTGCTCTCATCTCATCTGCTATGCGGTTTTATGGCTCAGTGATTGAGCGTTATACGTTTCTTTTACGATGGTGAGAAACTGCCGAATGACGCGATGTGACGGACAGTAACAGGGAGAGAAAGAGAGAAGTCAGTAAAAAATAAATCACCAAAGTAAAAGAGACTTTTGTGCCTCGCTGAACGTTGGCGTAACCGAACACTTCATTATCAATAAAAACTGTTAACTTGAGCCCAGAGATGAAAAGACAGAGAGCGAGAGGGCGACAGGGGGTTGGGGGGATGTTTGCGATGGGGAACATGAAGCGTCGGATTAAGTATTGGCTGCCGAGGTCGTGTTGGGTTTCCAGCTTCGGCGTTGTCGACACTTTCACTCCTTTCGACGGACAGGGTTCCCCCACAGAACAGGAGCCCCCCCCTCCCTCCTGCGGCAAAACCACTTTCGAACTTTACAACACATGGAACCTGCGAACACGACACCGGCGCCCGGTGGAAAATCTGAAATCTGTCCCGTCCCCGGGCCCATCTGAAACGAATGTTCTCGCCCCACATGGCTTGATCTCGTTGATCCGTCTCCTTGCTCCTGCCAGGTTTCGATTTCAGACCTCGCAAACACATGTTGTCACACATGAGCCCCTCCGCATCAACGAACGCTCGGCTTTTCACTGCGTTTGACTTGTTGACGGAGATATCCGCTGGAGGGACAGCAAAGAAGGAGGAATCAGAAGATCAAAAGGTGGGAGGAGGGGGAGAGGGTGTGAAAAAAAACATATTTCTGAGAGCGCCGGCGAAGGAGCGAGAACATGTGCGCTTGCTGAATGTCGGTGTGGTGAGCCAATAGGAGCGCGGCGGCGGCGGCGGCAGAGGGCGGCGGGTCTGCGGCTGCTCGTGTTTAGGTTTCAGCGGCCTCCGATGACAGCTGACTGCTCTGGAATGCGGCTCGAAGCCGCCGCCCCGGCCTCGCTGACGAGCGACCGGGTGGATGATGAGCGCGGCGTGCGGCGCTTCCACTCGCAAACGTCTGGCTAACCGCAGAAGAAGAAGAAAACTACAGAAAGTCACAAAAGAATAATGGCATTCACTGGATGTGAGATCGCTTCTACGATATCTCTGTTAGCAGTAAACAAATAACAATAGCAATTTTTTGAAATGTCGTGAACAAGGGGGAAGTTTGAATCAGGCGTGATTGCATCAGCGTAGTTTAGTGCCCTCTATTGGCCACTAGCAGTAGACAACGCAGCGTCGGCCATGTTTCATACGGACAGATGTCAGTATGACAGACAAAGACAAGCATTTGGATGCAAGTTCTCCCCCAACTCTCTGCAGGAAAGTGAATAAGCACTTTTCCCGAAATGTTGAAGCATTCCTTGAGTGTCATCATCCCACATCTTGTCGGAACATAGTTCTCTGCCCCCGCGAGTGCGTGTTGTGTGAAGCGAAACACTTCAGCTTTCAATGCTTCATGCCTATTCGTATTAAGCCTGGATATTTTATGGTCAAGAGGAATGAGTTATATTGGCTGGAGGCAGTCTGTTGTTTTAGGGCCCGCGCTGCCACTCGATTAGAGCAGTCATTTTGGTCTACACCTCATTCTGCAGCCCATAAAGAGCGAAACCTCAGAGAATGTGCATGTGTAAGCTCGCCGTGGAATAACAATGACACGAGAATAGAAGCAGTAAGCTGAGTGAGAGAGAACTGACAAAAAACAAGAATAGAAAAAAAAATAAAAAAGGATCAAAAACGGCCTTGAGGGAAATATCAGATGCTTTTGATTATTCCGTCAGACACTCAGCACACGGAACTCCTTTCTCTTTCTGACTTTCAGCTATTAACACGCAGACACAGTTCGCCCACCGTGCTGACCACCCAGCAAGTGCCCCCCTCCTGCCTCCCCCCTTCCTCACCTCTCACCTCGCTCAGGGGTGTTATAGTAGGGAAAAACTACACCATTCACTTCCTTCCCTCCCTCCCCGCCTCTGCTTTTTCCTCCCCTCCGTACCCAGTTCCTCCCTCCTTCCTTCGCTCAGTGCTCCCATTCATGTTGTAACAACTCGTAAAAAGGGAAGGAGACTTTGACCCCCACCTCAGTAAAACGTTCTCCATCTCTTTCGTTTATCTGATGTGTGGGTAGGAGGCGTAGGCAGGTGACGGCCGTGGAACTGACTTCCAGTTTCAAAGTAAAAGCCCAAGCTGCTAAAATGGGATTTGGTGGAGAAAACTACAGAATTGTGTCCCAAGCGTTTGCAAAGAGGACTCATCAAAGGAGTTGAAATTTTTCAGAACATGCTTGTTGTGAGACGCAATGAGGAAAGAGTCGGTAACAATGTCATGTGATTTATAACTGAGCGGGACGGAATCTGCTTCATACCGTTTAGTCAGTTGAGGTTTGCTTACCTGTTATTAAGTCAAACACTGTGACATGCTGTGACATTCAAACTCATTCTACATTCTACGTGAACGGGGAAGATTTGTGATGAACACATTTAAACTTTAGCCACAACTCTCTACCTAAATTCTTCATTTAAAGCAGGGGTGTCAAACTCATTTCAGCTTCGGGCCAGACACGCCCCACTTTGATCGAACGCGGCCCAGACCATTAAAACATACGTATATGTTCCATATACATATGGAGGGGTGGGGGGAGTTTGACATATGTGATTTAAAGGGATGTTCATTAACGTCAGACATGCAGGGGAGCAACAAACGCGATTGGGAGAAACACAGCAATGTTTCCCAGACGTAGAATGTACTTGTAGGCATATTAACGGCTGCCAAATTTGGCAAACACATGTAAATCTTTTTTTTTTTGTCCATCCAAGAGATTGACAGCATTCACCATCATTTAACTAGTGGACATTTCTCCCTTTGCTCCACCTGAACTATACCCATTAGTTCTCCTGGCGATCACACGTACCTACTCTACACATTTCTTCTGAAATAATGAGCCTCATCGGGATTATCAATTCTTATGTGTTTTTTTTGTATTTTTTACATAATTGATTTGTTTCCTCACTGTGAATACCTAGTATTTTCAAAACACTGCGTACTTCTAATAACTCATTATGTGACCGTAGAATCGGTGCAATTAATGGAGTCACGGATCATTTTCATTCAAACTAAAAATAACTAGTTTTGTAATTAAAATTAGATACAATAAGGCCAACAGTGTTCTCCCTCCAGTCGGCTGCCACCTCATGCAAGATTTTGTAGTGAAATGAGGAGGCTTTGTCCAGATTTTCAGTTTGACTCCACCAATCAGTCGTCCGTCGTCCATCACAGCGAGCGGCAGGAATGAACTCACACTCGTTCACGGCTAAGCAGGCCGACGGACACGCGCCTCAGCCAATGGGACGGATAGACGGACAGGCAAGAGACAAACAAAAAAACGGACGGCACGGAGAGAGTCGGCCGGCTGGTCGTTTAGTGAAGTCTGCCAGAGACACGTGTGGAAGCAGTAGCAGGGAAACCAAACACGGGTCAGAGGTCATTGAATTTGGGTTTCCGGTTTCTGGACCCCAGTGGAAGTCAAACATGTTTCCCTCGCCTCAGAAAAAAACGCCGCCTCAGTGTGGATTTCCTCTGCTCCGTGTCGTCTCCTACCAACACACCTGTGTTTCTCTGCTAGAACTCAAACTGCTGCTACTGCGACAGAACCACTTCTGCAGGCTTTGGTTCTTTTGGAGTTAAAACTGCATAAACACCGTTACTGAGTAATTGTTTGTAACACACACACACACACACACATACACCTTTAGCTGATGTTTAGGGGAGTGTTCATGGTGCTGTCCCCCTTCTCCTCGTCGATATATGTTATATTTCCTTGGTTTGTGAACTACTGCTCAACTTTACAAAAAAATATGAAAAGCATTTTACTTTTGACACGGTGAACAGAAGTTAACTGAATGTTTCTCTGACCAATAGCCGACCCGACAAGATGAGCACAAGTGCAAAAAGAAACTTCTGGCCCGACGCGAATTGCTGAATAAACACATTAAATCCATCATTTACCGGCAGTTGCACTGAACAGTCAATTGTCCCCAGTTCACCCGCACGGGAGACTTAACAGACAGTTTCTGTGTGCAACGTCGTGGCTGCAGCTGTAAACTCTGCGCATTGCAAGCCGCCGTCACGTCGCTGAGCCGCTGACCCGTTATAAGAAAGAGAGATTGTGTGAGCTAATTAAAGTGAAGGGGGTCAACCCCGCAGCGGGTTGCAACAATGGCCTGGGCTCGGTTCAGGTGGGCTGACCCTTTAAGGAGAACCAGCTATTGACCCTAAGGGGACAAGAAGCTACGACTTTTGGCATTTGTTTGTCTTTTTTATTGTTGGTATCTATTTTAACTGTTCAGCCGATGTGTTATCCGGTCACAAATATTAATAACTGTTAACTAAAAGGTTTATTATAAATATCCGTAGGTACCAGATTATATTTCTGCGGGAAAAGAAATTCAACCAGTGTGTGTTTTGCCATGCATGCCATTGTTCTCATTACTCAAGTCTATTTGCACAAGTGTGTTTTTGTGTATACTACGTATTGTAGTGTGTGCGTGTGTGTGTGTTTACATGCGGGCAGCTCCCACTGCAGCACTCTTTATAAACACATCAGTCGGGCTGCACAGCGGGAGGGAGAGAGAGCCTCGAGACAGCCTGGGACAGAGGCCTCGTAAAAAAATCACTCGTAATTTATTTCCCCGCAAATTGGAAAGTGCACGCTCACACCTGACTAAATCATCACGCGTCAACTGGAGACGGCCCCCCACTGCACGCCGGTGAAACCCGATCCCAGTTTTGCTGTGCAGGCCCGCACCAGGCCTGGCAGAGAAAACACAGCGTCACGCCGAATACAGAAGACACTCCTTAATGGCTTCTGCAGATGTGCTGTTCCTGATAGCCCTCCCAACCCCTGCCTCCTTCCCTACCGCCTGTATGCACAATCCAGCCTGCTCAAAGCCAGCAGGGCTTTATCAATTATTATTTTTGTATCTGTTTTTTGTGGTTTTGCGTGGCCTCAACATGCCCTCTCGCTCTTTTCCACTGACTCCGACCTTTTCTTTCCTCCCTCTTCTTTCGTTGACGTTTCCCTTGTTCATTTCCACTTTGCTCCTTGATTCCTCCCCCTCTTCCTTCTGGTCTCATCCATCACGCCGCCGCAAAGCATGAGCTCAGCAAACGTTTGGAAACACATCCTTTTCTCACTCGTTCTATGGCTTTCCTTCTCTCTGTCCATTTCTCACAAAATAAACCGCATTCTCTCCCAACAATTCCCCGAGGTGCATTCACTCTGTCCGATGGGAAACACACTAGGCATTAGACACGGCGATCCACAATTTGACAAATAGCAAACAAACAGCAGGGGAGGCCCGTTGGGGTGAGACAGGATCCAAAAGGTTACCACAAAGGTGGCTAATGAGCAAAGAAAAGGAGCGAGGAATAAATAGTCCACTGGTCGGTCAAATGCAGCTGCGCATGGAATCACTATTCAGTTAAATGTATCTTTATTTTATTAATGTAAACTGTTACATTAACTTTTAACGTTAGCTTCCTAGCTTGCCAACCAGCGAGCAAATATGCCACTAAAATTTGAAATCAAATGAGATATTCTATAAAATAACTGATGATAGAAGATGATAGTAACTCTCAGTTAAATGACTACGAGAAAATGGCCTCAATAATTTAAGGCTAACCAAACAATATATGTCCCAAATAACACAATTTTGAAAAATGTATTTATATATTTTTCATCACGGATATAGGTCAATACATATGTAATGATAGACTAGAAAAAAAAGAAATGTAATAATAGAAATGGTCATAGTGTTAACCTTACCTAACAACAATATGTTTAAATACCCAAACTGTTCAAACAAATTGAAGAAAAAAAACCTAAAGCACAGGACTTGTTATTAATATATAATAATTATACCACTGTGCGCAAAAAACGGCCACACATACACAGAAACTGTTGCAGGCCGGTAAATGGCACTACAGCTGGAAAAGTCATTTTTACTGGAACCAATGAAAAGGCATAAACCACTTACTGCTGTTTGTGTCCGGGCCACGCGGCGTCTCCTTTGGGTGAGTAGCAGTGGGAGATGAAATCTTGGTTGGAGGCACCGGTTGCTGGTTGGGGCACCGGTTGCTTTTCGGGTCACGGGTGGCGCAGTTTGACCTTGAATCCATCGGAGTCACGTCCGAGCTCATTCCGGTCAGGTCAAGTGATCTCGTACTCACGCCCACAAGCTAACGATAACTTCTCGAAAGTTCTGCTAGCCGCTTTTATTAGCGGCTCGTAGCAATGTTGCTACCCTTCTGCTAGCTTAACGGCTAACAGTGACGCATTGTGATTTACTTCCAGACCTAACTGTATATATATTATATAACTGTGTTAATGAACTTACTGACGTAATGGTGATGACAGCGAACTTCTATTATATACATATTATTATATTCTATACAGCGCTTCTATTTTTTTACATACTTTTCTATGACGCTGGCTCGGTCTCTGTGTGGCCACGCCCCCTTTGTTTTTCTTCCGGATTTATAGCCAATCCCAACAGCTACGGGTTATTGGTTCCTGAATGGGCAATACCAACGAAGAGACTTGAAACTAAAGGAGCAACCTGTGTGTTTTTATTTAGTTTTATTTAGTACGTTAAAATTGGCATTTGATAGGATTTATTCAACAAATTTGCCACACAGGCCCTCACAATCTGTACATCTGCAATGCCTGCCAAATTCAGTCCCCTTCGTAAGTATTCACATCTCACTTTATTCTGTAACAAATTACTTTTAGTTCCTTCTTACTTTATTTTATTAGTTGTTATTTTTAGTAGTATTAGTAAGTAAATTAACTGTATTCCTAATTTTTGCACTTATATATGAGGTCTGTGTAACAAAAATAGGAACAAAAATACCATTATTTTTTCACAAAGCTCAAATCAAAATCTAAAGAAAAGCTCCGGCTGAAGATTTCCAGATGTTGTGTTTGCTGATTCATTAGAGAATGCATAGCTCAACACGGCTGATCGGTCATAACCGTGTGTTCCAAACCCTGTTTTGACCTTCAGCTTCCCACCAGAAATAATGTTCTCTTTCATTATCTAATGAAGCCTGTGGCTAAGGAGTCACAAACAAAACAAAACAAAAATCACAGCATGCCATGTAAAAACAAAAGGGGGTGGGAGAAAGACAGATGAACCCTGTCCTGGGCACTCCCACTAAAGTTCACAAGTAAACAAGAGGCTGGTAAATGGTATGCTCCCACATAGGACAAACATGCAGTGTTATAAGCTACAACATTGTTTTCCTGGAAAGGGTTTCTCTTAGCTGGAGAAACACAGTGGTGCCTGCTTGCTGGTGTTCGCTGATGATGTTTGGCTTCAGTTTGTGGGGCCTCTGTCTGTGTTTTATTGCAGGTATAGGACAGGGTGGTCAGATGTTGAGGTCACTGAGAAACTCTTTACGAACCCACACAAGCCCTCGAGTTCAGGAGCAGAGGGCAGCAAGGGGCCGGTGGGAAAGGACAGAGACACACTTTCATTTGAACAATGTCACCCTGCTGTTCTTTGCCTTCAATATCGCTGTTCCTCTAATTTCCACAGCTGGATTTGACCTGAAGGAATCACATCAGTGTATTAGTATTTCTGTTTCTTTCAAATCTCAACGATTCTTTACAGGCTTATATACTTATTAGATTAGGGGACACAATATAATAAAAATAAAGAAGAAATTGATTTTTCGATTTCTCTCAGATTCTCTCTAGTCTCGCGCGAGCAAAAGTTCATCTCGCGCGAGATATTTGCTCGCTCATGGAGCATGAACTTTACTCGCTCGCGAGGTTAGTCTCTGCTCACGCTCGAAGGTGTTTTCTACGCGCTCGCTGTTTTTCTTTTTGACAGTAAGGGGGCGGAGCCAGTCACCATGGTCTCTACACTGGATTGGTTCCAAAACCCCGTCTTTGGATTGGCTGGCGTGATGCATTTTACACAACTATAGAAGCCCATTTCCGCACTAATGTAAGGGGATAGAAAGTCGAACTTATGAGATAAAACGTTAAAAAACAAACGGCCCCCTTCGGTAATCGTAGTGGACCGTAGATGACAACCAGCTACAACCATCATTTACCATCATTACCGGCACATTAAGAGCAATGCGTCTAGCTCGCAGACCGGTCCGTCAGTCTGAATCTGAATATCTTGCCAACTTTACCGAACTATGAAGGAGCCTGCGCACATCTTACCTCATTATTTTGATTTTCCAAAAAGTCGATCCGTATTGAAAGTTGGCAAGATATTCACAGATTTGGACTTTTTTCCGGTATTTTACAAATACGGACCGGTCTGAGACTAAGAGCAGCTTTTTCTTCATTTAAAAGAAAAATGAATCTCTTTAATATTTTTTTACATAGGCTACTTTTATATAATGTGTTGAAATGCAAGCTGCATTGGTTCTTGCATTGTTGATAAAAAGAGAAAATCATATTTGTGACAAAGATTTTTTTTTCTCTCATAAAAAATTAGAGAAGGTAATTCATCTGTTGATTTTCTTTAATTATCAAATAAAGTAGGAAGTGATTAGCAACCTCTGAGTAGCAAACTCACATTTGAGAAAATTTAGAAAATCGAGATGGATCGATAATCGTTTTATCAGTTTAGAATCGCTAATCGGTTTAGAATTGAATTGTTGACCTCTGAATCGGAATCGAATCGAATCGTGAGGTGCCAAGAGATTCCCACCCCTAATTACTTCTATATGTTTTGACTGTAAACAGCAGGGGGTGTTGTTCCAACTTCTCTTTGGACAGTGCTTACTGAGAGGTCAAAGGGCGCGTGAAAAATACCTGAAGTGCGACTTGACGTCCTGTTTATGTGCAGGATCGCTGAGCCATCCGAACACTGCCAGACTGTACTAATTAAACCAATCCACGATCTTTAAATCTTACAAAGTAGATGCGTTGCCTAAACCTAAAGAGGTTTCCAACAATAAGGGTTATGAAGGCAAACTTCTCCCACGTGCTTTGTAGGAAAATACCGTAAGTGCAACATAACATATATTTTGTTGGGGATTCCCTGTGGCCGACGGGGGGGATGAGTATGGGTAACATTATATTGTTTGAAAAATCACATGCAAGTGAAATATTTTAGTCCTGATTTGGCTAAATTCCTCAGAGAGCTTTGGAGAGCGAGATGTCCATAAATTGACTGTCAGTGGGATTGACAGTAGCAGTCTTAGGCCACAAACTGTTGGACAATCTTTTCAACACGCATGAATAATTTTCAGAAATCTGTCAAGGATGAGTAACGCAATTGTTTCTTTCTTTCTGACCAGATGTTCAACTCTATATAACCCATTGCTGCATAACCCAGGCAGATTGCAGCCTCCTCGGCTCTCTCTCCATCGGCCCTGACACGTCCTCATTCAGGTAAAATCAGTGAGCTTTTAAATCTAGTCTCTTTTGTGTAAAGTTTACAATGGAGCTTTTGTACCCTTGTTGCAGGATATCACAGGCCGTCATACCAAATCCCCACCTACAGGAGGAGACTCAATAGTCAATTGCGAGTTATGCTGGGTGGCTAGGCGTCTTTCACTGTGGACATTTTGATATAACTCGAGGTGTAAACAATCACATGTGTGAATTGCAATGAGGAGCTTCAGTTTCAGGCTCCTTATATTGTACATGTTGGCAGACTGTCCTGCTAGTGTGGAATACCGGGACCCTGAAAAGAGCCACAGCCACTGTAATTTCCATATAATGAAAAGTCCAAATGTCTGCTGCTTTTTTTAATGTCATGTGACAATCAAAATAAGAACAATTGTCAAAATGTAGGGTTTTTTTATGGCTGTAATTAGCCATAACCATGGTATATTGATGTTTAATTAAATGTACTACTATTGCTGATAATTACAATTATGGTTTTTTTTATAGTAACAAAGGCTTTTAACATGATAGAGGTTTGACCGGTTGGCTCATCCAGTCCAACTTTATTTGATAAATCAATATTTTATATTCCTTCCTTGCTTGCAAGTGCACTTTTATTCACAACTTTTTTTCCCTACTTATTATGGTGGGAGAAGAAAAGGTGTGGCCACAAAGAAATGCACTTGCCACGGTGACTGTAGTAATCGAACGCGCCCGACGACGTGCAGTACGCCTGTTACCGCAGAGGTCGTACAAATCAAATAAAACCTTTATTGACGTGTTTTGCATGGGGACTCCCCCAAACCGCTCCCTGGCCCCCTTTTCCCCAACCAGGGTGTTGATGTGGTTCCCCAGAGTATCGACCCGGCAACCTACAGCCCAATTCCCCGTGCCCTCATATCCTGGTGTGAGCACAGAGGCCACCGGCCCGGCCCGGCCAGGGCAGGTGAAGCCCCGAACGCCGTTACGTAACCACAGAGGAAGTCATCCGTCAGTGGGGCGGCGTGGGGCGGCACTCAACTGTGTCCTTTTTTTTTTCCGGTGGGAGCCGCCGCTTCCAGTGTGCGAGGGTGACGGCGCGGTCAGTCTGGAGTGTTTGTGTTAGCCTAAATCAGTTTGAGCGGAGTGGAAACAATCCAGGGGGCGTCATAGGTGTGTGTTTGTGTGTTTGTCGCTCCCTGAGGATTTATTGTGACAAATTATCAGCCATAGACAAACAACAAGCAAGCCACCCGCCTGTCCCCGTAAACAAACAAACAAACAAACAGAGGAGACAGACAAACAGGCCGTCACGCCACGCCGAGTTTACAAGGATTAATCACCGTTTGGCAGAAATCAATGCAGGCTTATTTAGTTTTGATCAACAATCAATGCTGCACTGTTGTGTGTATCTACGCGTATTAGTTCTTGCAGGCACGTCTGCATGGCCACCTGTGTCCATCACTGTGTGGGGACGCATGTTTTTGGAATGCATTTTGTGCGCCTGTGCATGTGGTATCATGTGTGTGTGTGTGTGGGGGGGGGGGGGGGGGGATGTAACCCAAACCAGAGCGGCACAACACAGCAGCCTGTTCAAAGGCACGTTTGTATTATTACAGCTTGTCCAGCTGCTCAGGACAGACAAACAAGACTTAGAGCTCTGAGCTGCAAAACACAGACCTCCCACCCCATCGCACAGACCCCTGTGGCCCGGCCCCCGCAACGCCGATCAGAAATGGACAAACAGACGCCCACAAATAGACAAACCAACGGCCAAGAGTGGAAGTCTTTGTCCTGAAACGATGAGGTATGAATGCAAATTCATGTTTTCCCCTGCTACTTTTATTCAGCCAGCTGCTAAAATTTCTCTGAAACTCTCACAAATTCTACACAAATTTTACACAATCGGCCTCCCTGACTAATATTTGTTCCAGGTGGATGAGATGGGAAGTTTCCAAATTGATAATGTTAATTTATTTAAAACAGATATGGTCGACCTGTGGCAAGTAGCCCCCTCCCTGTCCCATTTTCTCCCCCCAAACAGTGTAGAACTGCCTTTACATTTCTACATCACCCTGTAATGAGTAATGCAGCTTCTGTCAAAGTATTGAGTCCCCATCCTACATTTGCTTATAAAACGTTACTTCTCCGCAGCACGTTGACCGATGATCCTAAAAACAAATTATTGCTTTTTATGCACAGCGACACTTGGAGAGCTGATGAAAACGAATGCCTGTGTTTGCGGCGCAATATTTCTTCTCGGCGTGTGCTCGGCGTGCCCCATGAGCAGCTCTCTCCTCTGGAGACCCCCCCCCCCGCCCGCCCTCCAAATGAATCTGATCGTGGCGATTAAGATCAGAGTAAGCCAACACTCTCGCTCCCTCACGCCTACGCTACCCATCGACATTGTCTTCTTTTCACCTCAACTTGTGCCGTTCACCCTGACCTCCATCCTCCGTCCTCGATATCTTCCACACTCCTCCATCCCTCATCTATCCTGCTCTGCTCCTCCTCCTCCTCTCCCCCTTGTGCTCCTGCTCCTTTTCCCTCTCTGAATCAGGGTCCCTGTGTGCCTGTATGTAACATCAGTAAAGCTGTCAGGCGGCCAGGCCAAGGTAAACAGCCCAGCGCCGGGTTCAGGGGTGATGGGGGCCGAGATGTTTTTCCTCAGGAACCCAGGGACCCCTGGAGGCTTCTGGCTGGGGCCAGGGAGGGGCCGAAGGGGGGAAGACGATCCCCTCAGTTGCCCCCCACAAGAACACACGCCGGCCAATTTCTCCTTCCATCCTCTCCCTTTTGTCACCGACCTCCTAATCACACTCGCCTCTCTTTCTGCATCTGTGTACACAAAGCTCTTCAACAGCATCTTTTGACACATGTACAATCAGTCATTGGTGCTCTCGCACACTCCTACACAACCACTTGGGGCCTAAATCCTTCCTGTTTCAGTATTAAAGAGATATACTCATGCATATAAATATGTCACATAATGTACATTATGCAGAATGTGGTAGGTGTTGAAAGCATAAATATCATTTTATTTTCAACTGCACAATTGACATTTTCAAATTGATTGATTTTGGCCTGATGTGCTTCTGGAGGAATTCAGCAAATCAATTACCTCACTGGGAGAGGACGGGGGGGAAAAAGACGAGAAGGAGAAGGGTCGTCTAGAGAAGAGAAACAACAAGATTAAAAAGGGAAGAGAGAAGAGGAGAGTCAAGGGGGTGGGGGGGGGACAAAGAAAGGGGAGGTAGGAGGAGATAGGGGAGAAGTGATATCCCTCACCCAGGCGTGACCCCTCGCAGCCCCAGCGAGCTGCTCCCTCTGAGGGAAGCAGACGGGCCCGGAGAGGCAGAGCAAGACGGGGTACATCCAGAGGTTGCAAATCAGAGGCAGCACTAAAAACACAGCGGCTGGGAGGAAGAGAGACAGAAAGGCGGGAGAGAAAACAGACCGAGAATGCAGGGAGTTGATGGAGAGTGGGAGAAGAGACTGAAAACGAGTGCAGACGGATTTAAAGAAGAAGAATGAGAAAGTGAGGGCAGATTCAGAAAGGGGGGGGGGACTTATTTGTTTTAACCCGCTTTGAACGGCCGTAGTCGGGTAGAGGGAGATTTTGGGGATCCCAGAGCTGGAAAAATGCCAGAGATTGAAAGTCAGCTTAGCATTCCCGCCTCCAACATACCGATTCACTCGACATCGTCAGAGCTGTGATGTCGCGGCCTCAATGGGGCAGCAAACCTCTATTATCGAAGTAAAGATATAGTGGAGCTTTGTGAGAATAAAGCCACTCTCCTTGTGTGTGTCTATGTTGACATAGTTTTAGTGCATGTGAGCGCTACTGGTTAGCTCGAGGCCGCCGCTCTGCGCTGCTCTCATACGGCGGTTACGGCTGATAAGGCAGGTAATCACTGTTGGCTCTCTCAGCACTTCTGCCATAGTTTGCACCGGCTGTTTGGCCATCGCCATGTTGAGAGCCTTAGAGAGGCAATCAAAATGCTCCCAACTCCAGATATGGCTCCTTTTTTCGAAATGTATGAAATATTTACTTTAAAAAAAGGTCTTGTCCATGTCCATGACCGGTATATTTCTTAGTCAGACAGATGGGAGGAAGGTACTCCTCTGCTGCGCATGTTAAATGGGAGCATTACATTGAAGGACACTTTGCCTGGAGCTCCCTGATAGCATGAAGAAAAAGACGAGGGACTCCGAGAGAGCCTCCATCGAAAGTAATTGTGTAATTTCATCAATATCCAGCGGACACTAATACTTTAAAAGGTGCTTGAAGGACTGGTAGCCATTCTCCTCGGCGTGTATGAATTTCTGATAACTCCCTGCGCAGCAACGATACGGCACGTCTTCATTTATTTCGCCGCGCGCCAGATACCTGCGAGTGGAGTTCCGCTCCTCCTCGCCTTCCGCTTCTCATCTCCTCCTCTTCCCGTTCCTGTTTCCCGTCAGCCATTATTCATCCTGTTGCTGCTCCCCATCAATCCCCCGCCGGCACAATGGCCCGTGACAGCAGCACCGACAGGCCCGTGACAGGTCTGTGCCACCCGGGAGGCCTGTCCCAGCCAGCCAGCCCACGACGCCGGAGAGGACAAACAGACGTGAACATGCACAGCTCCCCCCCCCCCCCCCCCCTCATCCGCCCCTCACCCACCCACTTCCCAAACCTAGTTGGCGCCTGGCTGTTCAGCCCCACCCTCTTACCTGCCTGCAGGCCTGGATTACATCCTCCGCATCGTACTGTACAAACACGGCCGAGGGGCTCTGACTCCGGCATTGTCGGCCTCTCTGTCGGCATGCCGCTTCGGTCTAGACTGCTAGACCTCGGCAGCTAAATGGGGGGGGGCGCGGGGGGGTTGCCAAGAAATTATCCCCAGGGGATTAAGCTTGCTGACTTTGGAAATCCTCTGACTTTTTTTCTGTAGTGCCACCATGAGGACATTAAATGGAGTTTTTCAATTGAAGTTCTCCGTAGGTTACATCATTGCATCAATGACTCTTTAAGTGGTCCCGGGAAACTGCAGGTTTTTGACCAGGTTCCTTTAAAGATATAAAGCCTTTCACAATATGACATCCTTCAACAATCTGTCGTCTTCATTACGGCCTTTTTCTCTTGTGATTTTGAATCTCCAGTAGCTTTGTTTCACGGTTCATACCATGAGCCTTTAGTTTCTAACCATTTTGCCAAACCACAAACCAACCATAAAGTTGTCTTTTTTAAACTTTGTTTCAACCTTTTAAAAGTGTTTTTCCTTCGACTAAAGTACATTTTTTGCATTTGAAAACATTGCAGTGGTATTGAAAAGTAGTGATGTTTGTACAAAAGAGTTTTTGTTGGATGACTACAGCGTTCCTGTTCTTTGCGTCCACTCGAACATGTAATCATTCTTTATCCTTATAATTTCGTGGATTACCGATTTTGGCAAATTAGGTTGAATTCATGGAAACTCTCCCAAACAAAACTCTTGCATATTGACTTCAGCGATCAAACACGATCAGTGTTGGTAGCTTTACAGGATTCACGGCCGATCATTTTTCCATTCACGGTAGAACGATCAAACGCTCGCCCGTGCATAAACAAGAGGGAGCGGATTGGCTTTCAACACAAACCTCATGTGCTCATCGACCACACACTGGTCAGTTGCTTCCACGAAAGTGAAAGTGGGGACTTGAAGTGTTCTGTAGATCCGGTTACTCGCTGTGCGAACACACCATTAGAGAGAGCGAGGATCATACAACACAACACAATACAACATTCACACAACAGGGCAAACCGGGAAATGTAGCATATCTGTAGAACTCTCTTCCCCACACACACACACACACACACTCTTGATCTGCTCAGATCTGCAACATCTAACTGCCACTTAACCTCACTTTCTCTACTTACCCATCTGCTCGCCCCTTCAGCTCCCAATCCATCACCCAGCCGCGCCTCTAGCCCTTTGAAATGGGTCTAGTCGTGAACAACATTAACCCCCCTCCCGCGTCCAGATACACACACACACACACACAGGCGTACACATACATGTGATCAGATGCCCCTTTACCTCTACTCAGAGTGCAATCTCGGGCTACTTCAGCCGTGCATCAGCCTCTGGATGTGGAGCCAGTTGTTCCTCTGCTGCGCTTTCCTTTCTTTATGTGTGACGTTTCTCCTCCATAAGGAGCCGAATGAAGTGGCCTCATCATCTTTGCCCTTTTCATTCACCTCGCCTTTGAACCTGGGCGTTCTGTGCAATCATGCAGACACACACACACACACACACACACACACAGATGTACTCACAAATGTAAGAAATATCCTCCATTTATGATACATCAGTGCTAATTGGATTTCAGCCTAAGAACACACATAGTCTTACAATGAATGGTGCAGCTGTCATGCATTATTATATGAGCAGACTTGGAATAATAGGGTGAAAAGAAGAAAATCAATGTATAGAACAGCTCACCGTGCTGGACCCAGTTTGATATCGGGATGCTGGACGTGAGACTGAGTCGACACATGTGTGTGCAGCTCTTTGTAGTGGGAATGTGCACTGGCTGCCATTCACAGGACTTTCATGATGTTTTGTCTACCTGCACCTCCGCATGGTAACGCTTCACCACATAAGAACCGAGCAAGTCGAGCCTGAACCGGTATCAGGAAAGTTTATGAATTCAAACCTCCCGACACACTGAATTCATCATGTGCGCACGATATGAGCGTGTATATACTGAGAAGCGTCTACACGGGACCTCCACAAGACCATAAATGTCCCGACCAATAGGGACAAACACCACACATGAAGGAAAATATAGCGTTCTCTCGATCTCTCTTTATCCGTCTCGGCCTGATTTTTTTCCCGTCCATCCGTTGGCTCTTCCTGTTCGCTCTGGCTCTCCAGTGAAGTGGCAGCTCGCAGGCTGCGAAGCTGCTGACTCTTTAACTGCTGTTGTGGCTCCTCAGGGCTCTTATGTGCTGAAGAATCATATGGGCCTATATTGTGTGCAATTGTACAGGCACTTTTGGTCAATAACTCGCATAGAAATGGGCGGCCATCTTTGTATTTCAGCTCTACCCAAGTTTGGGAAAAATTAAAAATATATACAAATAATAAACGCCATGCATTATCTTTATTTCATGCGGCACGGTGTAAAAAAAAAATACTAGTGACAATTGTGACAATTACTGGATGACATTCATTTAATTTAAACGACTTAATTTTGAAGCCAATAGGTCCAATTAAACGCATGAATTCCATGTGGAAATGTTTTTTTCTAATTTTTCTCCCCCTCACCAACCTTTCAGAAGATCTCCACCAAAAAAACAAAGTTGCAGTGTGATTTCCTTTGTCCGATGTGGTTTCTGATCACACGCGTGTGTCTGGTGTGTGTGTGTGTGTGTTTGTGCACTGTGCGCATGCCCGTAGTCCACCCAGCTGCAGGCCTGTCCTGCCTGGTGAGGTGTGAGCAGGAGAAAGTGAGGTGGTGCGGAGGAGGGGGGAGGGGGGACTACTGGGGGTTAGAGAGGAGAGATGGTAAAGATAGAAGTGGACGGTCATGGAGACAATGTCTAATGGCCGTTCCAGCTGAGAAAACAAAAATACCCAAGGAACACTAAAACCTGAGGGGTGAAAAATCTGCAGGTCTAGCGAGAGGTCAGATTCCCCACCGTTGCTAATTCAATTTTACAAACTGTAAGAAAACACGCTGCTGCTCTGCAGGCGCTGGGGACATGCGCTGCAATGCCCCTTTTTACACTTTGTAATGAAACTTTTTTTGCCCTTTTTAGATGAATCAAAACATCTCGTGAGGTAATGCCACTTGTTTTCCCCAAATGCAGTTTTGCTTATTTGGCAAACAGGAATATTTTGATTATATTGATAATATTTAGACATGAGTAAGATTCATAAATTAAGAAAGCTTGGTCCCAAGTCAATGTATTAAATGATACAATAATAAATAAAAGTCAGACGCTAAATGTCTTTGTTGCAAGTGGATAAAATATTAGGCCCTATAAATAGCAAAACAGGGTGTTTGGGGATTTTTTTTTTATCTAAAAAAGAGCTCATCCACAATGAGGTCAAATGCGTTCCATCCACAGCGTCGCCCTCTGAAGGCAGCCTCGTCTCAAAGGGCCGCAACAGGGTGCAGAGGGCTGCGCAGTCTAGCCGGTGGTCCGCTCGGGCCTGGTAAAGACATTAGTGAAGCATTCTGGGAGAACGGGGAGTCCCATAGACAGCGCTCACTTCTCTAAATAAACATTAGTCTTAAAAAGTTTGGCCCCACGACCTCAGCGTGATCGCATTTCACTCTGGATGGTAAGCTTACATTTTATCGGCGAGCACCCTCCCCCGCACCCCCCTTTTTCCTCCCCCCTTCGTTTTCTGAAAAACGCACGCGTTCACGCTGAAACAGATTGGATAAACAAAGTTTCATTTTCACCTGGAGGCTGCAGTGTCCTTGGCGTTTCTTATATCACACCCCGCGCTGACTTTTGTTTAACTCTGGTTGAAGTGTAATCATTACATTCTAAAAAAAACACAAGGCAGATACCAATCCATATGAGATGGAGGCTGTCTGCGGCATAATGATGAAGTTTGGTTATTCTTGTGTGCAGCGTTTGTTTTGTTTGGCAACATTTCTACACGTTTTAATGCGCCTTTATAGGAATTCAACTAATTAGCCTCAAATATCTTAAAATATACATACGTGTTAATCCATTGTTTAATTTCACGAACTATTATTTATCATTCTCTCGTTTTGAAATAGTCTGAACCCGAAAACAAAATCAGTATAACCTGCTGTAACTCTAAATGACTCATTTCATTTACAACATAAAGGCTTAATTTCATGAATTTGTTGTTTTGTTTTATGGGGGGGAAAAAATCCCACATTCTAAGAAACCGACGGGGGGGTAACGTGTAAATCCTAAATCAATTATCATTTCGGAAAGGTAAATGCGTCGCACCGCCGCCATTACGCGCGCGGCATCGAAGGTCAAATGGAAGAAGCCGTTAAAACGCCCGCATGGCACCGCCGAGTGTGCGTGAGAGTGACCGGCAGCAGCTGCGCCGCCCGCCTCCTCTGCCGTCCAACCCGGGAACAGGGGTCCATGGAGAAGAGTCGGGTTGCCCTAAGTGAGGTCCGAGGACCATCGGAGGACGTTGAGAGTAACCTAAAGGTCTCCATCGAGGGTAGAGGGGGGGGGGGGGGGGGGGCGCAGTTCGCCTACTTAATAATAGCCGGTGGAGTTTTTTGATTAATAGTCTGTGTGGATGTTACACCAGTGTCGGTATTAAGTGGAGCCAGAGAGGTGGGGAACATTAAAGAGAGCTGAGATGCATTTAGTCAATAGGTGGAAACAATTGTTTGAGCCACGTTGTTTTTCTTTATTATTTATTTATGTTTAAACAAATGTGTTTTAACATCTTAATTTAATGTTTCCTATAAGGCCTCTTTCTGCACATCCAGATGTGTCAGAGACTATAATTATCTCCTGGTGTGCACATGAATTAATGGATCCACACGTGCACCCTTTCTTGTTCCTGCGCCCATTTTAAATCAGGAAAACCGTCTAATCAAACTTAAAACAACAAATAGGAAACAGAAGGCACCAGACTTTTTAGTAAACACACATCTTCACTTCTAAATCAGGTCTTAATGACGGCGGATCACCCCGCTATCATGTTCTGGTGACCTTTGCAGGCTAATATCTGCTGTCATTAATACCCCTGCCCCGACACCGCGTGTGTGTGTGTGTGTGTGTGTGTGTGTGTGTGTGTGTGTGTGTGTGTGTGTGTGTGTGTGTGTGTGTGTGTGCGTGCGTGCGTGCGTGCGTGCGTGCGTGCGCGTGTCTGTGTGTGTCCGTGCCCTCCTGCAGCAGGTGTTCGTTTGGTGTGTCCGAGTCGGCGGGGCGAAGCTCTTCCAAAGTTAATATTGTGTTTCCAGAGATGATGGGGAGTTCACTGTCCTCGCTTTATTTACACATTCTAAATTAATTAAGCGACGGATTCCTCTGTCTGTTGCAAAAACACGCCGGCTGGAGGGAGATGGGAGCAGCAAAAGGGAGGCTGTGATTTATAGCGGCGGTGCAGGTCGAGCCGTGGCGGACCGGGCCAACATTCCTCCGCGGGGGCGCGCACACACGCGGAGTAAAAGGAGAAAGGAGGTGAGCCGGGAGGAGGGGGGGGGGGGGGTAAAGGGTTAGGATGAAGTCCTGTTTGTTTAATAGAAAGAGGAGTGATGTTTATAGGCTCCAAAAGTTGCAAAAACGCGTATGAGGAGTTGTGCCAAACGGTCCCAAACCGGTCTCCGAAGTCGGGTTCCAAACGCGTTTGTGGCGCAGCGGGATGAAGGCCAAGTCTTTGAAAATAAAAAAGTCCAAATTGAGTAGTTTGTTCTTATTGACAGCAGCTCTGTACTCCCTGAAATAAAGCCCACCTCCATGCAGTGTCCAACAGACCAACCAACGGGCCCGGTGGGTCTTTATTCAGTTCACGGGTCAAATGAAAATAATCGAATTTGAAAACATCTTTTTTTCCCATTAAGTGATGAACACAAATTACAGATTCTGACTGCAATAATTACCGCTGCCTTTAATTACCTGTAATCTCCGTGTGTCTTTTCCTGTTTTTGAAGAGGCAGAATGAATTATGAAGTACATTAGAGTATACAGTATATATGTTAGTAATATACTGAATGATTAATCCTTCGTGTTTTAGTCCCCTTCAAATGAGGACTAAAACATCACGATCGTATGTGCGTGTGTGTATTTCACTGTTAATCGTGTGTTTAAATAGGCCACTGCATCTATACGCCTTTTCATTGGTGAAGGGCGTGTTGTATCATCATAGTTATCAGTAAACATTTAGTGAGGGACGTCTTCTGTTTCAATTGACGAGCCTCACCTTGAGGCCTGACATCTCACACACACACACACACACACACACACACACACACACACAGAGCCCGTGTCTTTGTGCCCTTGAAGATGCAGCAGCGCACGGTGCATCGATCAGGGACGCCGAGTTATTGGCAAGGCAGCAGAAGATTTAAGCGAAACGATTTCATTTAATCCCCGGCTGTCACGCGCTGTTTAGGACCAAACTCGCTCTTATACTATATGGGACCGAGTTTGAACCATACGTCATCATGTAACGCACGACATTCCCCGCGATCCCTGAAAGGAGAAGAATAGATGGATCCAACATCAAAAGCAGCAGGAGGACACGGTTTTTTGGGGGGCACCGTTGCGCCATTGACTGTCACGTATCACTCAGGATGGTTGGGATGGAGAAGACGTCCCGGTAGGTGGTCCTGACGTGACAAACCCGTTCCCCTAATTCGGAAATATGAACGTTTCGTGATGGGATCCCATGAGGACGAACACGGGGGGAAAAAAGGGAAAGGTCTCCTGGAGAGATGCGGCCCGGATGACTTGTTTTGGTGCATTTTCCATTGAAATCGGTTCAGCCTCAAATCGTCTATCCGTGTGTGCGCGTGCGTTATGCTTTTCTGTAGCAGTGAGTTTTATTGGCTTAGATTTCGTTCCTGCCGTTATTTAAACGTTCTTTAACCACCTCTGCAAACGCTTCATGTGGATTTTTAATGGACTGATGCGGTGCGTAATGACTCCCTGCCAGAGCGAGCGTGCACAGGAAAACTTCAATAGCCCGCTAAATGTTTTTTTTCCACCTCATTTACTCTGCAAATTATACATGCAGGATACCCATTAACACCCGCGGATACACTACAGGAGAAGCTCTAATCAAAATGATTTCCCAAATCCGAACTCAATATTTAGCAAATGTTCAATTTGCACCAACTGGGAGGAGAGAAGCGGAATAAAGGCTAAGTCCAGATAAAGAAAGTAGGCATGTGTTGGTTTTCGTTTCAAAGACGTTCAGCGAGCTGGGCTGAAGGAAAACAGAAGAGTCAGCCCCCCCCCCCCCCCCCCCCCCTCCTTCATCCTTAATAATCGTCTGTCAAAACACCCGCAAACTCATTTAACCATTTGCACACAGATCTGGTAAATAAAGGAGGCTTTACACCCCCTTCTGTCTGGAAACATGTGCTCCAACAACTCTGAAAAAAAGACCAATGGGCCTGTTTTCTGTAGCCGGACGAGTCCCACTGCTTCTTTTATACATATCCCGAGACAACACACGAAGACATGAAAGCGGAGCAAAACCGAGGGCCTTTAGAGAAGATTGCTTTTCAGGGGTCTAAATGTGTGTGGCTGGTCTCACAGGGGACCGCTCGCTGCGCGCACATTCACTCCGCTGGGCCAGGGGTCCGCACTGACAACATCAACAAACGGCCAAAAAAGCCGCATTATGGTGGATTAGGGAGCCTGGTGAAAAATGCTGCTACAAATTAGCAACGACAGCCCGAAAGACCGTGGGTATATCCTTGTTCACTTTCAATTACAGGCCGCCGAGGCCTGATAACGCCCCTATTCAGTTGGGGCCTTTGTAACTTGCTAGAAAATGGGTCCTTTACAAGCGAGCAAGAGCCACACAAGAGGAATACTTGCCCACTGTTGCGTGATATTCATGACTGTTGAATACATTGAGTCGTGTTTGAAATATTTCAACTGAATTTGGTGCATTTTTCACGCCTAACAAGAGTCCCGATTAACTGCATAAGAGAGTAATTTTTTGTTTTTCTTCTAATTGGCCGACGTCCACATAAATGCATTAGATTTATGAGCTGCAATGTGAATAGCCTATGTGTACATGTTAGGATTTTTACCAGAACGTGCCGATCAATTCAGTTAAATATTTTTACTGAAATAAATAAATTAAGCACATTTTAAATGAGCGGAAAGACGTTGACTCTCTTTGGTAAGTTGTTGTGTATTTTTTATTTTACATAATACGCATTCGATTTAATTCAACTCATGTGCTGCTTTTTTCAGTTTAGATATTTATTTATTTTTAACTCTGGGGAATCAACTCCGTGGAATAAAAATAAATTAACGATTTTGTTTTGTTCAAATTCACAAACGTTTATTATTCTTGTCATTACAACAAAAAATGACCTATGAACAATTAAGTGTCTCTTTCTTTCTATTGGCAACACAAGACATACGGTATGTTTTCACAGAGTAAAAATGTGAAATAACGAACAACAGTTAAAAGGTTGAGAGAGGTGTAATGCGCTCTTTTGTACCAAAACCACATAGCCTACGTGTCCACGGACGACATGAAATGACATTGTCACAAATTCACCACGTGGAGGAGGAGAATCACTGGAGGAAGGAGTGATAGTGGGATACGGCTATTCTTGTGTCAGAAGCCCCACTTCGTCTCCATGTGCTTAAAAACCTGAGTTTGCCGTCTCTATCAGCTCTATGTCAACAACAACAGTGCTATTTTTTTTTCACGACGCACAAAACAAAAACAACGTAAATCATAATAAAATTCTCAACTATCTAAAAAAGAAGAAGAAGAAAGAAAGAAAGTCAGAAATCATCCCCGTAGCCATGGGTGACACCTTTTTAACTTATAACAGGATCTTGTTTTTTCTCCTCCCCCCCCCCCCCATTGACAGATGGAGTCCAAGTCAGCACTGTTTAGAAAGACCTTTCTTGCATTTGTCTCAATATTATACACATATTTACACACCATAAATAAACCTTCCTCTCCTGTTACAAGGACCACAACACTCTTCGTTTTCACCAAGAATGCACAGCCTACCTTCACACAGGGCGAAGCCACACTAACTTCTAACTTTATAATAAAAGATTTTCATTCTTGAAATTTCGTTTAATATTTTTTTTCTTTTTTTCTTAGAAAGGACAAGTGTTCATATTTGGGGTTTTGCCGGAAAAAGTCTGTCCCTGTGGCCCGGCCGGTAATACGCTGTCCTGCGATAGGTTCAAATGGTTGGAAGCAGAGGCCAGTGCTGGGGTCAATATGGCCAGGATCTGAGCCTGGCTGCCCGGCTGCGCGCCGTAGGGAGAGGCGGGGGTGGAGTTGGCCGCACCGATGATATTGTCAATGGAGAACGAAGGCCGACTCGGGGTGCTCGAGTCCGTCTTGAGAGGCGGCAGGGACGCGCTTATTTGGGGATAAAACGGCTTTCTTAAATCGGTCCCTAAAAGGGACGGAAGGTGATGCGGCGCAGGGAATATGGAGCCCGATGAGGGCAAGGTGCACGGGGCGTTGGGGAACGGGAATGCACCACCCGTGTGGTGCGGGTGATACGGGTTATGGGCTGCGTGGAAGTTCTGCAGCTGGAGTCCATAGTTGTATCCGTACGGGCCGTATCCAAACCCGGGCAGAAAGCCGCCAGACTCCCGCAGGATTTCGTTAGTTTGGTGCCTCTTGAAGCGCTTCCTCCTGCGCAAGAAGCTGCCGTTGTCGAACATGTCTGCGGAATCCGGGTCGAGGGTCCAGTAGTTGCCCTTCCCGGGGTTGCCGGGCTCTCGGGGGATTTTCACGAAGCAGTCGTTCAGGGAGAGATTGTGTCGGATCGAGTTCTGCCACGCGGGGAATTTCTCCCGGTAGTAAGGGAATCTGCTGCTGATGAACTCGCAGATCTCGCTGAGGGTGAGGCGCTTCTTGGGGCTCTGCAGGATGGACATGGTGATCAGGGCGATGTAAGAGTACGGGGGCTTCACCAGGGCGCCTTTCCTAGATTTCTCCCCGATGGCGGTGCCGACCTCCGCGCTGGAACCCATCTGGTCGGACGGGCAGTCGGAGCTGCTGAGCCCGGGAGAAGAACCCCTCTCGGCCGCGTTCTGGGAGTAATTATCGTCCGAGTCATTGTCCAAGTTGAAGTCGTGGTGGATGTACTTTCCGTCCTTCCCCACGGATATATCACCCCCAACCACATCGATGTCCACGTCTTCGGACAATGCAGAGCTGTCGGACATATCCGTCCCCAAAGTCATCCTCGGAGACGCCGCTTCTCTTCCCCTTTTCTCCCAGATTTCCTCCTCCTTCTAGGCTGGCGAGGCTACTCTCCCTCTCCCCCCTCCCTTCCCACCAGTCCCCCCTCCTCCCCCCCCCCCTCCCCTTACAACCACACCAGGCGTTTGCGGCAGCTTTATCCCAAACTACTGAATGCACACATGGCTAAAATCTATTGAAAAGATAAATAAGTCTTTGACCTGTGGATCTGGCGACTCCTGGTCGTCCCGAGGCTGGTTCAAGCGGGGCCGTGTGAGCTTCTCATCGAGCAGACAACTTCTGGTTTTTACAGGCGTAAAAAGCAAACAGTCAAAGATCATCGATCTTGCGCCGATCTGGGATTGTGACTTCCGGAGTCGAGGCTGTTTCCGTCTGCGATCAGTTTGTCCCGTGTAGCGCGTTTGGAAAGCTACTTCTGGATCTCCACGATTCTTTCCAAAATGTCTTTTACGCACGGGGTTGGGTAGGCATCCAGCCCGACTGTCACACTATCTTCTTCAGCTTTCAAAAGGCATTTATAGGACCGCGCTGGTCACGTGGTCTTTGAGTCACTGTTACCAGGAACTGGACGGAATTGCCTTGCAAAACGCAATATTTTGATCTTCTCTTGAATCACTGGAATGTTCTTTGATTAAAAACAACTTAACAAAGAAATAACGGAAACACATCAGTTGTCCCTCTGCATATGATCTTATTTGGAGAATTAAAATAGTTAATTACTTGTTGGATATCTCACTTATTGTTTTCTTAATAAATAGTTAAAATATATATTAATAAAGAAAAAAGCACGTTTATGATTGAAAATAGTTTTGAAAAATGTTTCACCGATAACACAAAGATGCAATTTCTCATTTAATTATTGAAATGCGGTTTATTATGGAACACAAGGTTGCCCGATTAAATTGACTTTTAGTTTTTCTGTAGTGCATAAGAGATCTGATCTCTGGTGATGTGATTGGGCTCTTTATAATAAAGCACATATCGGTATTTACCCAATAATGCAAATGTATATTTAGTCAAATCAAAGTAATATTTGTTTTATATATATATATATTACGTTAAAAGAATGTTCTAAAAACGTCCCAGAAATGCACTTAAAGCTCAGAGCGGTCTTCAAAGAAAGATATCATTTGATTTAAAGTTTTAAAAGCTATTAATAAAAATACTAACAATAATGCATGTATTCATCAAAACATGCATTTATTATTTTAAGTATTATTATTATTATTTGTATTTTAATTAAAAATAAAATAGACACAATGTTTGCCCTTAATTGTAATGTAAAGCTCATAATAAATATCGTTAAACAGGCCTATTATAATTAGTCTTCTAATTAACAAGTCTAGTTTTTGTTCAGACATTTTGACCCGTTACATCAGTTTTGGTTCAAGGTGTTAAATCAACAGGCGGAGCTCTTTATTATGTCCCTTCTGATAAATTGGCTGATTTTTTTTTTGGGGGGGGGGGGGGGGGGGGGGTGTTGAAATCCTTCCTCAAAGGTTTTGGCCAGCCGCCTAATTCCTTGACCACTTCCCACCGGTTGTGTGTTTCCCTTTTCAAAACGTCCCAACACACTATCTGCATGTTCTGCATATTTCACGACAGCACATTGGAGTCAGTGGTTCGATGCAACCTGCTTCTCTTTGTCCTGCTCAGCAGTGATGACGACGTGTAACGTGTGTGTATTGTGTGCAGAGACACACTGTTAACGTCACGCGCGTGCATCTCCAGCACCACGGTCCTCTAATTTTCACATCGAGGCTGGAGTTTCATTCTAACCTCCGACACGATCTGATTCGTGAGTTTCTTATTACGTTATTGGTCTTTTCTGGAGGTGAAGGGGTGAAGCAGGTTTTGTCTGACATGTCACAAGTCTGACTGCGGCCGAGCCACATGACGCGTTACTTTCTCCACAAGTCTCACAAGCAGACATATTTTATAATGGTTTTTTTTAAATCATTATTTAAATTTGATTTCAATTCAAAATCCAAACCCTTTGGAGCCGGCTAACTCTTAAGTGCGTTGGTTTATGTTTTTTTTTCATATTTTCATATTTACATGTTTATCTTACATTCTGTGTGCCGCTTGTTGTGAGTGGCAATATATTTGGATTAATTTAATAAATATATGTGCTAATAAATAGACTAAAATATGCATGTACTTTGTGTAGCTATAACATTTTAGGGCTTTTTTTTATTTACAGCTCCTTTTACTTTCTAAAAATATTAAGATTCTGCAGCTTACCTGCAGATATTTATTTTTGTTGTTGCATTTTATAAAAAATGTATTATTTTGAGATTTGTTAAATTGAACAACCTAAAAAACCCGCGCAGTCCTATATTATAGGTCCATGAAGCTTCCAAAGGTTTAATGGGGCCTCATCGTCTCCGTTTAGTGGTGTTGAAGCGCCCCCTGCTGTTGACAAAGAGACACAACATGAAAACAAAACAGATTGTTGATGACAGTAAATACTGTGTTGAGTTTTATAAAAAATGGTGCATGATAGATATTTTGCAGGCAAAGCAGTTATTTAATTTCTTTTTTCTATTTTAGCAGAATAAGCAGCATAAGAAGTTTCACAAAACAGTCAAATAAGTTCAGGCAACATTTGTAATATAAATAATAAATATACCTCATTTCAATATGGAAACATTTTCTTTTAAAAAAGAACATTTGATTATAAAGTATAAATTGTTAGTTATGTGTATTCCTGTGCATTGTCATATTTAAGGATAGTCGCATTAGGTTCTCACACAAGTTGGGAAACTTTTTACAATACTGCAAACAAACTATCCAAAATAGGTTAAAATTGATGACCATCTTTAATTTAACATAACATTTCTTAAGTCTTTTTAAATTGACCAAAACAAGTTTCAAAATAGACTAACCAGCAATTAAATTGCTGCCAATCCACCAACCGCTGGCTTCTTTAATCTATAATCAGACATCATATTTGAGAAAGGTTTGTGCGGAAAAATATCAAATTGTGAAGTTACTAATAACTAAATCTGTCATATGATAAAAAAAATATCCTTTGAACAATAAACCTCAAGACAACAAGTGTCAATTGAAGAGAGATGCTGAAACACTGTGATGACGCGTGAGGCCAAGAAGCCACACAGGGGCACCTGATGCTTTGAGTTACAGTACGAAAAGCTTCTTTAGCTGTTAGACACTATGTTAGTGACACACTAAATGTGACGTCCGAGTGGGGATGCGAGCCGATCACACTTATTTCATTGTTGTGTCCAGTTTGTGTTTATTAACAGATGTCTTCGTCATTGTCGTTTAATTAATGAGGAAATTATATTAAACACAAATATGACGCAGAGACAATGTTTCATCAGCTTTCTAAAGATTTAAAAATGATCATGTGTTTTTTTCTTAAGAAGTGGTGTCATTGTTGACTGCTGAACAGAATTACTGTATTGATTGAAACCAAAACAACAAACAGCAAAAACAATTTCTCTTAAATGAGTGAAATCGTCTTGCCTTTGCTGCCATCTAGTGGATGAAAGTCTAAACTGTACATTATCAAAGACAATTGGGCTTTTTGTTCGGTCGGCCTTTATTCGGATGATGCCCTCTTCATGAGAGACTGTCTGTAAACCAAACGATGCAGTTTAACTAACAAGTTCCAACTGCTTCATACATGTGCGATCAGATTGACCCACCAGGCAGCTACATCCTTCTTGGTGTATCAATAGTTTCAGTGGAGAACAGAGTCAATATCAGACCGGGAGGTGACACACAGACAAATCAATACAGCCGTATTATTGATAAGCCTCCAAACCTGAGCAGAGACAAACTTCATATTGTTGTAAAATATTAAAACTCTACGTATCTGTCAAGGGCGTATAGGTTTGGTCTCAGCATTGGTAGGAACACTACCCGACCCCCACCCAAAACATAAAATTTTTTTTTTTGATATTATGTTGAACTGGCAAACTTTATTAACATATATTAATTAATCAATTAATTTGTGTCACTTGGCACTGATTTAAACATAACAACAGTGATAAAACCTATTCTGCACCAAATAAATAAAGATAATGACTAATTAAATAAATTGATAAACGTTCTGCTAAGATGCCAATATACACTATATCCAAAATATAGTAAAAAAAAAATACTTTTCCCAGTTGTGCAGCCAAAACAGACCATGCAACTTAGAACAATCTATTCTGCAGCACTTAATAGGCTAAAATAGTGCTTTCCTCTCAATTTGTTTAATATGGTTCAATTGCGACATCCAAGTTTCTCCAATTCCGGTTGGTGAAACATTTCCCTAAACTGCAAATCCAAGCAGTTTAGCACTTTCCCCAAATGTCCTTCAATGACATCGCTGATGCATAATGATTCTTAACAAAATGCCATGACCTCACCTGAAGCCCTGATGGTTCAGCTGCTTCCTCAACCTGCACTATACGTCTGCACTGGATATCTGAGTTTCCTGAATGCTTTTCAAGATAATGCCTTAATTAACAAAATAAGCTAAAGAGAAGTACATGCAATGCATTAATAAAATTCCTGTTTAATATGTATTTGGTTCAGGTTTTATGGCGCTGTATAGGCCTAAATCATCTGCACTGGATTTCTGAGCAATGAAATAATAATAATTCATTCATTCATTATATGCATAATCTTGGGCATGGCAATTCATAGCACCACTTTAATACATACAAGTATAACATTTATTCTGAAATAGCCAGTGTAAATGATAACAGGTAACACTGTCTAAACACTCACAAAAAAACTACGATCTAATACAAACTTTACCTAAATGGACAATTCAGCGTCAATTCAGCCAGTAAATATCACTTTTAAGTTGCCAGCCTGCAATTCAAAGAAAATAAATGAGTTGAAGAAAACTGTACAAGTTAAATTGTGATAAATATTGTTTTTAGCTAAATTTGAAGATTAATGACCTTCAGACCAAACTGTAAAGGTAAATACACATTTAGAATTTTGAACAATATGCCCTGTTTATAACAGATTTTTACTTAATTCGTACAGCTTTCAGTCAAAAAGTTTGATTAGTTTACAGTGAGTTTCTGTGATTCAAAGAACTCTAAATTCATGTTTTGTGAATATGGGTGTATAATTGTTTACGTGATAGTTAATTTGTAGCTACATTGAGTAGGACATGTGCCACATTTACCTTTGATTTATTACTATTGTTACAAATCGTTTAGATTTAAAGATCTGTTACTGAGCTGTTACACACACGAATAACCATCTGCTTCACTAAAATCAAGGGAGATTTTTCAAAAATATTTTAGTATAATAATTTTACTTTCACGGACAAATAGATTTGAACTATCGAGAATAAAGACTACATTTATTTTACTGTAAAAAAACCTGAATTTATTCAAGGCGACCTGTTGTCTACAACGATAACACTCTTTTCTTTTAATGAAGTTTCAACAAACTATTTACACGGAAAACGGCCCACATGAGTAACAAACACGTGTTAAACTAACTGACACGCAGGAAATATGAACGAAAGGTGGCACAATAAAATACACGTAACTACGTGACATACAGTCATGGAATGTGTCAAACGGATCGAAATGGCTTTTCAAAATAGGAATGTTTCATCACGAGGCTCGGTCATTTGATTTCACAACACAAACGTGGCATTTCTTCACTGATCCCGGGAGAAAATACATTTATCTGTCGTTTAATGAATAGCAGACATCGTGAAGAGGCCCAATGGTATTAGTGATATTACCGCCACATGCTTCAATGTGTGAGGGCCTACTTTAATATTGGGACTAGCAAGCAATCGTTAATACGGATTTATTCGTTTCGGGGGGGTATTAATCTGTCACATATAGCGCTCCAGCCCTGACGCAAAGTTCGCTTGTCTCATGTAGGAGTTGTTGTAGGAGTTCATGGGGCTGGGGAGGCCCAGCAGCTGATCCGTGTGCTCGGCGCAGGAGCCCGGCCGCAGGGCCGGCAGCGACAGCCGGTTCCCGGAGCAGTACACCTGAGAGCTCCCCGGGGAGAACCCGGACTGGCCCATGGTGGACAGGTGCGGAGGGGAGCCCGAGGAGCCCGAGGAGGAGTACGGGTACCCGGAGAGGTTCCCGCTGTTTCTGCTCAGCATGTTCCCCGAGGGGTTGACAGTCTGGCCCTGGAAGCACCCCGACTGGTCGCTGCCGGTGACCGAGCAGCTGGAGGCCATGGTGCCCATGTCACCTCCCGCGTGCAGCCCCAGCCCCAGCGCCTGGGAGTTGAGGTCCCCCCCCCCACCCGGGCCGCCCTGCGCCACCGCCTGCTGGCTGATGAGGTTGTCGATGCTGAACATGCTGCGCGGCTGCCCTTGGCCGACCCCGCCGGAGGTCTGGTAGTGATGCAGCATGGCCGGGTGCGGGGACGCGGCCGTCAGCGGAGCGCCGTACCCGGTGCCTATCCCCGCGTACAGGGTGTTGGGGTACGACGGCCGGCCCATCGGGGTCGGGGTGAACGCGCTGGAGCTCTGCATGTAGCCCGGGTAGGTGCTCACGTCCGTGCGCTTGAACCGCTTCCTCCGCCGCAGGAAGCTGCCGTTGTCGAACATGTCCTCGGCGGCGGGGTCCAAGGTCCAGTAGTTGCCTTTGCCCGGCCTGCCGGGCTCCCGGGGGATCTTCACAAAACAGTCGTTGAGGGTGAGGTTGTGGCGGATGGAGTTTTGCCACTTCTTCGAGTTCTCCCTGTAGAAGGGAAAGCGCTCCATGATGAACTTATAGATGCCCCCCAGGGTGAGCTTCCTCTCGGGGGAGTTGGCTATGGCCATGGCGATGAGAGCGATGTAGCTGTAGGGAGGTTTCCCCCTCTGGACGGGCCTCTTCCTCCGCCGGCTGCCGGTGGGCAGGTGCTCCTCGGTCTGTCCCGGAGCGGCTCCGTCCTCCGCGCTCGGACTGTTCCCGCGGGGCTCCGACTTGATCAGAACGTTGTCCTTGGACCGGGCCTGGAGCATCGCGGCCGGCTGCGGGGAGTCCAGGCACACGCCCGGGGACATGACCACGGGACTCGCCTCGGCGGGCGAGTGCTGCATCTCGGCGGTCATGTTGCACATGCCAGAGAAGTAAGAGTAATTTGCCAGATTCATAAAAGAAACGATAGGAGGGTCTTGTTTTCTTGTCGAAATGGTCAGAAACGGGGAGGAGGGGGGGAACAAAAGCTTGTACGGTTGTGCGAATAGTTCAGCAGCGACTGATCGCTTTGCCCTGGCCAGAAATAGCCCCTTGTCCTGCCCTGGTGTTCAGGAGGGGGGAGGAGAGGGGGGGGGGGTGTCAGTCCAGGTGAGAGAGAGGCGTTGACAGTTTTATGACGCCACTGGCTCTCCATGACGATGGAGGCAGGAGCCCTGTAACGTTCCTCTGATTACTTGACAGTAAAAAGGAACATCAATTTTAAATAGGTGTTTTTTTTTTTAAAAGGGTTTAATGATTTAGTTCCCTGAAAATACTTGAAAGGGTCTTTTTGTCCGCTGTCCAGGGAAAGATAGAGCTCAGGGGAGAACAACAAGCCCAGCATCAGATGGTTTCCTTCGGTCTATAACAGAGATTTACGGACGAGCCCCTTCCATCTCTCCTCCTCTCCCCGCTTTCACTGACTGCTCCGTGTGTATCCAGGCCAGAAACAACACCCGCCGAGCTGCTCCGCGCTCCTCCAAGCCCAACGCACAATCCACCAATTGAAAAATAATAACAAGCCACTGAAAACAAGCAATTGAGCTATCAAAGCTTTTGGTGGGGAAAAGTAAATATCCCACTCATTTCATTCTCATTTTTGGAGAGCCATAATCAAACAACCCCCCCCCCCCCCCCACACCGACCCATTGAGGTGTTATCTTACAGATCTTTTAAGTAAAAACACAGATCTGCACACAAGTGGTACGCAGACAACACCCTGCAAACACAGTCGTTTGATGGCGCTTTTAGTTGATGATTTAGGCAAATAGGGGGTTGAAGTTAGTTACAAAAAGGTGGACAGAGAGGCGACTGCTATGAAGGGTACAATGCCTGCAGCGAGGCCGAATGATAATGTCATTTGTGCACTTTTACTAACTGGAGGATGCACACATAGTAAAAGAAAAGAAAGGTAAACATAAATAAAGGAGTGACACAAGACGATCACTGGCTTACGGAGTCATCTTGTGAATCATTCTGGAAGCAGGACCATTTTCTCCCGCCATCCTCAACGAAACCAATGAGGAAACATATTTTGAAAGAACGCTGTAGGATTTTTGCCAAAGTACGCTGAAGCTCTGAAAATACGTTACATTAGCCACCTTGCTAACAAACGTGACGTTTGGTTTATCTTTCATTCATTCATTCGTGTTGAGATGCGCAGATCAGGAGAAAGGAAACACGCACAGGGATTCACACCTGCTCAACCGTCCTATGCTGACAGGCCTGAAATGAACATATATGGTGACAATCATCCAACCAGTCATTAATCATAGCTGCCCACCACCCCGTCACCCTCACATTGTCAACACCCCCGCACTGGTGAACTGAACCCAGCCGCAGCCCAGACAACACTAAGCCCAGCTAGCTACTCACAGCCAGTGGCTAACAGCTTCAGACAGGCGTGGGAGCGGGGCTGTATCCAAGCAGGATCTGCCCCCAGAGCTGCCAGGTCAGGCAGGACAAACAGGGGCTCAGGCCAGGAAACGGGCCCTCTGCCTCGGGGCCCCGCGGCCTCTCGCTAATCCCCTCTCCTCCCAAAGCCACCCCGCTACCACCCCAGCAGAGCCTGCCCATGCCTCTCGGCACCTCGACGCTCCCCGCGCGCTTGGTCACGGACGCGGTGCAACCCCATGTAGCGACATGCGCGCGTTCGGTTCACGCGAGGTGAGCGCCTTGCTTCTTTGGCACCCTGCCGCGCCGGAAGAAGCCGCCTCACTCAATGCCGCGGCGACGCTGCTGACCGGCGGCATCGGGGACCACGTCAGGGTCCATACTGCTGTATGCACATTGCTTTTTGAAATGGTGGAAAAAAAGCAGTGTGTTTCCAGACTGTCAGATGGGTCGCTACGGTCGGGCAGAAGCTTGTCCCTGCTGTTTGGGTTCATACTGATGATAGAACCTGTAACTTTGTAAATTGGGGTTCCATATCACTGTAACGCACATAATCAGGTGTAATTTGTGTATCTTTGACGGTTCCTATCGGCTAATTGTAGATCGTTAGGCCGTGCACTGAGGTGGCCTTCATGCGTACGTTGTCTCTACCACCAACTCACAGTTATTAAACAAGAACAACAGATATAAACAAAGTGTCGTGGCAGATTTCATCCCCGTCCCCTTGAATCACACGCTCTCCTTTTTTACTTTACAAATGGGTTGAAAGTGTGTCCCTGGAAGCGTTCAAATAAAGCAAAACAACCAATGCGTTTGCGTCAGAGGCTAATAGTTGCGTTAAATACGTGTGTGTGTGTGTGCACAGTGACAATGGCAGACTTGTGCAATGCTCCTTTGACATATTCCCTGGATTTCCGATACCACAGAAGTCTCCGGTGGTCTCTGATGGCAGTTGATGTGCACATCCTCTTCCTCTTTTTTTAGTGGTCTCCTCCACCAAATAAATTGTTCCTCGACCAAACACTAGTTTATTTAATCAACAGATCTGCACAAGGGAGTTTCTTCACAAAGAATCACACAAGCGTAACTTTTGATATTGTTATATGATAAGATTAAGTACAGAAAAAACAGTCGACTGAGACAAAAACGGGTTGTCGACACACGGCGACCCGCCGTGTCCTTTTGTTGATGAAATCCTGAGAAATGAAGAGGGACGGACAGAGTTGCTGAGTAAACACTTGGTATCCATTCATTCGCAAAGTGGCTCCAGGGGACGGGCAGGAGGGTGTGGGGGGGTGGGGGGGGGCATGAGAAAAAGAGGGGGAATAACAGAGTGAGAGACAGAGAGAAAGAGAGGGAGACAGTGAGAGAACGAGAGAAGGGGAACACACGAGGGAGCGCAGCCCTTTTCTTGCTCAAGCTCATCAAGTACGGGCCAGGGCTCCTGAAAACGGGGGGATTACCCGGGGACGGCCTGTGCGCCGGCCTGGGCCGCACTGCACGCTACACTGCCCCGCTAAAGAGCCGCACACCGTTCTCACACACACACACACACAACCAGTCATGCTTGCTGTACGGTGGTCATGTCTCGTTCTCAAACATTCACATGGATGCTTGAAACAAATACACAAAGACACATTCGCTTTTCAGGAATTAGCAAGTAAGTAGGTCTGTTGGTGTCTAAAGTTACACACGTATCCTTAAGTAACACACCGAGTCATTCTTTGCCACAGTTACTGGTGTGAGACATTTATAGGAGCCTGCAGGACCCATTTAATACACAAAATACCATTTCGCCGCACTTTTATCAAGGATGTAAACCGCTGACCCGTGATGATGTGACTGAAGCTACGCTGCATGTTCTCCGAGTTTCTGCCTGAATAAATAGCTTATTTCCCCCAAGACGCATGTAGGAAATCCCTCCCGCCTCAGGGACGCTGCAGAGTTCATCCACAAGAGCGAGCGCCAAGCCGAGGTCACATACTGTGAAGATAAGCACCGTAATTAAACAATTAGCAAGTGAGCGACGCGTGCGTGAGGTCAAGAATCAGGCTTTGCCGCCATTTGAACGGGGTCGGCGGTGTTGCTTGGAGACCATGCCGCTCGTCATTGCACAAACTGCCAGTTTTGGAGCATGCACACGTTTGCTTCCTAGCAGAGAAATAGATAGAAAGATTGACACCTCTGCCTGCGTTTGGCCGTTAAATGTGCCAACTTTGACTGAGAGGAGGAGGAGGACACGACTCGCCTGCCTCCGTGCAAAATATTAAAATATGCACACCAGCACCTCTGTATTTGCCACAGGACAGAGCCAGGCCTGCCGTTTCCAATCTTTATGGAAAGCTACGCCGAGTCGAGCTATCATCTCCTTTTCCCAGGTTCATATTTCATACAGAGACACATGGTCTTAGTCCGCTCATTATCATCCACAAAGCAAATAGTCCAACACTTTAAAAATATGTGTTGATTTCTTTCAGTAGGACAGCGATACACACAAAGCGTTTGGATTTGGATATTTTAAAAGGCCCAGGGGGAACGTGCACCGCGGTTAGCCAACAGAGAAAAGCTTAAGTGCTTACTGGGAAAACCCTGGCTGACTGGTCGGGTCCTTCTTTAGCTCCCAAGACCAGAGCAAACAGAAGAAATCATCCACCCATCTGCTCGGAAATAGCAGCAATACCAAAGTTCCCTAAATTCAACTCTTGAATGCGGAATAAACCGATAGGTATTCTTAGAATATTCTCAGTTTGTGCAGTTGTCAAATTGAATGTGCCAAATATTGCCATTTGGCTTCAGAGTATGAGGCGCTGTGTATTTGAGGCATTCCTGGAAGGCTATGTGTAAGAGACTGGCAGTCTGGGCTGTGATGAGTAACAGCTTACCGCAAGGGAAAGAAGGGCTGGCATGTGGGCTGCATGGATGGATTGTCTGTGTTTGTGTGTGTGTGTGTGTGTGTGTGTGTGTGTGTGTGTAGTCACGTGTACATACAGTAGATGTGTTCAGAAAGTGCAGCGACTTTCCTTTCACTTTATTCAGTATATGAATTTGAGCGGCGTCGTCTTGCATCTCTATCGCCTCAGCAATGTGTTGGAGAGGCAAAAGCAGAGTATCAGTGAGGTCACGGTGACACAGACGGATCCTGCATTGGACGTCAGAGTTTCGGAGCGGAGGGAGAGCCAAGAGAGGTGGGCTCAGGAAAGAGACAAGGACTTTCATTCAGCCTCCTCGCGGTGCCGTCTTTCAACGTGATCTTCTTACTCTTTCCCCCCAGCTCCTCAGCCCGATCTAGACCTTAACTCCAGCGAGAAGAGGGAAACAGCCATACCTCTAAAGCATTTAGCGTCTTCAATCACAGGTTTTACTAATTGAACTCAAAAGAGTCCACGCTGCACTTGTTTCCATCATCAACGGCACCTCAGAGGCCGCTATTTGTTCTGGCATTGCCTGGTGGCGAGAGATGGACAGCCAGCATGCAGACGCACAGCCTCAGGCTTTATTACACTGAGAGAGAGCGTGAGGGGGGCAATGATAAGGCCCGGCCTTTGCACAGACACACACTCACATCACATGCTTGGAACACACACACACACATACAAATACAGGGCATGTGTTTGTGAGATATTTGTTTCAGTGCCAAGCCCAAATGTTCAACCTTTATCGTGAGAATTTATTAAAGTCAGAATAAAACTACCCGGATGTCGTCTAGCATGCACGCCGTATTGAAATCCAATTCAACCGCTGCAAAAAAGGCAGGATGGCCTACATTTTGAAGCCTTTTCTTATAAGCCACTCTCTACCCCCCCTGTTGGTTTATCCATCCACGTCCGTGGAGGGGAGTCAGGGTAGAGGTTGCTGGTTCAGTGTTTACCAGCCTCTCCCACACCCGCTCTCCTCACAATGTCCTTCCTGTCGTCCGAGACCAGCTCAGACAGGTGGGATCAGCACCCATTATGTTCTTTAAGACGTGTGCACACAACCAACAAGTAAACTCCAGGTTTAGAGAACTGGTTCGGCAGACAACACATAGCATGGAGACACACTCATTAATGGAGTCTGTACAGACTGGGGGTGTAACTAAGAGGATTGTAGCCCCTTACACCCATCTAGTGGTTACTAGAACAATTGTAGCTTTTGATATTCCCCGCCGTCAATGTCAAGGGAGATGTTTCTTCGGGTTCTTTCTCCAACGTATATTTTTTACTGGCGTTGCGACTGACGCCACTGCAGAAGAAGAGGCTTAAATCTTTATGAAATCACAGCCAATGCAGAACTGGTTACAACCATAGGAGGACCATAGACTTAGGAGTTGTATCAAAAATGTGGAATCAGGGATCACCCCAAAGTTCGAAGGAAAATCCAACCTCAAACTAAATTGTCTTTATTTGATCATTTTGGATGGTTAACACTTTATCTCCAATAGAAACATCTATTTCCATAAACAGGAAATTAAAGTTAGAAGAGAGAGAGAGAGAACGAAAGAGAAAGAATACGTTTGAATTATTGAAACCACGTACTAATTTACCTGGCCTTATATCTTTATATAACTTTAGGCTGATTTGTAACACTTTTTGTAGCTAGCCACATTAGGTTAATAAAACACATCATTCAAAATCAAAACTGTTTGTTCTGTGCTAAACACTGCCATCGAAATATCACAATAATCAATTATATGATAGTTGAGAAACAACATATGTCTTTCGTTCCCCATTTCACTTGTGTTCATGGTCTATATTCATAACATGCTACAAATTTAACAGAAAAAAAAGAAATGTTTTATACTTTGTCACAACAGTGTGCAGTCGGCGTTTGGGAAGAGGTTCTGTAAAACATTGTGCTACAAAAGTATCATATAGGAAGTGTGTATTCATTTTGAAATTATGTGTTTGCTCTGTTTTTTTGTTTATGTGTTTTTGTGTGTTGAAAAACTGTAATACAGTTGCGCAGTTACTAGAACAAATGTGAGTTATTCATTTTTAAATGTTGGGTGGAACGAAAAACATCACCTCTTGTTTCTACCGGTCTGCAGAAACGGGCGCACTGGCGGTTTGCTTCAAAACATTATGGCGTCGAAAAGAACATCAACAGTGCCAAGTACTTTTAAAAGTACCGAAGCTAAGAGGTACTTTAGTCCTCGTATAACTACGTTACTTCCTTTTCTTTTTACCGGGTATCGTGTGATCCGTCGATTTGTGGCCAGTTTAATTTTAGAATGAATTAACTAACGTAACGTAAGAAAAGAGCTAGCATTAGTCAGGCTAACAAATACTTTTATTTAACCTTAATACGCTATACCGTTGATTTTATGGTGTATTATTTAGCTAAAAACATGACCATTCGCACTGCTGTACCAGACATACAACTAACGAGCAGGCTGGAAAAGCAAATGTAATAAAGGATCGTGTCGGTAGACATTGTGAGCTAACTTGTTAGCAAAGCTTTGGGTTTCAAATTCAATAGACACACAGTCGTCTATTATTTTGTAATTTGTAGATTTGGTTTAATTAGACTCCTTTTTGCTTTGTTTTCAGCTCGAGTAGCGGGAGCAATGCTGGTAACCACAACATCACCGGAACTGGAAAGAAAAGTGCTAAATGTAAGTGTTGTTGTTCTAACGTCAATTGATTACACATCTGTCGCTTATCAGACGGCTGCCAGTAACCTTACTTGACCGTATGCCAACAAACTCCAGTTCAATCTTTGAAACAATCCTTCCAGATCCTTTCCAGATAAAACCATTTAACGTGAAATCACCTTGAATTATGTCGATGATAATATCCAGTGGATGAGACGTTGTCTCAGTAGGAAAGTGTTGCCATATAATGGTGTATACTCAATATCTTTCAAAAACTATATTATAATCTGCTTTTTACACTTCGTCAAAGCCTTACAACATTCAACAATGAGAACAGTGTTGTGAAAGTGCTCATTTTAACTAGCTTTTCTCAAGCTGGTATTCTTCAACAATGGGTTTTTCCTTTTGTATCTAATATTTGATCTATGATACGAGAAATTTACAGATATGTTAGTCATTTAACTTTCAGGAATTCATTTTATTTTGTCAACGTCTTTTCGTAAACGTTTAGCAAGTGGAACTATCGTCAAGTCTCGATACATGCAGCCTGCTGAGAAGACATCGCTTTCAAAGGTAAAACTTTTTTATTTGTCAATAAAACAAATGTGTTTTACTCATGGCGACCCATCTCAGTTAGTATATAGACCTGCCAATACTCAATGATAAGTATAATTCTGCCTGTGTTGGTCAATGCTGTTCAGGAATCTGTCTTTTGGCACATTTTTTCTGGTAACACATGTGTATCTCATTGCACCCCTTTTAAACATTTCCAGAGTAACTCACTGACCAACGAGTCTATTGCTGCTCCGCCGCGACCTTCCTCACCAAAACCCAGCGGTGTAAAACCGAGAGTGGGCACTCCGCCACGACGCTCAATGGCCCACCAGACTCCAGGAACATGTAAGTGATTCAAACACTGGAAACTGTCCACGTCAAATCTCAGCGTGAAAACCGGCACTTCTTTATAAGTGTTGTTTTCCTCTCAGCGATGATGTCACGAGAAAATGAGCCTTCGTTGCTTGGGAAAAGTATTCTGCAGTCCACTTTCTCAGATGGACACTACTTTCGACCCAATTTTGATATTTCAGTCATCAAAGGTAAAGTGGTTTAAATATTTAACATTCTAGAAGTGATTTAAAAATTTGAGTGTCATCTAACAGGGTTCTTTTCTCTTTAAGAAAAAACTATTGTTGAAAATGCAGTCGAGCACGACAGGAATCCAGAGAATACTAAGAGGATCGTTGAGATGCAAACGTTCCTACTGGCCTACATCACTGCTAAGGTCAGTGAGTTTTCACATAAAAAGCAGAAAACTGCTTTTAATGCATCTGTTTTGTCCAATCAGTGGATAATGTAATGTAATGTTTTTTTCTGGCTTGTTCTGTGTTCTGTGCGATATAACCAGTCATAACGCCATGATGTGACTGATCTGGCTCTATAACTTTGATGTAGATGGAGAGCAATACTGCAAAGGCAGAAGCTGAGGCAGAGGCCAGGATCATGCAGGAGATGGAGGAAGAAGAGGCGCTCCATAATGAGGTCCAGGAAAAGAAACGCCAGTACCTCCTCATGGAGCAGGACAGGCTACTGAATGAGCTACTGGATTTACAGGTAATGTTTTTTTCTTTTTGCAATTAACCTTATGTAATACATATATTTGAAATGTCCATCTTAATGGTGGAGTGTCACAACAGTGAGACATTTATCATTTGAGACATTAATCGCTAATCCTGAACACGCATAGTCCTTCTAGCTGAATGATGATGATCAAATAAGATGGTGAACAGATGGCTTAAATATTTATAATTCATTTATTGTAATGTAAAGAAATGGATGTGTGCACTGTGTGTAAGATGCTTTGTGCATCTTGCTAATATTGCAATTTTCCATCAGATCGCCGCACTGACTCCTGTGGTGGAAACTGCCAAACAATTCACAAAGGACTACAAGTCTTTCGCCACAGCCGTCGACACCACGCGACATGAACTGCCTGTCCAGAATTTCTACATTGATGGGGACAGAATGGAATTCCTAGGTTTTTGTTTTTACTTTGTGCACGAAAACAACACTGTTAACCATAACTGAGTTAGTTCAACTCTAAAAAGAATTCAGCTAATCTGCTTGTATCTTTTGATCAGATTTTTCCTGGCAACATGTGAGTGTAAACTGGCAACATGTAAGTTGCACGTAACAACTTTAAAAAAAATTCTGAACGAGCAGATATCACCTGACTCAGCAGTGTCCTTTTGGCTTCGAACCTACGAGACGAACACTTACAAAACAAAAATAAGAATCTTTAAACAAATAAAATAAAGTAATCACTCATTAGTCAGAGTGAAAACATTTGCAGGATTGCAGTGCATGAACAAGATCCATAATAAAAAAAAGAGGATATTAAAAGAATTAAAAGATCACATCCGCTCGTTTCATTTCAGATGAAGCCGAGGCTTGCCTGAAGGAGAGCGAAATGTTGCTGTTGCAGTGCACGGATGGAGATCTTAAGGACAACAGCACTTCCCTGGAGTCCCTTAGGGACATGAAAACGACATCAAAGACCATAAGCCAGCAGCTTTCTGGGTAGGCACATATGCAGAGAACCTTTTTTGGATCTTGGTGATGCCGTTAATACATGATCTGTTATTTGCTATATTTATATTGTTGAAACGGTAGGTGTGCCACTTCGGTCTGAGTCAACGAAGATTGCTTTTGTGTATTATTTATTTGAAATGCTTTACCATACTGCATGACTTAGTTTCAAGGAACTTAAGCAGATTTCTCTGATGGATGCGAGTAACACAAATTCAAATTATTGTTTCACTCTTTGTGGAGGGACTCCGTTTTGAAGATCTCCTGATTAAATCATTGGTTGTGGTAGTGTCAAGAACTCATTTTGTCGAGGATAGCCCTACAAACAAAACGGTTACTTACCTACAAAGATCTGCACGTGTGAAAATGTATCCTGACACGGTTGCGCTCTTACTAAAACATTATTGTTTTTTTGTCTCCCTAGTACATTTTCAGAGCTGCTGGAATTGTCATCGTTGGTCTGCCGTCATACAATCCATGTCCAGCAGGCCACCGAGGAAGAACATCTTGGAACTGCAAGAACCCACGAGCTCTTTTGCCCCAAACGATGAAAGCTACCACACAGCGTGAAACACAGTATATGCACTTTGGATACCCCTGAAGTATTTGTACCGTTTGTGTTTTGTTTTTATGTATCCTGTCAGATTTCTTTATGGCTGTATTATGATATGTTGTCATGCTAAATAGTTACTGATAATTGATGATAATTTGCTTTTCAATACTCTTATTGATTAAAACAGGTAATAAACACACACAAATGTCTAAATGAATTGAAAAGGCTACATGGACATTTTTACCAAAAGCAACAACAGGCTAGAGAACGGTATTCCAAATACATTTCTGAGAAATTTTACTTTCAAATCCGTGTTAGATATATGTTTGCCTGATAACGGAAAGCTATCACACATTCATTTAGAGATGAACCGGTGCCCAGCTAGAGGGAGCTCCTGGGGGCAGCTGAATGTGTGTTTTGCAGACAAAGAAAACACCATCAATTTATCTGTTCGCTACAATATGTTGGATTCATGTCAATGTGTATTTAAAGACAATAAATACAATTCTGAAGACATTTAAATGTGTGAGGAAAAAAATGGTTGAAAAAATAATACAATTATTTTAATTAATTCTAAAGACTTCACGACCCCCCTGCAGTACGTCTGCAGACCCCCTGTTGAAGACCTTTGATTTAGAGATTTGATTAAGAAGCACTGAAGTTCAGTAATATGAATGTCTTATCTAGTTTGTAGCTATTGTGTCTTACAATCGATTTTGATAACAATAGGTTCATCAGACAACATGTATTAACATTTTAGAATTATTTTACGATTTGTACCATTTAATTCAAAAGCTCTTCCTGCCTTCATCTTTAAACCACGGCCGTGTTGTTTACGCCGCTCCGCTTTCAGCCGTCGCTTCTATTTCCGGATGTGACGTCAAGTCAAAACAACAATGAGACATTTCTATTGGCTCATTCAGGAAAGTGACGAGCGGTCTTTTGTATGACCGATGAACCGCAGGAGAGCCCCTCGTCGCATGTGAGTAAATGTTTCTTTTTTTGTTTTTACGTATTAAACACGACAAATTACATAAAAAGCGAACTGCCCTAGCTAGCTAGCTAGCTATAGAAATCAGCTTTGTAGTACAACCACCCGTAGCGTCTTACAGCTAATAGCTAGTAGCTTTAGCTTTAGCAGCTAAGTCAGGCAAAGGGTTGTTGCAGTGGGAGAAAAATGTCATCTCAGACAAGTCCTTTAGTATGGCAGCAATTTTCCAAGCTAACGTTTGCTATTTCAGATAGTTATGTTATTTCAAGATTGGGAGAGAGGAAGGAAGACCGCAGAGATTGGTGGTGTTGTGCTACAGGCATGAGAAAAAGTATTCTGTAACTCAACAGAACAATGCAACTGTCACGTTAGAGCGGAGTTAAACACAGCGGTTCTGGGCTGTTCTTCTTTATGCTCATTGTATCGTGGTCCCTAACAGATTACATGTTCAGCTAACAACCAACTCGTTTCCCCTCGAGCAGCTCTCACTCTCAGAGGAGGGATGCACCGGCAGGAGGAGGAGGAGGAGGATGGAGAACTAGGACTGAAGAACAGTGGCGAGGCCCAGGCAAATCACAGGTCATAGAGGAGGACACCGATGAGAGACATGGGGACGAAGCCGTGCCCAGGGGGACCTGCCAGACCATGTGCCCTGCCCGTGAGCTGCGGGACCGCCAGCTGCAGAGCCGCCTCCACCGCTTCGAGGTGTCGGCGGGCACGGAGGGAGATCGGCGGCCCAAGGGAGACCCCCTGCGCGTGGTCAAAGAGTACTCCAGACCAGCAGCCGGGAAAGACTTGACGAACCCCGCGGATCTCCGGCCAGCTGCGGTGCTGCTGAAAACTGTGTGTTACCTCGTTGACGACATCGTCGCCTCACCTCACCTGCATCCTTGGACAGAGGCAAGTACCCCCCCACTTCTGTCACTCAGTTTTAACTGAGGTCGAGCAAACCCCCTTAACCGTGTATTTGTAACGCTCCAAATCACGTAAATCAGGGGGCTTTAAAAATCTGCAAATCTGCCAGAACGCTGGTACTGTGTCGAGTTCATTTGTCACTAGCCCTTAAGATCTCGATGTCGATGTTCAAGCTGACCCAATGAATACATTAAAAACTCTTTCGTAGCACACATTCCCATCGACGTGACTTGTCTTCCAGGCTTACAGCTTCGCCTTTGACCGTCTGCGCGGCGTGAAACAGGACATGATCATCCAGAGGGTGTCGGGTTCGACCTGCGTGGCCATTCTGGAGCGGACGGTGCGTTTCCTCATCTACGCCTCGTACCGCCTTTGCGGGGAGCCCCTGCGCCTCTACGACCCGCGCATTAACGACACACACCTGCAGGAGAATCTGAGCTGGCTGTTGGATTGCTACGGCGCCGGAGCAGGACCGCATGCCAACCAGGACGAGTTGCAAGCTCTTGGTCTGCTGTACAACTTGGGTTCGTGTCGCATGCAAGTTTTTCCTTTGGTGTATTTGCATGCGTTTTTAAGCAAGCACCATGTTTATTATTGATGCAGAGATTTGATGGAAAGGTTTTTCTGTTGAGCAGCTCTTCATTGGCAGCAAATGTTACCCTCTTTCACTGGTTAATACATTTTATTGACCTCACACTCAAAGCCAGCTGTACTGGGGGGGTATCAATGTTATCAGTAGCTTTTTTTTTAACAATTGTTGCCTGCTCATTTCTTTCTTTCCTTTTTTCCTCGCCTCCCCCAGGTTCGGCTCGTGCCACGCAGCACGTCATGGGGCTGCCCAGCCGGCTCCGCAGCTCTCCCGCCATCACCCTCGCTCTTTCCATCAACCGAGCTTTTCTGGAGCGAAACCCCGTGCGGTTGCTCCGGTTGGCTCGGCGGTTGAACTTCCTGCAGAGCTGCGCCCTGCACCGCCACTTGGTGACGTGCGGCCGGGATCTGCTGCTAATCTACAGCCACGGCTTCAGCAGCCGCAACTGCCGCTTCCCTCTTGACGAAGTGGCTCAGCTGTTGTCTCTGGACGCGAGCCTCGCGGCGCGACTTTGCCAAGCGCACGGAGTGGCGGTTAACCGGGACAACCAGCTGGTGTTCTCGAAGGCCGCGTTCACTGAGCCTGAACACGGGAAGCTGCACTGCAAACTGTATCACGGCATAGTGGCAGAGAGACAAAGGGGCCTCGGCGTTGGGAACCTCATTCACGGATCAGCTTGAGACAAAAAAAAAGAGTGAATCGTTACTACAAGTAAAGGGATGCTTGATTGTTATGCATAGGACATTTTCTCCTTGGCTCCTGTCCCGCGATCAGTGACGTGCAGGGATTTAACTGCACGTCACTGAAAACGGCAGTGTTTTCATCTTTCTACTTCTGTGGTGATTTTGAGCCGTGCAGCTACTTTCTAGGACGCGTGTGCAACATTAGGTTCAGGGCTTTTGTTGACATCATCTGAGAAAAGCTCCGAAATAAAAGGTCCCTCCCGGTGCTAGAGGCGCTTTTTTTTAATTTTTCCATCCTGATCACACGCTTGGTTGCCTGACTTCCTTTAAAGATGTGAATTACTTTTATAATGTTACTCTATATTGTTGTATCGGTTCAGTGTTATGTTAATGCCATATTGTTTTTGTTCAAAGTACCTCAGAAGCACTTAAATAAATGATTGTTACCTAAAGGAGAAAACGCCTGGGACCTTCATTATAACCTCAGGAGAGACTCGATCACCACTAGAGGGCAGCAGATCTCTGCAGAGGGCCCCAACTCCTGCAACAAGCATAAAGAACTAATTGACTAAAATGTTGGTAATCTTTCTTTAAGAGTTTGTTCTGTGTGTGTGTGCGCGCGTGTGTGTCTGCGTGTGCGTGTGTGTGTTGTTTTCCTTCTTTCCTCGTTGTTTTACCCAGTTTGGTAGCAGCCAAAGGGCAGTACTCGTGTGTGTGTGTGTGTGGGGGGGGGGGGGGAGACATGCAGGTAACGTGTCTGCGCTCCTCCACACTGCCTCAGTCATGATCCACACTAGTCGGAGGAGGCATCGAGGTGAATGAAGCGCGGCCCGCCGCCGAGCTCCTTCTGACCGGCTGCTGCAGGACCAGAAGGGAGGGAAAAAAACTATCGGGAAAGCAATATTTTTTTATTTTTTACATGTCAAACATTTCTTTAGAAGTGACATTTTCTGCTCACCGAAGTGGGAGGACGCTTCCAATTAGTAATGCTGAAATATGAGCGAACGGAACCGGGGCGGGTGAGTGCACATGGGAGCGGACCGCGCGCCTTCTCCGCGCTCTAAAAGGAACAGGAGAAAAAAGAAGAGAGGATTTACCCGGACCTGGATTCGGCCAAGTGGGATCCTTGGTTCCGAACAACGCTCTGCACACCCACCATGCAAACCAACCTCCATGGATAAATAGGCGAGGAGAGGGAGGGAGAGAGAGGGGTGGGGGGGGGGGGGGGCGCTTCAATTTAAATTAAACCTCTCATCGGAGGACCTCGAAGTCCAGCAAGTGTCGGTTCCCCGAGGTCAACATGTTGCGGTGGTCTTTGACAGCTTTCAGTCTGTCGTGGACTTTGTTCTTCTGCTCCGTGAGCCGAGCTCGTGCACAAGAAAGACAGTAAGTAGCCCGCGTTGCCTCATGAAGTGTGGTGCACTGCTTTAACCCCCCCCCGACCCCCACGACCCCCCCAGCGAGCATTCACAGCGTTCTGGTCACAGCAACATTGGCAGTTTTGGTTCAAATCTGAGCACAAACGTTTTTGATGATCACTCTGCTAATCTGTTCATTTTTACTATGTCATTTGTGATGATAACATTCATGTTTTGTGACCCCGTCAGGAGCTACACAGTTATACATAAGAAAGTGACATATATGTTTTTATTGTGATGGCTAGAATTGATATGCAGCTTTTGGAGAAGCTTTTTGTAACGCCACCTGAACTATTTCCAAACGTTTCAACTCACAGGTTTGACAGTGGCTTATTTTATTCGGAGCTTCATTCTAACCTTGAGAGTTGTGTTAACGGCAAATAGCTGTAAACAGCTCTTCTGAGGGGGAGGGATTGAGTGCAAAACTGGAAAATGCAGGTGGGATTTTGCAAAGGAGAACCTGAATCACTGTCAAGCATAAAGAGCAGCTGAGCCGAGGGCGAGATCCGGGCAGAAGGGCAACGAGCATCAAACCATGTGACCTAAAAAAAAAAAAAAACAGAACTGGCTGTTTTTAAGAATTTGCCTACAAAAGAGCACAAATCCTTCTCAGTTCCCTGACCAGGACACGAGTGGGACAAAAACAGTGAGGGGTTGAGTACAGCGAGCCATGTGATTGAAATCAGCACGGCCTCCACCTCCTGATCCTCGCTCATCCCCGAGCTGGTTAAACTCGCTGCAGATCAAACGCATAAAGTCAATTTCCTCGTATTATCTTGCTTCTCCCGAAGCCTCATTTTCCAGGGGGATTTTCTCATGACTCCCTCTCAGGGACTGCAGTTGCCTCTGGCTGTGGCGCCGTAATGCCGTAATGCCAACCACCTGATCCTTCTCTCAGGCATGCAATTGGGTTTGCGCCCAAAGCTCCGCTCATTCCTAATATGTCTGATCTTCAGTAAAGTTCTCAGCGCCTGAGTTGGCCTAAAAGAAATAGAGTTGAGACTCGAAAAAAACCAAAAACAAGGTTTTCAGGCCTATGTTGTGTCAGGTACGTAGTCCGCTGCGTTTGGGCGGCAGGATTCATTTAGGACTAGGTGGTCTTTTCTCACAAGTACTTTTTGGATCCTCCAACACATCATTTCGTTTTGTCAAGACTACTCCTCATGCCCTTAAGTTGACCCCTAACAGGCCACACTGGTGATGTAGTTTACAGCAGCTCCCTGCTGCTGATGCTTTGGGGTCTCAAAAAGCTTTACAAAAATATTACTATTCTGTCTTTGCTCCAAGATCCCGTCTCCCAGCGCCAGATGGTCTCGTCTTTCATCCAAATAAAACTTAAATTTCCCTCTTTATTCTTTTTTTTTTTTTGCACTCCTGTTGATAAGCATCACAGAGTGACCTTTGCTCTGTGACCTCAGTGACAGGCTCTTTCGCTCAATTAAGTGCCAGAGTGACTTTGTGGAATCTCAGTCGTTATTTTTCAAAACGGACGCCGCGGTTCTGTTCAGAGGTGCCGGACCACCCAGAGAGAAAGCCGGGCCAGAGAGCTCATTGGCCGACCGGTACCGTGTGCCTGGTAACCGTTGCAATTAATCCCGATCTCTCTCGCCGCGCAAATCCAACGGGAGTGTTTGTATGTGTGTTGTCTTGTTGACGCATGCGGGTCGGGGAGAAAACGAAAAAATGTGAATCTCTTCCTTGTTTCCCTGCGTATCACCTCGCAACACCACGCTTGAATAGATCCACTCAAACTAAGGAGTCAGTGTCTGCGACCCTCCTCATGCCTCTTTGTTCCTTCCTCCCGCTCTTCTCACAGGGGTTATTTGGTCGCCGCCCCCTCGGTGTTCCGGGCCGGCGTTGTGGAGAGCGTGAGCGTGACCATCTTCAACGCGCGGGCGGAGACGCGCGTCCAGGCGCAGCTGACGGCGAAGGGACAGGCGGTCGCCCACGGCCACGTCTCGGTGCTCGGTGAGGACGGAGCTGCGTGCCGGGATCACGTGTTGGTGAACACGCCGCGGCCCGATTGACCTTTGCCCTCCTGACCAGCCGTTTTTTTGGGGGGTTTCTCGCTTTGATTGGAGACATCAGCTCAGCCTATCCCACCAGCCACTCTGTGTACGCAGTGCGTAATTTGTTTGACAGGCCCACTGATTGATGGTGCTCGCTCGTCCTCAGAGTGGCAGTGAGACAGGCTGCAGCTGGATTCGCAGTGCAGCCGTGCTCACAGCTACCGGATATCAGTTATACAGATGTTTGGACAGATTTCAGACAACTGAAACACAAGTGTATAAAAACCTAAAATGAATTTTACAATATCCCGTTGTCTCTGTTCCAGATAAAGGCACCATCAAGCTAAAGGTGAGTCCCACGCCGCCTTTCCAGAGATGTGTAAAACGTGCGTCGCTGTGACGGCTGCACAGTAGTGAGAGCCTCTCGTCCTCTGCGTGCACCGCATTCCTCGGGCAGCATGCGGGTCAACACCAACATTATTTGTAATTCAGCATCTGTCTCTGCTCATTTGTTGGGAATAAGGTAAAAAACGTCGGCGTAATACGCACCAGCTGCTGACGTGCACGTGTGGTCCGCCGCCCCCGAAGGCTGTAATAGATCAATCTAGTATACACAACTCGATTCCTCCCCTCCCTGTAACCTCCGCCCTCATTCTCCTGAAGTACCGTCATGTGTGGTATGCTGTGTATTCGCTCGGCATCTTCCTCTGGTGTTTAAATATATTGTTTTTGTTCCGCTGTGAGTTTGATAGAAAGGTATCAAAAAGAAATGTCCAATCAAGGTAAATCGTGTACGGCAGCTTTTCAACCCTCCCCCTACTGACCTCATTTACTTTTTGATAAATCCGGCCCTTTTACATTACATTACAGGTCATTTAGCAGACGCTTTTATCCAAAGCGACTTACATTACACTTTAAACCCATGGCTTTTTCACATTTTTGCCTGGGGAGCAATTAGGGGTTAGGTGTCTTGCTCAGGGACACTTCGACATGGGGAACATGGGGCAGCCTGGAATCGAACCACCAACCTTGTGCTTCCCAGCACACCTTCTCTAACCCCTGCGCCACGACGACCACGACGGCCCTTATCCTCTGTGTGTGTGTTTGTGCCACCAGGTTCCTTCCGGGCTGAGAGGCCAGGCCCAGCTGAAGGTGTGGGGGAACCGTCACCTCACCGAGGGAGGCTACATCTTCCACAACCACACCACCGTCACAGTGGAGAGCAAGGGCACGGCCGTCTTCATCCAGACGGACAAGCCCGTCTACAAACCCAAACACAAAGGTTCCCTCATAGCGCACCTGGTGGCCGATCATTCGATCACCGCAGAGACATGCAGATCAGGCTCTTCTTAAGCGGGTTTTCGTCATTGAAGCAAACAGGGGCCATAAAAATCAGCCAAAATCAGCCGTCATGTTTCTTCTAACTAAAGTAAACGGTGATCTGGATAGCTGCTACGGTGTATTCTGATTGGCATACAACATTTGGATCCATCACATTAATTCAAATGGTCAATTCTGTCGAATTCGGTCAAGCGACAAGATTTCATTGTTTGGTCCGTGATGGTCCACAGATTCATTGATCCGAGCAGAACGACTAGTAAATGTTTAAGATCTTGGTGAAAAGAGTGTGAACCTGCTGCAATATTGTGTTTTTCTTTCTGCCTTCAGTGTTCATCAACGTGTTCACAGTCGGTCCTGATCTGAGGCCAGTAAATGACAAGGTAAGTCAAAATAGAGGAAATACAGTGGAACCTCTAAAGATGGCAAACATTAGATACCATTCTTTGACACCAGGTCAATAAATCACAATGAATTGGGTCAAAATAAAGTCTTATACAACTTAATATCCAGATCCTTGTTTACATTATACAATTGAGACACTTTTTGCCAAATCACCTCGGCAAGGTGATTGTGTTATTTGCGGACAGGCGGTTTATTGATGTCCGCTGCTATAAAGGCCCGCTGCTGGTACGGGGCAATACTCACTTTCATAGATGGGTGAATGTTGGATAGGGAACGAGTGGCGAGAAGCGTGGCGCCGAGGATCCTCCCTCGGCTTCACGGCCGGTGTCATATCCGTAACGTCTCCTTCTTCTCTGCCTTCTCTCTCTATTTCCTGCAGATCGAGGCGTATGTTTTGGTGAGTGCCGGCTGGCGGGACCACCCAGTGGGACAGTGGCAATTTTAATTCTCAGCCCGGTGGGAGATTACAGAGCAGGAGTCGGGGCAGCTCACCTAGATAACAGGGTGCTCTCTGGAACTGTACGAGGATAAACAACATGAAAGCAATCTCACGTCTCTTGGTTTTTCTACTCTATCAGTCGCCACACAAACACACACACACACACACACACACACACTACGTCCCCCTGTCTCACACTTACTGGCCGTAGTCATTTATTGTCTGTCATCCCAGTTTTTTTGTAGAGCAGCTAGCGAGCTGCTACTTCTTAGGAAAGCCAATGCATTACTTATAGCTAGTGTTTAGACGCTTTTTGGATTTGACTGTGTTGACAGTGTGTAGGAGACAGTAGGCAGGTCTCTGGGTCCGGTTTAGTTCAAGGACTGTTGGACCTGACTCAACATTTAGAATATATATGAAATTGCATATCATAAACACTGACGTGAACAGTTTTATGTGCAAAGAGTAACCTGAACACTTGTACTTTGACAGGATCCAAGAGGATCCCGGATGGTCCAGTGGAAAAGTCTAACATCCATCTGCTGTGGTGAGCCACGTCTTCCATAAGCATTTATTTTAAGTATTAAAACATAAGAAAAAAGGGTGCTGAAAGTGACTTCTAAGGTGTGTGTACAGATATGGACTTGGTGTTAACTACATTTCTCTTTCCCACAGGCGTCGTCAACATGAGCTTCCCTCTGTCTGACCAGCCTGTGTTTGGAGAGTGGTTTATCTTTGTGGAGGAGCAGGGCCACACCTATAACAAGTCCTTTCAAGTGCAGAAATATGGTGAGACCCTGCAAGTACAAGAGAGTTGTGCACAATAGTTTGCAGTTCTGTATAGAATAAATCTTCCTGTTGTTCTTGTGTTTTTTTAAATATCTATTATCTTTGAGGATTAAACGGAGTAAAAGGTCCATTGAGTGTTTCAGCAATAAAGTGCAAAATTCACACGAGCACACGCAATGTTTCCTGTCTTCTAGTGATGCCCAAGTTTGAGTTGGTGATTGATCCACCGCGCTACATTCGCGATCTGAGCTCGTGCGAGCAAGCTTCTGTCAGGGCCAAGTAAGTCCCTTAAATGAGAATATATTAAACAAAAGGGAACAAATGTCCTTTGCTTGTAGCTCTGCTTTAGTACATTCATCATGTTTCTTGATTGCTCCTGGATTCACTGACCTTGGCCGCCTCGTAGATGTAGAGTTCTGACATGTCAATGTTGCACAGGTACACCTTTGGGAAGCCAGTGACGGGGAAGTTGACAGTGAATATGACGGTGAATGGAGTGGGCTACTACCGTCATGAGACGGGCCATCCTGTGATTAAAACCATGGAGGTCAGTTGATTTGCTCCTTGGTCTGCAGATATCCTGATTCTGCGTGTTAGCCGCCCTTTTTAAGAACGCGATAGCAAAATAAAGGCTGTGCCATTCGACCTCTAGCCCTAGAATTACTTTCCACTCAACGCCCGATCTCTCCTCTCAGATCGAAGGCTCCGCAAACTTCAGCCTGTGCGTCAAAGACATGATGCCCTTGGACGTGGCCGATCACTTCAGGGGCACCGTGAGCATTTGGGCGTCAGTGAGCAGCATAGACGGGAGCAGGCAAACCACCTTCGACGATTCAACACCCGTCCATAAGCAGCTCATCGACATCAAGTACTCAAAGGACACGCGCAAACAGTTCAAGCCTGGTCTGCCTTACAAAGGCAAGGTGGGTGGGTCCAATACGGCTGCAAACTGTTCACAGCCAGCTTTACTTCATGCCTGGTTATTGGGTACCCTGTCGTCGGCTTTTTGCTCTTTTTTCGTATATTTCCCCGCCTACTGTTTGTTTCATTTTCTCTCTGCAGATCGAGGTGACCTACCCCGACGGGAGCCCAGCTGACGGGGTGAGGGTGCGTGTCAAGGCAGAGCTGACCCCCAAGGACAACGTCTACACCAGCGAGCTGATCTCCAAGAGCGGCCAGGCCACCTTTGAGATCCCCTCCATCCCCACGGCGGCCCAGTATGTCTGGCTGGAGGTCAGTGGCAGTAAGCTCAGGTCAAATGAACCGGGGGAAAATGCGAAGGTCATTTTCAAGCAGAACTTTTTATGTCTCGTTTGGCGTAGACCAAGGTGGTGTCCATTGAGGGCAAGACAGTAGGAGACCAGTACCTGCCCAGCTACCTGTCGATCAGTAGCTGGTACTCTCCCAGCAGGTGTCATATCCAGATTCAGAGCCTCAGTGCTCCACTCAAGGTCTGTTGCCTTCTTTTCCTTAAATTCCCTGCAATTGTAATCTTCAGGATCAACATTGTTGCTCTTCTTTAGGAGTTTTAGGCTTTAAGAGACAATAAAAAACGCTACACGACCCAGGAACTTTATTTAGTCTTCTTTCTCTGCGCGCGTAGGTCGGCCAGGACGCAGAAGTTGCGTTGAAATCCACCTGTCCATGTAACTTCACGTTGCACTACGAGGTGGCATCGAGGGGCAACATCGTCCTATCAGGCCAACAGCCGGCCAACCTGACAGCCTCGCACCGGGGCAAAAGAGCCACGGTCACCTTTGACAAGAACATCCACACCACCCAGCCGCCTCCTTCTGCATCTGGTGAGTTGTTTTTTTCATCCCCTGGATTTTGATAGATTTATGGACAGGCAAAACTTTTAGGGGGCTTTTTTTTTTACCCCGAGCAGCATGTGCTAGGAGTTAAATTCTCTGAGCATTAAGCCTTCAGAGGTTTTCTTAGTGGTTTCATCGTAACAGCAGCCCTCCATGCTAGCATCACAAAGGCCTATTTCCTGTGATCCTGCTGTCGGTTCCTCTGGATTGAGTATGATCGAGTGTCCCGTGCATCTTGCTCAAAGAAGTCTTTAACATCAGAATACCAAGTCTTCATGAAGACTGTGCCCCCCTTCCCTCCCACCCTTTGCTTTTCACAATGCCAGATGCTGCCGACTCCACCTCCTCCCAGGCCGAGATGGACAGCTGCGTGTCGTATCTGCGTTTTCCTGTTAGCCACAGCATGGCACCCCTCAGCCGTCTGCTGGTCTACTACGTGAGGGAAAACGGCGAGGGCGTAACGGACAGTCTGCAGATCCCGATCCAAGCCGATTTTGAGAACCAGGTTTGCATTATCTTAAAACGTTTGGTGTCATTCCGTGTCATTTCCCTGCTTTCCCATGCACATCCCACAAGAGGATTTATTTAAAATATCCTTTTAATTTAAAATAGGTATTATTTTGACCTTTACTGACCCTAGAAAGTATGGTTAGAGATACATAAGTATCAGCTGCCAAACCCCCAGACCTCCACCCTTTATATATAATATTGTGTGTTTCTTCCCCAATGTAGCAAATTGGGACTAAACGCTACGATTCAACCCCGTCGTACAAGGACGACTAAAAAAAACCTAATATTAACATACTTAGTAACTAAGTTACCTGCCCAAACATTGATGTTGGATATGTCTCAGGTAATATAAAAAGAGCTCTATTAATAATGAACAAAATCTTGGAAAAGTCAGTATACATATTTGCGAGCTGAGGCCAAGTATCCATGCACCAGCTCTGTCCACAGTCTCACGTCTGTAAACAAACAGCTGCGTTGGCCTCGGAGATCTCCCCAGTTCCTGCCGGCATTAGGTGGAGTTTTAACTCCCTGAAGTATTTACAGCTCCCTGGTATGCCATTACAACACAGTGTGTATGTGTGTGCGTGTCGGAGGAAGGGGGTTTGCGAGGGCATGATGAGACAGAGGCCACGCAGGCCGCAGGCAGATGAGCGGGGTCGTGACAGCCGGAGGATGACAGGTCGCAGAGCGGTGAACGGAGGGCAGCGGAACCGATTAACGGGGGTTCATTTGCGGCTGCCGAAAAGAAAAAAAACAGTTTTTGATGTGTGAAAGTTTACGGCCGACTCTCCTCATCCCTCCCTCTGTCAAAGTCCGTAGTTTTCCACCCTCGTGTTTCCCATCACATCTCACAAATCAACACTATGGGATTTATGCTCGTTGGCTATGATACAAAAACGTGGCTGGTTAAGAACCATCAGGCAACACTGCCGTCTAGTGCTGGAACATTTAGTCGATTCATTAATTGGAGGTTCGCAGGTTTGTGCTTTTCAAATGTGAGGATTTTGCGTCACATTTTCCAACCCGTTATAGACTCAATGATTAATGAATCATTAAATTAACAAACAGAATCAACCGCTAAAAGAAACTGTTTGGGTCCCTACTGCTTGGTTCGCAGGTGTCCGTCTCTCTGTCGGCCAACGAGTCGATGCCAGGAGACCCGGTGACCCTGCGCGTCCGTGCAGAAAAGGGCTCCTGCGTTTGTGTGGCCACTGTGGACAAGAGCCTTTATCTATTAAAGCCTGACTTCCAGCTCAGCCCGGACAAGGTCGGTCCTGAGTTTACAATGACACCTTCTTCACGCCCGCCGTGAAATGTGACTGAATCTCTAAATGCGTTTCCGCCGGGCAGGTGTTCAAAGAGCTGGCCGAGTTTGACGTCTCAGATGCCTTCGGCATTCCCAAAGACGAAGGACACTTCTGGTGGCACGGGCTGTCCTCAAAGAGACGCAGGCGCTCCTCCGTGTTCCCGTGGCACTGGGACATCACCAAGGACGCGCGCTTTGCTTTTTCCGTGAGAACACACACTTAGTTATACAGTAACTAAGTGTAATACAGTTTTGAAGAAAGACAAAAAAAAAAAACCAGTAAGCTTGTTATTGTGTGCTTTTGTTTAACACAGGAAACGGGGCTGGTTGTGATGACGGACATGGTGAGTTTAAACCACCGGCAGAGCGGAGGCATGTACACAGACGAGGCCGTTCCCGCCTTCCAGCCGCACACCTCCACCTTGGTGACCGCTGTGCACTCTCGACCCCCACCCAGGTAAATGACGTGCTGAGAAGTCCCAGGCCCTCTGCGGGGCTCCTGAAGATCATTTATTTGGTTAATTGATAGATAAAATCTATCAATCTATCAATAAAAGCTTGCTCTGTGTTTCTCGGTTGTGAGAAGGCCCCTCCATGTAGGCCCCTTTCCTTTGTGTTACGTACTCCACTCCCCAATGACAAATGGAAGGGAACCAGTTTGGTGATGAAAGTGTGCTGTGATCTCTGACTGCACCACACGCGGTTTCTGAGCCATGTATTGCTCTGTAAGACAATTGATTTTAAAGCAAGCCCACAAAAAAATTAGTAATGACAGAAGAAAAGAAAAAAACATGAGAAAATAAATCAGTTTTTGTGGGTTTGTGCATATTTTAGTTCAGCACTCAACAAATACTCCTCATTCTAGTGATGAACATCAAACACATGACGTGTGTTAGAGAATGTCAGTGCGGCATGCAGCACAATACATTGTCCAATTATGCTGTTGTTTTATTGTGAGCAGCTGAGACCTTTTATTGATGTCAGCTTGTGTTTTGGTTGTAGAGCAGAGAAGCGTAGACGCACATTTTTCCCAGAGACTTGGGTGTGGCGCTGCCTCAACATCAGGTATTTAAATCTTTGGATAAATATTTCTCGTGTGTGTGTGCGTGTGTGTGTGTGTGTCTTACATGCCCGGGGCTAGAAATATCAGGTGCACCAGATTGTCTAGACCTGAAATGGGCTTTAGTCGCAATCCAAAGCATTAAGGAGAGCAGAGAAATACAGATGGGGGAAGACAAGAGAGGAGCAAACATACTAAAAACTAAAGGGATGAAAGGGGAGGAAGATTCATTAAGTGGAAGAGGAAGCATAGACCAAAGGTACGGAGGCAGAGAGGAACAGACAAGGGCGTAGGACAGAGGAAGTAAGGATGGGGGTGAGAAGAGGGGAATGAGAGAGGAGAGGAAAGGTGCGAGAGGAGCCCGATGTTTCAGCATTTTCCCCCCTCTGGGCGTCAATGTGCCTCATTTAAATTGGGCGATCTTGGAAGCGACTTTCTCAACAGCTCCTTCCATTCATTTTCAGCCAACATAAATGAACTGCCCGTAGATTTCCATGCGCTTGATTCCTCTGGATGGGACTCCAGTTTTAGCCTAATTTCCTGTGAAGTCCAATGCTCTGATTTCCCTCAAAAGTCCATTAAAAGGGATTTTGGGCAGCTTTGATCTGAAGGAAGGGCGCACATGGAGTTTTCACAAGTTTATTATGCCCCGGCGACGGTGTGCCAACACCAACATTAAATATGCCCATGCGAATAATGAGCTCAGCCCGTTTCATCCATAAAAACATGTCGGGTCAACGCCCGACTGTCACTCACACCCGTCCCCCTCAGAGGGTTCGCTGCAGGTGTTGGTGTTGACACAGGTGTTGCGAACATAAAAGGGATCTACGTAGACGTATCAAACTCGTCCTTGTAGTCTGTGCCTTTTTACCCAGCAGCCTTGAAAGGATGCCGGGAAAAGACATTGGTGTTAATTCCCCCCTACCGCCAAGCCCGCCATTGAAGATGTGTCTCAACACGTGTGTCGCTTGCAGCTCCGAGACCGGCGAGGCCGAGCTGCGATTGGATGCGCCGGATTCGATCACCACTTGGGTGACGGAGGCTGTCGGCATGTCGGAGGAAAAGGGGCTGGGCTTAGCGGAGAAGGCAGAGCTGCGTACCTTCAAGCCCTTCTTTGTGGACTTCACCTTGCCCTACAGCTTAATCCGAGGGGAGCAGGTCAAGGTTCCCCTCACCGTCTACAACTACCTGCCGACCTGTTCCGAGGTGAGATGTTGAACGGAGCGGCCGGATGGACGGGAGGAAGGGTCACGTTTCCCCCCCTCACCGGTGCAAGATGTGTGCAACAGGGCCGGTCCGCAGTGCCGCTTCTTTACAGGGACGAAACTTCAAAAGGCCAAAGTCATGGTTGAACCCATGAACAGGGCAGTTTGACAATAAGCTTTTCAAGCGATTTGAGAAAGCCGAATATTTTTTATTTAAATCTGGCATGGGTCGGGATTCTAGATTAAAAATAATGTTTCAAGCGGGTCGTTGGGGTTCATTACACTCCAGTAAACTAAAAAGGACATTTTTGTGACCACACCATTAAGTTTCTTTCAGCACTATCGTTCCCAAAGCAAGCACTGGCACCGCTGCTTGTTATAGCAGAGAGGCATTTCTTGAATAAACATAAATCAATTAATCACTTGGTTGGTTAATCCGGTGCATGTGGAAAGATTTAAGACCACAGCAAACCACCCAACACTTATCGTGTGGGCATTTTCTTGTCGGTTTTGGTCTAAAAAAATGATGAAAAACATGTTGATGTAAATGCAACCGCTTAATTTCTTGAAATCTTTTTTACTTTAAAATGGAAAAAAACATTCAATAACAATGATATGATATCTGCAGGGGAATTCTATAAAATAATACATATAAATGAATATAATAAATGACCGTAGGCCATATTGCCATATCGGCTATTACTGATTCTTACTAAAGCCACTGGCAGTATTGCTCGTACTACGACAACTGCGCATCCCACAACATCAACGTCACAGGTGTCCTTCAATACTAATGACACGCCTCAAGCAAGTGTTAAGTCCCTGCAATTACATTTGATTGGACGCACTTTCTCGTTGAATGCAGAGTGTGTCCAAACGTTTGACTGGTAACCGCAGACAGCAAAGCCACGAAAGTAGGAAAGCCAAGTGTGTTGTTTTGTGCGGCCTGGCATTACATAGTTGTCTCTGAGGGCTTTACAAGCCAAACACTCTCCCACACAAAGCATCTTGCAGGTGCTGGGAACCGATGTGAAACACATGACGTGCTTTGTAGGTGACGGGCTGAGACATAGAAACAACTCGGACGGCCTTGAAAGTTTTTACCAAAACCCCCCAAAAAGTGATACCAAAACAATGGCTGAGGAACACGTGTAGGTAATGCCGACGGGCCGGAACTGGTTCCCGAAGGAAGCGCGGGTTTCTGATGTGAAATGATTCGATCAGTGAGTGTTAGCGCTCACTTTGAACAGTCCGCTTAGTTCTGTCCTGTGGGTCCGTCCCGCGCGCCACGCAGATGACATCATGATGTTTGCAGATGAGCCCGTTAAAGAGCCTCTGCGTGTGCTGCCCTGATGTCTTTTCAGACGAATATACAAACCAGAGTAGCCCCTCCTTTGATGTGCACGCCGGCAACATGTGATTCCTATATTTTCTGCTCAGTTATTTACGACTTGTGGCGTGTGGATGAGGAGCAGTTAAGAGATCCCTCTGCATTACCGGGCGCTCTGTGAAAATTGGACGATGAGTGGAACATAATCCTTCAGGGAGCTTGAGAAGCATGAGTCAGTCGGCATGGAAAATTCCCAATGTGATTTTAAAAATTCTCCCTCGCTTTCGGGGCTTTGAGGAGAACACGCTATGTGAGGGAGGGGCGTGCCGGCAGAAATGATGATGTCACTGTAGCCCGTCGGAGGAGGTCGATTGCACGTCGATTTGTACCGATTCGTCTCTCTCCGCTCTCCCAGGTTCATGTCAAAGTCTCCGTTCCGAAAGGCATAAAGTTCATCGGCCACCCCGGAAAGCACCACCTTACCAGGAAGAAGTGCGTGGCTCCCGGAGAGGCCACACCCACGTCCATCGTGCTGTCCTTCACGGAACTGGGCTCCGCAAACATCACAGGTAGTCAGATTCGTAAAGTGCATTTTACCTCTATCAGTACAGCAAAGGACCTCTAACCCCCCAAAGACAAGGGGGTCTTGATTTATCTCATATATGGTATCATATTAAATGCTTTTATTGGCTGGTTCGTGTTTTTTTTTACATTGTGTTGCTGAATGGCCATTTATTCATAATGTCTTGTTGCAAAGATTAGAGAGATACTTCAGGTAATCTGGCTAGATATCAGGCATTTTTATTTATCGCTAATGGTCAGTTTAACAGATACAGATTTTGTAATTCAGTACTACACACATGGTAACAAAGCACCGTTATATAAGTTAAGTGGCATTGCTACAAACTATTTAGAGTACCAACTGTTCTCATGTCCCACAGTCTCAGTCGCATTATCAGAAAAGGAGGCGGGCGCAGCCTTTGTTTTGAAGGCATGCGTCCTGAGTTTTGATGCTAATGCAAACAACACAGATTGCATTGTGCTGTATCGTTGTAATAGCATTACTTGAATTCTTAAGAGGCGTAACACTTGAGAAAAAAAATCTGCCTTTCAGCAGGAAGTCGGTGCCCCCCCAGTGTGACGCCTTTCAAAAGGGCAAGTCCTTTGACTCGAGACAACTCCGCTGGCCTCGGGGTGGGAGGGTGGGAGTGGGGGGGGGGGTTTTGAGCTGTGTGTGATCCGGTCTCCCACCCGGAGTTACAAACAGTCCCCTCCAGAACGCATGTGAGGACAAAGCAGGCCGGCAGTGGGGGAGCAACCGGAGCCGCGCTGTGACACTCAGTGGCATGTTGATGAGCTTGCAGGTCACGGGCGGTCAATGGGCCCCCCATGGCCCCACTCCTAGTCCGCTGGCCCCTTGTGTTTCCCTCTCAGTACACACGCACAAAGAGACGCCACTGGCACGGGGCCACGTTTCCAATGTGCTCCCCGGCAAGAGAACTCGGAGTCCTCTTACAGGCGCGTTTTGTCCCGTGTGACGCTAATGACATCAGAGATATGGTCACGTGCAGCCATTGCTGATTCTTGACCTCACGAGCTCTTATTGATGTTGACTAAATCTCTCATCCATCCCATATCATAGGATGAGCCTCAACTTCCAAATTGGCCCAATTCAAAATAATTGACCAGGAGCCACATGTGCTGTGAGAAGTACCGTCAGCCTGTAGACTCCAATCTAGCGACTGATTTGGGGGGCGATGGCCTACAGACGTTCTGCAAAGGGTGGGGGGGGGGCGTTGTGGCGTTGAAATGAGGAAAGTTGATTCTATTCTCTGCCGCCCCGGTAGCTCGCGCTATCGCCTACAGCGAACCGAGCTGCTGTTCAGATGCCCTCCAGACGGGTAAAGCCAGTAACGACGTGGATGACAGAAGAACCCCAATTGGCCTGGATTACGTTCGCAGGACTGTCCAGGTGGAGGTGAGAGAGACGATGTTGATCAATGTCACTTGGTAGAGGAGGCTTGGTTTCATACATTTCAATATTAAGTTGAAATGGCTTTGAGATGATCTGTGGAAAGTGTTTTATTTCTTATATGTCGTTTTCCTGCTATCCCTCTCCCCGTAGCCAGAAGGCCTTCCCAGAGAATACACCTACAGCGTCTTCTTCTGTCCCAATGGTTAGCGCTGATATATATATATATTTTTTGAATGACCTACCGCATCATCTCCCTGAATATATTTCTTCAAACGGCTAATCTACTTCCATTCTCAGAGAGAATCCACATTTCCACCCCCAACAAGTACGAGTACCAGTACGTGAAGAAGCCGGCTAAGATGAACCAGTTCCAAGTGGCGGTGAAGACCCACAACGATGCACACTTTGCCCTCTCCGCCAGCCCCCACGACAGTGCAGAAATGCTGGAGATTGTTCTCGGGGGGAGGCAAAACACACGCTCTTGGATCTCCTCGGGCAAGATGGGCGAGCCGCTGGTCAGCGCCGCCACACCAGGCGTCCTCTCCTGGGACGAGTTCCGCAGCTTCTGGATCAGCTGGAGGGGAGGCGTGGTCAAGGTAAAGAGGAAACGGAGGAACCGGAGAGGAACCTTGATACAACTTTAGAAAAAGTCGACCGCTGTGGTTTTGTTCAACTTCCATCTCCAGTACTGAAGCTCCGTGAGGCCCGGTGAGGGGGGGGGGGGGGGTCGGCTCAATACACAAACATAGTTTAGCGTGATAGATCGTGCAACAGATTTGTGTTCAGATCAAAAGCGGACGAGGAGGGAGAAAAAGGTCCGTGGGGTCTGTGTGTTAGGAGGACTGGCGCCACTTTTACTGGCAGGCTTTCTAGCGAGGTCACGGCTAACGGTCCGATGTCACAGGGGACGCTGATCCACGGCCTGGTGCTCACTGGCCTCAAACCACTCACTACAGCGCAGCCTGATAGGATTCATTTATCTACTTGGGGGTAAGGCCATTAAAGGGTTTGGTTGAGCTGCGGGACTCGGGCCTCGCGTGGTGTGGTTTACTTTGATTATGCATTTAAACTCTGGTACCAGAGAGGCAATGTGCGCTACGTTGGTCCGTTTGTATGTTTTTGTTTGTGTGCGGGAGGTGAGTGAATCACACGAGCGTCAAAAAGGACATTATTAGTGCTAAAAAGGGAGGAGGAGGGAGTCGCTTTCCAAACGTTCGTCTGTTTTATAATGTTTTCTCATCGACCACCATCTATTTGTGCTCCTGAAGTATCTGCGTTATTGTCGGCAGGTGGGCCACGGTTTACATCCATCCAATGAATCAGTGATCCTCCAGTGGACAGGCCAATTCTCTGGACAGGTTTCAACTCTTTAATTGCATTTATATACCAGTTGCAGTGTTTTATATTTACAGATAAGAACTAAAAATATATATATTTCGTCCATCCAGGTGCGTCACATAGGCTTCTCCACAGGCTGGGGATCAGTTGGGGAGTTTAAGATCTGGAGGAAGGAGGACTCGGATGAGAATCACAACGAGGCCTTCACGCTGGGGGTCCCTCACAACACGGTGCCTGGATCCGAGAGAGCCACCGCATTTATGATCGGTAAACCTTTTTTATGGGTCTGATAGAAACATCCATCTGCTAGTACCAATCACACTGCATCCTAGCTTCATCTCCAAAGCCTAAAAGCACAGATCAGTAAAGCATACATGGGTTTTATGTGTGTGTGTGTGTGTGTGTGTGTGCACCCAATTCAGGGGACGTGATGGGGCCAACTCTGAATAACCTGGACAAGCTGTTGCGTCTGCCCTTTGGATGTGGGGAGCAGAACATGATCCACTTTGCCCCGAACGTCTTTGTTCTCAAGTATCTGCAGAAGACCAGGCAGCTCAGCCCTGCCGTCGAGAATGAAGCAACCGACTACCTGCTGCAAGGTAAGTAGACCAATGCAACCTGATCACGGGCTGTCGCACCCTTAAAAAAGATTAGCTCCTCTCCAAGCTTTGTGAGTAACTCTTTGATATGACCTTTAAGGCTGGTGAGATAACCAACGTCATCCCCACTCGCCGCATTCCCAGAATCCCGCCGACCTCCCGCTAATTTGCAAGCAGCGCTGAGGAAAACAAAAGCATCAATCAAGCTCTTAGGGTTGCACCCTGAATCCCAACAATTCACAAATCCCTTCTGGCTCGACTTTGGTTCAAAGTGACTTCATGCTGAGCAGAAGGAATTTTATCTAGTTGTTGGCAAGTTAAACACAGTTGTTTTCTAGAGACGGAGAGTCGGAGTGAGCGTCGCCTCGCATAATAGGTTTTGCTGTTGGAGCTTTCGACAGAATACTTTGAATACTTTGATCACGGAGGGAAAATTGGGAAATGAAGCTCGTTGTTTTAACTCGCGAGCAACTCATTTCTCCACTTAACCCTCTTGGCCCTTTTCCAGCGCTCTGTATCAAGAACGGGCTACGCTGCAGATGGATCTGCAGTAAATACAGGAATTCTTAAAATATGTACACAGCCTCGACATCCCACACAAATCAACATGTCTGCTGGCAGTGCTTGATTGAAAGTAAGAATTCAGTGGTTGGCTGTGTTAAAAACAAACATCAGCCAATCTACTATGATTTCCAAATGAGTGACAATGTAGTTGTTTTTGAATACCAAACAAGTGGCCAAAGACAATTTTCCATGTCATGAAAATACTACTTTGCAGTCACATGTAGCATGTGGGCACCCTGTGAAAGGCTTAGCGAGGAGCTGCAGCGGTAAACAAAGCATCCGCAGTGATGTACAGAGACAACGCGTGCAAATCATTTTTGTAACTTCTTTGGGGGAAGTGCTCTCACCCCCCCCCCCCACACTCTTTATTCCTCCCCAGGCTACCAGAGACAGCTGACCTACAAACGTCAGGACGGATCCTACAGTGCCTTTGGAGAAAGGGATTCCTCCGGCAGTATGTGGTAAGGCGTTGTAGCTGTGGCTGTCAAGGTTTACACAACTCGTGGCTGCAGCCACATTCCTCAGATATAACCGGGACTTAGTTCGCTGCCCAAAGCAATGAAGTTTTTTTTTTAATCAGAATCAAAGTGCTGAAATAAATCTATTCCTGTTGATGTGTTTAAATCCCTGGTTAGTTTTTCTTTCAGTGTGTTTATTTCAGCGTTTACACTCCCTGGTGTCGGGCCGGCAGGCAGAGACATCTCGTGATGTTTATCAGACGGAAATCAATGCTCTCGACGGGGAGGCCTCACGCACAACGCGCATACCTCTGGTCGACCCGGGTGTTTTCGTGTTTAATAGAGCTAACGGCAGGTTTCTTAAATGACAAAGAATCATAAGCAAGAGGCGGAATTGGATCCGTGAGGTAGGCAAAGCTGTCGAGATGTGTTTGCAGTTTATCGGGGGATCAACAAATGTCTGCCTCCTGTTGCCTCTCAGCGCCTCACTAACTGGTCGTGGTCGGTAGCGTTGAGCTGCTGTGGAAACCTCTAACTCCTCCCGCCGTGACTGCGAGAGGATGTGAGGACGCAACAGGCGGCGTTTTTTTTTTTTTTTTTTTCTTCCTTTGGCGGGTTGCGGTGGGCAGCGCTGTGATGTTTGAACCCCGGCTCGACCTTTTTGTCGGACACACTTTCGCGAATCCGTCACCGACCCGTTTGCATCCCAAAAAACAAGCCCGGCTGTTGTTTGGCTTCCAGAGTTCAAGGGAAGTGCGCGTTGCGTTTACTGCGTGCTAAAAAGAGCCCGTAATGCGGTGTTTACGCATTCCAGGTTGTAAAAATGTTTCTGAGGGGAAATGGACAGGATGCAATGAAAAGATTGAACATAATGAAATGGCTGCCGGTTGTCGGTTTAGTGGGCAGCGCCGGCCATCTCCGGTGCCAAGGCTGTGAGTTCAGACGAGGGGACGAGGGGACACGTCTTTAGCCCGACGAGAACTACCTGCTGTCGAGTAAATGTAGAAATACAGGCCGACGTCGTGGTTCCAACATGCGCGGGTTTTTATTGCCAAGTTTGTGAAGACTTTTCATCGACTGCTTTAGTTCCCAAACCGCCGACCTCAGCTGAAGCCCATTTGACTAAACACCAGCATAATTTCAACCTTAACCTCGAGGTATAAAGTCACCGCTTTGGCTTTCATAATGTTCCTTCAGTAAATTATCTCACAAACCCTATTCAGAAATACTTTCCTGACAAAGGAAGCTTTGGTGTCTGCGTGTTCTTTCATTTTAGATAACAGAGAAAGCTGAAATCACAGCTAAACAAACGTTTCCCTCCTTCTATAATCGTTTCTCAGACTGGGCCAGTTTGTTTTTCCTCAATTTCACCGACATTCTCACTAGTTGGCTGTACATGTCGAGGCTGGCATGGCATTTGTGTCTGCCCAAAGACTGATCCGACAGCCTTAGCAGGCGTTGAGGGGGCTGAATACCACAGATTGAAAGTGCTGATACAATCTGCTGTGTTAACCCAATACCCATTTCCAGCCGTAGCTTGAAAAATAAAGCCACGTATAACCAGATATTAAATCCCGTAGGCTTGTCGCCAGGCTGTAATCCCTGGAAAGCCTGCAAAAGTAATAATTAATAGAAAATCCACCCAAATATAATCTGGCTTAACAGTCACTTACTCCTGCCTTGATTTAATGTGATGGAGTGAGCGTGTCTAGTGCCTCCGAGAAACAAAATCATATTTCCACTCTCCAGTACCCCCCCCCTCCCAACCCTCCCACCCCTGGGATCATACATTTACAGCCAAGCACAAAATATGACTTAAATTGCGCCTACAGCCCCAGTTTAGCCTCCGGGGAGGAATAACATCCTGGTTCCAGGCGGGGGAAGATTTAGTGTTTTGCTTTCTGAGAGCTAAGGTTTTTTTTTTTTTTTTTTACCTTCTCATCCCCCCGCTGGTGCTCGATCTTGGCTTCCCCTCTCACTTACGGGCGCCACTAGAATATTAGGTTTGCTTATTTCCTCCCAGCGTCTCCATGTTTTCACGGGAGGCAGCTTTAAGCCGGTCGCTGTAATGGAACGTCCCGCTGTCAACGGGTCGTTGGCCCCAAGACTTCCATCTTTCGGGCCGATGCAGGGAGGTCTGTTGTTTATGGACGAGTGTGTGTTCATTAGCTCAGCCGTGCCCCCCCCCCTCCCCCACCCGGGCCCGACCTTGGCCTTGCCCCCCCCCGGGTCCTTCTCCACCGTGGCCAACTAAAACCACCACTCATAAACTTCCCGTTGCACTCCAGCCAGATTCTCTACCTCCGTCCCTGGGACCCGTGTTTGTGTGAGTCGCGAGAAAAGGCTTTTGGGGAAACTCCAGGAGGCAGTTTCCTCATCTCCGTCCGTGCATATTACTCATTTCCCCGTCTGTCTTTGACAAAAACACCCCCCCGTCTATCAGCCCCCCCCCCCCTCTCCCCTGTTGACAGATTGAAGGAGTGTAACTGGTAGGGAAACTCCTCACTAAGTCAGAAAAGTGATTGCAGTCAAATGTTTTTTTGGGGGGGGATTTGTCAGCACTTGTTTCAAAGGATCTAAAGATCTCCTCTCTTATCTCCTCGCCGACCCGCCGACCCGCCTCGTCGTCCTGCAGGTTGACGGCGTTTGTGCTGAAGTCTTTCGCTCAGTCTCGGGGTTTCATCTTCATCGACCCCGAAGAGCTTCGCGCCGCCAAGTCCTGGCTCGTCAAACACCAGCGGGCCGATGGCTCCTTCCCCGCCATGGGGCGCATCCTCAACAAAGACCTGCAGGTGGGCTCGAGTGACTTCGACTTCCACCATTTAAAGAAAGCGAACGCGTCGGCTTGAACGTTTCCCGACCGATGTGTGCGTTTGTCCACAGGGAGGGATCCATGGGAAGATCTCCCTCACGGCGTACGTGGTAGCAGCTCTCTTGGAGACTGGCGTAGCCACAGAGGTAGGAACTTAAAAAAAACACGTCAAGGCAGTGAGGACTTCCCAGTGTTGCTTTAACAAGCCCTCTGGTCGCTGCCAGCAGATGCAGTGGTGTAAAAACATGATGTCAGCTGGTTAGACGTCGCTTAACCAGTGTTCCCACTGAGTCTTCCTAACAGCTATTGAATGTTTGTACATTTCTCTGATATCTGTGAAGATAGATGTGCTGGTTCATAGTTTAATAACAGGTTTTGGACCACGTCAAAAGACGGGTCGAGACAATTAAGACAATAAACCTTCCTCCGTATCTCCTTTTCGTACTTCTCTCTCTGTTTTTGGCTCGCTTTTTCTTTCGTCTCTCACCAATGGCACTAATCAGTAAAATAGAGGAGGAACAACATCATTCTGCTGAAATCCTCTTGTATTGACTCTTGTGACTAAACGAAAGTGTCTCTGCTTTCCGATGGCTTTCTTCTTTGCTCTCCATTTGTCCACATAGTTTATTCTTTATTACGCATTTCCTCCTGCTGGCTCCCCTCCCTCCATCCGTCTGCCCTCCTCTTCTATCCATCCCAAAGGGATATAGTCTGAGATTCTGTCTTCTTACAACCGATAAAAACTGAAAAAGGTATCCTTCACATCAAAGCGAAACCTTCAACCCCTCTCCAATTTCACGTAATTAAAAGATGACTGCTGCGATTAAAGTGAGTGGCTCTGGAGGCCTCACATCTCCGGGGGATAGAAGGTCCCATCTGCACCAGATGAAAGTCAACTCAACTGTTTAATGGCCGAAATGAATGATTATTCAATAACTGCGTCTGAATAGAGGAGGCGGTGGTGAGTTTGCACAGCTCCTTTATTTGACGTGTGTTTGCGGGACAGTTCCCATCAACACCACGCTCAAGCATCTGTACGCCTGCTTGCAAAATAACACACTTAAAAAAAAAAAAAAAAAACGACTACTGTTCCATCGTGTTCTTTGTCCTGCTTGGTCCAGGAAGAGAAGGTGGCGGTGGCCAAAGCCAGGGACTTCCTGGAGAGCAACACGTACTCTGCGGATGACCCGTACACCACGGCCCTGTCGGCGTACGCCATGGCTCTGCTCCGCAGCCCCTACGCCCCGCTGGCCCTGCGCCGCCTCAACCACATGGCCATCACGCAAGGTGCTGCCCCACCATGAGGAAATATGTGAATGTTACATAGTACATCTCTGCATACGTTCATTTTGCCACAGTTACCATTAGAGGTTTACAGTTGACGCCTCCTTGCCCCTCGGGCTACTTACGGAAGGTGTAGGCCAGAAGGAAGTGAAGGAAGCTGCTGCTGCGTTTCTTACCTTGACGTTGGATCCCTTTGGCCATCTCACTTCTTTTGCTCTTGACTGAAACTTTCTATGAGTTTTAGCAGATCTGTCCTCACTCTGTTTGTCCCTGCAGACGGACTCACTCACTGGAGTCTGACTGGCAGCACTATGACACGCGAGGACACCTTCATGGGCTTCAGCGATGGCCTCTCTCAGTCAGGTATCCTCATTACTGCCCGCATGCCCCCCCCGAATAACATGCAGAATCCAAATAAGCGTCCAATTCTCGTTGGTTGCCAGTGGTGTCAGCAGAGGTGGAGATGACAGCATACGGCCTTCTGACCTACACCCTCCTGGGGGATGTGGCTTCTGCCCTGCCTGTCGTCAAATGGCTCTCCCAGCAGAGGAATGCCCTGGGGGGCTTCTCCTCCACACAGGTAGACCTTTCCGTCCGGCTTCTTTCGCCTTTTGGTTCAGTCACTTGTAGCGGCGTCACTCAAGTCTTTGCTAAAACTGATCCTGAAAGATTGATTGAAAAAAACATTTTTTCCCCCTCAACCCCTGTGCAGGACACATGTGTGGCTCTGCAGGCTCTGTCAGAGTACGCCATCCTGTCCTACGTCGGCGGGGTCAACCTCACGATCTCTCTGGCCTCCACCAATCTTGACTTCCAGGAGGCCTTTGAACTCAACAGGGACAACCAGAAACTCCTTCAGAGTGCCAAGGCAAGCTCCTTCCCACGACGGTCGCTTTGCTCTGCTGCAGATTGCCAGCCCTTGGGAGGCTTTCCTTTAAAAAAACAACAACCCTGGTGCTGAAATGCGGCGTAGAAAACCGTTCCCCGCTTCATTGTGTAGTGATTGACGAGCAACTACGTACCAGAGCCATGTCCGGCTGTTTAGTGGCCAGGTCATGTGCCAAACCGCACCGGGTTTTCCAGGAGCAGAATCCGTTGATTTTATAACGGTGTTTTAATTGGCCCGGGCATCACAAATCTAACAGCGCGGGCACCTCCGTGCATGAACGCGCACGCCTGCTCAACTCGCTCCGGGCCGAGCGGCTCAGGTGAGAGTGCAGTAACGTTGCCTCTGCCGGGCATCTTCCTCCACCGTGATTAGTGGTGTCAGCTTAATTGGGGGCAATTAAGGCGGGCTGGTTAGTAGCCAGGGAAGCACCAGTGGCAGTGCAGCCGTCTACAGCATTCATTCACGTGATAAAGGACTCATTCACCTCTCCCTGCCCCCCGCTGACCCTCTTTGTTTCTCCTCCTCTTTTTCTTCCTCAGATCCCCAGTATCCCCACAGGCCTCTTTGTCAGCGCCAAAGGAGAGGGCTGCTGTCTCATGCAGGTATCGGAGGGCACGAAACACGCTCGCATAATCACAGGCACCGCCGAGCGCCGTCCCAAAAGGGAACCGCAATCCTCGGCTTACTTCCATCCGCTCGCAGCGAGAGTCTGTCTGCCGTTACGCTGGTCCCAGAATGCCTAAATTGGAGTAATGTGGTAGTAGTTTGGCCAGTGGTTTTGGAATGTGTTGATCGTTCCTTTGGATTACCGTGGTCCCCTGGACAGGATGCCGAGGAGTTCTTACCTTCTCATAAACAAATTGAAAAAACCCATCTTTCATACACCCCATAACTTTGTTGGATGATATTCTGTTCTCCCTTCTTATCACCTGTGTGTAAATATTTGCGCTTTAAAGCCAAACAAGGCACGAGTGAAAAAGTACAGTTGATCGGCCCCGTTTTTTGGAAGCCTGCATGTGAGCTATGACTCTTATTTGACTGAGGTAGAAACAGCTACAGGAGCGGATGTTGTGCTCTGCTGAGCGAGGCCCCAAACGTCCTCTAACTTGTTCTCCCCAGTAGGTTTCTGACACACACACACACACACACACACACACATACACACAATTTCTTTCTTCACACCTCTCCCTACTTTCCCGCCATTCCCTCGCACCGCTCCGTGCGTCAACACGGCCCTCTAACGGCCCCTGGGGCCGGCAGCACCTGGGCTCTAATGAAATACAAGAGTGGGGCAATCAAAGAGACCTGCGGGTGTGTGTGTGTGTGGACATACTGTATGTCATGAGTACATTTGCCTCAGGATTAATATTTAGTAGCTTTGCAAAAGGTCCAAATCCCACTGGATGATTTATTTAGAAAGCGTACAGTTCTGGGAATAATTAACCTCGAGTGGATTGAAGAAGAGCTGCGATAGTAGTCTACTGAAAGCAGCCTTGTGCCTTGTGTCAAGTTAATACGATTTGTGGTTCATGCTTTTAAGTGATACCTTTTTCTAGGCCAGAGGCCATGTTGAATATTTGATCTGCATGGAATTTTTTCGAGGTTAACGAACCATCAGCGGATCTGATCAGATATCGTATCGGCCATATCCTCTCATGAGAAAGTAAAGTCCTAATCGCAAAGGGAAATATTACCTCCCGCTGCTCTCCGTGTGTCCCCAGATCGATGTGTCTTACAACCTGCCCGACCCAGTGTCCAAGCCAGCCTTCCAGCTCAAGGTTGACCTGAAGGAGCCTTTTCAGGAGAGACACCTGCAGCCCCCCTCCTCCTCCTCCTCCTCCTCCTCGTCTTCCCGTCATCCTACCGCGCGCACCCGTAGCCGCGCTGACAACCGCTCCGAGCTTAACCGGAAGAGGCGGGCGCCCATCGACGACGACGACCCGGCCGCCCACCAGGACAAGATGGACTTCCACATCTCCTTAGAAGTTTGTGCCAGGTGGGCCCTCAAAGAACAGCGTAAAAAACAATGAGTAACTGGCGTCGCAAAGATCTGCTTCTAATCGTTTTCCTCCTGGGTCCAAACCCTCGGTGCAGGTGGCTGCACTCGGGATCGTCCAACATGGCCGTCATAGATGTTCCCATGATTTCCGGTTTCCGGGCAGATGTTGAAAGTCTAGAGAGGGTATGTAATCACATAAATGAATAGAAGATTTAAGTGGCTCGCAGACCGATGGAAAGCATTGGAAGTAGTCAAGTGCCCCGAACCAAAAGGCAGGTGGAGAAAGGGAGACAGATGCATGAACATCTGGAGGCCATTTAAAAGAGAAAGCATGAAAAAGTCATGGAATTCATCAGGCTCCCTCGGCTCTCTTTGTAGACTCCTTTGCGAACCTCCGGCTCACGTGTATATTCACACAGGATGCATCCTCTAATACATCGCACATGGTCAGATACTTTCCCTTAAAATGAGACGGGTCCCTCTTGGCGTTTTGTGTCTCCATGTGTTTGTATGCGTCATAGGCATCGTTAAGGCCGGGGTCCTTTTTATGGGGTTCTCTTTGGGTATGTTAGGGGACTCAGACCCCATAGAGCCCGAACACGATGTCTCAGGGACAAAGGTCATCGGGCCTCTCATTGGGCCCTGTGAGGTGCAGACTTTGTGTAGGATGCAAACGTCCGTGGGAAGAGAGCAGATATATTGTAATCAACCGGAATAGAGGAGGGACAGACGTGTGATGGACGGCTGATTTGAGGAAAGAGAATATTAATTCAGGGGCTGAATCCAGGTCAGCTCCTCAGAGGCCCGTCCTTCATTACAAGACATTTATGGGGCCTCATTCTGCAGGATTCCACCTCTAAAATAGCCACTTCTCTGGCTACCTGGGGAGATGTTAAACACCGCACACCTACGTACACATGTACGCTCCTGTGAGTCCAAGTTGTAGTCGCTAACAAGCTCAGTTTACACCCCTGCTTGCCTCCCTTGGAGCTTTACTGCCGCCTGCCCGACTGCCACTTACATTCCTCAATTTATGGTGGCAAGCTCGGCTTCTTACAGTCATGTCTAGTTGCCTCCATGGAGGCTGCAGTCATGAAGGATGTCGATTGGCCATCGGCGCCTATCACCCGGCGTGATGAGCTTTGTTTAGCGATAGAGAACACACTGTGGGTATAACGTTTGGGAATTCATTGGCATCAGTTGCTAGACAGACAAACAATACTTTGGTAAACAGAGAGGCCAGTGTGTGTGTGTGTGTGTGTCTCTGGCTGGCGCCAGCTCAGGCTGAGCACCTCATAAACTCCTGCTGTCCAAAGGCTGCCACCTTTGACAGAATGAGAAATCGCTTCGGGGTGGGGGGGGGGGGGGGGGGGGGGGCTCTGCCGGGTCTCTATGCACACACTCAAATTTGCAGTAAACAGCTTCACTATTACTTTTTCATCCACGCATATTTATTAGATATGCGCCCTGCACGTCAACTATTCATCCACTAGGTTCACAAAATACACCAGAAGGTGTCCAGATGATAAAACCCTGATCCGGTTCCAGAGGAAAGCTATGGTCCCTTATTGATTGAGATCCATGAAAGCCTACAGCCATTTCCATGATTAGCAACCTGTACATTGTCATGTCGTGGGCGAGTACATATGGCGTCGATTCCAGTTGTGGCCCGCAGAGCAGATTCAAATGAGAGTGGCATCACTCCTTTTAGTCAATCCGGGATCTTTGTGATGTATTTACTCCAATAACAAAAGCCTGGTGAGCATGGGACGGAGCTGTCCAGTCCGCTGTGGTGCTGATTACTGTCGTCCACGTCCGTGATTACTACCCGTCCATTGTTGTTTGAATCAAAGATCCAGCCGGCTTAACTGTGAGCCGTGTGCTCTCTGTCCATGAATGGTCCCTTTGTGCCGTCGGTCAGCTTCAGCCTAAAGTCTTTTCAGCCATAGCGTTAATAATAATAATAACGTGATCCACAGATATAACGTTTTCAATTTGTATGCATCAACAGCTCCTTTCTGTGAAAGCGATAACTTTAAAGGCCATTTCCCCATGTAACATGTTAAGCTTTAGGTGCTTGGTTAAGGAGGAAACTTAACACATGAACATATGAAACGTCCGAACAGATTCCTGCATTAAAACACGTCAGACGCCTGATTGTTTTTGTGTCTCACTCAACAGCTGCTGATGGACAAGCGAGTGGGTCTGAAGAGATATGAGCTGAGCGGAAGAAAAGTGTTGTTCTACTTTGACGAGGTGAGTTTCATCCGAATTCCTCCATGTTGCGTCTCCTACGCCTCATTTCTAAGGATATGTGTGCAGATGCCGGGTGAGGTGGAGGGGGGGCTCCTTTGCACATTATCTTTTGTTTGTAATAGTATTCACCTTTTTGTGTTTGTGTGTCGCAGATCCCCAGCCAGTGTATGACATGTGTGGCCTTTCAAGCAGTTAGGGAGTTCATCGTGGGCAAGACAGCACCTGTTCCAGTCAAGGTCTATGACTACTACGAACCAGGTGGGAATCTGATGAAAATTGGATGCACAGATTTTTTTTTAATTTCTTTTTATTATTGCTATTTTTTTTTCCTTTATTCGAACAATGTTCAGGCCTGGGAGGTCACTGTTGTATAGAACGGGCCTCAGCCAGCTGATTAACTTGCAGAGAAGCGCTTCTTTCTAGTGGAAACGCGCTGCTTTCGCTTTTACGTTCGTGACCTTGACATGTTGAGCGTCATCAACGTTTGGTGCGGTTTGGGTCTGTGCCTTTTCCTGCAGCCTTTGAGGCGACCCGCTTCTACAACGTTAGCGAGAGCAGCCCGCTGGCGCGGGAGCTGTGCGACGGACCCACCTGCAATGAGGTGGAAAGTTCAACCAATCAGTGGACAGGTGAGACTCCCGCTACGCTTTTTTTCTTTTTTTTTTTTTGTGATTCGCGGAGACAACCCCACCTACTCTCTATTTAAAAACTCATTCCCCCCAACGCAGGTTTCGTGCAGGCGACCCAGTGCAACAGTGTGTTTGGCTGCCTGGAGGAGGAGCAGTTTGAACGGTGCACTTGCCACAGGGACTGCGGGTACGACGGGGAACCGGTGTGCGGGTCCGACGGACAGCTCTACCAGAACCAGTGTCAGATGGAGGTGTTCGCCTGTCGGAACGGGACGCGCATCAAGCAGGTTCCGCTGACCCAGTGTCCTCACAGTAAGAACCCTCTGGCCACCCATCACCCCGACACCACCTGCACTTCACCCTTAACGCCGCAGAGACTCTAAATATTTCCTCAATGTTTCTGCAAAACGTGGTCCCGACACCCGTAAGTCTCCTCCCACATCTCGGGTCTGTTTAAAAGTGGACGAGCAATCAGAGTTCGGTTGGAGGGATTAAGATGTAAGATTGACCAGCTCTTGAATACGCGATGATAATATGCGGTGTCTGCTGATTTGGTTTGGACAAAACAAAAACGAGGAATTGGCCAACGTGAACAAAACGTCATGCTGAATGACTGAAGTGAGAGAAAAAAAGGCAATTGAGCGAGATCATCATGTTAATGCTACTTGACTTGGATGGAAATAGTCGCTTTGATGTCGGCATTTCACTTTCTTTTGAAACACGCGAACATCTCCAATCAACTGCGTACCGCTCAGTCACATGGGCTGCAACTCACCGACACCGACAGTTTGTCCCAGAAACTCTTCCTCCCTTTGGACGAACCGAGTGTGCGTCTGTTTGAGCTATCGGACGCAGTCGGCGCACGCGTGTGTGTGTGTGTGTGTGTGTGTGTGTGTGTGTGTGTCCACGCTGTGATCTAAGCTGTATAAACAGCTGCTCAGGTGTTGAGCTGATTACTGGATGAGTTTTCTGAGGCGAGCTACCCACCGTGCCCCCCCACCCCCCCCCACACACACACACACCCTCTTTCGCTCTCTGCTGTATTACAGGGCTCTCTCCAAATGACAGAGTGCTTTTGTCCAGCCCTTTGAAATCCTCGTCACATTCCTTTCCGACGCGCAGCCCAACAACAAAGGAGCCTTCATGTTGTGGAGCAGATTGGGGGGGAAAAAAGGCACAACACCAAAGAACCAAAACGTTGGTGGGAAAAGCCCCCCGTTTGTGCCAAGTGGTCCAGGCTGTAGATCATCAAATGAATCTTATTTGTGTTTAGAGGCCTTCGCTGTTTGTTTGTGTGTGGTTGTGCGGGGGAGAATCCTGCCGCCATTCCCCTGTTTTGGAAAGGAAAAAGATACAACTTGTCTCCACACACACGGACCCCCTCGGGCCGTAGTTTTGGCCCCCTGCTATTTCGGGACGTTTTTTAAGGCAGGCTTCTGCCGAGGCCGAGTGTACATCGTTGTTTTGCCAAGAAGCGTTGCTCAGTGGGGTGGATAATGCTTCTGGGCAGTATTTAGATTATGCAACACTGAAACCCTGTTGAATTCATTACTAGTTTTGGGCCACGTGAGTGGGAAAAATCTAACGTGTGTGTGTTTGTATGTGTTTGTATTTCCAGTGGAGACCAGGGTGGAGGACAGGCAACCAATAGCGAACCAGGAGACTGAGCAGCCCTCAGCGCCTGTACACACAGGTAACCCCGTCCGCCACCTACACACACACACACACACACACACACCGCTTCGCATTGCCTTCCAGGCCGCCTCCCGCTTGCAAACGTGTTTTTAGTAAATAGTTTGGCTCTGTGGAGAAAGGGAGTTCACGAGAAGAAGACAAGAGATCAAGAGATGAAAAGGTTCAGGGGTCGGGGTAAAGAAAGTTAAAGATGGCAGACGAGATGAAAGGGTGGGGGCGGGGGGGGTTTGTGAGGAGGTTGTGCGTCTACGTCTACGATCGGGCCCGTCGAGTAGCCGGGTGGGTTTCACGCCGTTGTCCCGCCGTGAGCTCAGATCAAGCTGCCGCTTCCAGAGAGGCAGCCAGAGAATTCCCGGTAGGATGTTTGGCTGCGTGCGGCAGGGAGGATGTGGCCGTGTTGTATTTGGCAACAAAAACATTTTTTTTTATTCTTTAAAAAGGCACTGCGAGTCATTCATAGGTCGCAGGGTGGTGCACATTGAACGCGTGTATGTGTGTGTGTGCATGGTTTGCATTGGGGGGAATATGTGTTGCTACGTGAATGTTTGAGTGGTGTAAAGGTGTGTGTGTGTGTGTGTGTGTGTGTGTGTGTGTGTGTGTGTCATGTGGCGGCAGCCTGCACTGACTTGTTTCCCAGCCTGCAGCTCCCGGTAGCTGCAGCTCACAAAGCTGCTCTCAGTCAAAGGTCTCCGTAGTACAAAAGCTAAGGCGCTTCACACTCACCTCAGGAATGCTGTTATGCACTCCCCCCCCCCCCCCCCCCCCCCCCCCCCACACACACACACAAGTGTATATATCTATGTATGCACACACAACCATGCATTTGCATGCCCACACTCGCAAACACGCCCACACACACACACACGCATGCACGTAGTCGCCTTGCTCATGATAACCCGGGGATGATTAGATTGAATAAGTACTTCGAAACACTGTCATTGTAAACCATTAGGACGTTGACAACATGCCCGCTAAGTGCACCCAGAGCGTAATGGGTGGAGGAGGGCCGGTGCCAAGGAGCTGACAGTTTCCACTGGATGGGTGGAGGAAGCCGAAGCTCTGGAATTGGCTTCCTTGTACAGACTTGTCTTCTGAGTGAGGACGATATACGCGATAACGCAAACACAAGCCGGCAGGCTGCGTCTGAGACCAAACCTGCCTCCATGTTAATGCGCGTTTGTCCCTTTTTAAATTCCCCCAGAATCAAATGTGTGTGTGTGTGTGTGTGTGTGTGGTTCGATCTCGTGTGTGCCAGCGCCCCCTACTGTCTGCGATGGGCTACTGCTGCATGAGCCTGAAAAGGACCGGGTGATAAAACTGCTCTGTGGAGTTTTATTTTAAGCCGTCAGATGTTTCACTGCACGTTGCAACCACCTGCAGATCAGTAGAATAGTATAAAAGACTTGGCAGGGACGTTCTGGTACGCGGAACAGACAAAACCGAGAGCCGTATATATATATATATATATAAAAGCATCGCTCCATTGAACTTTATAGCAGCCATAAACTCAAAAGGGGGACTTTTTCAAGTTTCAATAACGCCGAGCTCTTTACTCTTCAGCAACTAAATCAAGTACTTGTCAAGGCCTCTCGACCAACTCTCATCTGGTTTAACGTGTCTGCATCTACTCCCCCCACCCCCCCCCCCCTCTCCCCTTCCCCCCCCATACCCCGGATCTGTCCAGGTGAAGAGGAGCAGGGGTCCATGGCAGAGGTGTCCTACTACTCCTACGAATACGACCCCGATGCAGAGCCTTTCCTCGCTGATGCGGAGGGAAGGGACATTTTCCACGTCCCTGAAGGCGGGGACGTCGTCCAGCAGAAGGTGCTTCTGCGAGCAGACACCCAGCTCCCCACTCCGGACGCCAAAAACACCCCAGAGCGATGGTAGGAGCGCCTGCAACTATGCGACGCGCACATCAGACTTTTGGCTGTGTTTGTATGTGTGTTTTGCCTCGAGCTGGAAGGAAATGCTGGTGTTGATCTATTTCAGTTCAGCTTCTTTGGCTCACCAAATCCTTTTCAGAAGACCAGAACCGACAACTCATCGATACTGGCCATGTTCCATAAGCCAGTATTGAGTAGCGCGACCCCTCCATGAGTTCTACTACATGTCGACGTTGTTCAGGGAAAGAAGTTGTCTCAGGTGGTCCTAAAATTGACCGTTTGTTTCATTTGCTTCCTCCCACAGAGTGAAGCCACACCCACCTCCAAATTGTACATTACTTGTGAATATGCTAGTGAACGGAAAGAGAAGAGAGACCCGGAGGTCGACAAGTTGGGAGTCTGGAGAGTGAGCGAGTGCGTGCTTTTGGCCGTTAGAGGTTTTGAATGTGGACTGTGTGGGTGCATTTCTGCGTTTGTGTGTGTGTAACTGGATGCGAGTGTGTACGACTGCTACCAAGGTAGTGTCCTCCAGACTGTTGTTGTTCTTCCTGCAGACTCCTGGTCACCAATAGGCACCATAGCGTCTTTGTTATTCACTGTCCTGCCTTTATAATCACTAGAAGAAATAATCAAGTATTTATGTTTGTAATTACACCTGACTTTAAGCAAAATATTTTGTTATATTTTCTATCTGTGGTATTTATTTGTAGCTAGAGGTCATATCATTTTTATTTTTATTTTTTTGTCATTGCCTGCCCATACAATCTACGTACAATCTATGTGCTGTCAAAGGCATTTTTTTCTCTCTCTCTCATAGCAAGCTTTAACCCAATTATTGAAATGTTGGATGAAATTCCTGTGCCGTTATCCTGCTGGAAAAAAAACAAAAAAAAAACACATGCTAACCATATGCTTTACAGAAACATAAGCTCAACTATTTTTCATCAAATCAAGCAACTCTGCACAGGAGAGGTGGAATAGGAAACCAAGAAAGAGACGGCGACTGAGGTGTAACCACGAGGACGCGCCGACTCAAACTGTGGCCCCGAGACCCCGAAATCATCTACTCTCAAGTCGCCTTTCACCTTACCTGCCTTGAGATTTGATTGTACAGTTCATAAGCTATTTTGTTTTCGTTCTAATTTGATTTGTGAAGCAATCAACTTAAAAAAGAATGAAGTTGTACATTTCTGTAAATGTACCAAATTTGATTCAGTGTAGCCCCGATTCATATCAAAACCTGTGCTTTTTAAAACAAACCAGATTAAAACTTCTATAAAATCCAATGTTTTGGTTGTTTTTTCTGAGGCTGTGGTTGTGCACTTACACTTTGTGTCGACCCTTTTCAAACAATGCCACCGCCTAAGATCCAGCAGCATGGAGGGGAAGTTCATGAAAGCTCAGTTAAGTCTGAAGATAATTTCCTGTCAGCAGCCAGCAGCATCACACAGCCCTGCTGCTCCTGTGCTTTGATAACGGACTCCGTGACCCCTGACAAGCTTCTGTGTGCTTGTATGGTTGTGTGGGACTGGATGTGCACCATACTGTGTGTGTTTGTGGAGGCGCTAACAACAGATTTGTGTAACCGAAGCAGCGGCGCGGAGAGAGTTGGGCCCCTGTTAAAGTTTAATGTTAGTTTTCTACGCATGTCACTTGTCGACCCTCTCAGTTTCTGTGGTCTCTGGCAACGGGCAGCGCCGGCCTGTGAAACCAGTCCCGTCAAATCCCAACTACTAATCTCCAATGGGACCAGCGGGGAGATCAAAAGGGGGCTAATTTGTTACTGCGTCCGGGGGTAATCGGTTTGCCCCTTGAGATGAAGATGAGAAACCAGCGGGTTGCCTGGGCGATGCAGCCAGCAGGTCCGGATGTGCTGCCCTTGCATCCGACCCAGCCGCGTTGGTGCTTTAAGAACGTGTGTGTGTGTGTGTGTGTGTGTATGTGTGTGTGTGTGTGTGTGTATGTGTGTGTGTGTGTGTGTTTGACGAAACAAAACTCCAGCATGCACTTTTGCAGCGGGAGAAAACTATGACTTTTCTCTGCGTTCGCAGTTTAATACAAGTAAAGGGATGTGTTTATAGAGCTTAAAGGTATATTGTACCAACCCTCCCCCTCTGAGCAGGCGCTGCGGGCTCTACCCCTCCAGGCTAAAAGAAAAAAGAAAAAGGTCACTGAAGTGACAACGAGCCAGCAGTGCAGGGGACCGGGCCTTTGCAAAACAGCAACAGCGTCTCCGTGGCAACCGCATGCATGGCTGAAGGGCGATATTGCGCCTCCACACTGCGATGAGCTGAAAGAGGGAGACGGGCTCTGGGTTTCATGCTCGGCAGGGGGGAGCTAGCATTACACGAGAGCGAATCGGGGTGATGACATTGTTCCCCAAGTACCAGCTGAGTGCACCTATACATCCACCTCCGTGGAGGAGGAGCTATTCACGAGCCGGAGACACCACAGGTGGACAAAAGACAGATGGATAAAAGCCCGGTGCACAGGCTCCTCTGCTGCTGACACTTGTGAGGGCCCCTCTGAGGACTGAATGTCCGAGGATGCGGCTCGCCTCAGTGCCGACTGAGCAGGTCACTTATCTGGTGAGCTTCACACTCAAGGTTTTGCTTTTCTGATTTTACATTTGTCAACATTTCTTTCAGCCAGATTACATGCTGTATGAATGTGTTGGTATAGTATCGCTACCACTAAGGGACTCCTGCAGGTTTCGTCACCTCTACATAGAGCCAAATGGAGAAAAAATACCCATTAATAGCAGGAAGAGAAAAAGGTGAGTTCACTGATGGAAACGTTTGCTGTCCTGATTACAAACAGCACAGTACATCTCTGTGTTGATTCCCTCCGGCATCAGGGCCGGGGCCCGGGCGCTACGGGCTTCCTCCCACCATCGGGTTCATGGGCCATGACTTCACCATGCAGACCAGCCCCGCTTACTCTTTCCACGGCCGGATGAGTGACACGAGTAAGTTCTTTGCTTCTTTCTACAAGTTTTAGATCATGTAGCTACGCTACTGATGAGAAAACGTGTATTATTTATGTGATAAACACGTTGAGGCTATTTTAAAGACTATACAGAAAGAAATATGGTCGAGTCAATGTCATTTTCCTCTTCTACATCGGTCAAATTATATTCAGTATCCTCTGGGATGTAATGTTAAATTAAAGCCACTAGAGGGAGACACGTGACTTAAATATGTAGTTTCTCATCCTGCGTCCATCTAGCTGGTACCATTGCATGATGAAACCAAACTGACAGAGCAGATATCACATGTCGATCATTGTGAAACATCCCTGCAGTGTATCGTGTGGACTCCAGTCCAGGTCCACAGTATCACATCGATGCAAAAATGACTCGTTTTGGAAGAGATGGCACCCCTGCATACTCAATGTTGGGCCGAGTGAAAAAACAGAGTAAGTTACTCTTTATAAATCACCAAATGATTTTTTGTAGTGCACATTTGGTTTTAAAAGATCTTGTAGTGCTGCACCTTAAAGGCGAGACCAACCTAACTGCTCCGTTAATGTGAAAGGATGAAGGCTGTCTTTGACATCCAGTGTCAGCTGTTACAACTGAATACGTGAACCACTAACTACCCACTCGACCATTTGCTGTTGAGTCGAGGGGTTCGTATTACTCATTTTTTGTTCACCAGAGGAGCTATTCCAGACCCCCGGACCGGGTGCATACAGCCCTGAGAAAACACCCACGTTCAACCTCCAGCGGCGCCCGCCGTCTTACACCATGGGGTCGCGTTCACAATACCGGAGTGTCGACTCAGTACCGGCTCCCAACAAGTACTCTCTGCCTCCGCTGATGGGCCCCCAAGTGCCCAACAAGCAAGCCAGCGCAAGTTACACAATGTCAGGTAGTTACAGCGCAGGGGGACCCGCTGTGGATTTAGCCCAGACGCCGGGGCCCTGCAGGTACAACAGCACGGACCCGAGTGTTTATCTACCGAGAAAGCCGGCCTTCTCCATGCTGGGACGACACGGCTTGCCCAGAGACGCCACCGAAAAACCCGGTCCTGGAACCTATAATCCGGAGAAAGTGACTGTTAACAAGGCTCGGGCGCCAGCCTACTCCCTGGGCGTCAGACACTCGGAATTTGTTACTCCGCTAGTTGTCAATGTTTCCGACTGACCGTCATCAGACAGAAAACAGGAGTCTGCTATCTGGTGGAAAAGAATATTCACGAGCAAACGTAGCTAATGTGAAGAAGTACATTTAATTTGTTCTTTCAGCAACAAAGAAAGTGTTGAATCAACCATGACTCAGTCAACATTTATAACATCTCGAAATAATAATATGTACATAACACAAGTTTAAAGAACAGCAAAAACATAGAAAGCTCTTTTGGGAAAATAATCGACTTGAGGAAAAGGAAAAAAAAAGAAAACTACACGGTACTCAGTAAATAAATCAATTATAAAATTGGCATCAAAAAGACATTAAAAAATGCATTAAGATATACAATTGACAGGCAAACCTTTACCATCATATCGTTTATACGGTTATCATTCACAGTGCAATCAAGCGGTTTGCCTTTCATTACCTCTAAAAATTGAGGGAGTTTTAAGGACAGAAGACAACTAAAGATATTCTAGACAATACGTTGGAACGTATGTAGGAGAGATGTATGGTTCATAGACAATACAAATCAGCAGAGATGATAGCAGGTATTCTACAGGTTTCCATTCAATCCTTTGGGAGAGGTCTTCTGAAAAGCAGTATGTGAGGCTCTGGAGAGGAAAGCAAAGAGGTATCTGTCAGCATCACTTGTACAGTACAACGGTCACACTGCATGGTGTACCTTCATACACAGAGCTAGGATCCATGTGCATAGAAGTCTAAAGGCACATACCACAGGCTTTTTTTAAAAGACTCGATCAGTTATTTTTCATTGACTAGCTGATGCATTTATTATAGAACAAGAGTCCCCAGTCCCTGAAATCATTGCTTTTCTCTATATTGGTGATGAAAAGATCCCTTTGCATCAGACCACAACATAAAGAGACTGTGGCCAAGACGAACATCCCTTTCTGCAATTCTTTTTCGTCGATAGATAGAAAAACTAAAAGGGACTTTTGTTCCCAAAATATTGTAATATTAGAAATACTCACTTTAATAAACTAATTTAGATGAGTATTACTGGCACTGAGCTACGTTCTGTAGACTCCTGGTGAGGAAGGATTTCTTGCAATAACTTTTCCAGCATGCGTGTGCGCTTGTGCATTTTGAGCTAAAACTATTATGAAACGTGAACCCCAGTAATGCATCGTCACTGACCTGGTTTGTGTATCATGTAGTGAATCCAGCCCTGACTCTGTTGCACGCCGAGTCCCCTCCACTCGTCTTCTGCCATCAGGTGGGAGGAAGGCACCAATTTAGACAGCTGCTTTGGAAGCACCACATGTCTATTGGATGACAAAAGAAAAATCCGACAAGAATGATGCACTAGTAATCAGAAACGTATCTCAGAACTTAGTAACTTAACAATATATATTCGTATGACGTAAAATGAATGATGAAGCATGTTGACCGGCACGTTATTATTACTAAAGGCCGAGGAATCACATTTGCAGCAGCGTCATCTCCAAAACGTTCAAACCAAACCAGTGTTAACAATGACGTCATCATTGACGTTAACATAACAGTCAGCATAGCTAACGTTAGTGTAAGCTAAATATTTATGAAGATGAAACCTTATCCAAACGTCACAACGTCGCTAAACTAAAATGATCTAAATACATACTGTGTAACGTTACTGTGTTTTACTTAACGTTTCGTTAGTTATCCATTCTAAAGTAAAATGTGTCAATGTACGTTGACACTAACGTTACGTCCAGCAGTGTAAAGTTAGCTAACCTAATGTTACTGTATTTAGTTTGACTTTAAGCTAGCTAACGTTAACTGACGTCAACGTGGCTGAACACAAAAATAACGGACTTTTGAAAACAACTTTGACTCGTGCCAAAAAGCGTTAGCTAATGATACCTGTATTCGAACTCCTCGTCGGTGTACTTGTCAGAATAGTAAATCTGTTTTTTCGACATCTTCCGTCCGTAGCAGGCAGCGCTGAATTCCAGGGAGCTGTTCGGGTGACGTGAAGCAGCTAGCTCACTAACTTAGCAATGTTTGCGAGCGCTAGACGCTGCTGTCATCTGCCGCTGTTTTCAGAGGGCAATTCAAAACCCAACGGTTACCCGCATTTCCCTGATTGGTCAATACAGCAGCACGTGGACGTCCCATTTGGATAGATGGTCTATTCATAGAAAGATGCACCACTCGGATTGCGAAAGCGTGACTCTTTGACGGGGAAGCTCTGTTTCCGCCAGTGCATTTAGCTCTTTTTAATTAGTTTTAAAACATACATTCACGCAATTATCCTCGTCACATGTAGTGCAGACAAGTCTCAGACGTTTTAAACGCAATATATGTCATGTACGCCGGGACTTTTCGCGTGAGTTCAAATGGGGCCCAACGGGAGCTCTTCTCTTCTACGTTCTCTCTGCCACGTCGCAAGTCCTCCTTGCGTCGTCACCGTGGCAACGGGGTTTCCTGCCCGGGCGCTGGAGCGCGTGTCGGTGCGCGGCTGGAGCTGCGCACACTGGCGGTAGGAGGTGCCGGGGTCGACGTGTAAAAAAGACGCAAAACAACTACTAGCGTTTGCATTTTTGAATATTTGAGGGTTGAATATTTATTTATTATTATTATTTATTAATTACAGGCGGTGGCTATGGAAAGCGAAAGCACAATTGCTTAATACGTTTAGACAGATCGTTTTGCGTATTATGATTGGATGATATTTAGCTGCAGATCAACCGACTATTACCTTATGGAATATGTTTCTAAATATAGGCCCATCAATGAAGCTACTATTTGTCTTTAAATTGACATCACATATGTTTTTTTTACCCCTTCTCTTTGTAACTGCCTACTGAATTGTTAATGTTTTTCTTTTAGCATTTCTACTTCGTGGTTCATGAAATAATAATATGCACTACATGAATGCCGCTGCTATACCACTGGCTCTTATGTATTCGGTCATGTTTTTGATTGTAATCATTAGGATCCAGCTAAAAATTGTCTTGTTACTTGATATTTTCTAAACAGGATGTGCTATAAACATATACCCCCTCTTTAACTCATATGTCACACAGCTATTTTCCATTTATTTTATTAGAAAGGTTTTAGTAATTACTGTTGCACGATTATCGCCTGCAAACAAAGGCATCAGTCATCTATTGTACTTTCTCTGGGGCCTTTATATAAATGATGTTGCTTTCCCAGTAAATGTTTAGCTCTTTACATTTGAACCAAACCAAGTAGTTTGAAGATTCTTTACTTGGAAGTAAGTAATGTCGTTGCTCTCGGTTTAAATCATTGTAGTCAAGGTAATGGCAGCTAATGAGACGTGGTGTATTCACAGCATGGTTTGTTCCACTTGTATATGCAAACTACCAAAGCCCAGAAGTACATATGTTAACTCTTCACATACAGAGCCATAGAAGACTAATTGAAATGGTCTTTTTTCAGCAGCAAGTGATTCATCTTTTGTTATTTATAGCAATCAAACATACCACCGTCTTCAAATAGTTTCTCTTGAATCTATTTCTTCAGAGTACAATTATTTAATTTGGTTTGGAGTAACCGTTTTCTCTTGGTTTTCGTCATGGAGAAGGCCGCAGGGCAAATAGTGGGAGTCCAGCTGCTTGTGCATCTGTCAACATGCAGTGATTCCATCTGGTTTATCAGTAACTTCTTATTCTCTGTAGCAAATAAAAACGGAGGGCGATTGGCTGTTTGGAAACAGGTGGGGTGGCGTCATAGCGTTTCTGATGATGGTGTGTTTGTCTCAGTGTGTGTGGGTTTTGTTGCAGGGAGTTGACCTGACAAGTGCATTGAAATGAATCTGTTATTCAACCATAGATGCATCTCATTTGTGCCGTTTGATAAATGTCATTGAACTTTCTCCGCGCTGGATGCTCTACGCCTCTCCCTCCCTCCAGCCCTGATAAATAGGTAAGTTTCCTGATGTTTTACAAGTTTACAAATGTGGCAATAGCATTAAGTGTTTACAATTTAAATATTTTGCTCAGTGCAATTCATTTGCTTACTATATATAAATATATATTGTTGAATGAATATTTGGCTTGAATGAATTTAGCACTCAGGAACATAACGAGCCGGTCCTTGTCTGCGCCCCCTCTTTTAGTGTAATAAAGGTAGCAGACCTTTATTTAGCCGTGTGCACGAGTGGAATAGTGAGTCAGAAATCAGAGTGAATGTGATTTTACTCCGATTGCTCCCTGGAGAGGCGGAGGAGACACACACACACACACGCACACGCACACGCATGGTACACTCTCACTAATAAGATGAGACTCATTCCAGTACATTTACTTACATTCACAATGCATATTATTATTTCTATTTTGAATTTTATAAAACCCTTTCATAACCACTCCTACAGTACATTGCACGTCATCCAAACATTTTAATCAAAAATATGATTTTTTTTTTCATCATCAAATGATATAGGAAACAAGGAATGCTTGCTTATTCTTCATATGTTTAGCTTTTAGTTTAGTTTTATGTATTTTACAATTTAATACATCAACTAGAGGAGCACAGAACGCTGATTTCCAGAGTGATGAATCACTTTACAGTAATTCATCTTAATTTAATTTAATTTGGCCGATTTATACAGTGACAGCATTGTTTAATTTTAAAGGCTTGAAATGTGTGCGTGAATGAGTGTGTGTGTGTGTTGTGAGGTTGACTGAGGTTCAGGCAGATGTGTTTTTAGCTAATACAGTCTGAGAGCAGCAGGGCAGGGCTAATAGACCCGATGACATCATCCGGAGAGGGAGGGAGGGAGGGAGAGAGAGAGGGAGGGAGAGGGAGGCTGCCTCAGGCAGTGAAAGGAAGCAGGCCAGCTCAGACGGAGAGGAGAGTGGCATGAGAGCGGGACAGTGTGCGTCTGTGTGTGTGTGTGTGTGTGTGTGACAACGGGGGAGGAACAGACAGCGTCCAGTTGACAAGGACATAGGACTCCACCTGGAAGATTCTTTTCTCTAGTCCCGCCCCCCCCCATCTCCCTTCCCCCTTTCCCCCACCCCCCTCCTCATCCTCTGGCAGTTATCCCCCCACCTTCTAGCTCCTGCTTCAGGCGGCTCCTCCGGGCATGCTCCTTAAGCCAAAGTATGGCCGCTTTCGCAACGAGTCTGTGACCTCCTCCTCCTCCTCCGACGACCTGATGCAGAGCTTAGCCATGAGCGGCAAAGTTGTGGCCACGCCGGTGGTCTCCTCCTCCGTCACGAGCCTCCCTCTGCCTCCGCTGCCTCCGCTGGACCACTCTGCCAGATCGTCCTCCTCCTCCGGGGCTGCCGCCCTGGCCGACTCCCCCTGCCTGGATGGGGAACAGGACGCCACCACGACCTTCTGCATGCTCATCCCCAAGATGCCCCAGTGGAAGTTCTCCAACTCCCTACTCAGCCGCAGCCCGTCCAACTCCAGCTCCAGCTCCGGCTCCAGCAAGGACTCGGGGAAGGCGGCTGCTCCCCAGACCTCCTCCTCGCACAGCTCCTCGTCACACAGGCACAGCGGCGCGGCCCCGGCCGGCGGCCCCGTGGCCAGCCTGGCGGCCGTGCTCACCTCGTGCGACCCCGTGTGTGTCACCCCGTGTTCCTTGCAGGCCATGCGAGGGCAGCGGGCGGTCGCGGCGGTGAACTCGGCCAATCAGGGGGGCCACGGATTTGGGGCCACGGAGGCCGCGGCCGGCCCGGCGGGTTCCAGCGGCTCCAGGTCGGGGATGAACCGCAGGACGAGGGTGGAAGGCATGTGGCTCGGGGGAGAGGACTTCACCCAGAAGGGGGGATTCATCCACAAACCCTCCCAAGGCTGGCTGCACCCTGACAAGAAGATAGCGGGACCAGGGGCCTCGTATGTTGTCAGGGTGAGTCAGTCATGGATGCTGTATATACATCGCTACGCCTTTTAAATATCTACTTAATCCAGGACTTGTGTTGAAAGTAAAATAACTTTTCAAAATATGAACGATCCATGTGAAGGTTTCTCTACCTGGGTGGGAAGTAAAAGAACCGCACAGGGCCGGGCAGTTTGTTATGCAGCTCATGTGGCTGAGGGCTGGTGGAAATACATAATCCAGATAGATGGCTTGGTGGGACTGCGACAGGATAGCTCAGGGTGGAGGAGGATGAACCGTTAACATGATGTGCGCCGACGACCAACGGTCCCCCATTTATAACGGTGTTCACCAAAGGTTGACGGCGTCACATGATGGACTTCAAGCAAAAGCAAAGGGTTTATCCTGGTCCATCTTACTACACTACGCTCAGATGGCACTTTAAAATCTCCCACAGACTCTTTGTGATTTTATTATTGTAGAAATGGATGGTTGCTTCGTCCCACCAGAGATAAGAGTCAAATTAAACGGTAGAGATGTGAGCAGATGCTTTTTCCTTCTTAGGATTTGTGTTTACAGGGTTGCCGTCACAAGCAGACAGCTTGACGTCAATGTCAACGATCTCCCCTCAGCGATCCCACGCGCCGCTTCACCTCCACCCCTTTTGCACCGCTCCACCCCCCCCCCCCTCCTCAAACTAATGACATGCCTCTTGATTAGCCCAGTCTGGGGCTCAAGCACGCCTTTCTAATGCCATTATACAGGCACCATTCATTCGCGTATTCAATTACATTTAATCACAGTCATTTGCATCATGTGATGCGGATGAGGTCGGGATGGCGAGGCGCTCTTATCATCATGCAAAGCGTTCCTGGGTTCGTAACAAGTGCTGCTCCAACGTTTGATTGATACCTCCCCGAGCTCTGGTGTGCGCTGCAATCATTTTAAACGACCCGTGTAAGCTAATGTTGGATGCATTTCACGGGAGAGCCGCATGTGCTATGCAGGGAGCGGCCCTTGCTGCATGTATTAGTGTCAATGGGACAGTGGATTATTTATTTTTTGCTGCCCTGTGCCATTTTTCGTTCGGCGTGGCTACAATAGCCGCTCAGCTCCCCCTCTCTTCCTGTGTCACGCACACGGCCCCTCCTCTGCTGGTAAAAGGCACAAGTATGTTTCGTAGTATTTATTTTCATCCTTTGCGTCCGGCTCTGTGTCTGGCCAACGTCTGCTGTCTTCGACAGCCAGGACACTGCAGCAATTCAAGCGTCAAACAAAGCACTGCAGGCGCCAAAACATCTCCCATTCAGAGATGGAAATCAGACTCCTATAATTCTGTGTTGTACGAGGAGGTACCTTCCGTAGTGCAGCCAGAACATTCTGCGGTCAAATGCGGTCAGAACAAAAGTACGAGAGAAGGAACGTTGTTGTCCATGATATTCGCGACCTCATTTCCAGGCAGGTTACATTGTTTATATACTATCCAGATACTGCTTGGTAACCAGTATCTGTCCATCATCCGCCCAGCCATTGTTATACAAGATCCCGTGGTGGTTAAGTGAGCAGTTATCACATCATTAATTGAGACAATGGAACATTTTCTGCATTAATGTACTACGGAGCGACTACGGCCGCACAACGCCACAAAGTTTGCCGCGGTCATGGCGTTGTTATTGCATTTCCGCAGTGCGAGGAACAGTGTGCTGGAGACTTGGCCCAGAGGAAGGGAGTGCAGATAGGGTGATAGAAGAGGGGATGCGTTTCATCAGCAGATGAGTGTGTGACAATGGAGGCATTGGCAGGGAGAGGGAAAGAAAAAAGAGAGACAATTTTCCTGATGGAAGACTTCCCCTCGTCTCCAAATCTGGTTAGAAAGCTCATTAAGCTCTTCTGCTCAAAGGTTGCTCTCGGTCTCTCTCTCTCTCTCTCTCTCTCTCTCTCTCTCTCTCTCTCTCTCCGTCTGTCTCTGTGTCTCTGTCTCTTTGTTTGGAAACTGCACTAAATGTGGCTTCGACTGGGAGAGGATGGAAAAGATGTTGCAGCATATTAGTTTATAAAACTAGTTGCACGTCACAGAAGTCTGTGTGAGATTTGAGATGACTGAAGTCATCAAGCATCTGATGCGGCCTTTTCACTTACTTTTGCAACTGTTTTCCTTTGGATGTCCATTTGTTGCTTTGTCCTCATCAACGTACCGTACACATTGTTGCCGTTGATGGCGGGCAAACTGGAATAGGAAGAGGAATTGCACTTGTAACCCAGACTTTGGTCTTTTCATGTAAACCTCACAGATATTCAGATTAAGATCTCCCCACATGGAGGGATTTTATACACAAACACACTCACACCCTCAGCGTCCCCCGGAGGCTTAAGAAGCTGTAGTTTGTCCGTGATTTGGAGCTCTTAGTGCTGCCGATGTGGTCAAGGTGCTATTAGCACCCCGGCCTAACAGCCATTAGACAGCTGCTCAGCTGGCTTTTACTCACTGGATTACAATTTAATGTGATCTTTATCTTTGGGTTTGAGTTAGATTACGATGTGTTTTGGGAAATAGTCATGCTCACTGTTCATTGATTAAATTTTGTATACTGCATAGTTTTTAAAGACGATTTTTAATGTCTGTATTAAATCATTTTACTGATTTGCTGTTCATGTTTGCAGATATTGTTAATTTTTAATGCTGGTGACCTCATAGTTTTCCATAGTGAGTTTTTTGTGTTTATTTTCAAAAATTCACCCGGCACGTCCACAATCATCATTTCACAAACCGTTCTGTTTCTTCTTGCAGTACATGGGCTGCATCGAAGTACTGAAGTCAATGCGCTCCCTGGACTTCAACACGCGGACTCAGGTGACCAGGTACGCCGTGGGCCGTCCTCATTAGTAGTGAATTTCATCTAATATGTTTAGGATCACCTACAGCTATCAAATTGCTACCAGCCGTATGCGTCGGTACGTGGCTGTTATTTAGAGTTATGGTGCTTTTCAGTTTAATATTCTTATTATGTTAAGGCTGCGCGATGTCATAATAAGGTTACACCTGTGGCTTTTTTTCACAAGGTTCAGCACAAATGCAGCAATATAATGTTGTGTGTGTGTGTATGTTCCGTGTCCGTATACCTCGGGGTCTCAGTGTGTCTGTGTCGTGTTGTTATGACCCACATGTGATGTTATTGTTATAAAAGCAGGCCTCTTTGCAATCCTCGGCCTCATGGGAGAAACACCCCCCCCTCTCCGAGTCTCGCCCGGCTCTCTCTCCTCCACAATCGATCGGCGGTAATCGGAGCCCACCGTGCAGCCCAGGCTTAAGTGCAGGGGGGGTGGGGAGGGGGGGCTGCAGAGGATGGAGTGATAGAGAGGGAGATCTATTATTGATGATGTTTATTAATGACTGTGGAAAGCTGCAGCGGTCCCCATGAACCTGCTGTGCTGGATAATGTTGTAACCTCTTGAGGAGGAGGAGGAGAGTTCGAAAGAGCGAAGGTTTCATTTTGCATCCTTGAGGTCGTTGACTATAGAGTCGTTCCCTCATTTGAATCTGCTGAAACCTTTCCCATTCAGCTGCATGTGCTTGACATTTCATGTGAAGGGCAGCCGTAAAACCGACTCGCCAGTGATGCTAATGGCATTAAGGTCTCTGATACCTTGGGGATCATGTGACATGCCCTCCGTCCCATGAGGCCAACAATCAATAATCGTCTAAAATCAATCTAACCAACTGTATGAGACATTTTACTCTGTGTTGATTGTTTCTGGGTGAAATTCTAAAGCAGCGTTTGAGCCTTTATTATGTATCCACAGATTGGCCTTCTTTCAGCTTTTTGACTTATACACAGGTTCATTTAGTCCTGGAAAAAAACGCGACGAAACATTCAGCGGTCGTCAGTATTTCAGAAATGTACTTCAGCTCGTAGATCGGCAGAAGTTCCATTTGCCCAACAGTACTTTCTGTGTCACAGTGTTAAACGGCAACACCAGCGATAATGAGGCACAGGCATTCTATCGCAGGGAAGAAGCAGACGCTGCAAACAAAAACAACAACAGGCCATATCTCCTCCCCTCCTCCTCCTCCTCCTCCTCCTCCTCCTCCTCCTCCTCCTCCCCCTCCTCCTCATACCTCTGCCCTCTCAACAGTGTCATTCGAACAGTGTGGTGTTTTTCAAAAAATCCCTGAGAAGACCTTTACTCGAGACGGGGCGCTGGTGGCCGCTGCTTTTTAAATATTTACGAGCCACTTGATAGGGGCGGCGGCGGGCGGCCTGGATTCCACATCGGGCCGCTCTCCCGCCACCAGACACACACGGGGCACAGAGGCTTTAGACGGCCATTAGGCGACCGCTCCCAGCAGCCTCGCCGCAAAGTTGTGACAAACCTGCAGAGAGAATAGCGCTGCGGAAAGATACGGTTGCGTAACGACGCCCTAAAGAAGCAGCAGGAGACACTTCATTGTGGTGTTTCTTCCCTCCTAATTGGACGGAGACTTAAACACGGGTTCGATGAATCTCTCAAACAGACCTGCTGGAAAGCTTTCCTTGACCTTTGAACCGTGAGGGGTCTGTGACCTCTGACCTCAGGCGGAGGGAGGGAAGACAAGGGTCCTGTTGTTTAATCCATCATTGAGGCCCTGTAGTTTCATGTTGCTCTGAAGCCTTTAAAACACTAAACCCGACTTTTACTTCTCAGGTTGTTGTCAGTGGAATGTGGATATTTGTGTGCACAGTGAACGCAAATCCACGGGATTTTTTTTAACTTTTTGGGTCCTTGTGGCTTTGAGATCAGTGGCCAGTGTGTCCTGCTATTGGCTGACCTTTGACCTCCTTTCATTACCTAGGGAAGCCATCAACCGGCTGTGTGACATTGTGCCAGGCGGAAAGGGGGCGTGGAGGAAGAAGGTCAACGCTCACTTTGCATGTGTCATTACAGTACTGTTACTAAATACTGAATTAAATAAATAAAAGTGATTTATATTATATTTGAATTGACCCGATACTACGTAATACGTAAAGTATTTCGTCTCACACCAAATGTAGTAAATACAGCAAGACGTTTCTGTTTTGTGAACAAGAGTACAGTTTTTAAATTGTGATTATAAGTCCTATCTATTCTCTTTTTTGTTTAAACTCGTCACGCAGGCCCAAAACAAAGCTCTCCAGTCCGTGATGGGGAAGAGTAACCTGCGATTTGCTGGCATGAGTATTGCAGTCAATATTTCCATAGACGGCCTCAGTCTGCTTATCCCGACCACGCGACAGGTATGATGCTAAAACCACCGGAACTCATCCGTACTCAGGCTGGACTCATACAGTTACCCAAAGGAAATAAAATAAATATAACTGATAGATATCATCATGAAACTGTCCTGGTTGATTATATGCATTCATTTGTGATTCTTTCCACTAGTCTGAAAGTTTTTGTGTTATGGAAGCTAAATCTGTGCATGAAAAATAGTAGTTTTCTGTCTTAATTAAACAAGCCTTAATTAAATGGTATTGTCTTCTGCTGTTCAGATGTCATGAATTTATTCAGTCCTTCAACTTCAGTAAGGATGCTTGTCAGTTACTGATCCAACAACCTTGATCATCAGTTCAAAACTACGTGTCATATTTGCTGCGTTAGTTGTAGAGTATTGGTTCAGAAGCAATTCCTTTGTGGTGAAAATAATTGGCCCGTAGAATCTTCATTTTAACACTTAAATGAAAAAATCTCCTGTCTATCTTCCTGCCCGTCCGTCTGGTCTGTATCCACGTTGATCAACGGGCCTCCGTCTTCTCTGCTCGTCTCCATCAGGTGATAGCGCACCACCCCATGCAGTCCATCTCATTCGCCTCTGGAGGAGACACAGTGAGTGCAGCGTTTTGTTCCCAGCTCTTGTAGTGGTTGTTGTATTTTGGCAGACTGCACACATCTGACTGAATTCCATTTTACCGGTTTCCAATCTCATGACCCGAAGAATCAATGAGGGCTTTAATTTAGTTATATATGTCTATTTTATCTGGTCTAATTAGATTTGTCCGCCTTTCTTTCGCAGGACACGCCTGATTATGTTGCGTACGTGGCCAAAGATCCAGTGAATCAGAGAGGTATGTCCTGAAAAGCCTTCGTTTCATAAGCACATTATACAAGAATGATTGTAACATGGATCGCTCAGTTCACTGTGTATTGTGTACTTAGGAGGCTACAATTGAATTGAATGGTATAGTTAATAGTTACATTGAAGATATTTAAAAAATAAATGAAATGACATTAATGCTGAGCTGGGATCTTACGTTGTTTTCCTTCAGCGTGTCACATCCTGGAGTGCTCGGATGGGTTGGCTCAAGGAGTCATCAGCACCATCGGCCAGGCCTTCGAGCTGCAGTTCAAACAGTACCTGCACAGTCCTCCCAAAACCATGGCGTCCGCGGAGAGGTAACACGCCGCACGTGACTCGAAAGATAAAAAATGACGAAAGCTGTTTTTGTCACTGTCCTCCAACTCTGCAGGAAGAGTAAACTCTCGACTGTAAATCATTGACTTGTAAAATAACAAGGACCAGGGGGGCAAAAAAAACCCACGTCTGTTACAGTAAGAATCAATACTAAAATCCACGATGTAACTATCGTATGCGTTAAAGCTTTACAATGTCAATAAGAAAAATATAATTTTATTTAAGGAAGATTGACACCCACAGGAAGTGAAAGAGGAGGTTTAGCACAATCAATCACACTTACTTTGACATAAATGTGTCCTTAGTCACACGTTCCACAAACACCGGATCTGCTGTACAACTCTCGCGTTTGTTTTTAATTCACTACAAGCAGACAGGATAGCTTGTTCTTCTGTGTCCATCCCGTTATATTGATCCGCACAGATTCTCTCCCCTGTTGGAACGGACTAAACAATTCACCCAAATAGTACACGTGGAATTGGCCCGTTGTATACATTTATTAAAGTTAATGTGAACAGGGATTCGAGACAAATTGATACAAGACAAAAACTTTAATATGTGCACAAATCTAAAGCAGAAACAGCATAAATCTTTTAAGGCCTCGGGTGAAGTTTGGGCGACTCCTAGTCGGTGTCGAACCCCCTGTTTTTTTAACCCGAGGGGTTTATTTTTGAAGTTGCGTTATTGGCTGTGTGTTAAAAACAAAAATCCACTTGTCACACTTCCAGGTGTGCCAGGACGGAGGAGGCGATGTGGGCGGAGGACGAGGACTTCTCTCAACACGATTACTACAACAGCATCCCGGGGAAGGAGCCCCCCGTCGGGGGGTTGGTGGACTCCAGGCTCAGGCCGACCGGAGCCCTGCTGGGTCACATCCACACGCAACCACAGAGCAAGACGGCAGCGCAGGTGAAGGCGCAGGCGCAGGCGGCCTCTGGGTGTGACCCTCACCGTCTAATGTCATCAGATGTAATGAAAAGCTCCATCTGGTCCTCGTCAAGGACCAACCTTCACCAGACGGGGACAGCCAGGCTCTTTGACCTGATGTGTTTTCTTGGCTCTTGTTTACCCGGAATGGAACAGTTGTAGAAACATACGCTCCACAACGGCCTTCCCGATGGGGCCTGCGCCATAATTGGCAAAGACGTGAATATAGAAAAAGCTTTGGCTCCGGCCAAAGAGGAAACCCGCCTCTCTCTCTCTGTCTGTCTCTGTGCCGCTTGTACAAACACCGGTGACAGGCAGTAGCTAATGTTTCAGACGGAGTGCTTCAAAACTGCATTACGTGCGGGACACGGGTTGTCCGCTCAGGTGTACGGCTACAGATGTATTGAAGATGTTGTGTGTGTGTGTGTGTGTGTGTGTGTGTGTTGGCAGACGGGCTCCCCGGGGAGGAGGGAGCAGGCATCTTACCCCCCCGGTCAGCTGTGCTACGAACTCCACTGGGACACTGAGACCACGGGCAGCTCAGGTGAGACCCCCTGTGGCGGCGGACGGGGGTGTGACAGTGGAAAAATACGTTTGTGATGAAATTGTCGGGCGTTATCTCTTCTGGAAATATTTGACATTTCGTGACCAGTTACGGTACACATGCAGCCGTCACTGCACTTTGTGCCCTGAAGGAGAGTTGCTCAGTGTTTGGACCTTTCACATCACCACGGTCACAGATCGTTAATCAGGGAGGTTCGATGCCTCCTCGTCAGACAACATCTTTGAATGTTTTTTAAAATGTGTTGTTTAAATCTTGCAATTGAAATGATTTAATTAAAAGTACAATAGCAGTGCATTACAAATGAGGTTGGAAATCACATAACCAAGTTAAATTTAATACCACTTATTTGTTAACGCAGTTCAAAGTATCAAAGCACTTACACAATAACTAAATAGTAATTGTCAATAGTCCCATGATAACAATCTGCAAAGGACAAATTCTGTATAGAAAAATGCATTAATCACAGCAGTAAACATTTGTAATTTCAGTATCAGTGTAAATTGGTTTTATACCTCTATAATTTGTGGAAATAATATATCCATCCAATGTGGTACCTGACAAAGCTCAATATTTGAATAGAGAGCACCTGTGTTTCTCAGGTCTGACATCGGACGGTTACCTGTGTGCTGACGGCCAGCCGCCAGGCAGCAGAGACTACGAGGAACATCAGTACGTCAACACCCAAAGTCTGGAAAACCTGGATGTACTGGCGCAGGGCCCCAACGGACACAGAGGGTCTCGGGCCCCTGAAAGTCCAAAAAAGGACCTCTTTGACATGAGTAAGTCCTCATTGTTCAGGGACACATTCTGACTCTTTTTGTGAAAACAGCGGAAAGAGACCACATTAGACTCTTTGACACTCCCCCGTCTCTCTAGGGCCCTTCGAGGACGCCCTAAAGCTCCACGAGGCCTGCGGCGGACCTGCTGCGGGGGCAGGTGTCCGCGTCCTGGAGGACCAGTGGCCCAGCCCTCCGCGCCGGCGGGCCCCCGTGGCCCCGAACGAGGATCAGCTCCGAAGGGAGACGTGGTACCACAGCCGCATGAGCAGGCGGGACGCCGAGAAGCTCCTGGTCCGAGACGGAGACTTCCTGGTCCGGGAGAGCACCACCAACCCGGGGCAGTATGTGCTAACCGGCATGCACTGCGGGCTGCCCAAACACCTGCTGCTGGTGGACCCCGAGGGAGTGGTGAGTCGGGCAGCGAGAAGAAAACACAAAGGTTCTGTAGCAGACGCGGCAACTTCTTTCTCAGCCTCTCGCTGTCCTCCCTGCAGGTCCGAACCAAAGACATGTTGTTCGAGAGCATAAGCCACCTCATCGCATACCACCTGAAGAACGAGCTGCCTATCGTGGCAGCAGAGAGTGAGCTCCACCTGAAACAGGTGGTCCGGAGGAAACAGTGAGCCCCTCCCTCCCCCCCGCGTGCCCTTGGTTTGGAAGGTAAAAGCACGCGTAATGTGTCTTTGTGACTGAAAAGGCAAATGTAACCGCAGACGTTTTGACACGTTGTAAGAGGTAAACACAGCCGTGATGGACTGAGGTAATGAGGGTCCTGTTCTATTCACAGCTATTACAGTGAGCCTTCACGCCGAATACAAGGGCCCTGGCTTATCTGAGCGGAGCAGCGCCTCCATTAATCTTTACACCTTAATTATTTACACCTTAATTCACCCTGGAATGAAATGTCAAAACGGCCGCTGAGGAATAAATGAAGAAGAGCGGGTTTGTGGGTAGTGTGGCTTTATAGCAAGAGGGCCCTTTCTTTCGGCTGTGCATGTGATCCCTCTGTCAGTGTGTTTTTTGTTTGTCTGGCATGTGACTATTTTATCTGAAAAAAAATGACTGTATTAAGTTTCAATCTTTCTTTCTCTTCTGTGATTCACAGCTGAATTCTCGGCTTCCAATGCAAACAGAAAATATGAACCAATGTGGAAACGATTTATTCCTGATGGATATCCACCAACAATTCCACCACGCAGACTGAGGCATCCGAAAACCTCGTTGTACTTTCTCTGCCTTTTTTTGAACTACCAGGAACCACCGAAGTAGCCCTGCCATCAACTCCTCAGCACGCAGCTGTTCAGGACTCCAGGAAGAGTTCGACTCATTTCAGAAAGGAATTGTCAACCGATGTCCATGAATGTTTGCAGGGGAACTAACGGGACATCAAACAGTCCACCAACGTAAAAGTGAAGCGCCTCCCGTGACCCTCGGCTTGGAATCGCGAGCGGTCACTCAGTCACGGGTCATTCGCAGGACAAATAATGGTCATTGCCAGAACAAAAACTCGACAAAACTCTGAGCAAAGAACAAAACAAATCTGGCACAGACCACTTGTCAAAAGAAGCTCAAGATGTCAGGTCACTCATGTCAGGTTTATTTCTGTAAATGCAAGACATGAAAATACTGTGAGACAAAGACATCTGTTCCCCTGGGATGTAAAGACGGTTTATTGTTACATGTTCTGCAGCACCTGACTCTGAGTCACTGAGATGGCACAAAGAACACTGAGCACGAGTCAGTGCTGGATTTAAGAGTCACACATACGTCTGCCCCTTTGCTTCTCCGTGATAATCCATTCACCAAATCCCAGTTAAAATAACAAGTACTGATACTATCTTCATATAATACCTTGTCTTGAAATGCGTCATCACGTCTACCATAAATATCAGTAGCTTGTGTTTGTACGGGCTGTTTATAATTAGTTGAAGCTGTGCTTGTGGTGTAAGCCCGTGGACACTATTTAAAACTCTGCATACAAGCTCAGTATATCCACACCAGTATTCCCACAGCCTCTCCAACTTCAGTGCCTTATTAAGTACAGAGACGGGCCTTCGTGTCAGAGTGTATATAATGTGCATTTATGCTCATAATGCAAAACACTAGTTTTCTTGCCATGCCAATGAATGGACTGGGCAGACTTCAGGAGGATCGAGCTCTTGTAGTGAACAGTCGAGTAAGCTGCTCTTGTTTTGGCCCGAATGTTTAATACCGTCTTGCCGTGTCACGGCTGCTGTGTGTGCTCCTCCACAGTGATTGATACAGAAGAAAGGGGACTTAGACATGAAATTAAATACTTTATTTGTCAGGGAAATGCACCATTTTGTCAATTGTCCAAGCCTGTGCATCTGTGTGTTTACTAGTGAACCTTGCTCGTGTGTTCCTGCTGCCGGGCTGCAGTGACAGCACGCCTTGCCAGTCTAATACCGAAAAATCCTACCAGAGGCAGATCAGCTATGGTTTTCATTTCTCTTGGTCATTAGCAACATATCTTTAACCAGGCCCTTCACAGCCTCACTGGGGCTACGAGGCTTTTGGTGAGGTCCAAGTGATCAGTGGGATTATTTTTAGATCTCCCCTTTTGCTTTCTCAGGAATTTGTTGGATCTGTTCTTTGATTAATGGCCTTTTGTCAATAAAACTAATTGTAAATAGGGTGCAATTCAAATGGTAGCTTGGTCATTTGTGAGTATCTGCCAGCCAATGTAGCAGCTACACCTTCGAGCCCAGCTGTCCGTGCTCACATGCTCAGCCAGTTTAAGACTTCAGATTTTCATCGCCCCAAAATAGATGCGAACGACGGTGTTGAAGCTGTTGCTTTGGAAACCTATTGTTTGTTGCATCATACAAAGCGAGGGGAAAGAACAGGATCAACAGCATTGCGGGTGTTTTTTTTTTAATTTTTATTATAATGATGTTGTATAAAATCAAAATGCTTGTCACACATCTTCTACATTCTACACTCACTGTCTGCTACCACACGCCCCCCTGACTTATAGGCTGCCGTAAAGCCGACCACTAAGGCACTCGATTTCTCACTGTTTGCTTATCGGTCGAGCCTGCCGGCTGTCGCTTAAGTTGCTGTATTGTGCACATGCAGCTATGCCGGTTGCATTTGGCTCCCTGGATAAGGTCCCTGTGACGCTGGTCCCACAGGTCGCCGAGCTGCAGCCGTCACATGCTGACCTTTCAAGGGACTGGAGGTGAAGAGAGATTTGCAGACGTTATGAGGTTCACTGTCCCTGCTGTGACATCCTCAGGATCTGGAGCAGTAGACCCTGCACGTCTTCGTCCATTCGGCCCTGCTGGGCGATACACACCAGTGTAAGAAAATTAGGCCAGCCATCATGCTGAATAGGAGGTGGAGGCTTTTGCTGATTGCCCCGTTCATACGCACAGATTGACTGTAATGCTAAAGGCCTCTTCTGAACCCAGGAGGCAAGCTATGTGCTCATGTGCAATCTGTGCATCGGGACACCCGTAACTGTGTCCAACAAAGAAATAAGGATAATAGGATCAAATCTCAATGGATCAAATCTCAATGCATCAGTAATGAGAGATTAATCACACTGGACAGCCTACACATCCCTATCCGGCTAAAAGTATAAAATAAGAAGCCAACAGCTCTTTTTAAGGCCATCTCCCATAACAACCAGCATGACATAAGAAGTAGCTAATGTCTGCACCTTTGCGGTGGAATATGATCAAACTGGTTGAAAGAGATAATGTGCACCACTCTCAATGTAATCCCCTTTTGTGTGGTGAGCAGAGCTGGTGAATCGTCTGCGCCGCATAGAGGCACAAACTAATCCAGCCTCATTATGCAGGGTTGAGTCTTAGTTTGTGTTGTCGTGGAGACGTTTGCATTCAGCTCACCTGTACAGCTGCCAGTAAATGCGTACGGTAAACGGTCACCACCTGTTTGTGCTTCCTCTCCCAATCCTGCAAAAAAAAGGTTAGAGAAATTGTTCCCCGGTCGCGTGAAGACTCGAGGGTCTGTTTTGGTTGTTTTTGCTGACTTCACATATTTATTGTGTCTGCGATCACCTCACCTGGAGCTGCTGCGTCAGTATGGAGATCCTGTTCTGCAGGGCCACTTGCTGCCCAGGGTTACTGTGATGGGTGGATGCGGAGGAGAAGGTGGAGGCGGTGATGCCTAGAGGAGGCGATAAAGCACCCAGGGCCTCTTTTAACCGAAACATCTCCTTGGACAGCTCCGTTATCTGCACACAGAGACAAGAGGGCATGAGTTCACTTCCCAGGCGCTTTACCGGCCGTTTGTTTGGCCATCCGGTCTCTCACCCTGCGGTCCTTCTCTTTGACCAGGCCCTGGGATTCCTGGATGCCCTTGTGGAGCTCCTGGATGTGGCTGGATTGCGCCTGCAGTTCGGCCAGCTGCTGCTGAGACGCGGCCAGCTGCGACTCGGCGACCTGCCGCTCACTCTTGTTAAACAGAGCCTCCCTCTGCACCTGGAACACCTGGGACCGTAAAAGACACCAGCGGCACCGTGGCACTTTAGCAAGGCATTGCATCGGACCACGCCTCATATTCAGATTCTCTCCGCTGTTATAGAAGGGGAGCCGATCCAGGAGGACTGTAGTTTGGCTTTTAAAAAAGGGAATTTACAGTTAATAACTTTAATATTACACACTTGTATTTACCCGTGCCGGTGGTAGAAAAGATTTCCAACTTTTACTACTTGATTTTACATCACATGTCATTTAGCTGACGCTTTTATCCAAAGCGACCTACAATAAGTGCTTTTCAACCATTAGGATTCAAAAGATCAAAAAAACAAGTAAGTGCAATTTCATCAAATACGCCGATCTACAAATCACTATAGTACATTTTTATGTGCTACAATTTGTTTCATGTTTTTGGTCGAGGTAGAGTCTGAAGAGGTGTGTCTTTAGTTTGCGGCGGGAGATGCGAAGGCTTTTTGCGGTCCTTGTTGATAACAGCCCGTGTTTTTGTTATTGAATCCCTTCTGCTTTTGGCAGGACTCAATTTATAAAGAGCGTAAAGCTATTTTAGCGTCTCTCCGTGGGGAAAATGTGGCCCCTTATTAACCTCTCTGTACTAACGCCAGAGAGGCAATTACCCAGTTTATAAAGAGAGAATACGATACTACTTTATTGCCTCAGTAGGCAAATATACAGAAGCATCAATGAAACAGAAGAACGTACTGAACAGAGAAAGTAATACACAAATTAATAATGCAGAGGCAGGAAAAAAAGCCTTCGTGGAGCACCGGCCCCTTTGTGATGGACACAGTAACTCTAAGGCAGACTCCATGACACGCGTGCGTGCGTGCACACACTCACCTCCGTGCAGGTCTTCTCGTGTTTGCGAGTGAGGTCGTTGAAACGGGCCGCGGCGGCGTTGATCTCGGCCTGCAGAGCGAGCCGCTGGGCCTCGTGGTCCTCCTTGGAGATCAGGCCCTGTTCCGAGGCCTTCTGGGACTTCAGCTCCCTCAGCTCCATGTCCTTCTCGAGAAGAGCCTCCTTGGCTGCTGCTGCCGTGCTCTCGCTGGCCTGTAGGGAGCGCTGGAGCTCCGCCTGAGAGGCAGGGAGCGGATTTACCCGATTCATTCTCACGCAGTCTGACCGGTGACATGCTTATAAGAGCAAAACACTTAATATGTGAGTTAAATAAATCAGGTAACAACCCATCGGATCAACAGAAATATACATCGCAATGCTCTTAACCCTGTTTTGATTACATCTCCTTCTAGTTCTACCGACTAAGAAACAGTAAAAGCAGCTGCTGCTAACAAATATTATGCTTTAACTTGTGTGACCTTTCAAAATCTTCATTTTAAACAGTGAATTACTAATTTTGTGAAAACTGACTTTCTTCACTCTGGTGCTCAGAAACACTGTCGTCCACAGGAAAAGACTAAATAGCCTTTAATAAAATGTTTCCTTCTGGCGATTTGAAAACAGCAATCTGAGCCTGTGCGCCTGCATATCCGCACAATTTCTACATCATTTTGAATGAGCTGCAACTCTTGATCATCGTCTGATTTGTTTTGACCCCTGCTGACCTTGACTTTCTCATGCTCCTCTTTGGGTACGGCATCCTGCGAGGCCTGAAGTTTGGCCTCCAGTCCGGCCGCCCGCTCCTCAGCCTGACTGCGAAGGGTCTTCTCCTCCTGGAGCTGCTGCAGAGCCTCGGCGAGCTGCTCTGATGCCGCAGACAGCGCCTCCTTATGTTTAAGGAGTGGCACTGCGTCTTTCAGGTGCAGGGCGTCCTGTGCCCGGCCCTCCCGCTCGGCGCACAGACAGTCCAGAGCCTGGGCGGCCTCCTGCCTCGCCACCTCCAGTTCTTCCCTCACTGCCGCCATGGTCCGTCTGGAGTGCTCTGATTGGACGGCGGCATGATGAGTCACAAGACGGGGAACAAAAAAAGTCCATAATCCCGCATTTTACTCTGTCGAAATGTGTTACCTGATATGCCCGAGGGCTCGGAGCTCTCTGAAAGCTCCTCCTCTTCCTCCTCCTCCTCTCCATCATCTGCGCGTGGAGGAGGCCTGAGTCTCTCCAGTTCCAGGAGCGCATTGTTGAGCCTTCTAGCCACGTCCGCCCTCTCTCTGGCCAGCTGCTCACACTGAAGCCCCAGGCTCACTTGCACCTCCTCCAACTCGGAGCGGGGCACGCGCTTCCTCAGCTCGCCCTCAAGCTCTCCCACGCGCTCCTGGAGACGGTGGACCTGATCTCCATCTCCCGCTGCTCCTCCTCCTCCTCTTCCTCCGTCTTTCCCCGATGTCCCGCCCGCCGCCAGGGCTGCCTCCAACTCAGCTACTCTTTCACGGAGGGCCTTCACCGTCTTTTCACCCTCGCCGTCTTTCTCTCCTCCTCCTTTCGTGGACTCTCTCCTGGACAGAGCGGCACGGAGTTCCTCCACTTTCTCCGTCAGCTGCTTGATCGTGACGCCGTCCCGGCTGCTCCGCCCGCCTGCTTCGGCCGGTCTCCCGGCAAGCTCCTCCTCTAGCTCGGCCACCCTCGCGCTCAGCTGCTGCGCCGCCTGGTTCGGAGCCCCCCTCGCTGCCCCTGCACCTGCTGCGGCGGGATCCCCTTCGCCACACTCCACAGAGAGCACCCCCAGGCGCATCTGCTCCTTCAACTCCTCCAGCTCGGACCGGGAGGTGGCCAACTGCTCCTCTAGGCCTCGCAGCTTCTCCCGGAGGGCCTCGGGACTCTCTGCGCCTGCACCTCCTTCATCAGACTTCCCATCAATGCTGGAGGACAAGACAGACGTTGTTAATCTTTCCGGCAGTAATTCAAACAACTCACACAGAACAGAACAATTGAAACTCTTAAAATGTCGCCGAAGCGTTCAACTGCAACCTGTGATCAAATAAATAGTAAATGCACAGACATTTCTTAGTGAGACCCCATCAAATATATGATATGAAAAATGTAAATGCAACATTTTTTAAATCGCCCTGATTACAAAAGGGCAAAAGCGTCCTGAACTGACGCCGTAGAGCTCCAGTGAACTGATTGAATCCCTCTCACCAGTCCTCTGCCACGTTGGAGGCCTCGCCTGCAGCCTGGCGCTCCTGAAGGGCTTCAAACTCCTTCCTCAGGGTCTCATACTGGACTACGGGGACAAAGTCCGAGCTGGAGCTCTGCATATCTGTGTCGTCCTTCTCGAACATCTCCAGCATCTGTACACAACACGGAGGGAATTACAGTAACGTGTGAAGGTTGTCAGGAACCTGTAATGTTGGGCTTCCCTCTGAGTGCACCTCACATTGTAGCAAAACCTTTAATATTACACCTGTATGTAGTTGAGCACCATCAACTCAAAGTACTCGTTGCCTAGAAGAGAACTCTAGTTATTTACTGGTTAATTGTTCTGGAGATTAAAGACAAGATCAAACCAACGAAGCAGCATACTTTTAATCCTATTAAATATACATATGGTTTTCTGTCATAAATGTGTAAATAATTTAGAAATTGAAGCCGGTCCAGAAATCATCGTGGTTGGATCATTTCTAGTTATTTTCTCACACTGAAATAAGCTCCTCCAGAGCCACAGAAGACATTCTACAACCAACTTTACAGGCTGAGAGACTCCCAGCGACAAGTAAACGGACCTGTGAACTGGAAGAAGTGCTCTTTTATTAACTTAATTAAATATGAGTTATGGAATCCCATCACCATTAAAAAACACAGCCGGTGCTTTCGGTGGCAGTTTGATCGTTTTCTTTGTGCTTTGACTTTCCCCACTTTCCTGCCTGGCTCTTCCTTGCACAGCAGGACAGAACTGAAGTCATTGGCTTAGATCGCTTCTGCTCAAATACTGGTGAATGAACCCCACAAGAAACAGGATATTTCAAACAAACTCCCAGCTGGCCCCTTGTCCGATGCCTCTCTCTTCTATTTATACCTGTGTGGTCACAACTGCCTCACTGCATAAGTGTACCGGAGCAACGAAAAGTGCTCATGACTAATGTTAAGAGTCAGGGACCCTAAAACGCTCCTCAGCCAGCAGGAGGGGGGAGCTCTTAATAATCACATCACTATCCATTGTTTTTATTTGATATACATGCGTGATTGTTGTGCATTCACACTCTCTCTCTGACCTCACCTGCACTTTGAGAGCTAGTTCAGAGTTTTGCGACGCAAGTTCCTCAATATGTTTACGCAGCTCGGCAACAGTCCCCGGGTCCCCGGGGACAGGGGAGGGGTTGGCTGACTCGGAGTCTCCTTTAGAAGTGGCCTCATCCTGAGCAGGAAAGGCTCTGGAGCGCTTGGAGAGCAGCTTCTCTAGAGGAAAGGTTAAAGCGAACGAACAACAATAATTAATTTGTGTACTCGCATGCGCTCTATCAGGTCCTGGGAGGTACATGTCAACACATACCTGGGAAGTCAAACATTTCATCCATGTCCTCAGAGTCACTGGCCCCAATGCCGTGGCCTCCCTTCAGCTCATGGAGCAGCTTGTCTCTTTCCGCCTCTGTCTCCTTTAGACGCTGCTTTAGTTGGGACAACTAATGCGCGCACACATGTAAAAATGGTGGTTAGAACAAGCAACTCTCTTCACAGACGCGCTTGTATCGCAGCATGTGTGTAGTACCTCCTCCAAGGCGGTGAGGGCGCTCTGCTGCTGCAGCTCGAGGGCTTTGATCTTCTGGAGCAGTCGTCCTCTCTCCAGACGCAGGCGGCGGATCTCCTCAAACACCTCCTCATCCTCGGCCTTGCACAGAAAAACACCAGACGTCTGAACACCTGATGAAGTCTGCATTTTATGTTACAGGAAAATGAGGATTTTCAGTGCTAACCTGGGCTGACTGCTGTGTTTGTCTAGGCTGGGGAGATGGAGATGGAGATGGAGGCTCAGGGGACCTGGCAGGTGAAGAGGGGCTGCGCGGCTTTGGAGAGGGCAGCAAACCCTGGATCTTTGTGATGGGAAAAGATTTACATGGATCTTTGTCATCACAGACATAATACTTTTTAGTTAATCACAGGACGCAATATTGTACAAAAGAGAGATCTTAAAATGGGATTAGCATTTATTATGGACACTTGGGTGCTAACGATCATTTTATAGGCAAATGTTAACGCTAACTCCTAACGCTAACTCTGCCGTTTCCCATCCAGTGAGATGTTTCTCACAGTACCTGGAGAGGAGAGCGTGGCGGCGGCGGAGCTTTCCGCTTGCGAGGTGTCGTGCCCCCTTGCATTGATGAGGCGCCTGAGGGGACTTGGGGGGGCTGCGTGGGGGAGAGGAGGGGGGTGCGGGGGGGGGAGTTGATCACAGACAAGCAGGGGTGGAGCTCGACATAACACGGAAAAATTAGGGAAACTAACAAAAGAGGAGCGAAGGCCAACGGAAACAAAGCGGCGCAGAAAAATAATGACCTCATACTGGAAAACATGCACAATGTGATCGGCCCAAGCGGGGCTGTGATCTCATTTGATGGAGGGAGGGGTCCAACGCACAGCTATGCAACATTACCTCTTCGCCTCTGCCCTCAGCAGCTTTGTACGCAGAGGGGGGGTGGGGGGAGAAGAAACACAGCAAGACACTTTAAAATCCAGAGGAATTAGACTGAGCAAACAGCCAGAGGTGCATGTCAATATGTGCACATACAACAGTAACATGGACTCTCACTTCCTGTCTCCCTTCTATCGTTTGTGTTGGTATGTCATCCCTGTCCCCTTGTAGTTAATTCACCAAGATCTCCAATTGTAGAATAAAACGAATGGGATCGTCCATCGCGTGCAAACCAAATTCTCTCCTTCATCTCCTTTTCAGACCGGCCATACGTCTGCTTTGCATATAGCAGCGAGGTCTTTGTCGGGAGGTGAAAGCAGAAAAGGCATTTTCTCTCTCAACCTCACGTTCAAATCATGCCCAGCCGCCCTCCTGCTCCATTACAGTTTCCCCGGGGGAGCAGAGTCACAGCTCTGTCCAGAGCCGCGCAAGCCGCAAACAAAAGCAACTAACTGGATCTGATGATCTGTTCGATGTCGCCGCCACATGTTTCACACGGCGGGGCCCGATTTGCATTTTCCAAAAACGCTGTCGAAAGCCGCCATGGTGATTCGTGGTCACGTTACACGGCGAGTGGAATCTCTCCGGGGTGGCTTCAGGCCTCACACCGTACCTGGAGGTGCTCCGTCCCGCAACATTTGCATGATGCGCTGGTTGCCCGTTGTCACACCGTAGTCGGAGGCTTTGTGTCCCAGGGCGTCGACCAGCTGCGTGTCGGCGCCGCCTCTCAGCAGAGCCTCTGCGGTCTCGACGCTGTCGCTCTCGCACGCCAGCATCAATGCAGACCTGCAGTTCAAAACAAAACGTCAGAGATCAACAGGAAAAAAAAAAACAGCATTACTGAGTGAACTAACAATGCAGTTGATTTGCATACGTCACATTTTAGCCATATTTCCAACTGAGAAACCATCAGCCTGTGCGTCTGAAACCCACAGAACTATTTTCTATTGGGTCCTGGATTCCAAAGTTAATGACCTGGATGTGATTGAAGGTGAATTGCAGGAACAAGAATTGAATTGCCCCCCCCATTCGATATAATGTAAGCTAAACCAAAGGCTCTCAGTCCTTGACCCGTTTCATTCCAAATCTACATGGAGACTTCCACAGGGAATCTGTATCCTGATCCATACAACCCTAATGAGAGAAATCCTGCAGAGGGTTTTGGGGTTCTGGAGCAGCCAAGAAGCACTTTCATTCCACGGGCGCCATTCCATCCGTCAAATCCCCAAAGGGTCATTAACAGTCCGGTACCTTCCCTGGTTGTCTTGTATGTTTGCATCTGCACCTCTGCCCAACAGGAAGACACACAGCTCCACTCTGCTCATCTGGGCCGCTAGGATCACAGCGGTGGCCCCCTCCTGCCAGAGAGAGAGTCCACGCTCATCCAAACGGCACGCAGCGACAGCACATTTGACGCGGAAAAGGATGTCACTACATAATAGTAATACCAATACCAATCCGTATCTTCAAACCCTTCAACCTACCCCGTCCTGTATGTCCAGAATGGCTTTAAAATCCCACAGGGTCTCACAGCAGGACAAGCAGCCACTGACCGCTGCAGGAAATAATCACAATTATGGTCAATATCAGATGTTTATACAAAATACAGTTTAAATCTCTGAGCACTTCTCTGTGCAGTTGCACGGGAGATTAAATATCTTTCTTCAGCTATGTATTAATGTAGTCCTGCTACTGGGACCTGCATGATGAAGCGGTGTCCTCCCAATGGAGTCGGTGGAGTCTACTGCTATTCTCTCCTGTCGGGTAAAAAGAAAATAGCCATTAACAGTAAAAGACAAAAAATCTGCAACTAGTACCTTCTTTAAATCCATGCTATTCCATTCATTTTTGATTTGTGATTGGTGATTTACCTGCAGGAGTCTTTTCAGACACTCTGAATGGCCGTTTTTGGCCGCCAAGTGAAGAGCGCTGAAGCCTGCAACCGTTTCACGAAACAGGCGTTTACAAACCATTCCTGACAACTGACGAGACTAAACCTGAGACACAGCGCCCTACCAGCACCCTACCAGCGCCATCCGCCACGCTGACGTCCGCTCCGTGAGAGATGATGACCTCCAGACAGTCCAGCCGGCCGCGGGATGCACACAGGTGGAACCTGCCGGAAGGACGAAGGACGATATATACAGCGTTTAGGGACGAGAAATGAGAACCAGTTTTCATTTCAGTTCCTGAGAACTGTTCCACTCATCACTTTAGTTCGAGTGACAGATGAAGTGGGCAATAAATCGTCGCCGTTTACCATAAAGATGATCATGGTAAAAAAGGTATAACGAATTGGATTTATTAAGCAGAATTCATGGTGACATTAATGCGATGCGTTCAGGGGCCACACTAAAAAACGGAAATGACATTGCTGCTGCACAATAAAACGGTTGGTTTCACATTGCCAGGAGCAACAACAGCAGTTAATAAAAAGAACTACAAAAACGAATGGAGTGGAACTCATAGAAATACAATTTGCTTCTGATGAATTAAAAAGTTAACACCGGGCGCACGACTTACGCTGACTTGCCCTCCGCATCCAGTTTGGTGGGGCAGAGGCCCTTTTTGACGATGAGAGCTGAAACTTTGTCGGGCTCGTTCTGCTCTACAGCCTGCAGGAGCCTCTCGTCGCTCTTACTCCAGTCCTGACTCTGAAGGGGGGGGGGGGGGGGGGGGGGGGCAAGCGAACAGGTCACCACCCTGAGCCGCGCCGACTGAAACCGATATCACGCTGCGTACCTCACGACAAACAAAACCATGGATCACCGGATAAATAGAATGCAGTTGGAGTGACGCCAAGAGAAACCCGTTTTCAGAAGTAAAAACATGCTACGTTTAAGACTTAGATGTTATACAATGGAGGGATATTTCCTTTCCTCTCCCTGTGATTAGTGGATGGAGAGAGAAGATACCCACCGGCAGCGGCAGCAGGCTGAAACAAGGACAGAAGCGCTTCATCAGGCTAAAAACAGGCTGCCGAGGATCCATCCCGCTGTGCCGGTTATCACACACGGCTGAATCCAGAGTACCAAGCCACCGCTGTGCGTGCTGCCCGACCGCACACGCTGCCGCCGGGCCACACGGCACAGTTACATTCGATACCGCAGAGAACTTTCTACCAGATGCCCTTCAGAGGTCACAGCAAAGTCATGGAGTTACATCCTGGAGAATTAATGCCGTCCTCAAAATCTCACCGCCGCAAGAAATCAAATTGCTCACCAACACAAAAACGGACACACACACACACACAAACACACACATACAGAATCACTGCTATTTGCTGTTCCCCCCCCGTCCCTGGCCAGAACGCTATCCCGTCATCCGGCCTCAGCTGCTAGCAGGGACGTAGCCGGTCTGTCCGCTGCACCTCACACACTGCCACATCCTTACTTTCCTCACTGTCCTCCTCCTCTGACCCAATCATTTCCCTGCAGCCTGATGCAAGCGTCCTCTCCTCTCCATTTTTTTTTTGTCGGGTCCTGCACGGTACCCCCCCCCCCCCCCCGACAGCGTTGATGTGCTTCCCTGCAGTTACAGAGCAGTGGGGACTCAGCAAAAAGAGACGAAGACAAGCTGGCTGGCCTCTGCTGGTGTTTGGATGGCCGTTTACGGGGCGGAGGGGACATGATGAGGCAGACAAACAAGTTGAAATTTAGTCTCGTAGCCTACGGAGGGTACGGGGGCATTTTTGTGGAAAATCACAACCACGTTAACTTTACTGAATGGCACTTGAGGTACTCATCTAAAAGGCAAACAGGCAAGAGTCCATCCACAGGGCGATGGACACTAACAGGTGGTGATGCTGCTCAGACCACCGTCGCCTCGGGGCGGCAAGGTCACCGACCCCAGAGCCTCTCGCCTCACGGAGCAGGCGAGGAAAAGGAGAATCCTAACAATGAAGTATATCTGTGAACATGTGCACATTACAAAACCCTCCAGACAAGGACAGGGACGACAGCAGGAAAGTGGGGGTCCTTTGTGTGTGTGTGTGTGCGCGTGTACACGTGTGAATAATTGAAGGCTACCTGAGATGGTTTAAAGCAGCAGTCTGGAGCGGGCCTGCTGCTGTTCAGTGATACTGAATCCCAATGCCCCCCCGCGCACACAAGGACGTGCACACACACACAGGAAGGAGCATGCTGGGATCTATATAAATCACTCGGATTTATAATGTAATATTTTAAAAAAACAGCTTGCTTTGACTTGCATCTCAAAATACTGTTACGATCCCCAACAGACGGCTCTTACCTCTGTCTTTTTAAACTTTGCCTTCAGACTCTTCATAGTGGTGTGTTGGCCCCTGTCTCAATAACACTGCAACGATCAAGGCAAAGAAATATCCTTTAGTGGCATAAGTTCCAGCTGAAAGCAGTGGCTTCAAGCGGTTCACTTATTTACCCATCATTAAGTCATCAACAGTTTGTCCCATCATGCTGCTCCAACATGTTATGGAATGCGTAAAAAATGTGCCAACGTCATACTTATTACAACCCCGACGCAGATAATGTTGACCACACACATGTATGAACTGACCTGCAAAAACCTGCGGAGGACAGTCCGGCTCCAGGTGAGTTCTTCTTCTGTCCCATCGGCGGCGCGCAGGAACAGACTGTGTCGTCACCGGGAGGCAGCGATGCGCCCGCCCCATTCGTGAAAATCAACCAATCAGCATTGCGCAAAACACCGGCTCCGCGTTTGATTGGCGATGACGGGTGACGTGTAGTGTCGCGTGGAGCCTTTTTGTTTTAAAACCTCCCTGAAGCGCGTGCTGCTGTTTTGCGGTTTACTGGCTTTAGTTAATAGAAGATTATCATTCCGTTTTGTCCGGCTTTGCTATCGTGTCGGTAGCTTTAGCTCACGTTCCAACACGGGGGGGGAAGAGAAAAAGTATCTCGCTGTTTCTCGAAGATGTTCATTATATGGCACTTTTTCAACCAATCATTGACAAGATATAGTGAATTGAACCAATGAAAAAGAGGCGCTGAACCCGGAAGTAATGAGGTGGTAACGTATCATATCCAAGAGCGAGGTGAGTGAAATAAATAATGTTATAAAACTATTCGATAAGCTCATTAATATTCAACGGGTTTAGTTGCTGCTGTGCTTAAATGCTTTAATAAATACATATATCACTAAAGCCTGTAAATTAACTCCTTTGTTTACATCCACCTCCGTCGTTAACGGATACAATTTAAGATTTTTACTAACGTTATATACATCATTAACTTTCCAATTATTACCGTCCCAAACTATCACGTTAAATTGGCTTCATGTCATCAACAGATAGAAACGACACATGCAATACACACCAGCCCCCGAAGGGGGGCAGTAAATGCACAGGGGAGGAAGCCACAGAAATTAACATCACGGTCACATAAATTAAAACATAAAATTGAATGCATGATTTTAAAGGACTTTTATAGATGTGTGGTTGTACATTAATGTCTACGGCATATGGGTGTATACCTCGTGAAGCTGGAAATAAAGCAACCAGTGAAAGCTTGAATTATACAGCAAATGTCCCGTCCATATTTAGCCCTTTTATAATGAGGCAGTCTTATTAATTATCTGAAATAGTCCACCGCTGCTTGTTGTTTCTGTTTTTCAAATAAATTGTCGGCTCCTATGAAGCAGCCGGGTAAACACAATGACTTACAGCCTGTCTGCCTGTTTGTGATCATCTCTTATGTGGAAGAGATCCTGATCTTCCATTGCTTTCATCTCTCCGTCTCTCCGTGAGTCTGACCGTCTGTCTGCCTCTGATTTTGCGTCTCTTTCTCAGTTTCATTCTTTTGTTCCGTTACAGTTCTGACTCCCACCGTATAGCCATGATGGAAAAACAAGATGTTACTTAGTTGGAGGAGGTGTTCCGAACATATTGGATTCTGCAGATTAAAAACAGGAGTGTGTAGCTGCGGGGAGGAAGAAGAGATGAAAGATCACTGTTAAATTCCAGACAGGATAAAATACAAAGGTAATGTCATAGAAAGCACAGGAGTCCCTGAAGAATAAGAACATGGTGTTTCTTTGACATCTGAAGGAACATATCTTAACCTGGGGGTAGAAGCTATTGTCGTGTGAGATCTTGTATCAAGGTCCCATGTTGTGGCAACAAGATCTGTATCATTCCCAGGAGTTAAGACCCGTAACACCTTTTACTGATCTGGTTCCCACGTTTTAACGACTATAGTTCTCCCCGCGGGAATCCGGTTCCCGCAATAATCTTTATATTGTTAAAAAGCATATTATTAGTGACATTTTTTGTCTAATTACAAAAACTTGACGTGTCTTTCTATCGGCCGATGTCACGAAATGGATCGTATCTTCACGTTTTTGCCAAACTTGAATGCTATGAATGACCTGGACGGGAGTGCAGGGACCTGCGAGATGTTTCGCCATCACACCCCCTCAGGTCTCCCTCAGAAACAGATGTTTTTAATCCCCATGATCCCCACCTCTTTAGGTCTGAAGTCAGCGCTTTGGGAGCACTGGAGCAGACATCGGGGCAAAGATGTGATGGCCTTGATGGGATAGTGTTGATGGTTGTGGTGGGAGTGGAGAGTAGCTCTATGACCTCATCCCGTCTCCCCCCCGGGAGAGAGTGAGATCATGAGTGTCGTAAAAAAGGGAGGCATTTACGGCCTTTTAACAGACTTGGATGGCCTTAATCCTATTTAACAGGCCGGACTACGCGGTTTGGGGGTCTCGTGAGAGGACGAGAACCCACTCAGACAGGAGGACACGACGGATGACGCACACGACCCAAAGAGTGGAAGTGCCTCAGTGTTTTTGTTATCTTGTTTTAAGTGTTTCTGTCTAAACTTCGTTTCTACCAGATGAGGGATGAGATTTCCTTACTCCATCAAGCCATTTGATGAAGGAAGCAGACAACCGTTTTGTTCACCATTTAGGCCTCGGCTTTCTCTCCAAAAGCCCCTTTTTGAAGAACCTCCAGCGAAGCCTCCAGTGATGTCATAACAATCAATAATGCACGTTCGGAGCACATTTCGTGCAAGCTTTTTTTTCCTCCTTCCCCAGTTTCTGCTCTTTATTTGCCCCCCCCCCCCATGTTGTTGTAGTGGTTTTAAGGAGCGTGCATGCGGTAGGATGTGCACATCTCTCAATGACGAAGCGCCTCCCCTTTAATCGCTCGGCTGAGTTTCTCTCGGAGCTCTCGAGTCGCTCGCTTCAGTCGCACGTTTGCCGTCAGTCGGAGGAAGAGGAGGAGGAGGAGGAGGAGGAAGAATTCCTGCGGGTTTCACTGGCTTCTTTTTGTTTTTTGTTTTTTTGTGGAGTACCACACGCGAGCAGGGGGATTTTTTTCTTTTCTTTTTACTTTTATCGTGATCGAGATGAAGCGACGCGGAATAAAGTGGCAGAAGGACTGAATCGGGTTGGTGAGTGAGCGCGCGCGCTCCCTGCTGATTAAACCCAGTGTTTTGTTGACCGTTTTGATTGAAAGTGTCTAGAAAAATACGACCGGATTAACCAAGTTGTTGTGTACAAATACGTGGCAAAACTAAACATTTCCCTTTTTTTTAATGATGGCTATGTGACCAATTTAATGCGAATATCACGATGTGAAACAGTTTCTTTAATTCTTCTTTCCTTCCATAGTCGCTTTAAGTCTTTTATCTTTTCATCAGCCATGATGTTAACGTCGGACTTTATTGCAGGGGTGTGAAATGTAATTGCAGCCTTTGGGCAAAGTCCAGATGCCAGACGTTGTTGCTCCCTGCTTAAAGCGTAAAACCCAGCTGCTGGTGTATTTGAACGGCACATCACGGCCCGTGAACGCAGCTTGAGGGTCTGCTGTCGGTGGGAAGTTGTCCGGCACATATATTAATAAATGGATCGCGACATGTGGATTCAAAAAAGTGTTTTTTGGTTTGCTATTCTCAAGATACTGTCTCGTGACAATCGGAAAAGACACACGGCACAAGTCGAACTCCTTGTACACAAATACAATTTCACAAATAATAACCTTAATGTCAGTGTTTGCCCCCCCCCTCCTCCACAGCACACCTGGACGCGGAGCTGCGATGGCCAAGTGGCTGAAGGACTACCTGAGCTTCGGCAGCAGGAAGGTGCCTCCCCAGCCGCCGACACCAGACTACACGGAGAGCGAGATCCTCAAAGCCTACCGCCTGCAGAGGGACCTGGACTTCGAGGATCCCTACGAGGACCCGGAGAGCAGGTCCAGGGGCGAGTCCGGGACCCCTGACCCCGCCACGCCTGTGTACGGCTCGCCCATGAAGTCGTCCAGCGTGGACGGGAAATCTCCCAAGCACAGGCTGATCAAAGTGGACTCCCAGGAGCTGGGGAGGACCAAGATCCTCCTCAGCACTGTCTCTCTAGAGGACCAGCAGGAGCCCGTAAGAGCCTCATATTCTCTGCATGTGTGCGTAGGTGTTTCGGGGGGGGGGGGGGGTTGTCTTCTTTTTCATGAGGAAGTGGGATGAATGGAAGGCAAGTAAGTGATGAAGGATGGAAAAAAAACAAAAACCCCTCTCCCCGCTTCTCATCCCATTTCCATCACAGTGACGGCTTTATTGATTGGACTCCATAAGCAAGTGACTAGTAATGTGTGTCTCACATATGCATTGTTTACATAAATCACATTACTGCCCACGCGCCACATAAATTCGCTACCCGGAGATGGAAGAGGGAATTATTGACGGCTCGAGCGGAGCATTGAGTCATAGAGAGAGGCTCACAGTCCCCTGAGTTTATGTCCCTTCATAAATAATGAACGGGGTTTGGTTTTCCAAGCTGAGAGAGACCACCCCCCCCCCCCCCCCCCCCAGTACACACGCGAGGGGGCCACATACAGCGAGGCGTACTGGATAAGACAAGGGGCCACGGGGAGGTGTGATTTATGCTGTGGGGCCGCTCGTGTCATCGGGACTGCTGTGCTCTTCTGGCCGCGCGGCGTTGGGGAACATTCGCGACCACCGCGGAGGACAAAGGCGGGCAGATGTCGAGCGAAGGTCCTGCTAGGCAGCGGCACTCGCGTTTATTCCGCTCACGCTCCGCTCGGGGAGTCGAGCATTTGAGGGTTTTTTTTTCGTAGCTGCAGTCAAATCCATGAACTTGCCTGGTGGAAAATGCTACAAGTGCGAAAGTCCTGAAGTGGATTGAAGTAATAGTCTTAACTCAAGTCGATAGCTCCCCCCCCCTCCCCTCTGCTCCGCTCTCCTCCTGCTCTCATTAATTTCCCAGGGTCTGTGGGAACAACCGCACTCCAATTTACATTGCAGTGTGTGTGTGTGTGTGTGTGTGTGTGTGTGTGTGTGTGTGTGTGTGTGTGTGTGTGTGTGTGTGTGTGTGTGACCATATGGCTGCCTGTGTATCTGTCAGCGTGCCAGCTGATGACTGTTTGTCTCCTGTGCAACCAGCTCCCTCTTTACTCTCCGCGTTCTCTCCCCACGGCCCGAAAAACCCACCGGATCCTCTGGCAGGACGGTTTCTGGTTGCTTTGCATTCTGATTAACTGTCACAACAAACTTGCAACATTGTCCTTTGAGCGCCTTTTTTAAGGAAGAATGACGCTGGTTAGCCACCATAGCGTTGGTATGGTTTCACGATAACGATGCAAATGAGCGTCTTAATGATACCAAAAGCCTTTCGTCCGTAACCAAACCCGCCAACGCTCCAATCGGGCGAGGGCGGGACTACTTTTTAAGGGTTGAGGGTTGTCAAACGGCGGCGTGTGACCCTGTGTCCCATGTCTATGTTTCTGTAACATCACCCGTTTGTCCTCATGGGTCAAGTGTGTCATTTGTCTTTTCAGGTGGTGCCGTCCGCTCCGTTGGCGGGCGACACGGATTATTCTGACCCGTTCGACGCCCGCGCTGACCACGGGTCAGAACCAGATCTCAGACCTGTTCCGCACGAGAACAACGGCTACATGGAGCCGTATGAGGCCCAGCGGGTCATAACAGGTCAGTCGGTGTCTTATCAGTATCACAATGCTTAAGTGGCTTACATCCGTTACCTTTGCTTCCTCCTTTTTTGCATCGTCGTGGTCTCTGCTAGTAAGCTTGTTAATGTGTAGTAAACCCGTGCAATAAGGAATTAAGTCGTTCATCAGAATTGCCTTCATAACATGAGAGTATGTGACCATCCTGAAGGTACAAATGAAGAATTCTTATCTGACAATAAGTAATCTGTCTGCTATTATATTGCATTTCAGTCGCAACATCTCGTTTGTCATTATAGATCTTAAATCCATCAGCTATTTTTTTTGAGATGACCAATGACTCTACTTCTATTGCCCCCCTTTTTCTTTTACATTGAGGGATTTTTTGCACTTTTTCCCTTTTTTTTTCTGCACTGCAATATTGCTCAATAACGCCAGTTTATTGAATCCTGCATTAGTTAGACCCGTCTGCTCCACGCTGCTTTCAGTCAGTCAGCCTCACGCAATATCCACTTTTTTTTTTCCCGAGGTGTTCGCCCAGGATCCAGTCTCCCTCCTCCCTCGCGTTTTTTCTCCCACATTATCTAGCTTGCGTCTATCGTTTTCCATTTGTCTCCTCCCATAACATCTCTGTCTGCCCTTTTCGCTCATGCTCTCCCTGCTCTGTCCCAGCAATTTAGTGTAAAAGCCCCTCCACTCCCCCACCCGCTCCCCTTCCTCCATCTCACTTCATCTGGAGGGCTCTCTCTCTCTCTCTCTCTCTCTGAGGCCCTGAGGGGAGTCTGGCTTTCTTGCTAATCTGTCCTGAAGCAACAACTATGTCCGGTCTTCTGTCCCTTGTCACCTCCGTTGGCTTCTTGGTGATCCAATGAAGCCCGTCGTATTCGGCTCGAGGTGAACGGAGCCTCATCTAGAAACCTTCCTGTTGCAGCTGGAGATTTTAGATTCTGCGCGGTGGCAAAGCGTTGTCTCAGCGCCTTCATTGGCTTTTGAATTGAGCCCGTCACTCCAGAGCTGTCAGTCTGTCAGTCTGTCTGCTTTTGTCTTTCTCTGCCTGCTGTGTCAAAAAACACAGCGGAGCAGCAAACACGAACTTGAGATCCCAGTAGTAATTACGCCTCACAAAGATGGTCCTCAAAAGACACCTGCGTGCTTCTTTCACTGTACATTTTGGATGGGGGGATGAGGGGGGGGTTAGTTCACTGGTCTGTGAGATCTGTTTCCAGCTCTGACGTTCATCTGTGGGCCTAAACCCTCCCTCAGTCTTCCATCTATTTCACCTTTCTGTTAGATTGTTACTCTCTCCCCCTCCTGTGTTTTCCTCCATCATGTTTCCCATGTATTTGCTGCGGCGTTTCCGCCTGTTCTCATCTCCCCCCCCACCCCCCACGCTGTCGCTTACGCCGCGGGTTCCCGGCGCAGGTAGAGCACCGCTCAGCGCCGCCGTGCTTCTGTCTCCGTGACTTAACATCAAACGCCCCGCAGACCTTCCCCCTCCCTCACCTCCCTCCCTTGTCCTCTTCTCACTTCACCCCCCCCCCCCCCCGCGCCCTTGTTTCCTTTTACTCTTCCACCTCCTCCTCCTCCCTCGCCTTGCACCTCTTCTCTCTCCGTTTCCCCTCCACCCTCTGCTTCACAACCTCGGGGCCTTTCCCCAAGCCCTCCATTTGGTCGCCATGGCGACGACAAGGCCGCCCAGTAGCGGTGTCTTGTCGTGTGAAGGTTAAAGTTTTCCCCTGCCTTTCAGCAGGGAGGCCTTCTATTTAGTCCCCTTCCCTTCCCGCGTTAAATCACCTCCCTTTCAAACGGCTGGCGGCTGTGTGCACAAAAGATGCCGATTCCTTCTTTTTCTCCTCATTTTCTCCACTTCTGTACCACTCGTGTTTTATTTTTTTATTTTTTTTTAAAGGGTACATTTTTGAGGTCAACTTATCGAAAGCGCCATCGCCGATTGCCGCCGCTGCAGCTTAGAGGCTTCTTTTGTAATCAGAGTTCAACCTTTTGTGCGTCGATAGTCTGAAATCCTTTTATCTCGTGGCCACATTTGACTTCACGGAAGAGTCGCTGCAAAAACAATTCTTGTTGGGAACCCACTGAGAAAGTGATGAAAATGTTAATCAGCCAGCATGGATGCTGTTGTGAGCCGTGCTAGATTGCCGCTGGGATTCAGGGTGGACGAGTGAAGGGGGGGAGTTTGTCTAACGTGTTGCAACTCAGCATCTTGCCCAAGGCCTTATTAAGCCCCCCTATATGAGATCCTGAGCCCCCGGAAAGCTGTGCAAACATCATTTTTCCCCTCCCCACTAATTCCAGTCATGGCGGATCTCAACAGGCTTTTTTTCCTTTCAGTAAACAACAGTGTACCGCTACTGGTTGCCTCTCGTCTGTGCCTCATTTTGCATACGCGCATCAACAGAGCTGCAACGCGGCCCAGGAGGAGGACGTTCGCGGGGCGGGGTGCAGCTCTACGATACCCCCTATGAAGATGTGCGAACACAGCGCCCGGGTCCTCCGTACGGAGAAGCTCAGGAGGAGAGCAGCAGGCTGCCGCAGGACGACGAGAGGCCGGCCGATGAGTACGACCAACCCTGGGAATGGAAGAAGGATCACATCTCCAAAGCTTTTGCAGGTAACTATAAAGGTCATGACAATATAAGTCAATGCATATCATGGTGGAGCCAAAACCACCTAAATGTATCACAACTCGTGATAATTTAGTGAAAGGTACCTGCACCTGATTGATATTGATTAATATTCCACTAAGTGGAGTGTCATTAGTCTCTAGTCAAACGGGAGAACGTATCTGCTGAAGAAATTATACGGGAAATCGATTTCTGAATACATTTTAGACAAGGTTTAGACCACGGAGCTTCTGAATCAGGCCTTGCATATTTAAATCAATATTTAGGGCGTCCCAGAATAAAAGCTTTTAGAAAAACTTGTAGTTGTAATATCTAGGGTGGCAAAACAGTTCGCATTTTTGACTGAACACCCACATTTAATGCCCCCAAACACAACAATACCAATGACTGTACAGACGGGACAGTTTTCTGGCTGTCAAGACCTATTTTAGAAAATGTGCTTTACAAAAAAAAAAGGGAATAGTTCAGTAGAATTTGTGAAAATGTTTTAGACCAGGCTTGAAAAAGGCTGTTTTAAAGGTCAAAGCACACAGAGAGCCATGCTGCTTTCACCACATTGTGAAATAGTCATCTAACTGTCCTGACCTTTGACTGTAGAGTCCTCCCCCCCCCCATCACCACATCTTGGAAATCTTTTTTTTTGCAGAAAACCGAGTGCTGTGACCTTCACTGTCTCAACTCAAATGACACACACCTCTGTTTCTTTTGTTTGCCTTTAAACTTCTGCTGACCACAGATTTATTTTTCTCTCACAATCACAACAAGCACCTCTGAGATGATCATTAGGGTTGTCAGCGCGTTGGTCTGTCAAAGTGGGTGCATATAAGTTCGCGTCAGAGAGATACAGTAGACCTCATTAAGAGAAGCTTTGCAGAGGAACGAATCCTTTACTTTCACAATCCGGGGGAATTTCTAAAATAATTGGCGCGGTGCTTATTTTTCAAAGTGGCACTGACATGTCACGGCACATCCCGTGCCCACTATGTTCCACGCGCCGGATATAATTGGACGGAGAGAGTGAAGTAAAACTGAACTGACGGGTCATTTAGGAGTATCAGTGTGAGGCATTAAAGGCCAATTCGGCTTAATTGAGCTGTGTCTCCAAGTCAGCAAGGTCAAGGTGATGGCATAATAAATCAACCTTGCCTCGTATGCGCTCCTCCCCACTTCAGTCCTGTGTGCCCCCCCCCCTTCGTTAATTACATGCCTGCAAGTGCATGACCGATCCAGTGCTAATAAGAGAGTCATGGTCGGCGCACCATTGTCTGAGCGCACATACACACACACACACACACACACACACACACACACACACACATTAACACTGTGTTCGGGCTCTAATCGCGTTAAGTCGAGGAGCAGCAAAGAGGCTCCGTAACTTATTTGAGAGCGCAGGTGAATCCAAAGGAGGGGGGGGCGCACAACCGTTCATTTAAAAGCCAATATCGCCGCCATTCCTGCTTCATCTGTGGCTTTATTCCCCTCCAGCTTTTCCTCCTTTGTGCCCCCAAAGCAGCATGCGCTCCCGCAGAGCGGTGCTCGCGGCGCCATTAGAGCGCGCGGTGGAGGAAAACGCTCGTGCGACTCGAGTCGCCCTCCGACACCCTCTTGTTCCCCCATTCAGAGTCGGCACTCTGAGCTGGCGTGCTGTCCGTCCGAGCAGACCAAAGCGCTGGAGTGCAAACACACAAACAGCATTTTCCATTCTCACATTTAATCCATACTCCCACTCAGCGTTGCTAGGCACGGCCCACATGGGAGGGAGGGGGCGGCGGGGGGGCTGAGAATGATGAGGAGGAAGTATGAGAGGGATGGACAAAGAGAGAAAGTGGAGGCCGGGGAGAAGGCTAGCTGCATGGGGACGAATGGAAAGGGACGTCCAAGGTTACGGTATGTTTGGTGGCAGCTCAGTTTGTGGCGTTGAGAATGAATGAATGGATGGTCGGGGGGGGGGGGGGACTGTGGTGGAGTGAGGAGGAAGGGGGGGGGAGTCAGGGCCAGTGTGGCAGGGTGCAATCAGTCATCCGCTAACACATCTCTCACACATATATATGCCAACGCAGCCACGGTGACAGGGCTGCCCCCCCCCCCCCCCCCCCCCACTCCCTGTGGATGTGACACACTCACTCAGATAACTCTCTACAGGGGGCAGGAAGGGGATGGGTGAGGGGGGGCTCGCGATCTGCCGGCAGCCCCTCATCATCACCGTCACATGGGCGCTCGCACAAACACACACGCGCACATGTGGATTCTCAACTAGGTTTTCCTGCTCTGATTATCATGCCCCCCTAATTCAAGGGTGAGAAGAGGTTTTGTGCAGGTTGGCACATATGAGGGAGGAGGGGGTGAGGGGGGGGTGCGTGCATTGCATCCATGCAAGTGCTTCTAAACAGAATCTGAGTAATTATGATTTTCACAGCTTATCCACGCTTAAATGTAATTCTCTGGCTATCTTTCAAATAGTATCAGAAATAAGCTCGCCTCCAAAGCATTTTGTCTATTTTGCAATGTCCGCTTCAGCCTGCTGTGCGCGTGTGAAGCGAGCAGGGCCCGAGGGGTCGTGCTGACGGGCTTCTCTACGTTCGGTGGGTTTTAATTGCAACGTTCGGAAAGCTGTCACCAGTTTCCACCATCGTACTCAAATTACGGCAGTCGTTAATTCTTGGAAGTCAATAGTCAGTCCAGCAGACAGAGACTGCCTCTGCAACCGTTCACCAATCAGTGATTGGTGCTGATTAAAGGCACAATCCAATAAATCGTTGATGGCCACAACTACCAGATGAACGTACGTTTTAGGTATTTCATGTCTGCAAGTTTTATAGTCCAGGAAAGGTGCGTGAAGCCGTTTGCTGCAGATGATTGAGGAGTGTGAGTATAATTAGAGGGTCGCAAATCAGCAGGAAATCTGGATGGGGACGGACGGATGAATAACAATTTCCAACCCCACAAATTACTCTCGTGATGCCATTGAGAAAAGCACTTATCCTCCACTCGTACCACTGCAGCTGCTCATTAGGCAACTGCAAAAACACAGTGGCTGTGCAGGGAAGCTTCCCAGTGTGAATGTGTGTGTGTGCGTTATAAAAAGCAAGGGGCTTGCGAATTTCTTTTCACTTGGTTCAGACAAACCATTTGCAGCACAGAACCAATTTAAAGCAGCTATCCTGGGGACTCCATAGTCATTTCTGTGGCAAATTGTTCGGTTTATTCATTGTAATTGATTTATTCCAACAGCTGTTGAGGAAACTCATTAAAAAGATGGCGACACCAGACGAGTCAGAAACGGCTGGACGGACGGACGGCCAGAAAGACGTTCGCGGACGTTCATGAACCCCACTGACTTTTGGGGTGCCAGGCGGTGGCCGGGGGGCGGGGGGGGGGGGGGGGCAGTTGTCTTTTGATATTCTCTTACCTCTTCGCACACTCACCTCGTCAACACCACTGATACTCGGTAGATGGGTACCGATGGGCGTTCTGATCCCCCGCTGCCCTCCGGTCCGGTGTCATTCACACCCCCGCGCCAGTTTCTAATGTTTGCAGTCGGGATGCTTTCTATTGCTCTTCTGTGAAATTCGTTTTCTCGGGAAATGCAGCTGTTTTCGCCATGCTGATGCTCACAAGGTTGTTGATTTCCTCTCGTCGTTGATGGTAATCCGGCCGATGGCTGTAGTGTCACCGGCGAACTTCCCAGCAGTCATCCAGCGCATTCCATTCTTCTAGAGGCTGAAGGGTGCTTCAAAGTGACACGGAAGGTTAGTTTAGCTAATCTTGCAACGACACCTTGACTGATGGTGTGCTTCTGTATGCATTGTGTCCTGTTGTCGAGATGAATGGGCTCTGACGGGGCAGAACAAGGTTTTCTGGACTATTCTGCATGCGTTTATTTTCCCGTAGGGGTCTGAAAGTGTTTTTTTTTTTTTTGTGTGTATGTGTGTGTGCATGCAGACAAACGTGATTTCTAATTCTGGTGTGATGCTGCTCTTTGTTGCTAGAAACCGTCCCCGGGGGGAATCTGAACAGCCTCTCCATCAATTTACCGTTACGGTGGAAGGACTCTTTCTCCTGCTCCCTTTACCCACGCTCTCTTCCTCTCCTCCTCACATTTCCCCTCACCTGCCTCCTTCTTCTCCCCATTGTTTCATTCGTCGTGAACCTTTACTGACATTAATGAAAAGGCATGCCCTTTCTTGATTTCCCTCTCGCCACCCAATATGAGAGACAGGTGGAGAGGGGCTGGAAGTAGAGCAGGGCGAGACACGAGCGGACCGAGGGAATATCGAAGGAGCGGTAATGCCCCACTTGATGAAAGGTGGGAGGAAAGGTGACCGAGGTGCAACGAGGATAGAGCGATGAGTTAAATGAAAACCTGGGGAAAATAGATACATACACGAGAACGTCAAGGAATGAGGGAGGCTTTAAACTAAAATCTAAATGGCGTGGAGGCATATTATGCAAAGGAAACCACCGTGGATTCGTAGCATAAGGTGTTAATGGTCCGTCTGGGGACCATTTTGCCGAGCAGAAGGTCTTTGTGTGCGGTGAAAAGATGTGTTGCCGGGGCTGTTTGGAAAAACAGATGTCTTCATTAATGGACCTAATGAAGCTGCTTTATTGTCTCTGTCTGCTCCTCTTTTTATGACGAGGACACCGAAAACAGCTGGTGGGCTTGAAAAGTCAGTTATCCGTCACTGAAGGCGACGTGTTCTGGAAGGTCTGGTTATTCCATCCCCCTCAAATAGTTCTGGGTAATTGCTAGCAGGTAGTAGAGGCACCAGCACACCAAAGGTTAGTGAATTCCCGTCGCCTGTTTCTTCAGCTGGGTCAAAATTGGAATTTGGACTAACGGGGGAAAACATTAGTTTGTTTTAGTATATATAATGACTACCGTGGAGTAGATTTTAAGCACAAGTGACCATGATGAGTGTGCCTTTGTCCGAAAACCATTAGTGCTTCTCATTGTGTTTTTAATAGCCCTCTATGAATGAGAGATCCACAGGTTCCCACTAGAAGTGAATGGAAGCCAGATGTTCCCTTCTAGTGAAAGAGTGACATGCCTTGGTTGTGTGCGTGTGTTAGCTTAGCATTCAGTCTTTTGTTATCGGAGTGGGGAGTTTGGGGAGAAAGTGCCCAATGATCCTGGATAAAAACATCATCTAATCCCAGTTAGCATGGTATAGCCTGCAGGTTCAGGAAGGGTTACCGTGGGTTACCGTGAATCTAGCCACGCATATCCGGACCCATCCACACACTGCCAGCGCTGTAGAAAGCTCGGACTGTGTGTAGGAAGTGGACGTTGTTGGCGTGACGACACCGATGGTTTGTGGGCTACCGTTTTGTCCGTCAACATCTTAAAAGATGTTGTTGTTTTTTTTTACTTAGTCCTGTGTCTATTTACAGAGCCGTACAGCCAGCGGACTGTAAGGAGATATGCACTATAGATAATAGATATAGATTATTTGAGTTAAAGGAAATGGATGCCAGTGACTTTGAAATTACCTTTTGGCAAAGAAAAATACTGCTTTCAATGTACTTTATTTACCATGGAGGAAATTAAACGGAGGATTCCTCAAGAGTGGAAACCTAACCCTCCTAAAACCATAGAAAAGTCATCTTGATGGAATTCTGTGTAACATTACTACCCCTAAGTTGAACTGTCACTCCGATGGCTGAGCACGTGTCTGATTGGTAATACATTAACTTGGATGTCTTCCATTTCCTTTCTGTCTCTTTCTTTACACCCTTTTTCTCTTCACCATGGTTGACTCTGCTTGAAAATTAGAGGCGGGACGGTGGCGAGCGGACCGGCAGTAGTGTGGCCGAGCTTTAGTTTCGAGGTGTCCGGTGTGTGTGTGTGTGTGTGTGTGTTTCTGAGGAACTATGCGGGTGCATGTCCCCTATTTGAAGGGTGCCAGGCCACACTTTAATCCTGGCTTCAGCTGAGGTGCGGGCTGCTCCAGATGGGTCCATTGTACTGCGCCACGCATCAATAATTCACGGAGAGCCAGAGAAAGTGGCGGAGTGTGTCTGCCTGCTCAATAATTAACCAGGGAGGGAGAGGGGCATGTATGTACAGCTTGGGTCTCTCTCCAAACGCCCATTCACATGGCCTTTGATGTCGCCGGCCTGGGGGGTCTTTGGATTTGTCGGCTCATTAAGACGTCAACCCCACTTTTCCTTTTATTTGTTTAGTAATCCTGTTTCGCTGGGAGGAGCTCAATGTACGGCGTGCAAGTGGGAAATCGCATAATGTGCGTGTCCTTGTACATGTAAGGCTGCAGTAATGACTGTTAAAGTATATAGTTGCCCGCCGCGGTAGATAATGAGCTATTTTCACTTTCTTTTTAACCTGCTGCTTTTCCTACTGTTGGTGAATGGAGCATTACAGCCCCCGCCTCCCTCCCTCCCCCCCTACGCTCCTCAGGTCCTCCGTCTCACTTCTCTGTGGGTCGCGTTTTGTTTTCATTGCATCTCCTGCTAGACAGCTTCTTAAAGTGGATTGGTTCAAATGACAATAAATAATGCAGCCTCTGGGTTCTCCCGTCTGCTCCGTTTGTACTTTCTTTGCTTTCTTCGGTCTGATCACACATGATAAAATTATCGCGTGTGTGGATGCAGCACAGTGACTCTAGAGGTTATTCCTTTTCTTTATGACAGGAAATGTGGTTAATTTCCCAACACATCACCCACGCAGCCTCTCAACAGGGCTTCCCCCTCTTCCACCTTCTTCCCCCGTCTCACTTCTTGCTCTCTCACTCTTTCTCCATCCCGCATTCAAATCTCGCACCTGATTTCCGTCTGGCTTCTTCAACAATCAACACTTCTCTCCCATTTCTTCCCTTGGTTAACTTTGTGCGAGCCCATCTGCTGTTTTTCTCACTCTGTTGCTCCCTGTTTCTCCCCCCCCACTCCCCTCTGCCTCCCTTCCCTCTACTAGAAATGAGGGACTTGTCGGAGTTGCCTTGGCCGTCCCCGGTGGGTCAACTGGAGGAGGAGCCCCCAGTCAGAGAGCCAGGTGAACTGAACTCCCACACTGATCACAACCCCCCCCCAACCCCCTCCCCTCTCCTGCCTCCCTTTTGTCACGGCCAACGCATGCACCCTGACCGCACCACCCTGACCCCCATGACCCGGCTGTTGTCCTACATCTGCTCGACCTCCATCTGATCTGCACCCCCTTGCATTCGCCCCCCCCCCGCCTGTGCGGTTTTGTTGTGTCCTCCATATTTGTGGGAGGTTTGTTATTCCCCTCTTGCATCGACCCACGCGTGAGAAGCTCCCTCCACATTATGATGTCTGCCTTGTTCATTTTACGGTACTTCTTCTGTAGATCGTTTTTTGTCCAAAATCCCAGTAGAGGTGAATAACAATAACAATTTGGTTACAATTAACTTGCTCTGGAACAGAATGAGTGTCGTCTGCCGCGTTGGCACGGGTAAGAAGCCAACTTCCTGCCTCTTATCTGCCCTCGGTGACTCATCAACACGCCGATGGCGGTGCTTGTGATTGCAGTCTGTCAGTATCCGCGAGACGCCTCTCTCTCTCCTGCATGCGTGGTTTTTCAATCGCCGGATGGCGGCTTGTTTGCCCGACTCCGGCCGAGGCGATTAATCCCTTCTGACCGTAGCGCCGTGCAAAATACCGTGACTCACTTTTCTCCCGTGTGTCCCCCGTCTGCCAGCAGCGCAGTCGGATGGCAGCGCGGAGTGGGACCGCTCCTCGTCGCCCACGGAGCGGTTGCGCCCGGCGGGGCCGAGGTCCAGCCCGCTGGCAGGAGGCGGGGTGAAGTTTCGAATGGCGCAGGAAGGCCTCTGCGTGGTGGGGGAGAGAGTGGACCCCACTCTGCCTCTGGAGAAGCAGGTGTATGTATGCATTCTTCTGTTGAACCCTACAGAAGCTGCACCGACACCCGTTTGTCCAAGTATGTAAATGCGATACTGATCACACGGTTCACATCGGTTGCATATTGTTCCAACGATGCTGTGCAACAAGTACACGCGGGTTAATCCCAGGACTGTATGAGGGAGTAAACAAATCACAGAAAATAAGTTTGCAGAAAGTAGCAAATGAATCAAACAAAAGCATGTGAATTTCATTACCATAAACCAGTAATCCCTGCAGAATGTGTCTCTGCATTGGTTGCCATCCACATACGTTAATCATGCAAGTTATTTTGAATATTCGAAGGAGGACGGGGTTTTATATTCCACAAGTGTATTTATTTGATTCCACTGATCTAATAATAAGGGCGGGTACACATTAAATAGAAGTAGTTGTGTGTTTAGGTGTAGCAGCAGCCATGATGGCTTACAGAACTGCAAACGGTTCAGGTGAGAAATAATTAAGTCCGAACATTAAGAAGAAGCTTTTTAATTTGGTCTTGTAGTTTCAGACATCACTGGTGTAATTCATGCGCTGTTTATGTTCACATAAAAAGCTGTTTTACTAATGAAATCCAAGCACATGACACTACCAGCACATGCGCACGCACACAACAAACAAGATTTGTGTGCTCACAGATACATGTGCACAGATGCACTTGAGGATGGCGGTTGATTATTACGCCGCATTACTCCCCTGATGATCTCCTAAAGGCTGTTTTGAGCTTTTTGTTTCCTTTTTAAGCTTTGCTTTAAACATCGAAGCAGCATCGCCGTCTACCTGTAGCATCCAGCACACCTCACCGGACATTCCCGGCCCCCACAGGCGATTCCTTCATTCTTCCTTTTTGTGCCAATGTTGACATCTGTAGTTTTTAGTGAAATTTCCCAAACAATGGAAGAGATCATTCACTTCTTCCAATTGTTGGAGCTTTGGTGAACCCTGAACTCCTCATGTAGCAGCGTAACCATTTCTGGCACAGTGTTAATTAGCAGATGTTAGAGTAGCTACAGGCTAAGCTAAGTTGGTGAACGTCTGCATGTTCGCATTGGCATTATGAGCATTTATGCATACCGTTGCTTTTTGAATGAAATGAAGTTCTACACAGATGTCAGTGTCGACATTCAGCAGGAAAAAGGTGTACAAACAAGTTGCATTCACACTTAACGATTTGCAATTTTACCATTTCAAACCAAGTGTGTGTGTGTGTGTTGTGTTCTTCAGATGGTACCACGGGTCGCTGTCGCGTTCGGAGGCGGAGTCGCTGCTAACGTTGTGTAAAGAATGCAGCTACCTGGTGAGGACGAGCCAGACCAACCGCTCTGACTACTCCCTGTCCCTGCGGTGAGACACAAGAGACACGCGCACATCGACGCTGACTTGACACCTGTGTCGTTTTTTTTGTTTTTTTTTGCTGCCATGCAACTGAGCAGTGTTCATGAAGCCACCCGAGCCGCCGATCTCATAACGCAGTCTCCACACCTCTCCATCTGTCCCTCCCTCCCTCCCGCCATCACCCTCACTCAAGATCACTGCCGCGCTGATTCCTCTCCCGACACTCATTTGCAGGGCGCAGAACTGCTTATCTGGTCAAATCTCTCCCTTGTAATTACTCCCATAATCCATCGTCCCGGGCCTACGCCGCCCTGCCGTCATCCCTCTGTCCTCACCCCATCCTTGGCCCCTCTCCGCGGCCTTCCAATGTGGCCCCCGGCGGGCCTTCTAAGTGGTAATCAGGCAGGTAGAGCACACTTGAGTGCACACATCATCCTCGCCGTAATCACTAATGAATATGAATTACCTTCTGTGGGCCGTACAAGAAGGGAATTCAGGAGGGAAGGGAGGGGGGGGGGGTGACATATAAACAAGCCCATGCATTACTCATTTACGTGAGTGGAGTGGGTTTGACAAGCACACGCACACTCGCTCCAGCACGAAGGTCACTCCTGCCGCATGTGAGGTTTAGAGGTAGTGGTTTCGTATGAAATGATTCTGCTTGGTTAGAATGTCGGAATGTAAACGGTCAAATCAGCCCAGACGTCCACTCGGCTTAAAGGGAAACTTTCACACAGCCTTCATTGTCTTAGATTTGGACATCTGACCAGTACTAATAACTGGTATCGAGGAACAGAACCTGGCTGAGAAGAATTTCGAGGTGGCAAGAAACAAGAGCGCTGATGATCCTACAGGTTTTAAACAACGCTCCTGATTAGCAAAATGAAAATGGGGAAAACATGGTAAAAAAAAAAGCAAGAAAAAACAAATTATCTAAAAAAGATATTACCGAAGTTCATATTCAGTCATAACTCACATCTCCGATTAAAGACTTCGACCTACTTTCCCTTCTCCTGAATGTCTGTAGTCTGCACATGCCAAGGGACCAAACACTAGTCTTATCTTGTGTCAGGTATTTTGCATCAGGGCCATTTACTGAATTCTACACTTCAGTACCCTTGTTTGTCTTGTACGCAAGGAGAGCCGCCTGGAAGCTTGTTTTTTATTCAAAGAAATGTGCAGAAGTAAAACAAAAAAACCCCCAATTCCAATTAATATTATTGTTCTTTTCAACATCTAGCAAAGCCTAACCAGTGCTTCAGTTATTATGATCATAAACCAGCTGCTTGTGTGTTTGGTCCTCAGACATCGGCAGATACGGTGAATGTTAATGAAGAAGCACGCATACTTTGTAACGTATCCTGAGATACAAAGATTCCCCAAAACAAACCGGACTGGATGAAAGAATGCCGGAGCGCTGGCGTGATGAAGCATCTGGCCCTCGCTGCTCTCCAGGCCAGTGGGACAAAATCCTAAGCTGCTGATTGCAGTCACAGTGAGGGGCTTTTTTTTTGGGGGGGGGGGGGACTTTAATGCTCTCCAAAATTTAATTTGGTTCACTGGAACAATGGCAGTTACGGTGACCGACTTCGGCCCTGCTCTTTCCCCCTGCTTCTATAATTAGACGCACGTCGGAGTGGATGGTGGGCTCTTAAAGGGGAAGTCCTGTCACGGCTGAACATCACTGAAAGGGAGCGAGTCAGAGTTGTTCTTTTAGGCGAAGCCACGTGCACGTCTTTCCCACTTTTGTCCCCCCCCCCCCGCTGTGCGATTATACCACCAATCCATCCGTCATCGTTTCCTGTCCTTCCTAATTCGTGACATGGTGTTAAATCTTGGCTAGAGCGATGTCCTCCAACTGCAGCAAAGGGGGGGAAAAAAGAACACACATCCACGCTGTCATTTCCACTGTGTCATCATGTGGCGAGATGTGTGGAAGGCTGATTTATTTTATTTATTTTTTTATGTGCCCCACATTTCATGTCATCCGTCTTTTTCTGTCGTACTCTCCTCTCCCTTTTTCATATTGCATCTCTCCCTTTTGTCCCATTTGGCCCATTTGTCTCCTTCCTTCTCTGAACCGCTGTGCCGTTCTGCCCACAGGAGCTGCCAGGGTTTCATGCACATGAAGGTCACCCGTTATAAAGACGGCAAGTACGTGCTGGGACAGAACAGCCCGCCCTTTGACACCATCCCAGAAGTCATCCACTTCTACACCAATCACAAGCTCCCGATCCGAGGCGCCGAGCATCTGTCTCTGCTGTTCCCCGTGCTGGTGCAGACACTCTGACGCTCCTCCCCGGACCTCCAGGACCTCCAGGACCTCCAGGACGTCTGTGGGATCGGTCGCGTAAAAGCTTGAATGTTTGATGGGATCCTCCAAGCCCCCTCTCTTCTTACTGGACCCGAGAAGGAGAGAACTGGACTACTTTTGATGTTTCAGCACACCAGGCGGGTCTGACATCCAGGGGACGGATCCACATGAAATGCAATACCTGAACTTTGGGCAACCTCTGCTGCAACTTCTCATTTCCTCACTGACATCTCCTGACTTCATGTGAAATGATCCCTTTCTTTGTAACGGGTCTTACACAGCTGACTGGAATGCAGAGAACGTTAGCGGAGCTGTAAGAAAGTCCGTACGTTCTGAATGTACCGATTCCCCAGTTTATGGGAGATTTTAGATTTCGTTACTGCTGTTACCACAAAAAACACCTCATCGACGCTGGTGAAGACGTATTGCTGTTGTCGCGTGAAACCTCACTACTCATTTTTCATGTTTATATGAAACGAAAGTTAAATGGTCGTGTATAAGATGAGAAAACGTTTTCATCCTCGGCCTTGAGGGAGGGGAATTCACGTTTTCCCTGGAAAAAAAAAACAAAAACAAGAAAAACATATTTTCAAAAGATTTTTACCGTCAGCTGTTATATTTCTGTTGCTTGTCCGCAGCGTGTGAACCTTCACCCTGTCTGTCGAGCTGCTGTGCGATGAAGATTTGCTCGGCACGTCTCCACGTTACCCACCAGGGAGACTCTGGTCTGTGTTGGTACTTGTGTTGACCTCGTCGACCTGGAACTCTTGTTGTGTGCTTCTGTTGTGTTTGTTAGACAATGCTGGGTTTGCAAAAAAGAAAAAAAAGAAAAAACTAAAACCAACAACACTGCTGTCATTGTCTCCTCACTGACTCAACGATAAGCTCGTAAGCTGAGCTGCAGGCGGAAGCAAAGAGACGCAGAAAACACTGAACGCTCCTAAACAAACTCAAACGTTGTGCCCGTCGGCCGAGTTCTCACGCCTTTGCATATTTGAGCACAGATTTTTCAGTCTACCGAGTTATTACATGCTAGTCGGTGAGTCGTATTTGAGTTGAGTTAACTCGCCATCTGGAACGGGTTTCCATGTCGGAAGCCCGGCTGCAGCCGTGTGTGACGAGTGAGAGCTTCCAACAAACACTTTGTGACCAACGGAAATGACAAACGAGAAAATTATTTAAATGCTCGCCCAACATTTGTTGTTATTATTTTGGACAGTTTCTGTCACCAGTAAAAGATGACAGGATTTGTAATTTACCTGCTGGGTTGAAGCCTCTCATCTGCATGCATGGTTTTGATTCCCCGTTTAGGTCTTTATGTAGATCAGTGCTTGCTAACCTGGGGGCTGGGAACCCCTTTGAAGATGAGTTGCCTCAAAAACCAAATTGTGCTCCTCAGAATATTGTTTATTATTCGGATGGTGTATCGCTTTTCTCATTCCTTCTGAAATGCTGTGTATTTCTCCCACCGAAAAACTCATTTGAGATGGGAAATTCTTTTTTTGGGGGTCTTCTGTTTGTTCCAAAAGGAAAACATTTCCAAAATATTCCCTCATTAGACTCCCCCGGAACGAAGGCAGAGGGGCACAAAGGACTTGGCAACATCTCGTGCTCCGCACACTCGACTGCACGCACATTTGCTTTCTCTCATCCATTGACAGTGGGCTCGGGGGGGGACGAGGGAGAGGGTGAGGACTGTGGGGTGAGGTGTGGCTGAGGAGGGGTGAGGCCGCCCTCATTATTTGAGCTGCGCCGCTGTGAAAAGCGCTGGGATTGCTTTCATTACTGAGCCAAATGATATAGCAGAGGCTGATTACCCGCGTGACGGAGAGGAGACGAGCTGGATCACTCCCTATTGGGGGGGGGGGGTGAGGGAGGGAGGGAGGGAGGGAGGGAGGGGAGGAGACGCTGCCTGGCTGTACTTTCCCAATGAGACTCCAAACAAGTGTGTGTGTGTGTGTGTGTGTGAGGGAGACGGTGACATGGAGCGGGGGGGGGTGTGCTGTAGTCACATCTTTCAAACAAGCCTCCCTGGGGAGGGATATGAATATTAACGACAGTGCGGCATGTAAAAATCAAACAAATCTCTCACTGTTATTTCTCTGGCTTTTGTGCAGCGCTTACCTGGTGTCTGCTCTCTTTCTTTGTCAGACTTTCCCCTTGGCTAGTTTCTAGTTTCTAGTAGACTGAAGGATAAATACCATAAAGCGCTATTGTTGTACCACACATTGTCTAGTTTGGAACAAAGTCCTCCCACCGTTACCATGATTGTGGTGTGTATAGATCGTCTAATATGTGTGTATGTGTGTGTGTGTGAGTGCAGCTGTCACATGACGATGTGTGTAATGTCAGATCCGGGGAGGCCCGGCGTTTGCGTCGTGACGGCAGCTGTTAATCCATCAGACACGCTCGGAGGAATGAACACCTGTGATCGACACAGAGCCAGAGTGCGTGTTGGGAAACTGCACAACATGCACGCACGCAGGCCTTTGCCTGAAATTGTTTTGTTGACGAGTTTGATACCGTTTTCACAGGTGATATTGTGACATGGTGGTATTAAAAGTGTACTACGTGATAGAGAGGGGGGGGGGGCACATTCCATTCAGCTGCTTCAGATTCAGGGTGTTTTTCACGTCGGATCGTTTGAGTAGAATGAATGAAGAAGCAACCAAAACAATTCAAATTACATTATAGAAATAAGTCATTAACCATTTTAACTCGCAAAAAGACACTTAGATATTAAATGGTTTCTATAAAACGTATTTAATGCGATTTTGCACATAACTATTCCAAAATACATTTGGCTGTCAGGAAGAAGGTCAAAGGTCAGATAAAATAGAACATTTCACGGGGTCTCCATCATTTTGCCACTTCACCTACAAAACTACAACTTGTGAGAAACACACGTGTTGATAATCCTTATTATTGCTGACTGGTATGATTTAAGTTGATTTAAGTTGTCCGATGCTCTCGCGTGGGTCTCACGCTCTGAGTGTACGTGCTCCTCACTCATCCCCGATCCCCCACGCCATAATCCCACCAGTTGCAGCGTGGGGGAAACAGACCGGGGGTCAGTTGTGTGAGCAGGTGTGTGCACGCAGACCCCCCCTCGCGTCCGCCAAAGGAGCGCAATCACAGGGGGGTTTGGAGAGGAAGCAGCTGCCGTTTTGGGGAATTTGGAGGTGGGGGTGGGGGGGGGGGGGGCATTGACTTTGTAAGCGTTTGCCTATCCAACTCTGCCACCTATCTGTTATGGATTGACGGCAATGGAAGGCCTTTATTTCAATCAGATGAGCCTGTGTGCCGTGTAATTAAAGCTAAATTGCCCTCGCTAAATTGAAATGGCCTCCTGCCCTTTTCGGCGCATGTTAGCGTTTGTGAACGTGGCTGCGAGCGAGCCGCCAGCTCGGCTGACGCCACGTGGCGAACCGCGTGGATGCAGCAGAAGTTCGTGTTGGTTGCGGCTTCTCGGGTTAGAAGCGGATTTTCCTGTTGAATGTGTTCGGGTCTGAGGCTAAAGAAAAAAAATCCCAAAGAACAAAAATGTAGAAGGAGATGTATCACTATTTTTTCAACATTTAATCAAAGAGATTAATTAAACAAATGTAGCAGCCATACGAGGCACACATGGGCTCATGAGCCCTATCTAACTATACGTCATAGAATCGATTTGTCTTTGCTTCAGGAGAATGACGACAATGAGAACTTTTTTTTATTTTATTTTTTATTTACTCTGGTATTGCTTCTGAAATTCAACCGGGCTGCTTGATCCTCACTGCAGGAGATTAATGGCAGCGGGGTGTTGCGGGGGATCCCGGGAGGAGTGTCCACCAATCCAAGTCCCCGGCTAGATCCTTCAGATATCCTCCCACAAAGTGACCTTTGCCTTCGCCCCCCTCGCCCCCTCGCCCCCCCCAACCAGGTTCTTCCCAGCTGCTCCCCGGGATGAAGCCCTCTGATCCCGGGGAGCTTTATCGCCAAAGTCTTCCTGGGTCTTCACTTGTGTTTCGCTACTGTGGAGGTGAAGGTAGGGGAGGAGGAGAATCATCACGCGCCACAGGACTGGTGTGCGTGGGCCTCCTCTGGTGTCGCCGCTCTCTCCGCCCTTCACGCTGCTTTTGGGAAAGGGGGACTTGAGAGAATGGGAGAAGTGTTTCATACTGGCACATTCAGTGGCTCAGGCCAGATGGAGTCTTTGTTCTTCCTCTCAAAAACCCACACGGATGCACACACACACACACACACGCGCCTGCATGCATGCATGCCCACTTCCTCGCCACACAGCGGCATAAAGCCGGGATCATGACGGCGGGGGGTGGTGTGATTCTCTTGTCCCGTGTCGTGTTCACGTTAGTCATGTGCAAAGAGGCATTGTGCACAGAGAATGACACAAATCCACCACGTCTAAATCCTCAAAGAAGACCGGTGACGGCTATTTAGTTAACGTGATTTATTAAGGTGTTTGACCCAGTTGGCACATCCAATAAAGGCTGTTTGTTTCTGGTGTTTAGAACGAAGGGAATCCGTCATGTGCCGGAATTTGAGGACATGGAAAGGATTTAAAATAAAAAGGAATTTGTAAATCTCTGCTGAACACGTTTGAGCTGCGCTGTTTTAAAGACGATTAAAGTGAAATCAGAGGATGAGCACAATTGGGATGGTTGGGGTTTTTCCAGCTTATCCTCATTGTGTGACTTTTTTCCCTTTTTTATGATTGATATTTCAAACCTGAATCCTTTTTTGCCATGATTGTGTGTCCAAGGGGCTTAAAACGTTGTCCAGTATTGAATGAAAACGCTGACGCCACTAAACAATCATTCAGTTCCTCCCCGTCAATACACTTGAAAAACATCAAAGTTACACTTTTTAATAATCAACTATACAGACTGTTTTTAGGGGGGGTTCTTTTGTTGTAATGTCTTGTTTTTTAACATAAAGATTTTTTTTGACCATTATTTCCTCCTCAATTGTATTTCTAAATGGTCAGTTTAAGGGAGTTGGATCCATATTTTTAAACAACAGTCAGTCGAGGGGTTCCTGGAAGGTTTTTCCAAAAAGGACTATCACGTTTTAAGGAATGCATTTCCATGTCAGACAAGCTCTTCAATTATATAATTGGAAAAACAAGAAAAAATGTTTGGCAATCAGCTGTCACACCTCATTTATTAGCAGCTCCTACTTCTTCTGATGCTTAAACCGAAACGATGCCGCCGTCCTTTTGTGGAGTAAATCAACACTTCCAGTTAGACAAGAACGGTTTGAATGAAGAAAAGCAGCAGAAGGAGGGATTCTCTCAAATGACACTGGAGCTCAACAGTTTTTGTCATTTTCCTATGTTCCAGGTGGCGTAAAGGCCACCGTCATTCGCGGCTAAATCACGGAGGAGCGAGTGACATTTAAGCTGAAAAGTGCGCTGCTGGTTCCCCCCCCGCCCTCGCTGTCTTTCTCCATCATATCTGGATGTGCAGAGCAGAGACGCGTCCTTGAGCCCAGGTGGGGCTGAAATGCCAGTCTGTCAGCCCGTGTCTTGTCTTCGCTGTGCAATACGGTACGAACAACCAACTGTGCTGCAACCAGCCAATCATATCTCTTCATGTCAAAGTAACACTCACTGCTGCGGCTTCGTTGCCATGAAGACAAACACGTGATTTGAGCATCTGGACAGCAAAGCTGTTTCTACATGATCATTTGTTACAGTTCACAACATTAACAGCCAGAGCCTTTCCACAACGCCGCGTCAGAAACTGTTATATGTCACATATTAACACTGTTTAAACTTTGATGTTACCAAACATATTAATTGTTATCTTATTCATTTGAACAGAGATGGGAGGTTTTTTCACAGTAGGAAACGTTTCAAGGTCCGAATTATGCAGTATATCTTTCATGGCTAATAGCTTCCTGACCTCGCCCAATATCAAGGGTTCCTCTGCATTATTCATCCCCGGCTGACCCGGGTCCACCTACGAATGGCAACGAGTGATCATCAATCAGCTTCCCATTAGAATATCTAATAATAGCCGCAGGTTAAATCTCCTGACATTCCTCTTCTGTCGGGATAACGTCTGCTAAACTGACAAATCAAAGCATTCATGCATTCATATTTATATTTATGCATTCATGTGTGTGTGACGGGTTCTTGTGTGACTATGGACTGATGCACCGTGCAGACAAAACGTCTGGTTTTCCTGTAAATGCACCCCTAACAATGTCCTCAGAGGACCGACACAGAGACAGAGGGGCTGGAAGAAAATGCAATATCAAAACATGACACGTGGGAAAAAAACTCATAAAAGGCAATAGGATTTTATTCAATTTGCTATATGATGGTATCGGGCACTACACCACCCTAGACAGAAATGTAATTTGCAGTCTACCGCCGTTAAATAGCGCACATCCAGCACTCTCATTCGCTAGTGGTTAGTTGAAGTGTGCGAGTGGTTTCCTTCGTCCAGCTTAAGCCGACACAGTCGAGCGTGGACCGACGAGACAAGAGCCAGTCGTGCTTATGTAGAACCGAGCCTCTTTTATCCCACAGTGGCCTCTGTGCAGATGGTGAACTCCACTGATTTTGACAGTCCTTTTTTGTTCCTGAAGCACCACTGCGAGGACAATCTTTACACCTTTGCCCACAAGTGGTAAGAATGTAGTAGAATAAATGTTTCTGTCGTTTTTATTTTATCCACAACTTTTCTATTTCTGGTGTGTAATGTGATTCACAGCCTCGGGAGGCCGCAAGTCTGAGAAACCAACTTTTGGTCTTTTACTCTCACAGTGCATCTCAAATCACGACAAAAATCAATAATTAAGTCCTAGTACCGTGGTGTTTTCTATTCACACAAACTATTTTAACCAGCTATACCAATATCATTAGGATGGCAAATGTTTTCACAGAAAATAAAGTTTACCAAGTCAATTTGTGACGCATGCATATAGCACAAGCAAAAAAAAGCGCTTAATCTCCATTATTTCTAATGACACAATAAAATAAACCCATCTACAGATACAACCCTGTTAATGTTAAATATATGCTATTGTTTAAAGCATTACCAAGTCTACTTTTAGACCTGAATTAATTCAATTTGGGGTTTGTTTGAATCCATTTCTATGAAATTGTCCATTGTCTGTCCACTGGACTTTTATGAATAAAAGTGTTTGTAAATAGTGGCTTTAAGTGTTCTTTCATCTGCATCAGTATCGACATCGTCCAAACCCACACTGGCCGTAGTGCATAAACAAAAAGTGTCTGTCAGCAGGAGCGTGTCAGTTCCGCGTCTACTCCCGTGGGACCGCAAAGCCCCGTCGAGCCGCCGCCGCTCAGAACTTGCCGAGGGTCGGCAGCGCCCCCGCCTTCACCAGCACGGCCGAGAGGAGGTGCGCGGGCCCGGCGGGAAGGGCCGCGCCAGTGGCTGAGGGGTCTCCGTGCTTGTTGTCGGCGCTGATGGCCGCGGGGACCTTCCCCCTGTTCAGCGTGGACTTGCCGCCCCCGCTGCCGCCCCCCGCGCTGGTCTTGCTGTTCTCCACCGTGGGGATGACCGTTCCCAGGTTGGGGTTGCCCGCCGCGGCCGTCCCGGTTTGCTCCAGGCCGCCCTGGCAGCAGCACAGCAGCCTGAAGAAGGCCGCCCTCATCTCCCTGCTCGACAGCGTGTAGATCAGAGGGTTGAGGGCCGAGTTGAGGACCGCCAGGGCTATGAACCAGTCCACCTGGTAGAGCACGGGGCACCGGTCTGGGCTGCAGCCGACATCCAGCAACAGGAGGACGAAGAGCGGCGTCCAGCACATGACAAACAATCCCAGAACGATCACCACCGTCCGCAGCAAGGCCAGCGAGCGCTCCGAAGGCCGGCTGCTCACCCTGCGGCCGCTGGAGGTGACCAGGCGGTAAATCCGGATGTAGAGGATGATGATGGCCACCAGCAGGGCGCTGAACACGCTGATGCAGAAGGCCACGTAACTCTTGGCGTAGAGCGGGAGCACCGTGGAGCAGGAGGCCATGTTGTCCAGGCAGTTCCAGCCCATGCTGGGCAGGGCGCTGAGCAGCACCGACACGAGCCAGCAGGCCGCCAGCAGCCCGAGAAGCCTCCCCCGACCCGCCGCCTCGCACGGACGCAAGCGCACCATGGTCATGTGCCTCTCGATCCCGATGGCCAGGAGGCTGAAGGTGGACGCGCTGAGGGCCACGAACATGCTCCCTTCTCTGGCCAGCCACTGCGCCGGCGTCAGGAAGTAGGTGTTGCTCCCCGAGGTGAAGATGTTGACCACGTAGGCCACGCCGGCCAGCAGGTCCGACAGCGCCAGGTTCCCAATGAGGAAGTACATGCGACTGTGGAAGCGCTTGTTCCTCCAGAGAGTGAGCAGCACCGTGACGTTCTCCAGGACGATGAGCACGCAGATGAAGAGCAGCAGCGCCGTCTTGCAGGCGCCGCCGCCGCGAGACTTGTCCCACTTTCCTGAGTGGTTGTAGTGGCTGACGATGACGGCGTTCATCCCATCCTTCAGTTGGTTCGCCATCCTGCGCGTCTCGACTGGCCTTCCTCGGTCACGCAGCAGGGGGCGCCACAGCACCGGACACAGCAGAGGGAGGTCTGCTCAGCTGGGCCGCGTCAGAACTGGCATCATGGAGCTCGAAGGACCTGTTAACGGATCAAATTCTTAAAAGTTATGTACAACATAATTTTGCTAAATATGTGTAGAGAAGAAAAATAGACTAGATTAAATAATTTATTAGTCCCAAAGCAGGGAAACGCACAGGATAGAAAGAAAAGGGCAAAAGTGCAAATAATGTATAAATAAGCAATAATTAAACCGAAATATGAAACATTAATCCACAATGACGTAAATGAAATGTTCTATAAATAGACATAACTATAAGTGTTATTGCACAGTGCTTATATTGCACAGATGTTTGTGTGTTTGTGGTCTTGTGTGTAGTGTTTAACTCTAATTCATGATAATTTAATAACTGAGATTGTGTCCTGGCCAAGATCGGAAATGACATCTAAAACAATAAAAGATAGACACATAAAGATATTGATGAAATAAATAACACAAGAAGTAGCAGCTTTAGGGGGCTACACCTTAACAACAAACAGCCTCGTCGGTTCCTTCTATTCATAAATCACGAGCCATGATTGTTATAACGTCAGGTGAAATGTACTGTGACTCGTAAATAAACCTTTAAAAGGTAAAAGGTGCCATGAAGAATCATTGAGGTAGGCTACATTTAATTATGATTTCAGGTGGACAAGCCTCGCAAAATGTAGCAGATTGTGTGAAACCCAAATTAATAACTAAAAAATGTCCAATTAAAACAAAAACTATGTCTCTATTGAGCTCAAATAGAATTTTGGGGCACGTTTCGTTTTCACCTCATTTAAATTGAAACGTCACGTTTACTGATGGAGGTCTGAGCGACTTCCAGGTTTTTGGAAAAGAAGTCAAAAGGTGTGATCGTTTGCGAACTTGACCTGGAGTAAACTTAGAATAAAGTATTCTTCATGTACGGTGTCGTTACCTGTCGGAGTTACTGCTCATCCAAACATCCCGGTGGTCCAGATGTGAACTTATTATTCGGAAACCGTTTCTCTCTCCCGCGTGACTGCGACGTCAAGAAGTCAAAAGTTCATCTTTATTTTTCTCTCCCTTCCACGAATAAAAGTATTCGCCTCCAAACATCCACTTTCTGTTGTGTCCCAAACTTAATCATCGTCCCGTCCTCCTCTCGCGCTGCGACTCCCTCCAGTTTGGACCGTCTCGCGCTCCTCGCACCCCCCCCCCCCCCCCCCCCCCCCCGCCCCTGCCCCGCCCCCCGCTCCGGGTGGGCGGGGTCAACCTTTCCATTCGGTCAGTGGAGAGGTCGGAGCCTCACGTGTATCCTTCTGCCAGATGCAAACATGTTGTGCAGATGGGTCACTTTGTGTTCATAACAAGCAGCCTGAGCCGGATTGATTGATTGATTTGATTGATTTCGTCTTCAGGTGTCGTTTGAAGGGTTTTCCTTTTTGTCTGAGAGCAGCAGACTGTTTCTGACAACAACCCCCTAATTTGTCTGTGTCATAGAATTGCTGTGCTTACATGTGACGCATGTGGCCGTGTGTTGCCTCAAGGCCTTGTGTGCAAAATGAAGTTGTGTCATCCTCTATAGTGGATTACACATTTCCAGGGTTGATGATAATGATTATTTTTTCTTTTAACGAGCACTGATTGTTAAATAACTGACTTGTGTGATTATTTGCGTTTCTGCGAATGCTGCCTCTTCCCGGACCGGCCGAGAAATTGCAACCCGTTTCATATCTGCAATTTGATGACTCATTGTTTTGCATGTTCCAGTAAAAGATTACTGGACCCCTTTGCTCCTTCGGAGTGTGAGATAGGTCAGACCTCTCCCATTGGAGCCAGTAAGGGATCAGATGGATCGAGTCACACTTCTCCTTTTTAGGCCATTTCTTAAGTGTTATTCAGTAAAAAATGTATTGCTCACAAGAAGAAAACAAGGTTCTGGGAGGCTGAATGATCGCCATACAGAACACGGGGTTAAAGTACAGAGTGGGTTGGGTCATGAGATCAGAGGCTGTTAGCAACACCACAAGTGTGATGTTCGGTGGCCGTGTGTAATGAGCAGTAACTGGTGGACAAAGAGTGAACTGTCCAAAAAATGACGCTTTTATTGATTGCCTCCCGATGGCTCTCAACATGGCGACGCCTGCGCTAGTGGCGCTAATCGGCAAATACGACAAAAAAACAAAAGGAGGTGCTCACGTGAAATAAAAGGACGCGCGGCCTCCCCAGCTTACTCGGTGAAGCAATGGGAGGGCGACTTCATCAGCGGCGTGTCCCTGTGGGTAAAAATGGGGCTTTTTCTACAGCAACTTCCTGCCGCGGTGTCAATCGACGAGCCACCTGACGGGTTAAAACACAATGGCGAGACCGCAGCTTAACGTGGGTGGTATTGAGCATTCTGAGGACCAAGTCCCCTTCAGCGCCCCCCCCCCCCGTCCTCTGGATCCGTTATGTGTTTAAAAAACGGATCGCACATTCTCATCTATTCCCCGAAGCTATTATTCTAACCACTGAATGTTGAAATGGGTGGGAAACGGAAGGGTAGCGTCTTCTCATCGTTTATGCTATGCATTTGTACGGTTTTCCACTGGCTTCGTGCACCGTGATTCTTACAGCCGGCCGGCCTGTGAGATTGAGAAAGCCAGACAGACAATGGAAGAGGGGTCAAAAGAAGTCCGGCCAGGAGCAGAGCAGCTCCAGAAGCTCCGAGGGAAAGTTTCAGAAAACGGGGAGAAGGGCGACGGAGCAGGAGAGAAATGAGGCGGAGTCAATTTGTAGGAACACAACGAAGTTACGTAACAAATTTAAGTACCGTAGTTATGTTGCAAATTTAACATCCTAATGTATATGTCCTATAAAGCTTATGTTGAGAGAGATGTCTCAAATCTTGAGAGTAGCTGTTAATTAACCTTTATGGTGCTTTTGTTTTAACAACCTTTGCGTCTGAGATAAAGTGATACTGATTTCTGCTTGAGGACATAAAAAAATATATATTTTAGAGGAATGTTGACTGCAGACATCTGATGCCTACATTGATTCAACCCAAGGTGATGCCAAAGTAAGGTGACCATCCATATCTGATAGCATGGTTTCAATTGTCTCTAAAATAGCATATTGTGGCTGTGACGGGCCGCTCGGTTTTTCTTTTTTGTGTCATCTTTGCTTCCTTTTTTTTTTAAGCCGTTGATCTTTTCTGTTTGTTGTTTTCGTGCTCCGTTTTTGATCCATTGGGGCGGAACAGGCCATAAAATTTGAGGCTGTGATGGAAGACGGGGCACGCTAACAATGGCCGCCGGCATAAAAAATGTTGATAATAAGAAAGCTAGATGTAAGAGACCTGCGAGAGCAGGAGACTAAGGAGCGGCAGCTGACACCGTCCTCCCCCCCTCCCCCTCCTACCGCTATCACTGCTTGTGTGAGCTCACACGCAGCCTGGCCCTCTCGCTCATGTCAGCCCAGGCATTGCAGATTAATGAATGACCCCCAGAGCTGTTGACTTTACCCTGAGCAGCAAGAGATGTACAGGCACTCTGACAACCCATTTATAACCCTATGAAAATACCCCTTGGCTCTGTGTTGTTGCACGCTGGATGCAGACTTCCTGGATGTTTGCTGCTGTGGTGGAAAGAGGAAATGTTGCTACAGGTCATTAGACCGTCAAAAAAAGAAAAGGCCTTGTCACCAAGTGCTGTAAAAGTTTGTTCTTTCTGCAGCTCTCTCTGTGTGTACATGTGCAGGGGCATTGTGGGTCAGGGCACACTGACGTGGATCCGCTGGTGAGGTAGACGGTGGGGAATGTAAATTGTGGTGGGAACCAAGTGGAAGCTGCAGCGGTGGAAAAGCGAGGCCTCCTCGGGCCGTCGACCCAGCGCCCTCCACTCCTGCAGTTTACCCAACACCCACTGGAGAAGAACCTTCAAGACTTCTAGGAGAATGTTTGCTCAGTTCAATGAGTTCCTGCCGCCTTTCAATAGGACGCAGATACAGACACACAGTTGATAAACAGCATGTAGTTTGGCTCAATATGATTTATTGAGGGGAGATAGGAGACATGTTTATGACACTAAGTGAACAACAACTGTCCCTCACTCTTAAGTCTTGATTCTAGTGAGCACCATGCAACAGGAATGAGTTTTAAATTTAGGCCCTGAAACATTTCAAGGAGTAAAAACATTTGATGAGCCAGATATGTTGTTGTTTCAGAGCGACCCAAACGGATAGCAGAGTGCCTTAAGGTGGTACGAAAAGGGCAAACAAACACATTAACAACCCTGCATGCAGTTGGTCTTGCATGCATGAAAAAGAAACAAAGAAAAGCATCGTTTGAATCCAACAATCAATCAGATCCATTCATATCATTAAAGGGGCAAAGATTTAAGTCCTTGAAGAACACGGCACCCGTCTCCGTTTCTACACTGCTCTGATATATAAATACAGTTCTACACAATTCTACAGGACATCACAACAAAATAAACAACATAATCACTATCTTGAAGACCATCACATCTTTCCTTGCATGCAGCAGAGGGGGGTACCTCTCATTCGGAGGTGGTGAGTAGAACTCTGTGGGCAGATAGTGTATCTGGAGCGGTGGTGCTGCTGGTGGGTTATCAGTGGAGGTCTGAGGTCTTTAAGGGCCCAAGGTGACTGCTTGTCTGAGAAACAGCCTTGCTGGTTCTTTTAGATAACCTCTTTTTTATCTGCATCCAGCTCAGAATAGCAACATCAAAGGGTGCACGGATAGAAGGATGAACGGATGGATGGGAGACAGAGATGTACAATGTATTTGTGAGGTAAATTGGCCATTTCGTTAAAGGTTCTGTGCAGAATTTTTATGTTTTTATTCTCCCTCAATCTTTATTTTTTTACACGTGTAACTCAAAGACATTTCAATTTCTTTAGCAGTTGTCATGCAGGTGGAAAAAAGAAATGATCAGTAATGAAGAGGATGAACATGACACCTTTATACTGTATCTTTCAAACAAAGTCTAGAAGTACTGAATGAATAGTCTGGTTTCTCAGCATCAAAACACACAAAAATTTGCTTTGTAATTTTGGAATCATTAGAAATCAGACAGGAAGGTCGTATCACTCACGCTGCCATTCTGGTGACCTTCATATATATTAAGACATAGTGAACAACATTAATTACTTGTCTTCAAAATGTCTTCATATCTGAATTCTCTTCATCATGACTCATCTTCAAAACGTTAAGATATCTCACACAATAAAACTGGTCCTTTTTGAAGTAAATGTCTTCATGGCTTTTATTTTCTTTACAATCAAGGGCCTCAAACCCGAAATAGACTTTAGATAAAAAATAGACCGCCTTTGGTGTGCCAAAACATATAAAAAATAACTTTGACCTCAGTCATGTCAACAATCCTGCCCGTTTTTTCTCAGAACTCCTTCTACGACGTCTGGGAAAGTTCGAGAGGGACTCCTGTGCGTGTGCACGTTGGCGAATGCAATGGAAATGTATTTTTTTTGTAGAAGCCGTGGGCATGATGCATATCTTCTCCCATTCACATTTTGGGGGTTGTGTGATCCTCTCAAATTCACCCCAGACGGCCTCGGGGAGGAAAACATGCATCCTTTACATGCAGGAAATATGCAAAGTATTTGTGGAAGTTTGTCTGTCTGCGTTTGTCTGTCGTCTGACAAAAAAAGAAAAGGGTCAACGGGTCGTGTCCCTTGAGACGAGGACTAATGGTCACACGTTCCACATGTTCAACTGACCCCCAAAACTTAAAGCATCTACCAGCCCCAACACCCACTTTAACCATTATGTCAAAGCGCACATACCCCCCCCGGTTACCCCTCCCCAAACCCCACATCCTCATCTTACCAGAAAAAATGCGTCGGGAGCCTGAGAAAGAAATAACCTACTGACCGAGGCAGACCAGACTCTCCAAATACCATCAGTACAGATTTAGAATCAAAAGACAGTGTCTGTGTGGCACGAAGTCACGAGTTTTACCAGATATATGGGTTTCATATCAGGCGTTTCGCATCATCATTAACGCGCGTCTCTTTTCCCAACTTGTAATATGCAGACAAGCGCGTTTAAACGTTGCATTTTAAAACTGTGAATTCAGACAAAACCAGATAAAAAGTCCAGATAAAATATTATAGTTTGTGGTGTGAAGTTTCATACAAAGAAGTTACTCACTGGACACAAACAACAGTCTGACTGGTGGAAGTCATACATGTTCCTTCATGTTCATACGGTCATTACAGTGATGTGGAATCCCAAACAACAAGCAAACAATGCACAGCAATAACACATAAAATACACTTAAAAATTGGTGAGCTGCACACACGCCAGAAACATTTGTTTGTTTTGTTTGACATTTTTGCAGTTATTTTAGTTACTATGTTTAAGTAGTAACTTAAACATAGTACTAAGTAGTAGTAATAGTAACTTAGTAGTTACTATGCCCGGCCACTTAAACAACATAATGTTTCTAAACGGTGATTTTGCCCGGATTTAACCACACATAATGATTTAGGGAAAATTAGTTGGCAATGAGTAAGTGGTGAACTTTAGATGTGCTGGCTGCTGGTGTTGTTTCCTTTGGACTGAGCTGTGCTAGTTAATGGACCACTCTCCTAATTCCAGTGCTAAACTGTGCTAACTGGCTTCCGGCTGTAGCCTCATCTTCGCCGTTCAAACGTGAGAGTTTTCAACCAGCTTTCCCAACTCTCGCCAAAAAGCAAATCAAGGTATTTCCCAAAAGCTCAAACAATTTGCTGATGCGCCTTTTGTTTTGTAACTGCTCCGGTGTTGGCGTAACGAGGGTGCGCGTTGGATGTTTCCGAGGTATTTTCCCAGCGCGTGACCTCGCCGCGGTGGCCGTGTGAAACGAATGGCGTAGGCCGTGTTGTGAATGAATCACTGTGTGAATGGTCAATCGGTCACAGCCGCTCGCTGACGGTGGCCTGCGAGGGCCTCTGTGACGCGGCGGCGTCCAACAAAAAGAAAAGGCTCGATAGAGATCTGCAGCGGCGGTAAAGGCCGCCGTGGTGACCGCTGAGCCAGCAACAACAATAAGACAGGCCAGCCGTCGGGTTGCGGGCGCCCTAAAGCTCCCCGGCTCCAGGGACACGCTGGACAAAATAATGGCTAAAAAACATACACTTCACATTTCATCAGACCAGGCCGCTGTGACGGCTTAGGGCCCAGCCGACCAAGAACACCCAGCAATATGTTCAGAAATGACAAAAACAATTTGTTGAAGTGGTTCGTTGGATGTTTGATGCAAAACTAACTTGTAACCCGAGCATTCCTTGTGTTTATAAGGGAGCTGTGTTGCATTTACGTCCCGAGGGCCAGAACTCTCTGCCGGATTGGACCACAACAGGTCCAGTCCCGCCCACTGGATGACTTCAGTAACAGCAGCAGGACCTAAGCAGAATACAAAGTCACAGATCGCACGTGCGTACGTACAGGCTATGCTAACATGCTACAGGCTATGCTAACAGCTCAATCTGACGCTTTTGTCAGACCCTTTTAGCGTCACGTTACGCCCTGTGTATCCAAGCGCACAGTTGCAGTGAACAAAACCGTTAAATTTGGTTTACACATCGGGACTGAGCTTTAAAATAATTGTAGAATTAGTATAACGTGAACAACTTAATGTAATGGAAGAAACCTCACAAACATTTCTAATGTAACTTAAAATATAGCTCAACATCAGAGTTAAACGCACCACGCCCCAAATGAGAAGCCAGTGTGCACGGAGCGCTCGCGCAGTCTTCAGGGCTCACGGAGTCACAACCATCACAAACACGCGAGAACTTTGCGAGAACAACTCAGAACACAGAAGATAAAATAACTGTCGGCGAGTTGAAAAGAAACTGTAGTTTGCTTTTAGTCGACGCCGAGAGCTCAGCGGGACATCTCCGTCTTTCCAACATCCCTTTGGTAGAAGGATTGTTCGTTAAAGGAGCAATACACGTCATTCAGAGCATCTATGCAGGAGCAAACAAGTTGCCGTGCTACCTGAGCAGCGAATGCATGTCGTGCTCCCCTCTGTGTGTGTTGTTACCCAAGCTCCTCCTTGCTTTGTTGACATAGCCGTGCCAGCGGAGCGTGCTTTTTAAGCGCAAGGTTCGTTGCATGTGAGCGCGGCCCAACTGGTCGGCTCATGGCCGCCGCTCTCATCCGATGGCTTCAGCCCCCGTGAGCTCTTTCTACTAAGCAGACTGCAGACCGACTCAGAGCATCTGCTGGGCGTGTGTCAACACACACGCTGTGGTCCACCTGTTTTATTTATAAGTCCAACGCATGACCGTCCGGCACACGGCTGCAGTCTCCTCCGCCCCACATCCAAACCAGCCACCCCACATCTGTCCTCCTGTTCCTGTCAGTGTGCTGCAGCCGGAGGGGGGAAGGGGGGGGGGGTCCAACGGCGGCATGCTTCAACCGGGGAATGAGAAAAGATGACTGAGGTGGTCATGCTCTGTTTGTTGATGGGGGGGGGGGGGGAGGGATGTGGTGTGAGAATAAACGAACGGTGGAACCAACGATGGCGTGTCTGTTTAAGGTTTATGAGCTCTTTGTATAAACACCAAATGTTCAACGGCTTTCTGAGATCATCCTTTTTCCAACAGTTTGGCCTTAACATCTTTCCGGCAGAGGTAAAGTAAATCTCAGTACGCAAACTCATGCAGCTGTAACCTCGCCAACAAACCAACACAACCCAACCACCAACACGGGGAAGTTATCATATGGCTCATAAGCCTTAACAAGCCACAACCGATGCCCAAAAACTATTCTGACACACACAACAAAGGTCAAGTTCTGAATATTGTCTTTGAAATATTTTGACATGCCACGTCTGGCAAAGGAGATCGTATCGTGTGCATTTAGCTTTGTGGTATCGCTTGGTATTCCTGCTGCCTATGAGAATGTCTGTTCAAATTTAGCCTCAGAGGGTTGAAGGAGAAAAAAAAACAAAAAAAACAAGCACTGTTGAATGACAGGAAGTCACAGCGTAGAAAGGGTTGGGTTACTTATTGGCCTCATAACTATATAAGTGAGACATGAAAGAGTCATTAGGAAATCTGGTCGGTTGCAAAGCCCATGAGCAACATGTCCAGCGTGTGAAGATCGTGTGATTCAGTGTTGAAAACCAGCGACCGTTGAGTCGTGATGTAACGTTTCAAACGGCCCATATTCACTCTCCACTCCCACTGCGTGCAGGTAAAACGGGGGTTGGTTATGATCGCAGGTTAACCGTGGATTTAAACAGTAGACTGGTTGTGCGCTGTATCTATGGCACTTGTGTGTACACACACACACACACACACACACACACGGGTGAGTCGTGGGTGTGAAAGGCCCGTGTGTCTGGGCGTCACTGACTTAATAGCACCACTTACTGGCCCAATTCACACTCAGGTACTTGTGCACATTTGAAAAAAAGCAACACGGGAGGGAATCCCTCCGACAGAGAATCCGTTGTGTCCGGCAGTTGGAAGGGGGACACTTTTAAGGTTTGACGCTTCCTAATCACGGCAGACGTTGCTCGGCACGCTTTCACGTTGGCAACTCCTAAAGGGACACTTTTCAAACGGCCAACTTTGTTTTCCGGCTACTTTTGTGATTTAGGGTCAAACGATGGTAAATGTTGGGAAGGGAGTGTTCTGGCTAAAGAGAGAGGGAGTGATACGGCGGCTTGCAGGGTGGAGTGAGGACAGGACAGGACAGAGTCACACACATCTTTCCACTCCTGTGTTTTTATTTGAGCTCATTGCGTCTCACAGGAAATGCCCCCCCACTGGGTGAATGGGAACGTGTTGTTCTTCTGTAGTAAAACAGACCAACCTGATAAATAACTTTCTAGACTAACCCAATCTAGATTATTTTCAATGCAATGGATTTAGTGGCGTTTGGTTATCACCATAATTGATCTCATTTACGTCACTTAGTGCTTCTCTTTCTGTGAAGCTGTGCAGCATTTGCTTTTGATACCTCACACCCACTTACGACATTGTTTTTGCAGCGAAACAACTTGTACTCATGATTCAGATCCTGTTCTCCAAAAACCACAGCCCGGTCAGGCATCTGATATTCGCTGGGGCCAGTTCACACGCATATCAGCACAATACAAGGAAGCCCGAGTCCCCTGAGTCTCATGATATCACCGTTGAATGTTAACCATCATTGTGGCCTGAATTATTAGACACAGCACAATAACGCGGCGCCTCTCATTACAAGTAGGGTGAACCCCAGAGGTTTCTCTGGCCTCCACCTTCACATTGTTCCAATCAAGACCATTATCATCCTGCGCACGTGGCGCCGAGTGCTGGGCTTCACTGTTTAGCCAACAGCGGCCGGGGGGGGGGGAGCACGCCGTCGGCTGCACGAGCTCCCGTGTTTTGCCGTCTCTGCTGTGTTGGTTTAGAGGGGGATCCGAATGGAGGGCCTAAATCCTACTTAATCTGTCACAGCGCTGGGAGAACTGGGCACGCTATCTGGTCATCAGCTTTGTACTGGTCTGCTGACGGCAGAGACACAAACATCCGGTTTAGAGGGGGCAGTGGAAGAAAAGAAAGAGAAAGAGGGAGGAATAGCGGCGTAAATGGCCGGTGGATGGACAAGAAAGGGTCGGAACGTCAGGGAAGAAGGACTGGAAGGGACACACAATGGGTTTGGTTGGCGTGTTTGTTTACTCACCGTTACAACTGAATTTCTTTCAAGGCTGAACATGCAGACACAGAGGTGTGAGGAGTCGTGTATTAGGAGGAAACATTGCAGACAGCAGGCTGAAATTCACCCCCATTACGAATCCACTGTGCTGCTCGTGATCTCCTCTTCCATCTGAGCCAATCGGGCTCAAAAACACATGGAACGCTCTCAGAGTAAACTCACATTACCTCAGTCAGCCGCACCATTTTCACACCTGATTTCAGTGTGCACATCTTGGTTTTTAGTTATTGAAAGAGATACAGGAGAAAAGTTTTCAACTCCTGAATGAACCCATGCACAAGGCAGCATCGCCCCCTTGTGGTGTGGTAGTTACAGAGCTGGAACAAGTTATACTGCAAAAAACAGAGAGTGCATGTTTTTTCTTAATGCAGTTGCTGGTTTTGTTTTGGCCATTTTGCTTCCATAACAAAAAAAGAAAAGATCCACAATATGTCTTTAGATATTTGTGTCAGAATAGACATGTATTAAATAAATGTGATATCTATTCAAAGCAGTAAATTGTTAAATGTTCTACCCTGTTCAACAGTACTCTTCTAAAACATTCTGTTTTACATTTCAGAAATATCCAAAGCCAGACCTTCAGAAGGATGTTAAAAAAACCTCATGGTTGTCATTAAGACTAATAAAAGCATGATACAAATTCCTGCTGCACATCATATTTATTGAGGACAAAAACAAAATTAGCATTGATAAAAGAGATAAGTAAGATGAAATAACACCGATCTTCACTGCTTCCCAAAATCAAATAACCTTAATAACTACAAACTAAATGGAACGATTCTTCCTGTAGTTGAATTTTGTTATTCCTACAGCATCTTAAGGAATGTGTGCACCTCACACTACTTTCCTTGGGAATTGAAACTGGAACCTGTACATTGTTTCTATTCCTATAGTGTTTTGAATTTTGTATGTGTTTGTGCAAGTACATTTAACTTTTTAATCTTAAATGATGAACACAACAACTGTGCCCGAAAGAAAAATATGTTCTTCTAACATCACCGAGGGGGTGTGGGGGGGGCGGGGGGGGTTGTTAGTCTTAGTCTGCTAATGTAACGAGCACATGTGCTCTGTGACAAAAAGAAAGAGAAAGTGTTGACGTGGAGCGCGGAAACTGCACTGTCATTCCCAGGAAGTAACTTGACGAATGAGGAACTGACACTCTTCCTGCCATTAATTTCCAATTATTTGGTGAGACACGGATTTGCATGATGTGCGTGTATCGTTATAGCATTTCTCCTTTCTGGTAAAAAAAAAAAAATGCCATTGAACATTCCACAAGGTGTCACGTGGTGACATGTACAGAGACCCGTGGCAGCGCATTCCTTCGTGACACACGGATGACATTTTGTGGCAGGCTCATGTGACAGCTGTGTGTTTGCCGTCAAATAAAGGAAAATTCCGAAAATCAGATGCCACAGTCCACGAGTCTCCATCGCCTTTTCGAAAGATCTCACACAAAAAGGAGGAAGCCAATGAAAAGCCTGCTTGTTAAAAGTGTAACAAAGCCGGGGGAACCTTTTGCACACAGAAATGAAGAGTCTGGATGTTTACAGGACCCGGTTCTATTGTCTTCGGTTGTTTTCTCTGTCGCTCTGCATTCCTGCCACTTTCTGCTCTGTGAGGCCCCGGAATGCGTGTGAGACATTACCGTCGCGCCGAATGACGGAGACAACCATGATAGAATGTGTGTTATGGCTTCTCACATAGAGTAAGGGCAAATCAGCAGACACCACAGAGCATACAGTGCACTTCACGGTAAGGGATGCCGTGTGGGGAGGAAAACTACCACCAACTTCTGTTTCACATCTGCTTTTTGATCACTGTAAGTACAGGTAGCGCTCTCTGTCACGGAAGGATGTTATGGGTCATAGTTCCTCATGACCCCTCATGCCCAGTTCCTCACGATGCAGCCAAAATGTTTTCTCTGTCATCGCCACATCCAGAACCTTTCCACTGTGCAGGCACGTGAAATCAAGAGAGGCAGAACTGCAGAGAAATGGAGTCCTTCTTCATTTTTTTGAAAATGACAGCGTAGAAGTGAGGAAAATAAAAAGATTCAAGGTCCACTTGTTAGTTCAGTTGTTTGATGAAATGTAAAGATTAGCACTTGCTTTCATGACTTCATGGAGGCCTTTGACATCCGTTCATCCTTGACCTTGGAGATAATATGTTTAAAAAATCTTAACAACTGAAAGCACACTTTGTAACATTTTCTTACAAAAGACTTCAAGCATTTCACAACCCGCTGAAATTAGAAAAATCTACCAGCACTGATGAAGACCACTTCCTGGGTTAGTAAGTTTAAGATGAAAAAAGTAAATGATGTTAGAAGTGATGCTTCACTCTGGATTGTTTTCTGAAAGTACTAGTTAAAAACTATATGAGCTTTAATGCGCGGCAAAAAAAATATATTTTGGAACAAAAAATTTTGCGACCAGAGTTTGTACATCGTGGGCGGGGCTTACACCGCGGGATGAACCAGGAGTTCCTATTGGTGGACGACTGGCCGCTCGGTGTCTGCTTCCACCATTAAACTCTGACGGGAGAAGACGGTCACGAGCAAGGTGGCATAAAAAGCTGTAGTATAAAATGATTCTGGAATATTTGGTTTGTTTTACTAAAGAATAGAAAAACAAAGAATTAGCACAAGTTAAACACATTATAATACAGAACTATACTCTTGCCGACAGCCATTCTAACCTTTCAATCGCAAACAATTAGAATGATTGGACATACCTTCAAGTTCCAGGAGGAAATGCTCAATTACATGACAGTTGCGTAATTGCACCGCTGCCATTAAGGTGAAAATCAGACTAATGACACATTCAACTGGCTCATGAGTGCACGGCATGTTTTCACTGCGGATCTCTCCATCACCTGACTTTGTCCCTGAGGTTCTTCAGGTGAAATCAGGGACAGGAGATGTCGTCCAGCCTCCGTGGCTTCACGTGCATCATACTGTAAAGGTATTTTAGATGTATGGACATGGTAAAAGGACGTTACAGTGTACTGCACAGGCTGTATTGAAAGAAATTAAGCTATTACCTGAGGTGACAGAATCAATGTAATGTTTGAGTGTAATCATTTAATGAAAAAGAGGAAGAAAATGATGTCTAACTTTTGCCTCACCTTTCCTACATGCTACCACAACATGAAAACAAAGTAAAGTATTCAAAATAATTTTGACAAAATACAAAGTCAACTTACCTCTGTGTCGCTTGTGACAGTCGCCTCCCGTCAGAGTTTACTGGTGGAAGCAGACACCGAGCAGCCAGTCGTCCACCAATAGAAACTCCTGGTTCATTCCGCGGTGTAAGCCCCGCCCACGACGTACAAACTCTGGTCGCAAAAGGTTTTGTTCCGTTTTTGTTTTGCAGCCAAAAATTCTAGTTTCACAAGCAAAACTAACAAATAATTTTTTTCTCAGTTTAGTATATTTTTACTTACAAACTTTTTTTTAAATGCAAGAAATTTGCTTTTAAAACAGTTTTTGTTTGCATAATAAAGACACAAATCTACCTTCATACATAAGCAAGAAAAGGGTTTTTTGGCTCGCCGACTAAACGCTCAATATTTGTGTCTCCTGGGACGCCTTCACTGCTTCGCACGGAGGGCATGTCTTCTCCCTCCTGATCCATCCATTCATACCAGTTGTGTGAAGAACTCTTCATCCAACCTCTTACTGCGCTAAAGGCCTGACCAACAGATGCTACACTGCCGTATGATGTCAGGACAAATACACAACACACATCCCTCTCCACGTGCACGCAGACACACACACACACACACACACTGTATTTGCTTAAGACTGCTGGTGTCTTCATTTTACAACTCAAAGTATACACCAAGAATCCCATAGTAACCTTCTTTTCGAAGCCTTAAGTTATATAATAACAGTCTAATATTCACACTTGTGATGCTAATTCTCAGAACAAAAAATCCTAAACTTTTGCCGCGCATTAAATCTCATATATTTTTTAAATAGTACTTTCAGAAAACCATCCAGAACGAAGCATCACTTCTAACATGAGGAAGCGGCCTTCATCAGTAGTGGTAGATTTTTCTAATTTCAGCGGGTTGTGAAATGCTTGAAGTCTTTTGTAAGAAAATGTTACAAAGTGCACTTTCAGTTGTTAATATTTTCAAAAAGAATGATCTCCAAGGTCAAGGATGAAGGCCTGTCAAAGGCCTCCGCAGACAAGAATTCATGAAAGCAAGTGCTAATCTTTTTTCCCAACTTCCACGCTGTCATTTTCAAAATAATGAAACCGTAGCTTCTACATACTTTTCCTAAAATCTCAGGACTCTTGTAAACGGAACAGCCGTCTGCTTTGGTTGTACTTTCCATTTTCGTAATGGCGGATTAAACTAGTAAGTACCACCGACAAAGCCAAACAATAAACCCAATTGCCCTTTTCGAGCACAGTTTTTCTTACTCACACAAAACACACAACCAGAGTGAAGGACCCAGAAGAAACACAGGACACGACAAAGTGTCCTTACCCACTAGGACCCTTCTCACCGGGGGGGGGGGGGGGGGGGGGCCTTTGATGAGCACCTTAATTCACTACAACTGAGCTTCTGTTACCTAAAAGCCGTGCTGGCTTCACACCGTCACGATTGTGTGGCTCTGAATTGTTGCCCCGGGTAGTTCTGCTTTTGTCGTTCTCAGCGGTACATCTTGTGCATCCTTTCTTTGTGGATATTCTTATCGAGAAACCAGCTACGGTTCTTTAAACACCCGTTCAATCGAATGAAAGCAGCTCACCTCTATGCATCGACTTGTTCCTGCACCTACACACACACACACACACACGCACACACACCCGCACACATGCACACACACACACACGCACGCACGCCCCCAAAAACCACTTTCTCAAGAGATACAAACCTTCTTGGGACATTCGTTGGTACAGAAATGTCCACGGGCTAAAAGTAGGCCAAACCGAAGTAGTACAAAAGTGTGCTTTGTTGTGTTTCCACCGTGTGCGGTTCAGCGTTTTGTCGAACACACGACTCAGTTCGTTTGTCACACGGCGACTGAGGGGATGTTGACACGCTGGAAAGTTGGAAAGCACAGTTCCAATTGGTTTTGCTTCAGCCCATCGATGAACTGAGTACATTAAACAAAAGAACAAACGTAGACGCAACAATAAGTCAACATCCTTGTCGTGACGAGGTGTTATGATGATGATTCAATGTTTATTTTCTAAGTGCACAGCATCCTCGCTTTGTTCTAGAACTTGACTTTATTTCTTGACCAAATGACAAAATTATGTTGAAATAGAAGTACATATATGGATATCGGGCCAGTGTGATCCGAATGGTAAAAAATATATAGAAATACTATTTCAGTTAAAGATCCATACCAGTGAGACCAGTATGAGGCCTTTTTCTTGGCTTCTGACCTTTCCTTAATCTGACTATAAAATACGCCGTCATAAGAGAGAAAAAAACTCCAGAAAAAGAGTTTGTCACGGCGGTTGTTGCAGAACATTGGACATTAAGACAATAAGACAATGGAACACAAGACAAATAACATACAAGAAAAGTGACATGTTCAATTTACCATATACAGTAAAACAAAATTAGAGTTATCACTGCTAAATATTATTTTAAACTACACCTATTCTAATAGGAGGGCAGATGAACTTTGTCTGCGGTCAACTTTTACCTCCACCCTGCCTCCCCCTTTCTCCCTATCTCATGTGAGAGACACACGACGTGTCTCCATGTCTTTATCTGCTTCGAGCACGTCTCTCCCTCATCGCGTGTTCAGCACCGGCCTGCAGCGAATGCATGGCATTTAAAGTTATTTTACCTGTAGTTGTTATATTTGTAAAATACGGAGTGTCTCGTCCGCGGGGGGTTTATGTTAAACGTTTTACGTTGTTTTGAAGTATGTTTGAAAAATGTTTTTAAAACCCATTGCACAAGAGCAGAATGACATCGAAAGTGGGAGGGAGGTGAAAAAAATAAAAAAAATACAGAGGAATTATTTAATGACAGCTGTCCAGCGGGACACAATAAAAACAGCGGAATTATTTGGGTAAATAAGTCAATACTCGACTAAGGAGCAGCCGCTGTAATAAACGGAGCTGCGCGGAGCAGCGGACCTACAACATCCGGGCAATACGCGGCTCGCGCAGAAGCGGAATGGCGGAGGTGAGTGAGAGAGAAACGCGGAATGCGACGACTCCAACGATGTCGGGGGGGGAAACTAAAAGAAAACGGAGCGAATTGGACACTTTGTGTCCCGCGGAACGTTACACGAGAGCATCGACGGTTTCGCCGGCTGAAAGAGGAGCTTACGGCGGGGAGGGCATTTTAACCGGAGGGGTGGGTGCGGTGGTGGTGGGGGGGGGAGAAATGGAGAAGCTCTCTCCGGCGTATCGCGTCAACGAGCCGTTCCCTCCGCCGCGGTGGTGGAGCCGGGAGGGTGGAGGGGGGGGGGTTCTAACGCGCGGGGGTCCTGAGTCGTATCACCGGGTTGAGTGGCACAGCTAAAGTTGTGGTGGAGGAGGGTTTGTTTAAAGATGTCCCGACCTGGCGGCGGTGAACTCCGACCCGTTTCTCCGAGAAGCACATTTTGTGTTTCCTTCTCGTGCCGCGCGGAGGGAGAGACGTTCAGCACCGAGCCGCAGGAAAGCGCCGCTGGTCGGGCACGCGGCGCCGGGCGGGCTGCGACCGAACGGCCGCGTGCCGGTTCAGCTTTTCACGGGGCTTTTTTTTTTTTTAACAAACTTCTTCGTCCAGCAAAGTGGTCTTTTAGAGAAGTAGCATGCCATCACATTTCAGCGTATGTCTGTGTGGGAGTTGGGTGGGGGCCTTTGTCTCGAAGTCTAATGAAGTTTTGTTGTTGTTTACAAAACTATTAGGTGGCCTCAGCTGGTGTTGATTCATTACTTTTACAAAACCACTGCAGGAACAACATGGAAAACACACATTCATGTGCCGTGAATGGAAAAGTGGATGTGCTTTGATATGAAGCACCGGCCTATAACACATTATATCTCAAGACAAATCTGCAGACTTGTCTCGATTATTTTGTGGGCTATTTGGAAATATTTAAGTTGCAATTGAGGGCCCCACTCAGGGTCTTCTTCGGTGGTTTCTGATCTGTCCGGGTATGTGACCCGGCACTGCGTGACCCCTCATGTGTTCTGTGTGTGCTGACACTGCACCCTGCACTATTGTTTTTGTTTTTTTTCTCGTTTACCACAGCTCACGTGTGTGTGTGTGTTTGTGTGTGCAGGTGGGCAAAAAGCCCCTAAAGAGAAGCGGCGCGGCTGCGGACGAGCCACAGTGATGGAGGCCCCCAGCGGGAGAAGTCTCCGCCGGCCTTAGAGGAGAGCTTTCGACCCCATGAGGATGACAGCGCGGCCCCACACTGTGCGGTCAAGTTCAGCCGTCTCCATCACTTTTACGTCACAGCGTAAAGCCACAAGTCTCTTCAACTAAACATTTTTTTTCTTTTGAATCGTGTGAACCTGACAGCCACAGGGCTCCTCGTATCTCTCACACGCCTGTATCCAGTACAGATGTTTCTGCTTTGATTTCAATTTGGTAAATACGTACTGCTGTATACGTGCCAAACGCCACAGTGCATCCAGGCCGTTAAGAGTTTGACAGCTCTGCGTCGGAGTCCCCCGGTAACACCTGTTGACCGGCTCAAAAACATCCCCACCTAGTGTCAATGTTTCCTCTGGAAGTGATGTACAAAACAAATCATCTGACGATGTCTCCCTCTGCGTGTTTGCAGGCCGGTGAGCTTCCTCTGAAGGAGCTGCTGGCTCTGTACGGCTACACGGTGTCCGATCCGGAGAAGGAGAGCTGTCACATGGCCGCCAGCCTGCCAGACATGACGCTGGACAAGGTGAGATAAAACGCTGTGAACTCTTCTCATCTCTGGCGCGTTATCAGCGCGTGCTGTGCTTTTGTTTTTTTGCTGCCGCTCTATTGCTCTCTTAAATTGTGTCGCACCGGTTCAGATGACCGAGGGTATGTTTCCTGGGGAGGAGGAAGAGGAGTCGTTGGCTGATGATCTCACGCCGTCGGTCGCCTCGAACACCTCCGATCTGCTCCGATGTAACGAACACGCAGGCACGTACTCGCACATGTTTCCGTGACGTTGTAGAAGCTTGACGCCATATGAGCACTCAGAGCTTTCCTGATGAAAACCGTATAGCGGTACTGAAGAAAAGGAACACCCCCGGAGCCCATTTCCTCAATATTGAATTTATGATCATGAGTCATGACATGCAAGAGTTTATAATGTCAATAAATGAAATGAAAGCTGTGACATGTTTATTTCTGTGTAATGCGATCTAGGAACTTCCTGGTATCTGACTCTCATGTGACCCAATGACGTCAGAGACTGAGGAGGTTTAGAAATCTTCCCCTGATGAGCACTGGTTCATCCTGAACCCTATTTTATACAGAGTTCCATATATTGCATGTGTATGCTTCCCACTGCTGTGCTGGGTTTCAATAATAAGAAACAAAACAAATATTTTCAAAGTTGCAGAAATGTTGATATATATATCGACAGAAATAGAAGTTGTTTGTCGGAAAAATCTTTCGACGTGCCGAGTGTTTGCAATGATTTCCTTCATCCCTGATTTCTTCTGATGTTCGGTCTCAGGTGAAGACAAAGACACATTAGTCAGCTCGTCGAACGAGGACTCTGACGAAGCATCTATTCCCTCCAATGAAGAGCACAAGGTGGGTTGAGACCAGTTGACTCTGATTTGAATGTTTCATTCATATATTCTTTATATGACCTTTTTAACTAGATAAGTGGATTGAGAATAGGTTCCCACTTACATTGAGGACCGGTCCAAAGGGGCAGCAACAGGAAGATTAAGATTATGTGACGATCGGCAGCAAAATCTGTTTTAAACTCTCCGCCTAATATTCTAAATTCAGTTCTGGACGTCAGTTTCTAAACTGTGTACGTCCCATTTGAGCGCTATGACAAACTTTGCCTTTGCATTTCCTTCACAGGAAATTATGGTTGGCTCTATGTATCAGGCCAAAATCCCTCCACTCAGTTCATATACCTACCAGGAGAGAGGTAAGCACACCTTGTATAACCTCCTCCAAGTCACTCCAGAGGATTTAAAAGCTCCTCTGTGTAGAAATCTGCCTTTGTCGTCTCCAGCCGGAGGCGTCAGAGAAGACATCAGCCCGACCACGCCTCTGTCTACCTGCACCGTCTCTGTCTGCATTCTCTTCCACGTCTCCCCCCCCCCCCTCATTATCTCCCTGTCTTTGATCCTCTAGCCTGCAGCAGTGACGACCAGTGTCTGTGGAGACCGGGAGTTCTCTCCGTCCAGGAAGTGGAAGACTTCTTGCTGAACGCACAGAGACCGTATGGCCAGCAGGGGACAGAGTGCACACAGACGCAAAAAGACACCGTGCGAGACAACCAACAGGTATTGTCCCTTTTTTTTTTTCTTCTTCCAAACGTGTCCCAGGAGACACTGGTCGAGTGGTGTCGCAACTACGTGCAGTTGGCAGAGGGTCGTGGTTTAACCCAGGGGCGACCCTTTGTGTCTCATCCTCCTGCTTTTCTCTTGATCGCCAGGCGCTGTATGAGCTTGTGAAATGCAACTTTAATGCAGAGGAGGCGCTGCGACGATTACGCTTCAACGTGAAAGTGTTCAGGGGTAAGAACCTGCCTGTCGTCCTGCGGTACTTCCGATTGTCCTTTTGCATAATCCACCCAATGACGGAGATGAAGACCAATCAAATTCATTAATTTCTTCAGAAAGAAAACAAAAGGAGCATAACCAAAACACAACAAGTGTAATAATAATCCTCCCCGCAGCCATTCATGTGATTTCAAGCTGCATTTTATGCACACAAAATAAAAGTCCTGTCGTACAAAGCGATATACTACAGAAACTCAACTAAATTGCAGATGCAACACACCTTCTACAGCATTTAGAATCAGATCCTTCACAAATAAACGAGAAATTCAACTGATTAAAAGAGGGGAATGTGTACTCATTTGGGACTCAAATTCCCCTACGAGTTCCAAAGACTGCAGAACACACCGATCCCACGTGTGAAAAGCAAGACCATGCTGTTACATTTTGACACCTCACATCTTGGTTTTTCTGCAGCTGGTTTGGTCCGTTAAAAGCAGAACATTGGGGGATGACCTCATAGCAAACATGCATTCTTTTTCTTCGGTGTTATTCAAAATGACAATCTTCACAAGGCTTATTTCTTTGTAATGTGTGAGACAATATTAAATTGGGGAAACCAGTTAAGATTCATTATAGATAAGATACATTCATTTAAAACCTGCAGAGTTGGAGTGGACTTTTTTAAAATTGTGTATTTCTTTTAAATGAAAAGCAGTGCTGAAAAATCTTTCTCGTGCTTCTCTCTCTCCCCTTTTTTAAATTTATTATTATTATTATTATTTTTTAGAAGAGCTTTGTGCCTGGAGCGAGGAGGAGTGTAGGAGCTTCGAGCACGGCTTTCGGGTCTACGGGAAAAACTTCCACCTCATTCAGGCTAATAAGGTGAGCGCTGTGACATTCTTCCATTTTCGTGGAGTTGGCTGCTGGAACCCGAGTGACGCGGCGACTCCTCAGGTACGAACGCGCTCCGTTGGCGAGTGTGTGGAGTACTACTACATGTGGAAGAAGTCAGAGCGCCACGAGTACTTCACCCAGCAGGCCACCCGGCTCAGTCGCAAGAAGTTCAGCCTGCAATCGGGGAGCATGTACGTATTGCCTGGGGCTGCTCCAAAGGCCGCTTTCTTTGCATTCAAAGCCTCGATCACTACTTGGGACGCTGCTTTTTCACCCGACCTGGAATTTCAATATTTTCTAACCAGCTCGTAAGACCGCGCAGTATATCTGTTGGTCGCTGTGCAACGCTAACAGCGGTTGTGTTGCAGGGAGGATGGAGAACAGGACGGGGAGGTCGGGGAGCTGGAAGGAAGCAACGGCTCGTTGTCTCACAGCTCCATGGATGCTGGACAGCATCAGTCCCCGTTACCCCCACAGTCCAGCCTGGATCCACGCAAACGAGGTAAACAAGCGCCGGATGTTCTGGTAAACTGTTGCCTCGGTATCTATTCTCTTTTATAGATGACCAACACAAGTAATTATGGAGCCAGTGTAACCGCTATATTATCTCCATTATCCCATGTTTGCATCAAGAGAGGCGGAAGCTGGTCACGGAGCGCTCGGCACTTAACGGTTGATTGTGAAATGAAGAGCATTTAATTTTAAAAAATCTCACACACCTTGAGGATTTAGTTTGATTTCCAATAATAATGGAATCAGGAAGATACGTGGATGTCTTTTCTTTTATAGAAACCATTCACATACCATCTTGGACAAGTTTTCCAAATCACATCCTTCCTGCTGCCCATTGTGTTGTATACATTTTGTTTTCCCCATTGAATGTCATATTTTGATCACATGGTTTGCCTTTTACTTTTGACATCACATACTCATTATCTTATGTTATCAATCATTTTTATGTGTCTCTCCTCCTTTTTGTTCCCTCCTGCTCCTTGTGTGTCCTGTGTGGTTGTGTTTGTGCGTCCACGTATGCATGTCTGTACCTGCGTGTGCATGCACGCCTGTTGACATGCTGCTCCAGAGGAAGAAAGCCGCCCCTGCCTCAGACGAACTCCCCGCTTCCTCTTAAAGCCATGAACTCGGTCCAGACAGGCCGCAGAAAGCAGGCCCGGCCTGCAGGTAAAGAAGGCAAGAAGAGCGGATTGGAGGCCATAACAATAATGTGATTAAACCTCCTGAAGCACAGCGCTAATGCTGTGGCTATTCAGTAAATGCCGCTAATTATCCAAGATATATATCGATCATTTGCTCGGTGTAACTGCTGTATACAAATGGATCTTGAGTTCAAGATCAACATTTATGTAGCAACGATTTAAGCGTAGTTTGAAGTGTCTTTATCGATAACAAAATGTATGAAATAATGATTTAAGTTGATACCATCTCTCAGATGGCGAGCTGGTGACGGGGTCGCCCGGCGTGTGCGGTGACGGATGTCCCCGGCAGCTGTTCGGCTGTCCCTTCTCCCTCCCGGCCGCGGACGACCTGCGGGGTCCCGCCTCAGACACCTGTTGTCCCTCGGCCCTCGTTCAGCACCGGTCCCAGTGGGCCGGCGGCGGCGGCAGCCCCCTGTCCTGCCACGACGACCACTGCCTGCCAGGCTCCTGTTTTTACCAGCTGCACGTGTGCAGCGGACCTTTTGCTTCGGAGGGCCCCGAGTGCGAGGCCGCAGGCACGGGGGCCGGCACGGGGGAATTCAGCCTGCCGTCCGCCTCGCCGCCCTCCTCTCCGGCCCTCCCGTCGCCCTTCCAGGCGCTCGGTGGCCTGCTCCTCCCGTCCAGCATCCCTCGCTCGCTCACGCAGTGACGGGACGTGGGAAGTTCTGAACATCTTTGATCGGTGACAAAGAGCTTTTATCTGACTTTGTGAAAAAAGGATGGACCTACTAGCTGAGCTGGGGGGGGTTAGTCGTCTGTCTGAACACTCTTTTTAATCTGAGTCACTTGAACCCTTTGTCCATTGTGGAATGACCAGTGTTAATCACCACTTTCAGGTGTTTCTTAGGCCTTCGTGGACAGTTTTTTTTTTTTTTTCTACAACCGGCACCACGGCTGAGCTTTTGATTGACTGTGGCTCTATGAACAGATCTATGATCAACTATGTTTACCAGTTTTTGTTTTTTTTTATTTATCAGGATGTTTAACCGCATCAGATGTAATCAAAACTTCTCCCATGTGGAACCAATCGCGTCCTCCTTTAGGTATGTTCTGCTCATCGCTCGGCACTTTGAGATCTGAGTAAAATCTCTGCGTTGAAACTATGTGAAAATTACTTTATTTAAACATCTTCAATCCAATGGGTATTTTCATCCTCCCTTTTTTGGTTTTGCACTCATCCACTCCTGTCTGAAAACAAGTGAAACGGTCTCAATAACTCTGGTTAAATATGAACAGCTGAAACTGAACATTTATTGAGGTCGATACGCGAACATGATTGGAGGGAAAAAAGCAGCTCAGTGTTTTATTTTTGGTTTTGCTTTTGTTAAATTTGTCGTCCTTGTTCTTCATTTGGAAGTCCACGTCAAGGTGTACAAAGGTGCAGTGCTTTGTCATAACTTCTGATCGCCGTTTCTATCATGTTGAATATCAAGTTTCATTAAGAGCCTGATTTACCCGCAGAATGGGCATAAAATAAAACGTGAAAATGTAAACTGTACACGCGAACATAGTTAAGTCACTGAATGCGATCGCTCTTCCTCAGGTTCTGCGACTTCAGCTAGTCTCCTTTCGCCCTGGACAGGCGCGTTCGACAGGAAGGTTATTGGATTGAGATGCATTGTGTAAAAATATATGTAACTAAAGGCAGGTTTGAAATAATGGGTGTATCCCCCCCCCCCCCCCCTGTGATCCGGGACCGCTTAAAACTTAAATGGGTTCTTTCTTTTGCCTCGTGCAACATCCTCCCACCAAGTTTAATGAACTAAGCTCCTCAGAGAGGTGACGATCGAGGTTTGGGGTCCAAAGATCAATCTAATATGAGATGTACCGGTTCTTCTACCTACGTTCAAGTAACATGTGAACAAAGGTGCATAAGTTGAACGCAGCTGACCTGAATTGTGGGTTTAACAGAATATCGTGTTTCTCTGAAATGTTTTGCTCACTGACTTCTGCCAGATGTAAGTATACTGAGTATCACATGTAGAAGCTTTGGCATTTCTTTTATGTGTGTGTGTATATAATACAATTCTCTTCTAACCAGTGTTCCAAACCATCCATAACGCTGTGAATTCTGTTGGTCAAAGGATGACAAACTTATATTCTCAGTTGTCATTTAACATCTCAAAGTACATCTAGTATTTTCTAAAAGACAGACAGAGCTTCAGGTGAAGGACGACAAAATAAATGATAAACTTAGCGTTTCATCTCTCAGAGGAATCCGCCTCTTCCAGGTTGAGAGTTGTTTAGAGACGGAACATCTTGAAGTGATGGTGTGAATGTGATACTAAAGATTCTTGCATTAAATATTGTTTTAATTTACATACATTGATGAGCTTAAATAGAAATAACTTTATTTGCGGCTCCATTCGTACATATGTGGTATTTTCTTCTGCATGAAATGTCTGCATATTTTGCTCTCCACTCTAAACAGGTAAAGGGAGAGTTACAGGGGAGGAAATGTTCGTCCTTCTGTTGGTTCCATTTGTTTTGTAAATGCGGGAGCTCCGCCTGTGAAACGCGTATAAAGCCAAACCGGTCTCGTATGTTTTGTGTTTGTTTACACGGAGGAAGGGAGGCGGCTTTCACACTGCTTTCTATTCATTTTTGTTTTAAACTCTCATTTTCTAGCAATTTATATATTGTATTTCTTCCGTGTTTGTTTATGATAATTATATTTTGTTAAAGAAACGTGTGAAATATCTAAATGAACTATAAATTATTTTTAAAAGCGGCCACGCGTTTGTGTCATCTCAAGTATTTGTTTAAATTTAAACTGGGAGGAAGTGAGATCCAATCGAATAGCTGCACTGATATTTGTCCTCACGCAGGAAAAAGCATTGGGTCCTGGAACATATATATATATATTTATATTATTTTCAATGACTAAATCTAGCGACAGTCTGTCTCTCCGATGTGTGACTCTCATGTTTATCAACCTTTCGTTGGGATTTTTTTAGACTCAAGGAATTTTTAGGAAACTTGAATGTACTGCAGTATTGAAACCCTTAGAAAAGACATCATATCTTGCATCAGGCACATATACATGATTGACCAAATGTCCTTCCTGCCCCTCGTCTGTCCCCTGCAGAGTTAGTCCTGAGCCCCCCGCTGCGTCTCCATCGCCTCTGATAGAAGGACATGCCACTGGACAGCAGGGACGAAGTCTCCTGCTACATCATCTGTCCTTAGGAGGTAAACATCTAACGTATATTGTCCATCCTCGTGAGGCCTTTTGCTCGCACATCTGTTTAAATATTCACTCAGACAAAAGCAGGACTCCCGGGACAAGTACCGGTAGGTATTTTCTAAGGACACTTCCCGAGCTGATTACAGTTCCAAAATGTGCAGTTTATTCACAGTTTCTTACTGCGTTGCATCACGCAGCCCAGAATGTGGTTTTAGCTGCATTGAATTGGGACTGTCATCTATGTTATCAATTGTATGCATATTTGGTGCTGTTGCATTGTTAGTGTGTGTACGTATGACTATGGTGCCATCTGCTGGTAAGAGGACAACTACAGTTCAAACACAGAGAGACAATTCTCAGACTGAACTCCAGTGTTCATAAGTAGTTAATGAAAGCCTTTGTAGATATGAAGATATCGGAAAGATATTTGCTGTGTTAGCTAGTTTTGATTTATTATATCCTGGCAATTTGGAAGCAGTGCCTCCTCGCCGCTGTGTTTTCATCGTGGCCATAACAACAGACTTTTTGGATACATCTATTCTGTTAAGAACTCTAATAGTTTCCTTAGTGTGACCGTTGGGATGGGGTCACTCTACTGGTGGAGAACACACCGGGTCCTTCTCATTAAGACTTCTCCACCTCCATGTTAATACCTGTATTGATTTGTGGTTGTGCCTTCTGTGCAGAGGCGAGAAAAGGTGAATGGTTGCGGTGGTCAATGTCTCCGTTAAGTCTGTTGCCTTTAGAAACAACCAGAAGGAGGCAGAAAAGGCTCCGCTTTCAAATAAATTCCTGCCGGCGTTTCCCCCGGCCTCTTCATGGTGCTGCTTTACTCAACTGATATTCTTCTCCATGGCACTGTTCCACTTACAAACTCAAGTTGTCATTGACAGCCGCACACACTCGCATTTAATTCTACCTCCTTCAACTGTGCAGAAAGTCAAATAAAGCAGAAATACAGAGTTCCTTTGTGTTTTCTGCCAAAACTCAGCGGGGCGGAACTAACAGAATCGGGAGATGTTTGTCATGCAAAATGAGTGAACTATTTATGCACACAAAGTACTCCAAAGTACTCGACTCATGGCTGCATGGTGGCAGCAAGGAGGGAGTGGGGTCCCTGGGGGGGGGCATCCTGACTTCATGGACTCATGCTGGTGTTAAGTCATGCTAATGCTCTCTGCAGCCCCAGCAGGTCTTCCTGCTTTAATGAAGCTGGAGGTTTTGTTCTCTAGCTTTCTACCCCCCCCCCCCCTTCCCCGCCCCCCTCCTAGTGACGTCATGGTTTTACTATGTATGTGTTTGCGTCTTATTTTAGAACCTGTTTGCTCTCTGGTAAGTTTCAACATAGATCTCTCTCAGGGAAAAGATTAACTTCTCAACTGATGTACTGGTTCAAGTGTTTCCCCCCTGTGGATCTTTGGGGTAAATGGAGTGCATGACGGGAGGAGATAATAAAGGGCTCTCATCTATGTGAGGAGTTCAGCAGTGGGCTAAACTGGGTTACTGCTCAATTAATTAGGAATTGATCATTGTTTCATTAAGTAATGAATTAAAGCCACAGCCCCACTGCAGTGCTTTTAAATCCACTAATCAATTAAACATTATTGCAAATTATGAGCTCAGGTGCAATGAAAGTAATTATTCTTAAAATAATCCTGTATTTTTTAGTTGTTTTTTTTATCTCACTGTGTGTCTCCATTTAAATGACAGCAAACAAAGTCGCAAAGCAGCGAGAGAGAAAAACAAAAAGCTAAAAACCACTGAGCGCTTTGCTCCAGCGCCCTTTGCCAGCAGAGGAAATGGGAGGGAGGGACCAGTTCTGCGGCTCGGTGCGCGCACTGGACTCTCCGGACGCCTCCGGCGCTGCGCAATTGGGAGGATCTCTCCACTTTTGTTTTTTTTTTGGGGGGGGGGTTGTTGCCAAACGCAGTGTAACCAACGCGCGCAAACGGACGCGAGACTCCGAGCGCTGAACCCGCTGTCGCCAAACACCTTTGCTGTCAATGTCGGCACAGGTACGGAAGGGAAGGGGATCCCGGAAGAGCTCGGAGTGCCGGTGACTACGGCTGTTTACGCAGCCTGCGCTTCTGTTCCGAAGCCGATGGGCTTCAAAAAGTAGTGACTCTCTACCCCCCCCCCCCCCCCCCCCCCCTTTTTTTAAAGTTGTTGATTAATTTAAGTGAATGAACGGAAAGAAGATGAAGGACCCGAGGAAGAAGACGCTGTACGTGCTGATGGACGTGCTGTGCGTTGTGGTCGGTAAGTGTGATTCGTTTCCATTTATTTGCATCAGGGGGCTTAAAACTTACAACGCAGAGCGAACGATGTCAATCATTTACGATGCATACGACAGACATGATTCCTGTGCTGACAGTGGTGAGCAGAAAACAATATGGTAAACAAAATGATTACAACCAAAAGTCAGATAATCCGCCTTTGGTAGGAGTTGCAGCTTCATACAGCTGATATTCGGACAAACATCACATGTTTGCGGTTGCAGCGGTCTGCTGTTAGTGGCTTAGTGACACAATATTTAATTTAATTGAAATGGTGGAAAGATGCCAGGGAACCACAACAAAGCTGTTTCATCCGCGTCTCCACGAAATGCAAATGAAGCGACTTTCCTTTGCGACGCAGTCCAACTTTCCACAAGAGAAGTCGCCCCGTTTGTTTGCGCAGATCCCAAATGAAACGGTGTCCGGGCTGAAATGTGACATTGAGCGGCACCGTGGTGAGGAAACGACCCTCAGGCCTGCAGGATCCTCCAAACTACTCAGCACTTTACGGAGTCTCAGGAAGCTCAATGTTTGTTTATGGAAATTCAATATGCGCGCGCGCGTGTGTGTGTGTGTGTGTGTGTGCGCGTTCGCGTGCTGGTTATTCAATATTTTCTAAGCCAGGAATCTTGTCAAAAATTCCCCCACATCCCGCGTACATTTCTCAGGATGTGACTTCCATGTTGCTCCACGGACGATTGTTTTGGCGTTTAACTTCACTTTTCTCCAGGATGAGTTTGTTTGGTGTCTTCATTGTTGTACCTTCCTTCTCTGAGGCATGAACAAATAACACACACGGAGACACACGGAGCACCACAGACGCCATTTCCTGACTAACTGGACAGCAATCCAGGAAGTTTACAAAGGAACTACTACATAGAGAGCATCCAATGGAAGCACCTGTTGTTGCAATGGAATGTGTGTGAGCAGCGTCCCTCGTCAGGGGCCACACCCACTACACACCTGTAGAGTCGCCTGTGTCAACATACGTGGAACACGGAGACGCCAGGCGAGTGTTTCAAACCAGTTCCATCAACGGCATGTTGTCGGCCATCCACATCCAGGTCCCTTAATAGACCCCACCATCCCATCCCAGAGATCTGCTGTGTATGTGGAATGTACCACTGCGGTGGGACTTTGGGTTTCCGTACCAACGCCACCGTCCTTCCTAGACAGCCGGGCTGCCGTGTTGCGTGATCTGCCCTGCTGTGCAGTTTCAGATTCCCCCCCCTTCCCCCCCCCTTCCCCCCCAGGCTCTCTGTGGAGCTTAGGGGTGTTTTTCCCCCGTCTGTGGGAACGTCCACACGCTGCTGAACTTGATAAGCCTCGCCGCTTTGCCTTCGCAGGTCTGGGATTAGCGTCTGTGTTTGGCTGCCGGCTCGGGTCTGGGTGGTGGCATCCCACCCTTTTGGGCCTCGCCCTTCCCCTTTCGCCACCCACGTCAGCCACCACAATAAATGTTCAGTCAACCCCCGAGCTTGTGTGAGGTTGCCCCGGGCATGTCACAACCGCACGGGGGGAGCTTGTAATTACGCTAACCATTAGCCTGCGCGGAAGCAGGGTTCGGAGATGGGTTCTGTCTGCGTTTTGGGACTGTTTACATTTCTCGTTGTAAACATTTATGTGAACATACCTTTTTTTTTCGAAGTGAAGACCACGTGGAAGAACCTTAAATGTGCATTTGTTCCACCCGTCAGCAGTGGATCACTCCGAATAGTCCGGTTGCTTAGAAGTCTATGAGAAAAATGACCCGACTTTTCACTTGATTTATGTCCTCGGTATACATTGGAAACCTCCGTTTATTGTCTCAATTGCTAGTTTGAAATGTTCTTCATTACATCATGAAGTTCATTCAATAAAGTATAGTCCTCTTTAGGGTGTGGCTACCTTGTGATCGTCACGCACTAATAAGCAATCATTGTTGGGGATGTTCCCTCCTATTGTGTTCCAACAATATAACCAGAAAACGAGACGCAAACTGGTTGTATCACGCGTCTAGTTTACAGCTCAAATATCAGCCGTGGCCATTCGTGCTCCATCGTGTCCCTCCTTTTGCTTCATGTGAGTCTGCTCTGGGCACAAACGGGCGGTGGGTGTTGGCTGGGAGGCGTTAACCTCCCAGTGCGAGGTTGCACTCGGTGCGAGAGTCAGAGGGGGGGGGACCTCAGCGAGTAATCTCTGCATGAATCGGGTGCTTATAACGAGCTGTGTGTTTATGAGTAATGCCTTACGTACTCAAGGTGAGTATGTGGGGCTAAAAGGCTTCCAGGCAACAAATTAGCGCAGGACACGCTCACGCACAACGTTCCATGTGTAGAACCGGGTAATGACGAACCAGTTATTTTTGATTTTACGCACACACGCATTGCCTCTGCATGCAGAAAGACCTGCTGAGATGACATCTTCCCGGTCATGTGACTCTCGTGTCTTTTGAAACACAACTGACTCCATAAATGAGTTTTATGTTGCTCCTGTGGGTTTGAGCTCGTAGCTGGAGAGTCTTCCCACACACACGGAAGTTATTTGCCTACAATAGAGTTTGCTCACAAAGCCCCGCGGCAGTAAACAGAGTCTTCCTCGCATGACCTTGGGTGCATGTGAACGGCCCGTCGCTCGGCTCTCTTCCCCTCCGCTTGGAGGCCCCGTGAGAGTTTGTTGGTGCTGCCGCAGCGTCTCCAGGGAGCCGGAAGGTCTCGCGCCGCTGTGTTCTGGAAGACTGATCGCCCCCGAGTTCTCAGCGAAAGGCTGCAGAGACGCTTGATGGGAATTGTTCTCCTCAGGAGAGCTGTGTCATGGAAACTGAAGCCCTATCAACAAACACGCTGGTCCCTCTGAGGAATATGAGCCCGGCTTATATTCTTCTCGTCCTTAATGACCTTAATTGCTGAAGGATTTGGGGTAAACCACCTACAGTCTTTCTTCAGTCATACTCTAAAGTGGATGAGAAACCGCGTTCATTTTGAGTCGTTAAAGTACCCACGTTTCAAAAAAGCTCAACAATGAGCTGGTAGAAAATGGAGGAATGTGGGGGAGAGGCACTGTTGCCATTGTCCTCTTTTGATGTAATTTTAACAGTTGTTATTGGTTTAAGACCTGAAATGAGATGAAAATCGGAAGCTTCAACCACTTTATTTCGTTTTAGGTCCTGCTGGCTGTTCTGTTGTAGTCAAAGGCAGAGGACTATAAGGCCTCCAAACATGCTTATTCTCTCCAGAGAAACAAGAACTGCTTTCAGGCAACCACTAAACATAGTCATTTGCATACTGAATACTCTGTATATAAATGTGTGTGTGTATACATTCATACATATATAGCAATGATGTGCAGACGACACATTTAGCGACCTTTCAGAGAAGCTCAGCCCCGTTGATGATCGTTCTCTCACTGCGGACCTTTTCATGGTTTCGGTTTAAACCTGTGTGGCCGGCGGCTTTGATCCCCTCCAGACTCTTTGATTCCCAGATTTAGACCCCTGCCCACCCCCCAAACCGCTCCTTACACACCACCACTCCTCCCTCGCCTGCCACCCGCCTCCGTCTGCAGTGCTCAGACCCGAGCATGCGTAAATGATGGACGGAGCGAGACGGCGGTGTCTTTAAAAAGGGAGAGTGGGCACCGGCAGCAGCAGGAGGGTTCGGTGTGACTGGTGGAGGTTGGGCGTTCCTCGCGTGAAGCCGAATTCCAGAGGCCAACGGCGGCAGAGGTTGTAGGCTCAGCACATACCTTCCACATTAGTCAGTCCGGCTCGGGGTGAGACAGTCACAAAGAGGGAGCCTCTAGTTGTTTTGCTTTGAGCCACCTTGTAAAGGTCTGTAACAGCGTGTTGATTTGGTTTCTCGCTGTCATTTCAGCCATGAATGTTCGGGGGGGGGGGGTGGGTGGATAAGGAAAGAAGGAACTCCCAAAGTAACCCTAACCCTGGAAAGAGAAGAAATGAGTGTATGAGGAGCAGATGTCCCAGCTGTGACCCTGCAGGAGAGTTTTAGACCAAATAGAGCAGCTCCAGGGCATGACAACAACCCCCCCCCCCCCCCCCCTCCTACACACACACACACAGGTTTTACAGGCCTTGAAAATAAGCATAATGACAACCCAGACTGTATGTATATCCAAGTGAGGAGAATAATAGTCCGTCCACATGGTTTTACAGGTGCAGCAGGTTGGGTCGGGGAAACACGGGCCGATGATCAAGGCGTTGGCTTTTTCCGCGAGCGGCAGCGGCAATTGTGACCTGAGACAAAGAGAGAAAAACTGCAATTTGAAAAAGGAAACGGCCAAAGAGCGAGAGAGAGCGAGACAGGACGTAACAGGCCTCAGAGCTCTGCCCCCGGGGTGCTATTGTGGTCCAAATGGTCCTTTTCGTAATTGCACATCTGCCGGCTAAGTAAAGCACCAGCCCATCGAGGCCTCTATATTTAAAACAGAAGGAGAAGTGTGTGGGAGGACGCTGCGCTCAAGAGGATTGACAGACAGAGAGACGCAGCTCCAGAGAGAAGAACGAATGACTTTGAATAAGAGAGAAGGGGGAGGAGAAGAAAGCCGAGTAGAGGATGTGAATCAGCAGTGACGGAAGGAGCGGAGGACAGCGTGCCCTTTCTCTCACTGGCATCTTTGTTTGTCCGTGGTATCAATTATTGCCACCGAGTGTTTATCTCTCCGTTGCCCTGGCGGCCGTTCAGCAGGGCGGAGGAGGTTTATGGACGGAGGCCCATCTGCGACCAGGTCAAATGAAAAAAGCCCCAGAATGCAAGCAAAAGCCTCCAAGATGGGCCTTCTTTAATCTGAGGCAGGAAACGCTTGAGCTCTGCATCCTGCGACTTCAAACAAGCTCCCATTTGGGGCTCAGGCAGGAGATTTCTTTTGTGGGGGGGGGGGGGGGGGGCTGACTGGCAGCTAGAGATTAGCTTCCTGGCTGCATTCCAAACTGGCAGCGTTTTTCCTTTTCTACATCCGTAAAGGCAGGTGTCTGAAGAGAAGGTTCTCCACTGCAACCCCCCCCCCCCCCCCCCCTCGCCGCCTTGACGTTCTTTTGTGTTTTCTCGGCGCATAAAATCAACCACGCGAGTCATTGACTTGGTCTTTAAGAAGGTGCAAAGCAGCGCCGCGTCTCGTCCCGTGGGCTCGTCCCGTGGGCTCGTCCCGTGGGCTCGTCCCGTGGGCTCGTCCCGTGGGCTCGTCCCGTGGGCTCGTCCCGTGGTATCCCAGTGACCTATTCCGCCAGCCAGAGGGTTTATTTTTGTGCTCAAGTGTGTCTGATTTTTGTTTTTTTTTAAGAGAGTGGCTGCTTTGTTCCACTCACTCCCTGGAATGTGTGGGTAACCGGCCGAGTTTGTTGAAGATGATTTAGTAATCGCGCAGAGGCCAATAAAAACCTTTTAGCATGTAGCCCAACAGACAAATACAAATGACACCCGCAATGTCGTAGATGGGAGACGCTGCAGCTTTTCAGCCAGGTTGGAGGAGGTGGTTTATTCCCTTTAATTCTCCTCCTCGCTGCGCCGTGATGAATGTCCTGCTCTGGCAGGTGTTAAAAGCTTCATGAAACAGTTTGAAGTTTCTGTACCACATCAATAGAAATGATTATGTCCTCCGGCCCTTTCAAAGAGACATTTACCATGCTGTAGTAAGTAAATAAACTTCCCCCGTGACACCCCTCTTTAAAGCGTACTTACAACTTATGTAGTAATAATATGTGGTGGATTGCAAGTCTTTCTTTACTTTTGTCTGGTGTTCCAGTGGATTTTTAAGGTTGTGTTGAACGCACAAATTACTTTAGGCCTCAAAAGTTGGTATTGGCTGAAAAAATATGTTGAGTGGAAACAGATTTCCTGTCTGTATTTGTCACCTCCTAACCAATGGATTTATGCCTCTAACCCCTAAGAACAATATTTATTTTCATGCCCGATAATATTATGCTACCAAATAGCAAATTTGACGGTTGATTTTTACATTTGGGTCCATACCAGACGTATGAGGAGTCTGGAAATGTTTAAGATAATATTTGGAAGATTTTCTTTTGAAAATAGCGTTCTTGGGAGATGCGTCCTGTAAGGACCCTCTCAGTTATGGGGTAGAAAGGTCTTTTGCCAGCTGCAAGCAGGATACAGATGCAGAAGCTGCCACATCATTGAATTCCCCTTCCCGACACGTCCGAGGCAGGATGTTGGTTAAATGCAAGAGAACATGCATTGTGCTGACGTCGTCACAGACACGACTATTGTGACGCTTGGGAAAAAAAAAAATACTTTATATGTGACCAGTTTACCAAGTCCCGGCGCGGCGGGTAGATGGCAGCGACCCGGCCCGGCGTCTGGTGGTCGGTGGCTTGTGGGAAGTCGCTGTACAGGAACAGGTGTCATCCAGCTGCTGCTGCTCCCAAAAAAGATGAGGGTCCAATGCATCAAATATTTAGGAGTGATGTTGTTCTCTTTTTGGAGCTTGATGAGAACAATAAAACCACTTTTGTGTCCGTACCCATGGGTCACATCAGTGAATTCATGCCATGGTTTTTGTCCGACGAGGCGCCTGAGACCGGATGCCAGTTCTGTCGCTGAACAGGTTCCCACAAACAGGATGATGGTGGTGCTAAAATGAAAAGAATATGGCCTAAGAATGTCCAGGAATTGTTTACCGTAGCTTACCAAAGAAATTGGGAACAGCCGCTTTAGCTCTTTTGTTATTTTTGCATTTCACCCATAACAAATCTGCAGGAAAAGTTCTGTGTGGTCCGATTTCCAAACAAAATGCTTTGATTACTAAGAAGACGGCCGCGTTTCCCCCTTTAACACCCTGTGTTGAAACTATTAAAGTTTTCCGTGTTTAAATACCGTGTTGCGTTCCCTTGGCCTCTCAATTTGTGTTTTTTTCCCCTCCCTGTGTGTCTGGTTTAAACCCAACTCCTCTCAGGTCGAGTTACAACCAGTGTAACGTTGTGTTTATCTCATAGAGCGTTGTTGTCTACGCTCCTTTTTAACAGAAAGCTTCTATTTTGTCCCACTCGCTGAGCACAACGCTCCTTGTCTCACGGTGTCCTGTGAGGAACACGTGCATGGAGTTGTAACTAGGCAACGCATTTACTCGTGTCATGTCCACTTGGATGGAGAGGGACACTCTGCGTCTCATTGTCCAGGTGTCTTGTTGTGTCTTGTTGTCCCAGTATCCCTCCATTTACAGCAGGCTGTTGTTTCTCAATGGTTTGAGTTAAAGGGTGCGTTCACCTCCGCTGATCCATATTTTTTCGCTTTTGGTCTCAGTCTTCCGCTTGTGGACCCTCGGCCTCTCATCAGCAAGTCTCGCTGGAAGTCCTTCTGGACTGTAGCTGTGGACTTTTTAAGAATGGGAGGGGCGCGCCGCTCATTTACACAGAAATATAATCCCATTGGTGAGAACACATTTCGAGTGTGTGCTGTTTTTCTTGCGTTTAGTATGCGGCTGTGTGGCATTTCCACCGCGGCCTCAACACTGTCTGGCCCTCCGTTTTTACGGACAGCGGTAGTGGATATCGGACGCATTCCTCAGCAGGGCAGCGACTCGTGATTGTTTCCATCCATCAGTTAATGGTTTCAACTTTGTACGCGACGTAAAACACAGAAAGATAAGACGCCCAAAAGAATCCCTCAAAATCCATAGTCCTCGGCTCTATATCCTCAGTGTGTTTTTGTTTTATTAAAGTTGGCGTTTGCCCCCCGAATTTTCCTTCAGTCTATTTCAATTAGGGAGGAGCTTGAATGCATTTATTAAAATGTGCCTTTGTTCTTCGACAAAATGCAGCGAGCCGAGTCTCAATGAGGTATTTCTTCGATAGACGTCAGCTACATTTGGGCCTTATTTTTGCACCCAGCCGCATCATTCAAAAGAGCTGCAGTTGTGTCTGTCTAAGGAAATGTATGTGCCGGCTTGTGTCTGTGATGTTTGATTTGTACATATGCCAACATCCCTGTGTGTATGTAAATACTATTTTGTTTGTTTTTGTAATTCCCCGCTCTGCATTTTTACCCAGACATTTAACTGCTAAATGTTTTTGTTTTTTTATTCTCCTTGTGGCTTGTTTTTGTCTTTGTTTTTAGACTTTGAGGTCCAAACGGGAAGGGAGAAAACTATTTGGCTATCCTTAGAAAAACATTTTCACTTCCCAGCTCCTTTTGAAATGACGTCATGTCTGAAAAGGCACAACAGTGTTATTCCACTTTTTTTCATTTTAGAATTACAATGTCAATTAAGACCAGGATCAAACTTTCTCCTGGTCTGGTTGCCCACTCATGATCTCTGCTGTGACCACTGCGTCCATCTTACTGCACCAAACGCACGACTTCTCCAAATACCGCAAACAAATCCCTCCCATCGGCTCAGACTGTTGTTTCTCTGCTTTGTTGTGGCTGCAGCGGCCCTGCCCTTCATCATCATGACCATCGTGTTCAAGCCGTATCAAAGAGGGGTTCACTGTGACGACGAGAGCATCATGTACCCTCTAAAGCCAGACACCATCACCCACGGCATGTTGGCGGCGGTCACCATCTCCTGCACCGTCGTCATCGTAAGTTCCACTTCATCCCCTTCAGTGTTCTAATGATGCTAAATGCCAAATGATGAAGAAAAAAGATTGGATCCTGGCCTGAAGAGAGCTCTTTTTCCATGTTCTCCCTCATCCCCTCAGATCTCCTCGGGAGAAGCTTATCTGGTCTACAGCAAGAGGATTCACTCCAATTCTGACTTTAACCAGTACGTGGCCGCGCTCTACAAGGTAGTGGGCACCTTCCTGTTTGGAGCCTCCGTCAGCCAGTCGCTCACCGACCTGGCCAAGTTCACCATCGGCCGCCCGAGGCCGAACTTCATGGCCGTGTGTGCCCCCAAGGTCTGCACGGGGTACATGCAGGTGATCAACTGCACTGGAAGGCCCCGCGACGTCACAGAGTCCAGGTAGGAGCGGCACATCCAAGTACTGTAGCTCGGGACGCACACCAATCGCGGCGATATTTTCGCCTGTGGGTATCGGCTGAGTACCGATCTTAATCCAGTCCTTAACGAGTAAGCTACATCTGTTGGAGCCAGTATCATATCGGTGTCTGTGCATCCCTGATTGTAGCAAAGTACCTGCAGCATGATGCTCGGAGATGAAAAATATATAATGAAACCATTTAATTGACACTTATTATTGCATACTGGTGTCTTTGTGCGCGATGATGTGACACATTTAATGGTGCCGACTGTATCGGACGGCTTTAAACAGCCCGCGTGACGCATTTGATTCCTTTCCCCAGATTGTCCTTCTACTCCGGCCACTCCTCGTTTGGAATGTACTGCATGCTCTTCTTAGCGGTAAGTACGGCACGTGAGCTGAAGTCCTACAACGCAGTATAAATATGCATCTCTATGTACAGTAAACAAGGAAAGGGATGTCTGAATCGGGCTTAACAGTCCCCAGCTGGACTCGTCTAATGACAGGCTCCTGCTTTTGGATCCGTGCTTGAGGGCTAATTGTTGAGAAGGACCCAAAACATCTCGTAGAGGTTCGCTCAAGATGTATGATTCCAGGGAAGGAGCTGAGACGAGTAAAAGGAGAAATGAGCTGAGCATCAGTACCAATGATTAAAGGCAGCTGTGTGAGACTTGTGAGGCGTTCAGTGTTGTAACGTTTGCGGTGTAGTATCTATCCCCTGATCTCTCTCTCTCTTTCTTTCTTTTCCAACCCTTCTCCTCCCCCCCCCCTTGCTCTTCTTCCACTTCCTACAGCTCTACGTGCAGGCCAGACTGGTGGCTAAGTGGGCCAGACTTCTCCGGCCCACCATCCAGTTCTTCCTGGTGGCCTTTGCGGTGTATGTGGGTTACACCCGAGTCTCTGATTACAAGCACCACTGGAGCGACGTGCTGGTGGGGCTGCTGCAGGGAGCGCTCGTTGCCGTTCTCAACGTGAGTCTCCACGGCAACTTCTCTCAAGGACAAACGTTGCAAAATTGAAGAATTCCAAAGTGCTATTTCTAAGTCGGGGAGCTTTTCACTTCGGGTCCGGTAAATCAAGATGGTTTTGGCAACTTGCGGGACAAAAATTGTATACAACTACTACAATAAAATATAGGAATAGCTAGAAGCTATTGAGTTGACCGTCTCCTGGCCACATTTTCGGACATTAAGCTGTCTGCGAAGAATCTCCAGCCTCAAACATTGAGTCACAGTCCTGTGCTTTCTGGCTTCGGGCAAAGCAAACATAGGTAGGTCCAGATCGTTAAAAAAATGACATTGAGTGGAAATCTTTCTATTAGTTACACTCCCTTCAGAGTGCCGAGCTTTACTTCAGTCTGGCAGTGAAGGAGGGGAATGCAGTGTGGCAACAGCAAAGTGTGACTTGATACAAACCAACACACAAAAGTCCATTCTGCTCACTTCATCCAGCCGGGCGTCCTGATTGTATGACACTTTCCTGTATTCGAGTGACCTGCACCGCCGTGTGTGTGTGTGTGTGTGTGTGTGTGTGTGTGTGTGTGTGTGTCCATGTGTGATTGATTGGGAAGTGAGCCCTGCTCCTTTGGCCTTCACAGTGTTATGTGCAAGTGGAAACCCTCTTGGGCTCAGTGTTTTATGGCCTTCAGGAGTTGCGTCTGCTCTCTGTGTGTTCCTCTTAGATGTGTGTGTGTGTGTGTGTGTGTGTGTCACTCCACAGCTGCGCATAGACCTGCAGAGACGCATAAAATCACAGTTTCCAGCCCAGCCTTTACCTCCTCTGCATCCCTTACATGCTTATACTCCAATTTTTGTTAGTGACCTAAGCTAAAATCCTCTTTCCTGTTTCCTCCTCTCCTCTTCCCTCCCCTCCTCTCCTCTCCAGGTGCACTTTGTGTCCAACTTCTTTAAGAAACGTCCTCCACGTTGCAAAGCGGCAGACGCGGCGGATAGCGACGCGCCGGAGAGGAAACCCAGCCTGCAGATCGCAGACGCCGAACACGGGAACCATTACAACTATCACCACAACCATGGTCCCGTGTGACGGGGGGGGGCCGTAGGGAACCGAGGCTCCAATCCCCCTTTCTCCAACCACTCCCCGCCCCGCCCCCACCCCACACACACCTCCCACCATCACAACCACTGGACTGACTGAGGGGGCGATATTTGACGCCACCAGGTTGCCTGAGCCCCCTCTCAAAGACACCGCGATGACCTCCCTTTCTCGTGTAAGAGACAGACGTGTGAGAGAGGAGCGTGTTGTCCATGAGACGTCCTCGTCGATGTCTCAGGCGTGTGTGTGTGCCTAAAGCTGCGTTAAGCGAAAGACTCCGAACCCACGGCCGCAAAGCTGTGACGCACTGGCGCCTTAAGCCAGAGGCCGACACAGAGGACCGCGGGCATCCCAACGAGAGCCCCCCCCCCCTCGCCCACCGACAAAAGTACGACTTGATATTCACTAGCCCGGGTGCCTTCATGCCCCCTGCAGGTAGAAGTGTGTTCTCTTGGGCGTCATACATGCTCCACTTTCTGTACTCGTCACCATCATTTGACCCGCACCGTTTCGTGGTTGGTTCACTACCTAAACCGCCAGCGGTGTGGGACGGGGGGGTCGGGCTTCATAGTACTAACAACTGTTTGACTTACCCGATCGATTTGATCTGGGTATCACATAAAACGCTTAATGTAGCTATGACCGCTTTTTGTGTAATTTTAATGTCTGTATGTAGAGAACCAAATGTGTTTTCAGCGATGAAAGAAAAAGAGAGGGAGAAAGGCCAGAATGCCGATGATGATGATGATGATGATGATGATTTGCTTCATCCGAGTGCCGCTATTCTTAGTTCAGTCTCGTTGAGTCGTCTCATCAATTGGTCTGGATCCAAATGGAGTGAAGGATATGGAGACTTAAGCTTTAGAGGCTGATCTTGTGTCCAGACTGGGTCGGATTAACCTTCAACAATGGTGACGCTTTTTGGAAAAATGTTTGAATTGAATTGTTTAGTTAGTGAAGGATTTTTGTGTCCCCTGTGTGAGATGGACTGCAGGGTTTAGAAACCATTGATAGCTTTCCTTACTGTTGGACTTAATGTGCCATACCACTACTATACTGCCAATCAAATATCACGCTACTTGCCATCTATCCGGTCTTCTTTTCTCTCTTTTCATTGTGTTTTTTTGTTTTTTTACTTCCCAAATACTATCAATCAAAGGAGGACGAGGCGGCCATTTTGAAAATGGTGTTTTAATTTATTTTAAAAAACAAGACTAGTTTTTTATTTACTCTTTTATAAAGTCGGAAACGTCAGCGCTGTCGAGGTTTTTGTGCAATCAACCCCGCTTGCCACTATGAGCCGCAAATGCTGTATATATACTAATGCTGTGAGACATGTTTCATGTTGTGCGAAGGATGCTTGTGTGTTTTTGTTTTCACTTGGACGTTACATCTTATTTCACCCTGTACACTGTTGCTTTGGCCATCGGGTTCTCAGACGGGCGGCTGCGGGAGTTGCCACACAAACGGATCCAGCTCCAAACATATTCCCACTTCCCCCCCCAAGATTCATCTGCGTTCCTCTTACCCTTCCCCGTGTTGATAGACGGGGTTCATTTGTGAAAAAGGTCTCCTGTGCAGAATACGGACCCCTGGAGGACCAGATCAGACCAGAAACCTGAACTGGGGGGGGGGACACACACGTTAAGACCGACAGACAGACAGACAGAATATCACCTGGTAGTGATTGTGAGGCCCCAAAGCTGAGCGGGGACCAGAGAAAGGCGGGGTACTTCAGGGGGGCGGGGTGTGGGGTATCCCATGGTGAACCCTTTGCCCCTGGGGACCTCTGCACGTTTAAAACACACATCTGCAATGAGAAACAGCTGGATCCGTGCGAGCCCTCCCCCTGCATCTAAATCACCTGTGTATTATTCCAAAAGAGGACGAGGAAGTAGACTCTGGTCGGCCAATCTCCTGTTTATATGTCCAACGTGGGTGTAATTAAAGGTGTTTGCCTTTTATTATACATAAATTATCTACAGGCTTCAAAACAGAGAATTGTAAATAAATATATAATCACTCAGGTATATTGGTTTGTTTTGATTTATTGATTTAATGTCAGCGATGTTATTGTTGAATCACACCGGACTTTCTAAAATGGTTGAAACTAAGACTTGAAGCACTATGTGTGTCATGTACTTGATAGGTGATGGGAAACACGCTTTCTGCAGAAAAGAACTTTGGAAATGAGATGATGATGATGATGACGTCGTCGTGGAAGCATCAAGCTGTTCATGCAGAGTTAACTGTAATCCTTTATATTAAGTAACTAATTAAGTAACTTTATAAACATTGTATCGTATAGCATCTGCTCTGCTTGCCCGAAATACAGAACAAATACCTACCAACATTTTCTCACTTACCTCTAGTGCTATTCAGCCAATACAATAAGGGAATAGAAACCTGAAGAAACAGTCAGAGACTGCATCTGTGTTATTTTGGTGGAGCACTTTTGTGAAACACCATCAATTTGATTTTGGTTCCCTTGCTCAATATGGAACTCCAACATTAGAATAAATTGCATTATGTGCATATCAAGATCCATCAGGGAAATTTGCATTCACGCACCAACCGCCAAGACAAATTCCTTGTATGTTTGACATATTTTGGCAATAAATGTTTCCTGATTCCTGAATCAGAATTTTTCACAAAAAGAAGAATCCAAAGCAGGTGCTGAGGATTCAGGAAGGGGTTAATTGGGGCTCCCGCGCTGCCGCCGCGTGTCCCTGCTGGAGAATGGATGTGGCTCTACAAAAATAAACATGTATTTATAACTAAATAAACCCTGACTGGACCCATGGGGACGTCTGCGGGAGTCGTGTTGGCAGCGCTATTGAAAGCCACTGTCGTCCCTCGTTTAAAACGTTATGACTCACTCGCACGTTTTGAAAGTTGTGCGTGCGATCGGCTATCACTCAGAGGGCCGCCACACAACAGGAAATGGGAAACATTAAGGTGTTTTATACACACTTCATTTTCTACAGGATGATTTCTAAGTGTGAGCTCACAGCCTTCTCTTTTATTTCTCTTGAGATTCAAATGCGTATTCATTCTGAATATATTATCCCCATGCTGAACAATAAATCTACCTTGTTACATTATGAGACGTTATCTCCACGGTGACCGGAGGCCTTTCTGATCCTGCTGAACAGGATGTCTTCCTGCGGTCGTAAACAGCAAGGCCCTATTCATCAGATGTCTCTGTCTGCCCGAGGGGGTTAATGGGGCAGAGGAAACCGGAGCTCTGCTGGATGAATACATTCTTATGGCTTTGGTCACCAGACTATCCGCATGCTGTGAACAGCCAAAACAATGTGCAGTAACTGTATGAAATATTGTTCAGCACGATCTTGAACGAAATGAACATGGTGCAAGTTGTTGTTTTAAGACCGTGAAACAAATGTTAAAATCACGTGCTGTGTCTGTTCTGGTGACAAACGTGTCGAAACAAACGCAGCCTGGTGACAGGTGGAGGTGGAGAGGAGCGGTTTTGTGGAAAACCTCAGCAGTGGACTCGGCAAGGCGTTTCTCTATGGCAGAGGTCTTCAACAGGGGGTCCACGACGGGGTCCGCGGAGTTCTGCAGGGGGTCGTGAATTTTTTATTATTTAAAAACAAAATGTCAACCAATTTTCTTTCCACAAATTTAAATGTCTTTAGAATCAGAATTGTATTTATTGTCTGTAAATACACATTAACATGAATCCAACATATTGTAGAAACGGATAAATTGATGGAGGAGACGTTGTCTTTCAGTCCCACAGCAGCTCTCAAGCTGATACGACATCACAGCCAATCAGATCCATTCATGCTCACGTCTAAAGAGGGCGGAGCTCAAAGATAAAAGATGGAGGACCAAACTCCGTAGAACAGGGGGTCCCTTCTGCATCTCGCCATCAGCCTGGGGGTCCTTGGCCTGAAAAACGTTGAAGACCCCTGCTCTATGGCTGTATAACTGAGCGTCCCTCATGCGGTGTACAGGTATATTCCTCCGCTCCCTTCAGGCCTTGGTTCACTGTTAAAGAGTTCCCATCAAATAGGTAATAGTTCAACTACTGAATTACATTAAGTTGAAGTCGGAGAAGTAGCGGGATCCTCAGATGGATGGAAACCAGTGGGCGTGACGGTCAGACGAGTTATGATCGAGCCACGGTTAGTTAGTGTCCCGCCTGACATCCCTAAATAAACAGACAAGAAGCCACTTAAAAAGCGGAGGGAATGGGCCGTAAAACTGAAACAGACACGGAAGAGACCTGAGCTGCTTTACATGAGTAGGATACCCCTTTTCCACCAACAAGAACCAGGTGCTGGTTCGGAGCCGGAGCTAGAGCAGGTTCGGAGTTGGTTCAACTGACGAGCCTCCAAACTCCCGGCCTCCCGGAACTGTTTACATGCAGTTCTCAGCACTCTGAGGGGGAAATGTGCGTCTCAGAAAGGGCATTAAGTGCCCCACAATCACACACCGGCCGTGACCCCGGCAGTCAACATCGCCGCCTCAGGAACTCCTTCTTCTGACCCCTGCGGTCACACTTGAGAGGATTGGGAGGTGTCACAGAGAGCCGCTTCTGTAACAATCTCGTCGTGGGGACATTTGTAGCTTGGCGCCGCATTCTGGCAATTAAAATGCCTCCAGAAATGAGCCTCTTGTTTTTTCGCTTCCTGCTTTTCTATTCCGCTGTCTAACATCCACGCTTACTCCCACGCAGACCTACATTATTGGAGCTTAGTTTTAGGCCCTATAGGCTTTCATGAAACATTGATTGTTTATTCAAGGATATCATTTTTATGAGAAATTCAAAGGAAATCCAAAAGGAAGATGACCAACCGTGTTCGGCCTTTATTGAAATGATCCAGGCTGTCTGTGTAAGACAATTTCCGATTTCCCTTTAGAATTACCACGCTGAGAGCAACCAACTACCCTGCAAATCGGTGTCCTTAAACCTGTGATTCACTTCCGAACATCTCCTCTCCACAGCAATGATTGAGTGCTTTACAGCAACCGCAATTACACCACTCGGCTGTGGGACGAGAGCACGAGCGCGAGGTGTCGGGCAATGATGATGACGAAGACGATGATGATGATGATGATGATGATGACCACATCGACGATGAGGATCCTAACCCTTTACCGCGAGAATCCAGTCGGCTGCAGCAGAGACGCTGCGCGGTGGCAGATAACAGCAGATAGTACGTCAGCGTCACTGAGGTCCCACCACACGGGGACTAATACCTGACATGCAGGCTGCTGCAGTGGAGATCCCATCAGGCAAACCCAGCTCCTGCAGAGGGAAAGTCAGCCTGTGGACCTTTGAAGGAGCCTTCTCTAAGAGTTGGTCATCCAGCAAGGACATTGCATTTTGGCAACGTTAAAAAAAACAAACCCAAAGGCTTCTGTAGAAACGATATGAAATGATAATTCAGTTTCAGGTGAGTAAACAGTAATGACAATATAGTTATGAAATTCTATTTCACCTTACACAGTGATCCTTTAGGGTAACTAAAATCATATTATTATACAGTTTAACCTCCATTAATCTTTTTATAATAGCCTGTCTTGTATTGTTTTAGCAAATGTCGGTCATATTCTGATAAGAACTAATCAATGGTCAAAAGTAGCTCGTGCCCAGCCTTTGGGCAGTGCGGTCTGAGCTGCTGATAAAATAAAATTGATAATAGAACCAGAGATAATCCAGGTTCTTATCTCTAAGTCTCCACTTGCAATATATATACGCCTCGCTGCAGCTTCCCTGCACATTTCTGATGGAAATATTCAACAAACATCCCCCTGATTTCATTCTGTATACCCCATTCTAGAGGAATAGTTCTCGCTCCAGTGAAATGTTTAATTTTCTTTGAAGCTGTAAGTATCAGCCCCTCCACTGGTTCTGTTAGAGTCCCAGTTTTAATCCTGATTTGGGACCAGTTCTAACAGCCTTCATGACGGCCGAGGACGTGTTGGACTGATTTCATCTCCCTGCTTCGGCCTTGGGACCACATTGACCTCCCCGGGGGTGATGCATAGAAGAATATTTCCTTTCACGTAGTCATCCACTCCCGTCCTGCGTACGTGACTCAACAACGTGGGAGAAATACGCGGGGGAAGACTACGTCGAGACAAACAACAATGATCTCCTTAAATCCTGCTCTAATCTGTATGATGACGCCAGTTGGATTTCTGCCGCCGTCTAAACTACTTACAGGGACTTGGATGATGTCCATTCTTAAAGATCATTTATTTTTCTAGATATCAGTCCAATTTCGAACTCGGCAATGTGTTTTGCAGACGTGTCACTCTTCTCTCCAATGGAAAGAAAGAAGTGGTAAGAAAAAGGTAGTGTGGCAGGAGCTGCTTTTGGCCCGAGTGGAGATGCCCTAAGCGGTTTTAGGAGGTATCTAAAGCACCAGCGGTTCCGGCCTCGAGTCTCTTGGCCTGTGCATGACGTCGGGGCGGCTTTGGGGGTCCTTGCACATTTCCTCCAGGCAGCCTGCAGAGAGAGGGCCAGAGAGCTAAAGCAACAGCAGCAGCAGCAGCTTCCAAAGCTCACCACTACCAACAGCGACCCCCATGAGGGATTTATTACACACGTGTTCCCCTTTGCTCCGGCTTTCACGTCGCTCCACTTCCACCCTGCAAGTCGCGCAAGACTTTATGGTTTCACGGTGAAGTGGAGAACGCGCCTCGCTGCATGCGGAACGGTAGCGACACAGAGAGGTAAACACACCTTGGGCCCGTTTCTGGAGGCCCAAGGCCCGCGTTGCTCCCTGCAGCCGTGGCCAAGTGGATGAATAAAGGCTGCAGTTATCAGTTAACAAGAGCTATAATCGGGGAAGTCTGGGTTTTTTATCGCTGTCGACATGTTTTCCCCCGAGGAAATACTAATACACAGTGACCGACCATAAAGGACCACCCATCTCATCAGACGAGGAAGAAGTGTGTCCCTCACACGGCTACGTTGCAGAATTCAACCCAAGACATTTTCATAATGTTATGTTTAGGTTTGGGTTGCAGATAGTGAGGCATTGTTTTGCAGATGATGAGATGCAGGTCTGGCACAACATGTGTGTGGATTTAACCCGTCGGGCAAACTGATTCAACGCCTCTAACGCAGCATATTCACTGTGTAGGTAACTATGGTAATTCACAAAGAACAACAACATTTTGTTACTCCGAACGTGGTCTATCTTTGCGATAACAAATGTCCTGCTGATAATAAATTGCTTTAGGCCTCCTAGGTTTCTGGCTACATGATAGTTGGATTCAAAATGTCAAGATCCATCAGTGTAATAGAGTCGGACGGACGTCTGACTCTAGCTTTTGTCGAGTGACGCTGTTGTCGAATGACGCTGCCGCAGAGAGCGAGAGCAGGACCACAAGGGGAAGTGGGAGGTAGGCGTCTGCTCAGCAGCCAACTGGGCTCCTCTGAAAAATACAAGATGCCTTCTTGTGCCAGACATTTACAGAGAAAGAGAGAAATGTGAGTGGAAGCAGGGAAAATGTTAGTGTGCATGCTGCCGGCCAAGAAGCAGAAAACGGTTCATTCCTAAAATGCAACAATTATCTTCTGAATAGGCAAAGGTCTAGCAGAATCAAAACTGGAGGAGAAAGAGGTAAAAAAAAGCCTGAGTTACCTCAGTAATAAGAAGGTTAAGGTCAAAGAACAAAGCTTAAAGTGTGTGGTTGAGTTTTCTGATAACATAATGTTATGACGCTTAAAATAGTAGAAGCTTTGCTTTCTTGGACCGCCATGATTTAAGAACATTGATTGTATGTTGCAGCATTCTACATTTACTTGAATGTAGAATGCAAATTGATGTACATTTACTCAATTACTGTACAGTGCACATTTGAGGAGTACTTTCTATGCAACTTACATAAAAACCTACTCTGCAGTACTTTCCACTCCCCCACATTGATTTGATGCCGTGCTTGACATAAACTCTGTCAAGATGAAAATATTATGGACTTACTGGAGATCTAAATGATTTACTTTCAATCCAGTTGGGCCAATGTTGCTCTTCCCATAAGCACCATATGGGTGCAGGGTACCAGTGAAGGTGCTAAGATTGAACTATATTGCGATTGTAGCTATTGCACAAACTTTAAAATGAATTCTAACGCTTGGAAACGTTTTGATTTGGTGGCAGCTCAGCGTGCTCAGTGCATTGGCGCCACCGTGTGGTGAAAAGTGAAAGCTGCAGCCTGCTGCCCGGAAAAATGGCGTCGTCCCTTATTATGTGGGATTGTGAGTTTTCACAATGTTGAACAGACGCTATTCAGTGGAACTGATTTGAATAATGCTTCGTTTGCAGTTAATATCTCTGTTTCCATGTTAGTTTGATGTATGTACTTCGACATGCTGGACTTGTTAGTTAGGAACATTTTACCAGCATTGTTAGAAGCAGAGTTGTTATTTCCTCCTGAAAAGCAGGTTGAGCGAGATTGTTGGTAAAAATACCAAACCAGTTCTCCTCCCCAATTGAACATATACTACTTAAACAGGTATATCAGCACAGCGAGCGCGCCAAACAAACCACCTGGGAACGTTATTCAATTTGCCCTGGTTGCAGTACACGTGGTAAGCACCAGGGGGCGGTATAGCGCAGTGTTCCAGCTTGTTGCCTGGATGTGTGCAGCTGGATTCCCACAAGGGGCTCTGCTAGAACCACAGTGTGTTTTGAGTTTTCATATGGGAGTTTGTCTCGGAGGTGGATCCGTTGACCCATCATTGTAATGTCATTTTTTTGTACATTTGTATTTCTGGACTTTTTCTTTGTATACAGCGAACACGTAATGTCATTACACGTTGTGTAAACCTACCCGGTCATCAAAATTAGTCTCATGATTTAACGTCATAATTAGCTCTACATATTCATTTTAAGGCTAGTGTCTTTTTATCAACCATAAATCTGAGTACCCTCTTTTTGTTGAATGCCTGATTTTTATTAGGACATTTTTTTTCTTTTGTTGTTGTTTTTTATGGTAGATCGCATTTTAAATTGGAATTTGTTTCTTTATATCTTATCTCATTTCGGAGCAGACACTATATCAACTGAATCTTTTCCTCCTTTTGCATCCATCTATGTTTTCTCCCTCCTATTTTAACACACAAATTATCACGTGACCTGCTGCCTCCAGCCTGCCAGCACTCATGTGAAGAGGAAATCTGTGGCAGAAACTGCATCTTTTTCGCAGGAGAGCGTCAGTCGCCCGTGTGGGATGAGTGACGGCGCGCTCTCAGTAGCATTTGCAAGTCAATGCTCAGATTTAACCTCCTCAATCTTCCTCCCCAGTGCGGATCGACCGGCTCAATTCAAAATCACCCTCTGAAAAGAACGCACAAGTCGGCCCTTTGTCTTGTATCTCGAAGACAACCATGCCGGTGAAACGGAGATGTGTACATTCCCTCTTCCTGAGGTCACCACGGGGTTGCAGTGAACACAATGATGCCCTGTCTAAATAAAATAGAATACGAAATATGCAGCAAAAACCACAGAAGAAGATCTCTGTAGTTGAGTATTAATCTCGATGGTTGAGGAGACTTTTTTTTAGCAACAACGTCACAAGCGCACACACACACACACACACACACACACACACACACACACACACACACATGCCTGTGGAAATAAATGCGTCAGCGTCTGTTTTATGTGTGCATATGTGTGCCACAGAGGGTATTTATTTATTATGAGGCCCTCTGTGTGTGTGTGTGTGTGTGTGTGTGTGTGTGCGTTGCTGCTGCTGATGTGGGTCATTACCCCTTCTTTTTCCCCAGGGGCCGTACAGCAGGAGAGGACAGAAGGGGAGGGGTGTGTGTGTGTGTGTGTTAGAGGGGAGGGGGGTAGTGTAAGTGCGAGGGGGGAGGTAGGGGTCGTAGGGGTGTGTGTGGGGGGGTGGGGAGGGGGCGTGGGGGTCCCAGAGGACTAGCGACCAATAAATCACAGTGCCGTCTCTGCGCTGACACCCAGCTTGTCTGATGAGGGACTGGGAAGGGGTGGGGGGGCCAAGGTAGGAATACGAGTGGGAGTAAAGGGGCTGTGGGGGGGGGGGGGGGGGGTGACAACATTGTGGCCTTGTCCTCCTGTCACTCAAGCCCACGCAGGAGTCGCTCTCTCGACTCCGTCCCGGGGCCCCTGGAGGGATCAGGAGGTGGTGGGGAATGGGGACGCCACACAAAACCCAAAGTTTATGACCCCGACCGAAGCCCCTTCCTCCATTATCAGACCCCCCCCCCGTCCCAAAGCGCTGTCTGCTGTTGAGTGGAGGGGGTTAACCCTAACTTGACTTCTGTGGCGTGAGATTGTTTATTTGAATCACAGGATTTTTATTAAAGGTATTTGCAGGGCTGCTTTAAGAGAAGTCACTTCATTTTGTTTAATCTTTCAAAACTTTTTTCCAGAAAAAAGGTGAGCAAACGTGTCACATGGGGCCACGTCCACGGCCCACGGCGCCAGGGACGCAGGATGGAGAACGGGGGCCTTTTTGTAATGGGAGGAGAAGGAGGACAGCGTGTGTTGGAGCGGCGAGAAAGCGTTTTTCCTCCTGTGACTGGCGATGGTCTCCCACCGGTGTGCTTGTATGTCTGGAGGGAAAAACTGGCTCTTTGAACGGGACGTTTACCCTTCATTGGATTTGATGAATTCGTATGAATCAAATCGTGGTGCAAGTAGCTGCACGGTCATCTAGGCTTGTCCTTCCATCCCCAAAACACTCGACCGAACAACAACCAGGGGACGAATAAATGCAAAACCGATGCATTGTGCTGGGGATTTTTCTGATGGTTTCCAGAGCGTTTCCGTGCCTCAACGTCTACTGATGTGCTTTTACTTTACAACCCTTCGCCCGCCCTCGTTTACAGACAAGTGAAGCCTATTGATCTCAGCCTGCCGCCATTCGGGAGGACGCAATGGTTCCATCTTCTCCACCGGATATCTGTCCGACGGACCTCGTCCGCGGCGTCGTTACGAGCTAATACCGCCGCCCACAGTTTGACACTGATATCGCTGTTGGCAACCGCAGCGGAATGATGCCGTCCTCTGAGGTTTGTTCCTGGGAAGTGAACTTGCATTCATCACCTCGTTCAGAACACCACTCCCACCTGATGCTCTGCTGCTCGGTAATAATTCCCCCGACTAAACAGGCGCTGGTTCGGCCTCCGCTGCCGTTACTTTTTCCTCCTCTTAAGCTGTGATGATAAAAGGAGGCTCCCCTGCTCCCTGGGGCCCCTTAGCGCTGTATTTGCCTCTTTTGAGGACAGGTGAGTGTGTGTGTGTGTGGGTGAGCGCGTGTTTGACGGGACGTACCTTTTACAACCTCACACCGCTGAGCTAAAAATCAAACGCTCCTGCAGCGCTACGACCATTGTGTCGCGTCCCATTGTGGGGGCCACTTGGATGTCCCGTAGGCCCCTGGAGGCGACCTGGTTTATTTAATCAATGGAGCTCAGCCAACACAAGCACACACACACACCCTAAGCACACTCCTTCTTCTGACCTGCCAATATCAATATTATGCATCCTTCACTTATCATTTTCTATCATCTATATTATTATGCCCCACAAGCACAACGTAAGGCCTCATACGTCCTGTGCACCCCCTTCCCCATCCTCGCCCTCACCCTCAACCAGCAGCCCATCCCAGCAAGCACTCCCGCCAACACACACACACACACACACACACACACCAACATGAAACATCTCCTCGTGCAGCAGCAGACTGCAAAGCACTGCATTCCTTATGACTTCTTTTTTTTTTTTTCTTCTTCTTCTTTTTTTTCTAATAAATGTGATCCCAGCGTCCGGGAGGGAGACCAGCGCTGTGCATTAAAATTCATGGGAAAAAATGGCAATAAAATCTTTCTTTCTCTCCCTCTCTATTCCCCTCTTTTTCTCCTCCCCTCACCTCCCACTCGCTCCCCTTATCCTTCTCTTTTTCTTTTTTTTAATTCCCTCACTTGTCTGCTCAACACATAGGCCTACCCGCACAAAGCGCACACCCACTCACACACACACACACACACGCACACACACGCACACACACGCGCACACACTTTTTTCATCACCCGTGTGTGCACTCTCATTCTCGTTCAATCTCTAACCCTCCTACTGGCTCGTCTTTCTCAGCACCCCCCTCCTCCTCCCCCCCTGCTGTCCTTCATCCTTTATTCTCCTCCTCCTCCTCCTCCCTCCCTCGCTCCCTCCCCCTCTGCGTTTCCTCTGTCTCTTTCTCTCACACACACACACATGTATCACAAAAACACACACACACACACACACACACACACACACACATCTATATTTTCCAACTCCACCTCTGGCAGGTTGTGATTTCCACTGTCAGAAATTGGATTTTCAATATCTCTCTCTCTAATTATGAGCCCCGCCAAAGGGGTCGTGCCACTAGAATACCAATTTTTTCCACCATTCCTTCCTTCTTCTCCCGAATAATTCTCCCTTTCCAGGTAACAACAATGCGCATATTCAATATGTGCCCATGCGAGCGTTGCAGCATCATCACTGTTGTGTTTCTGCGGGTTCTGCAACATTTTGTTTTAGTTGTAGTTGGTCCTCTCGTGTCTGGTCAGCCCCCCTCCCCCCATTGTGCATGATTAATTTTTTGACATCTCGAAATGAGCAGGATGATGCAGAAGTTGGAGCAGAGTCTATTTATTTCCACACCAACGAGGGCGAATTGGGGGAAATGTAAGATTTTTCTACGCGTTGATGGTTTCGTGGGGAGGGGGGAAAAAAGAGAAAACCACTGAATCTTGATACACCACACAAACTCCTCGCGCTCTCAATCACTCCCTGCGCCAGGGAAAGGGTTAACCTCACAGCGCAGTCGTAGCCTGCTTGATTGACGCGTGGGGCATTGAGCTACCTGCGTCCTCCAATCAGCAAACGGTCAGCACGCCCCCACGTGGGTGTTCTCAGTTCTCATTGGCTCATTTCACCAGTGTTTACGGCGCCGAGGCCGAGCCCCACGTGGAGGTTTCATTCAATCACTAAACAATTCCTCTGAAGCCCGTCTTTCTAAAGAAAACATTTAATTATTTCATAATATAAAACATTCATGCGTCCTAGTATGTGTTTTCTAATCAACAGGCTACACTAATAATAAAAAAACACGCAGGGTTTGATGTAAATATGAGCAGGCTATGTGAAGAACACCGTTATGGCAGTGCTTGGCGTGCTGGACTCCCAATATTATATTATTTGGGGGATTTGGAATCAATTATTATTATTTTAAACAAACAAAAGAACATCACCAAACCATCACGTGGTTATTAATTTTGATAAAACAAATGATGTGGGGGGGAGGGGGGGGGCGCTGTCTTTAGGTCTCCTCCCCCCTCCTTAAAGAAAACTACTCATATGTTATGTCCCATTGAGGATCAGAGAAGGGGGAGGGGGAGAGAGAGGGGAGAGGGACTGGGAGTGTTGTGTGAAAAGAGTGCAGGCCGGCGGCGGCGAGCGAGACAAAAGAGGCTGCGGCTACATTGAATGTGCCCGGCGGTGTGTCCGTCTCCGAGCCCACAGGCAAACCACATCACCGCCCCCCCCCCCCCCCCCCAACCACCCCCACCCCCCCATCTGCCCTGCATGCTACCGACGGCGAAGACGTATCGGAGAGGGGGGGAAACCAAAACCCGATATCATAATTGCTGGAAGCGCGAAGTTGAGGACTTGAGGAAGAAAAAGCTGCGTCGGACCCGGGTGTCCTCTCCTCTCGTGTCCGTCCCCCCCACCCCCTCCTCCCTCGCCGGTGCCCGCGACGCGTCGAGGGCGGCGCGGTGTGCGGTCGGAGATATAACCCAGAACAAAGGGAGCCTTGGAAGGCGAGGAATGAGCGAGCCGAGGCTAGCTTCGCCACATTGCCTTTGAAACCGGGCCAAATGCCTGCCTGAGAGCGACGGTAGGACACCGGCGGCGCGTATTTCTCGACGAAGCGGTTTGCTTTTTTTACCGCCCCGAAAAGGCAGAAAGCGGAAGAACAATAATAACAAGAAGAAGAAGAAGAAGACTGGTACAGAGGGGAGAAAGGGAAGAAGAAAACGCACACGGGGGACACACAAGTCGGCGGCTACAATGTTTCCTCAAAACCGACCACCGGTAAGTAAGCTACGCTACTATGTAACGATAGTCGCCTCCACGCGCCGGACCGCTTATTGTCTTATACCCGGGACCCCTACGCGCGCGCGCGTATGTTCATTACTTTATTTTTTAACTGTCTTGAACCGTGAGTGCAAGCCGAAATTGTTTCTGTGTATTTCCGGGGACTCCTTTGTGGGTGGTGGATGGGGGGGTGATAATAGAATAGAATATAGGCTGTTGTACACAACACATGCGCGTATTGGCCTTTTTATATGAACGTGAAGGTCAGCTAGTCTGCTGTCAGTGGTTTAGTCCACCGGCCAACTTTGTCTTTGTGTGTGTGTGTGTGTGTGTGTGTGTGTGTGTGTGTGTGTGTGTGTGTGTGATCTCATGTCCTTGGTGGCCACCACCAGTTTAGGAACATGGAGCCTCCTTCTATTCCCACACTATTGTGGAGTTGACCCAGGTGAAGAAGTGTGTGTTTGTTTGTCCCCTTCCTAGTAGGCAGGGAGGAGGAGGGGGGGGGGTCAGCGTGGCTTGTTGACACCTTCACTCAGTGGTCTGCCCTTCTCAAGTACCACTGGTTTGTTTTCAAAAAAGTATTTCCAATCATACAGATGATGATTGTGCCCCCCCTGAAAACCAGAGGCTCATCTCGGTTGAAGGAGAGGATAACTTCGACCCCCCGTCCCCCTAGTGTTGGCTCGTGATTCGGTCGTACAAACCAAAAAAAGGACCTGGCTTGCGTTCTGTGCTTTGAGACGGATCTCCGTGGGGTTCGGAGGGAAACTCGCGCGGCAGCGGCTCTAATTTGTTTTAGTGGAGTTGGGTGGAGAGCTTTTGAGCGGGCTGAAATGCATAAACACTGGTCCTCGAGCTGCGTGAAGTGTCAATTAAGACCTGCTCATTTGCCTAACCCTCATCTGCATTCCTCAGCCACGCCGCCCTGCACCCCGCCCCCGACTGTCGCGTCTCGGCCATTGGAACCAGATTAAGCCCAGTGTGAAGTACAACTTCATTTGTGCGTGTTCCATTTTGATTAACTCCCACAAAGTCACTTTCCCAGGTAAAGAACCCAAACCCGCCCCTCTTTTTAAAAAGTGCATCCAGCATTGTATTATTTCAGTACTTCCCTTTAGCGTGACAAAAAGGACATGCAAGTCTCTGCCATCCAAACACACCGCACGCACACACAAACATCACACACACACCGGCGTGCAGGAGGCGGCCTGCGGGCCTGTGGTCTGCTCTGTAAACCCGATCCCTGTCATCCAGCCGCTCCTCGCCGTGTTCCTGCGAGCGCTCCAAACCACATCTTAATGTATGTGCAGGCGTCCCGCAGGCCTTTTCGGCCGGACCGCCGAGGTCCTGCTTCGCCCGAACGGGGTCTCGTCCCCCCCTCTCCCCTCCCCTCGTCCTCGGCGAGTCTCCGACCATTAGCAGCTCTTGTTTGCACCTCGGAGCGAAGGGCCACTCGACCCGGCAAACTGTTTAATCTCTGCAATGCGAGGCTGGCAGAGAGCTGTCATCACTGCGTCTGTCTGCCCGGCTGTGACCCACATGTTCTAGGAGCACGTGAGGTGGACGGCCACATTTTATAGTTGCTTTGAGAAGGAAATAAAGACAATTTATGAAAAGTTTATTCATTTGAACAATGAAATAAACAAACATTCACGAACAAAAAATTCACGACAGGCAGAAAGCATTGTTGTTGTTTTTTAAGCCTCAACCTAAATAATATTGGGGTTTACATTGTTATTTGTGTCGCAATTTAGGAGCATTTTCAGATACTGAACAGGATGTTTTGTGGCTGGTTTACAAACAATACGCTTATAGCTTGCTAGTGCACGACCGAATGCTGCAACTCGACTGAATAAAGGTTCAAGGCAATGGCAAACGGCTCTCAAAGTGGTGTTTTTATTGGTTTTCTATTCTATTTCAAAGCATTTACGTGGCTAATGGGACGACGTGACATCATCCAGCTGACTAGTTCACCTGCCACGGCCTTGTTGTTTATGCTCACGCACCAGTGGCATCGTCTAACTAACTTTAGCTTTTTAGTTCCGCTGATTGCAATCGCGCTTAAGAAGTCCTAAGTGGTTATTTTTATAAAGCTCATCGGTCTGAACAAAACATCGCCGTGTTTCGTGCAAAGGAACCAGCGCGACGCTAACTTAAAAAGATCGTCCCCGCGGTACGCTGAAGATTCATGTCCAGTCCTCGAATGTGAGGTTAGGTAGAAGACGCAGACCGTTGTAGGGAAGAGTCCTTTTTTGAATAAGTGAGCTGAGGCCTTCTCCTCGTCATTGGAGCTAGTACCAAGGCCGGACCCCCCCCCCCCCCCCCCCCTCCCGCTCCTACCATGCTTTTAGCTCTTTATCGCCACTGTTCCGGCGGTGAGAGTGTGGCTATCGATCAGGAGCTCGTCTGCTTCGCTCGGGGCCCCGATTAGCCGGGGAGGAGGAAAAGGCAGGAGGAAAACAAAGGAGAAGAGGCTGAAGGGATCTCAGGTTTACACAAGCTGCAGTGGAGGTGCGTCTCTGTGGAAGGAACAAACGAGCTGAGGGGGTGTTTGGAGGGAGGGGGGGTTACCTAATAAAAGAAGGCACCTCCAGCAATTAAGCCAGCTGACAGGCAAACTGTGGCGTTCGGCTAATGTGGGCTGACAGCAGGGAAATTTAAATAACGAGGCTTGCGGGAGGAAGGAGCGGGGGTGCTGGGAGGGGGGAGAAAGATGCGTGGTGCTAATGAAACAGGTGCCTGGCCGCCCCTTTTGCGTGCAGGAATCATTGAGGGACTACCATTGTGTTTCTCCAGCGCAGAACCAAGCAGATAGCCAGGCGGGGGGGACGCTGGGGGCTGTGACTTTTCTTGCGAACCACCTCTGGATGTTGTCAGTTGTGTTTTTGATTGTTTGAAAGTTTTTGCATCAAATTTGTCAGAGAAAGGACAGTGTATTCACTTGTCCCGCGGCCTTCAGAGATCGGGCAGGTGTGTTTCTCTGCAGGTGGGCGGGTGGAGTCCACCTGGGTGGACCTGGGTGGTGGCCAGCTGAGAGAGGGAGCCGGCCGTTTGCTCGGACAATCCACTCTGGCTAAGCGGTGAAATGCGCTACATGATGGAAGGCCGGCGGCAGACAGTCTTCCTCGGCGATTGAAGAAGATCGACACAGAGACGGGTCGTTTTGGTTTGGTCTTTCCTTGTCAGCCAGGCTAGCGGCATCTACGGCTGGTGATCTGTCAGTCAACAACTGGATTAAATTGACTGAACGATAATTCAAGATATACAGAAGACCTCTCGGCCAACCTTTTTTTTTAGTTTTTGTTTTGTGACTAAACAAAGATGATGAACGTTACGGCTGCTTGGCACACTCATCGTGGCTGACGATCCGTGTTGTGATTCGCAGTGAACCCAACATGGCTGATAACTCCAACGGTTGGCACGTTGTTGCGTGTTTTGTGTAGAGAACTTTAAGATCAGTGTCTTTTTTTTTTTTACGCTGAGGGGAGGAGCCTATAACGGGTTCCTGTTCCCTAGAATCGTGTGGCGAAGACCGCGGAATGTTCTTTTTTTTTTTTTAAGTGAACCGTCTATTGTTGTGGTCATGTGACCACATAATGGCGCCGATAAGGTCCCCGCGCCTCCCCTTAGCGAATGGCGCATCACTCAGTGGGTCCGCGTGGCCGGGGAGGATTGAGACGCATCCCGTTGATATTTGACGCGGGAGCGGCAGCCATGTGTGACACAATAAAGTGCTTGTAAATACTTGTGGGAGCTGCGTCGTGCATACATCCACTTAGTGTTTGTAGGGGGCATGTGTGGGCGCGTAGTCTCGTGTGTGTGTGTGTGTGTGTGTGTGTGCACATGTCTTTTGGGAAGGGGGTGGGGTTGGAGCGAGGATGTGAGGTCATAAGGGTTTGTTGCTTGCGGTGTAATTAGTGGCGACTCAAATGAAAACAGGAATGATTTCATTCAGGGAATGCCGCGCTGTTAATGGGCCGTTCACTGCAGAATACGATGTGTCCACAGATGCTGTTTTTCCGCAAAACTCTTTCATGAGCGTTTTTGACGTTTGCAACGTGTCTTTGCGTTAGTGGGTTTTGTTGCGGGTCACCTTGGATGCGACCCGTTTGCGGAGGATGCAACCTGATCTGCTCTGTGGCTAGCGCAGTGCTGGGCTTGGTATCAAGCTGTGATCCGGTCGGCGTGCTTAAAAGATCCTTATTGGATTGTTTCCCACCCTGTCCCACTGAAGGGATGAGGACGGATTGGTTAATTATTTTTTTTTATTCCCATCCTCTACTCGTTCACACACGCGCTCTCTCTTGTCCTCGTCGTCACAGCTTCATTTAATCATTGCAATTGACGCCGGCCGTCCAGGCCTGAGAGACAGATTAGTGTGACAGTGTGTGTGATCAGACGTTTCGGGGTCCTATCCGGGTTTTTCCTCATTCAGCTTTTGCATTGAGTTGCCTTAAACCACGTAGCTTTAGCTTTGAGCTTTCTTAGCGGTCTCTCTGGAACGAGATGGACCGCAAACTAAGAACGGCGGGCTGTTTCGGGGCCCTTTAACACCCGCCCACAGACTTATCTAAACATCTGAGTGATCGTCAGATGATCTCTAATCGTATCCGAGGAAATCTCCCCTTCCTCATGCTCCCCGGCCTGATGCGATGCTTCCCCATTATCACAGGGCCCGGCTTTGTGGGAGCCGAAGGAAGATCCAGTCTGTAATTGCGCAGCGGCCACTTTCAGTCCGTGTAAGCTTTTGTTCAAGGGCAGACGGCACGTCTCTTGTTTGCTCTTCGAGCCGGGATGCGACCGAGAGGAAAGGGACTAGTGTAGGATTATCAGGTGAGGCTCACAGCCTAGATCCATTCCAGGAGGTCAGCAGGTCAGCTCGACTACCTGACCTCTCAATTTAAAGCCAGCTCAGCTGTGTGCTCCATCGGGAAGGGGGTAGGGGGAGACAATGCACGGACGTCTCATGCAACGTCACCATTACCCATGACAAAATAATTACAATTCACAATATCTTCCCAATAATAACTCCTAAAGATGCGCGATGTTCGACACACCTGTTAACAGAGTTAAACACATTTTTTATTGCATCACAGATGGGACATATTTTTCGATTGTGTGTGTGTGTGCAAAAAATAACCGCCTGCATCGCCCCATGCAGTGCGGAGGAGGAAACGGGTTGTGAGTGCTGGAACCGGCTCAATTCCCAGCCGGTGTTTTTGAGACCGCATCAGTCTTGTGCGTCCAGTCCAGTCTGCTGTGAATCATCACAACAACCTGACCACAAGTCTGCAGTTGTACAAAGGCCATAAGGTCCCGAGTGGCTCAACCTGCAGAGAGGCTGCGGTTTCCTCTCCCCAACACCCCAAAGTTCTCTGAACGTCACAAAATAAAACCACGCCTCTCTCGCCTCATCCACGCCGCTGTCTGAGGGGGCGATGTCCTATCGCCGTCCCCTCTTACCTGTCCTCTGGAGAGAAGCCGCTATATTGAAAAAGGGAGTGATGGGGAAAAAAAGAGACGGGAGGAGAATACTCTCCTCTTTCTCCCTCCCTTTGTGAAATGGCCTTGGTGTTCTTTTTTCCCCCTGTGAAGAGTAATTGGTATGTGTGCGTGTTTGTGTTGTGAAAGAGGAGGGGAAATGTGTGTGTGTGTGGTTAATCATGGGTTTTTTTGTTAGAAAAGAAGTGTGTGTGTGCGCTCTACGAGGGGGATCTGGCCGACAGATTGAGAGCAGCTTGTTAGAAAGAGGAACAATGAGGCCACAGCCCCACTGCTATCTTCCTTTTTTTTTTTTTTTGTTCCTTTCGCTGGTTCTCTTTTCCCTTTACCCCCCCTCTCTTATTTCCATCTCCTTTCAAAACACTTGATGTGCTCTCTTGCTCTTCTCTGTATATTTCAGAATTTCTCCCTGTCGACTCCAACCCATATAATCGCTCCATCCATCTTAAAATATATACATTTCGTTTTTTTCTTCAACCTCTTTCCTCGCTATTTTGCGTTCGCCTCTTCCGATTGACGTCTCACCTGCCGAAACGCCTCCCACGCTTTTCTTTTGTCCGTCCCTCTTCCTGTCGTCACATCTTGCACTGTCACACCCGTGGACACGGATGTTTCTTTGCACATGCGTGTTTTGTACCGTGGGCGGCGTTCTCATCACGTCGACATCCCCGACGCCTCAAACACTCCCCCCGCTCTGCTCGTAGGATACTTAGTTGCGCCGGAAAGGAGGGCAGCGGTTTTAGTTTTTCAGTGTTCCCTTGAGCTGCATTAGAGGAAAAGGCCTCCATACGTTGGGCAAAGGCTGTGGATGCAGAACGTGGTGGCAAAATGAAGAAAAGATGAGAAGCTAACACGCATATTAAAGTGGCTCGTCATACTTTGTTTTTCATACAAGCAGGCGCTGTTTTGCCAACGTTGTTGTTGTAAATAAACGTATTTATTCCAAGTTGCGCATATTAAAATAATCCCCCCCCCCCCCTGTGAGTCAAATTCAAAACAAGCTTCATAACCAGTTAAAGTTCGCAATAGAGAAAAGTGAGTTACGGTCCTCCGCTCAGCTTCTCTGGAAAGATGCTGCCGCTGTGGCAGCTGCTTGGTAACCGTTCTCACTCCACATAAAGCTCTCACGTTCATTTCATCAGCAGATGTTACACATCTGCAGAAATTGGACTTGATCTATTCTAAAATACCCCTCCGGAAATAAATAAACAACATTTCAGGATTATTCTTGGAGCTTTTGATATAAGAATCTGCTCCATTTGTAGGTTTTATCCTTTTTGGCCAAGAATGTAACAGAACTCTCCGTCTAACGAACTTGGTAACCACATTTAAAAATAGTCATTACTGTACTTGAGCGGTGTGACGCGGTGAGCCGGCTGCCTCCGGCCACGTTGGCCTCTGCGTTCTGTTATCTTGACGGAGAGCCAAATCGACTGACAGACGTACAGCCCAGCCCCCCCCCCCCCCCCGCCCCCTACTCCGGTCCAGCTCTCTGCCCCCTTTTGTATGCCTGTCCCGCAGCATTACCCCCTTGGTTGTAGCCTCCTAATTGCTGTGAACCCTGTGGAGATGGGACACTAAGTACCGGCTTCGGAGGGGTCTTTAGTTATGGTGGGATCCTCTCAACCCCCCCCCCCCTCCGGTACCCCTCCTCGATTTCTTTCATATTTTCTACTCAGACTTGCAATCTGGTACTTTGTGTCCAATCTCTGCTCCTTTTGTAAAGGATTTTAGTTTTTTTATTACAATATGAAATGGTCGATTATTAGATGCATACAAACTTTTACCTTTTAAAATGCCAAAAAATGATTGAAACTCCTCTGTACTATTACATCTGTTATTAAAATCTTTAAGTTGGCGTTCTTCTCTTCTCAGGCGCCTTTGCAGCCACCCCCGGGGTCCTCGGCCTCAGTGGTGGCAGCAGCAGCAGCCGCGGCGGCGTCGGGGGCGCCCCAGTCGCTGAAGCTCACCTACCCGGAGACCTTGGACCGCATCAAGGAGGAGTTCCAGTTCCTCCAGACGCAGTACCACAGGTGAGTGTTGAGCACGGGGCTTTTAGTGACGCTTCCCTCCCAGTTTAAACAAAGGCCACAAAGTGCTCACGATGACTAAGGCAGAACGACCCTGAACGCACCACACCGTGATCCACCAGGAATGTGGTTCCTGGTTGGACCTGTGCGGTGTGTCGTGGGGAGGTGCTACGTGTGTCCGTGCACGAAGCCACACCCGATCGCTGACGCTGCAAAGCTACGCGACCGTTGACACTCGCTTGCGTGGCACAGTTTCCTGGCTCGGCGTCGTTTGGGTTTTATATTCTTCAAGGATAATTAGAAAAAAATACTTTTCGAAAATGTTAATTTAAATAATTTTATGGGGAAGTCTGGCGGGTGTTGCCGACCTGGAGATCTTCTCCGTAGGTTCTGGACTTTTGTAGCTCATGCTAAAAAGTGAGTTGTGCCTCTGCTGGCTCCTTTACGTTACCAACCCGAGCTCCAAGTATGCAGACTGATTTTTTTGCCGTGTGGTGTGTTGGATTTGCAGGAATGTGGCCAGAATGCCATTGAATGAGGGATTTGGGGCTCACTATAGAGAGGCCAGCCCATTTCAGCCCCCCCCCCCCCCCCCTCCCCCTCCTCCTCGCTCCTCTCTGTTCTTGTGGCACACCTTCACAGGGCCCCCACCCTCTCACTCCCCCTTACTCTCCCCCGATCATCCCGCTTTGATTTAGCCGGCCAGAATATGCCCTGCCTCCCTTTCTGTTCCACTTCAAACTTCTTTTGTTCTGCTGCCCCTGGCCAGAGCCCCTCCAGCCCCTGGGGCTACTACTGCCTCCCTGTACACACACACGTGTGTGTGTGTGTGTATGTACACCTCTGTCCATTCTGCCCGCCCAAAACTCACAGTCCGGCTATTACTGAGCCTAGAATGCCGGAATCCATTCAGGTACTTTTGTCTCGACCCCCAAATAGGCCTTAAAATCTGCAGGAAATGTTATAGGCTTCACTGGAATGATGGTGGATGTACTGATACGTAGTTTTGCGATACACTAATATTTATTTTCCCAGGTTCGGGTCGCTTTCTGTTTCTTTGTTTGTTCTGCTGGCGGAGCCCCTGGATTTCACCGTTTCATCACTTTATGCACTTCATTGAACATTTCAATATGAGCTTATCTAGAACAGTGAGAGTCGTAACTTGAGGAAAATTTGTTTAATTAGCTAGCAAATTACTTTCTATCTGCCATCCAGTCCCAATTCTCCAACTTGAATATAAAAATCTTTAGTCGACAAATGTTTGTGTGTGTGTGTGTGTGTGTTGCCTGATCAGCTCCCACACGCCTGCGTTTTACCAGCACAACACTGACGGGACCGGCGGTCATCCCGATGTACATTCTGTCCGTGTGCACTTGTTAACTGTATTTTAATGATGACAGTCAAAATTCTGTGAGCCGATAGTGCAGCCTGTAATTTACAAGAATGTGAAATGATGCTAGAGAGCCGCGTTGTCTCGCCCCGCTATTAAACCTGATTGTGTGGGAATTGTACGGGTCAGTTATTAGTGCCAAAGAAAGTCCCCAAAACAGCGGCAGACACGGTTGTATGGGCAGCATTACAAATCAAGCTCAGGGGACATTTAGTTCTACTCCATCACATCTAATAGCTTGATAATGGCCCCAAAAAAGACCCAATATTTTTAACCACCAAAAACCATGCAGACAATGACACGGATAACGTGACTGTGGCGCTCTTACGTGCACTTCTGCCGGTAAAAACAATCTGCAGGTTTTATCCAGAGTCCAGATTTGGTGCAGGAGCCGTCTTGTGATTCCGTCGGCTTCTCCCAGCTTTGGTACCACAGCGCGCCGTTTTTAAGGAGGCCGGGTTCAGGTTTGCAGGAGAGCTTTTGTTCAAACTTTCCTACCAGCAGCCTGGTCGGACCCAGATAACAGCAGATAAATATCTTGTAGCCAATAGTAGTGTTAAACTCGTAACAATAGCTAGTAGTTGTACTAGTTGTACCATAAACTCAGGTTTGCAACACTGCTCATTTTCTGCAATTAAATTTGAAAGTGCCATTGTTTCTTTTGGGGGAGTCGACCAACAGAAATCCCTCAGCCTCCCCGCCCGTTATTGCCCAGTATGCTGATGTCATTCTAAATGCATTTTAGTTCTTGGAGCTAAAATATGGATGGAAATGGATATATAACTTTTTTTTACTTGGCTTTTACTTCAGCTTTTTTGTTGGTGTGTGTGTGTGTGTGTGTGTGTGTGTGTGTGTGTGTGTGTGTGTGATGAAAATCACAGAGGAGAGTCATGCACGTCGACGCCTCCTGAGCCAGATGCTGCTTTCAGGTCATAAAACCGCCATTAAGTTGTAAAATAAGGAGTCACCCTTTAACATCACAAGCGCCTCCATAAAGACACTTGACTCTCTGCCTGGAGTGCAACTCTTCAGCGTCTCCTGTACCCCCGTCCCGTTCGTATTCCTAATGAAGCGGATTAGCGGTGGCCTTGTTTGGTCCTCCTGCAGTCGGGTGGAGGCGCGGATTCCACACGGATTCTCCATCTGATTGCGCGCTTCACCTTCGCGGAGTCAGATCGCCGATCACGCGCCGCCTGGAAAACGCCAGCACACGCCGACCCGTTCAGGCGGACTCCCGAATCTGGTGCGTGTGCTCGACGCGCTTCCACGTGTTCGTGCCTCCCCAATTATCTCCGCACACAAATGGGAGACGTCTAGAAATAGCCGGGCGTAGCTGCGTATTCCGTCTGCAGCGAAGGGGGCTGGATTTCTTTTATAGATGTTTGATTAGACGGCAGGAAATGAACGGAGGGAAGGGATGAGCTGGAAGTGTGTGTGTGTGTGTGTGTGTGTGTGTGTGTGTGTGTGTGTGTGTGTGTGTGTGTGTGTGTGTGTGTGTGTGTGTGTGTGTGTGTGTGTGTGTGTGTGTGTCATTGGTTTTGTGCCATTTGTGTGTGTGTGATCCGTATGAAGGGTACTAAGGACCCTAAATAAAGGAACGGCTTGATTAATTAAAGGGTCATTGGGGGGTCAGCTACTCTGATTTTTGCTGTGTGTGTGTTGACTCTAAACAGGCTGTAATCAGCAGGCTGCGGGATGATGGGAGGAGCTGCTGACACATCGCTCTCATTACTGTAATTCTTTCTTTACACACACACACACAGTTTTCTTTCTGTGTGGTCTTTAGAGGACGATCGGCTCTCTGCTTACTGCTAACATGCTACCAATCATCACTTCGCCCAAACACTACCCAGCTGTCGTAACCTCACACGCAGTGTGTCTGTGTAAATATTTGCCCGTCACCTGATCACACGCTCCGTTATAATAATAATAATAATGATCATCAATCAAACGTCGGCTTCTTTTCTTTGGTTGTCTTATTTCTTTTGGTCTATTGGACAAAACAAACTATTTTAAGATGAGAAATTTGTAATGGTCGCTTTGCATTATTGATGCGTCATGAACACAAATATTATATTTTTTCATTAACAAACTTTGTTGAACTGATACGATGACAAAATATTGATTTTTAATGAAGGGTTGTTTGTTTCAAGGGAAAATGTCATCCTTCTCGTGAAAGATTTTTTTTATGATTAAGGGAAAGCTGCCTTCATTAATCTTATACAAAATAAGGTTAATGAAGGCAGCTTTCACTTAATCATAAAAAAAATCTTTCTTTTGGACGTATAGAATCAGTGCATACAAATCCTGACTATACTCAGTGTTTTTTGGCCTAACAGCCAATTAGTTGTCTTATTTAAAATGGACATGGAAGGACATTTTCACTCCTCCATAGAAATGCCTGTTCAACGGACCTTAGTAGTGTCAGATATGCTTGGAAGAAAGTTCTTGAGGAGGCTACGCAGATGAGTCTGTCTAAATTTAATTGAATAGATCTTCGTGGGTGGGGGGTGGATTTGCATATTCTCCCCGCGTGTCTGCGCGGGTTCCCTCCGGATACTCCGGCTTCCTCCCGCAGTCCAAAGACATGCTCCGGGGGTTCGCTTAATTGGTGACTCCAAATTGCCCGTAGGTGTGCGAATGGTTGTCTGTCGCTGTCAGCCCTGTGATTGGCTACCGACCTGCCCGGGTTAGGGTACAGAAGATGACGTGTGTGTGTGTGTGTGTGTGTGTTGCAGTTAGTGTGACTAATTGCAGAAAATAGTCAGAGGTGCCTGTCCTGTGTAATAGTCACCTAACTGTCTGTCACCCACCAAAAATGAAGTTGTGTCTGCTTTAGGGAGGGCTGGCTGGTTATTATTTCTTCATAAATATTATTTTATTTTTGGATTGGTTTGTGTGGCACAACCTCTCCCTTTTTTAAGTGTGTGTGTGTTCCTTGCAGCAGAGAGGGGTATGGTTGCTCTGCTATCGTGCAACAAGATTCCAGCTTTGTTTAATGTGGGTGTGCGTCTCTGCTCTGGTACACACCCTTGAGAGATGATAAAAGAGTAGTTTGATTCCAGGGGAGCAGGCAGCTTTGGTTCATCAATACTTAATGGGATGTAAAGGGAACAGTCACATACCTGCAGGCTGGTGGGCTAAATGCCGCTGACACTGTAAAGGCACGACGCTGATGCAGTTGCTACGTGGCTCCCACCCGTGTGTGTGTGTGTTCTCTTCTGGCTGGTAGCTCTGTATTTGCATAGCACATAGTGTCAGAGACGATGCTTGTTTGCCAAGACGACGACGACGACGACGACGGGCCCCAGACTGCATAACAAGTTAGAGTTCTGAATTGGCGGCGAGGCACCAGACTTGGATGCAGCATGTCAGGATTAACGAGGATCACGAGGTTTTAGTGGGGACTGAATTTTTGCCTGGAAATGTTTCTATATTGAAAAAGATGGTTATGTTTATCAGGATGTGTGACGTCGCTGTGAAATGCAGCATTGAACCGTTGGGCCCCTTTAGTAGATGATGCAGTCGGAGTAGCGTCGACCGGTCTCGTTTGAGCTCTGGTTGAATGCAGTTAAGCCGCCGGCACGGACAGCAACGCGGATACGCACGGAAAACTAGTCTGGAGCCGGATATCCGCCGGCTACACCAGATCCTCCAAAATGTAGCCCCTCGCTTGCCCACCATCATCAGAGAGATGGCCGTTGTGTTCTGAGATGGGCGAATGTTATATGAGAATGGTGAGTAAAATAACGGCATCACCGTGTCTGTTTTAAAGACTTGTGTAACACACCAGCAAAGATTCACATTTATAACTGTTATTATGGACAAGCATTGAAATTGAAATGTTATTAAGTGATGGATAATCAATTATCTACACTTAAGGCTCTGTGACTGTCACTATAAAGGGCTCAGCTCTTCATATTTATAAAAAAAATGGCTGGCACCAACTCATTTTAATGATTGTTTCTGCAGCCCTGCTCCCTCTGATCAATGTTCGCTTCTCCAAAAATAGTCAGGCAAACAGAGATTCTGTAAAATAATCAATGGGGGAATAGTGAAATTAAAAGTATTGTTCAGAAACACACACACACACACACTGAAAAGCCTCCCTCCTTCCCCCCCAGTACCCAGTAGCCTGTTTCAAACACGCAGACTGCACATTTCTGCAAAGTACAGGGTCTTAATTAGATGCTTCGCTGTCTGTCGGCTCTCGATAGCGTGTGTGTGTGTGTGTGTGTGTGTGTTTGCCTGTGCGTTTATTCAGTAGGTTTGTGTGGGTGTACAAACTGTATGTGTGCTCACAAGCGCGTTTTGTCTGTGTGCCCGCAGGCCTGCAGTATACGCTGTATGTATGTAGCTTTAGTTTGCGTGTGTGTGTGTGTGTGTGTGTGTGTGTGTGTGTGTGTGTGTGTCGCAGTAGAGCACTGACAGAGCTGTCTGAAGGCTGGCAGGCTGCAGATTTGTAGCGCATTCGGCTGATCATCTTATCTCCTGTCACCGCCAGTGAAAGATTGGAGGAACCGAGCCCACCGTGGCGCGCGTGCACGCACATGCTCCGTTACATCTCCTTTTTTCTCACTCACTCGGTCTTGTTTTTTCTCTGTTGCTTTGTCTTTTTGTCCTGCAGACCCCTCTCTCAGTAAATGGGGTGACTAATTATTAAAAGCAATGCTTTACACATGAAGTACTCAATTCCTGCTCATGGCTCTACCCCCCCCCCCCCCCCCTTTATGCTCCTACAGAATCACATGACAGACAGACCAACACATACAGTAATTTCATTCCTTGAGGTCCATTTTGTGGGGGACGGCTATTTCTGTGTGTGTGTGTGTGTGTGTGTGTGTGTGTGTGTGTGTGTGTGTGTGTGTGTGTGTGTGTGTGTGTGTGTGTGTGTGTGTGTGTGTGTGTGTGTGTGTGTGTGTGTGTGTGTGTGTGTGTGGAGGCTACCACACTACCATATTTGGAATGCGGAGGCAGCAGGGACCTGTCAATCATAGTAATGGCGCTGTAAAGCATACTCTGCTTTATGGTCCATTTTAGTCTGAACTAGACCGTAATTTACCAGATTAACCTCATGCTGTGTTGACGAAGAAAAAAAGACGATAAATCCAAAAACTGAAGTCTACAATGTTTAGAGAGACGATCAATCCAGTTCACATCGACTTCTACGCAATTCGACTTCTTTCTGCTGCTCCGTAAAGAGCAAGTTTTGACACATTTGCATCAGCTTCCCTGCATTACAATATTACCTATTGGACTTTTTGGACGGGAAAAACATGTTGTAAGACTTTGGGAAGCTTTGGGATTTTTTTAAGATACATTTTTAAGTATAACTCAACCAAAAACAATCGACCGATTTATTAATTCACAAAAGTCTGCGCGAATCACAGCTGGATTTGCTACAACAACCTCACTTCTCTGTGCTTGTCAATAACTCTTATGTCTCATGCGTCTCTAGCTCTGCTCCTCAAGCTCCTCCCAAGTTTGTCATAATGAACACAAGAGCAGACACACAGTCGCATTAGTTGGTCCTCATCCCGGCTGTGAGTGGCTTGTGCCGAGAGGCAATTCCACTGTAATAAAATCTATTGGGGTGGTTTAATCCTCTCTACCCCGCTCTCCCCCCCCCCCTCTCCCACTCCTCGCCGTGCTTCTCCCTCTCCTCGCTCATCCCGCTTCCCCTCGACTGACTGGCAATGATAAATGAGTCAATTATGTGTGTGTGTGTGTGTGTGTGTGTGTGTGTGTGGAGGGGGGAGAGGATGGGGCCGTTATTACCTGTTGCTGCTGGGGGTAATGTTGCGGTATTAATCACATTCTAATTTCCCGCCGCCAAACGCCTCCCTCCACCTCCCTCGACCCGCCTCGCCGCACCCGCCCCCCCTCTCCTCTCCTCCCCTCCCCTCCCCCATCCATCTATCTGCTGCCCGCAAACAACTTGGCGTAAACTGCCGTGGGCCCAAAATATAGCACCTCTCTGGGGAGGGGGCGGAAGGGATCGGGAGGGGGTGAGAGATGGAGAGAGTTGCAGAGTAACCTGGGAGGTGTTTGTGCGATTGGACCTGATATACAAACACATTTAGGGGTGTGTGTGATTGTGTTTTAAAGGACACCAGAGACTAGATTCTGTGCAAGGAGAGAACGACAGAACTGGAGGATAGACAGAAAACATGGGACACGTGGGAGAGGTGGTGTTTTGCTGCGATCACTTCAGGTTGTGTGTGTGTGTGTGTGTGTGTGTGTGTGTGTGTGTTTCACCACAACAGGCCTCGCTGCGGTAGCCTGACATGCTCACAGACTGAGCAAACACGCACCGGTCACCTCCTGAAGAGAAGAAGAGCGAAGCGATTGTTAAAACAGAAAAAAAGGGCCGATTTATTACACATCCAGACCGAACTGGCACTTTTGACCCACTTAAAGCTGAAGCTTTTGACTTGGGGGGGGGGGGGGGACTTGGCAGACTGCGCAGTCGAAGGTGAAAGAAGGCGGCGCGGACGAAAGGACTGGCTGATAATTGGGGAAGAAACAAAATGAGGATGAGTGGAGGGCACAGGGATAGATTGAGAATTGTCCAGAGAGAGAGAGAGCGAGAGAGAGAGACCTTGGATGTGCCTGCAGCCTTGGCCGGGTTTCAGGCTGCGAGCGTGACTTTGTCTATTTCTGCTCTGCACTGAGGTGATAATGGGCTGTCAGCACTCCAGTCACCCAGCCCTCTCCTCCCCCCACTGGGTGAGAGAGAGAGCGCGCGAGATGGGGAAAGAGAGGGAGGGGTGACGGCGAGTGCAAACGAGGAGGGAGTAATTTGTTTTCATAATGTTAATTGCATTGTGTATTTTTACTCGTGATGTGAGACAAATATAAACCCATCCTTTATTTTTTCCCCCCTCTGTTGCAGTTTGAAACTGGAGTGTGAGAAACTGGCCACAGAGAAGACTGAGATCCAGAGGCACTACGTTATGGTGAGACACACACACACACACACACACACACACACACCGAGGCCACGTCTCTCCACGACACATGCGTTGCCAAGTCCGCTGAATTCCTTTCATCTGCCAACAGCTGCCAAACACCCACCAAAAAACACACGCAAGACCCCCCACCGACACACACACACACACATTATAGGACTTCAGGATAAATGGCACCTGCATGTGCAGGAAATCTTGTCCTAGTTTATGGAAGTGTTTTCTTTCTCTCGGGCCTCGTCTGCAGCGCTCTGAGGTGTTGACTTTATAAACTACTTAGTGCCGAACTGTGGAATCCGACGCCTTGTCCGATTAAAGCACTAACTGTGATCACACACAAAAAAGATAAATTGCCAACCAAAAACCTGTGTGATGGTGTGTGTGTGTCAAAGGACGGACACACACACACACTTATCCGTTAGAAGTAATTGTGATCACATGGTTTGCTCTCTGACACTGCAGCTTAATTGGCCCACTCTATTTAGATATTCCTGTAAAGTTTGAAGCTTTTGCATCTCATCGCGCGTGGTGGTGGTGGGGGGGGTTTAGCTGGCACCGAGCGTACCCCAGGTCTCCTTTTCCTGGCAGATGATTTGGGTTTGAATGTTGCTAAGCAACAGGAGAAACTTGGCACAGCAACTGCCGAGCAGCTGCCAGGAAAAGCGTCTTTTTATGGTGGCACACACAGAAAAAGAAACGCACACGCACACATGCGCCGGGGGGCCGTGGGCACAAAGTACATTGATACACACGTCTACAGAGTTGCATGCGTGTGCTACAAACGTGCACACCTGCGCGAGCACACACACACATATAGGCGTGCTAACTGCCAGAGAAGACGTCTGGAGAGAGAGAGGGAGAGCGGAGCGCTGCCATCTCCTCTGCCGTCCTGTTCTGGCTGCCTGGCTGCCAATCTCCTCCCTCCGAGACCAGCCACGCTGAAAAGCAAATGTCAGCCTGTCACCTTCAAGGCATCTGACTTAAAAATGCTCTCCTCCATCCATCTCCGAAGGTAGAGACATTCACCCGTCTCCCCCCTCCTCCCTCTTTCTGTGGCATTCGTCTCCCCCCTGCACTCACCCGTAGCTCCTTGTACTTTTGGGTGAAAGCCAGGGTCAAATAGCGCACATTAGTCGTGATTATTGCGGTAGTCTGTCACCTTCCTCCGCCCGCCGACAATTTCCCCGCCTCGCTTCGGGTTTCTGGCTTCAGTAACGCGCCTCGGGGTCATTTATGTGCCATTGACTTTCAGCAGAGTCGAGGTGAAATTAGTGGCCTTGCGCTGTTGGGGACATGCGTGCCCATCAGAGCGCTGGCGTCGTCTGACGATGGGACCCAGAAAATGATGTTGTGAGTGGTTCTTGTCTCACGCCGCTGAATTAACTATTTGAAGAGATTATATGTAAAGAAGATGATGCGCAGTATCGAGATTGGTTTGGAAATACATCGGCTTGCTTTGATTTCATTCTAAAGTCTCATTCTGTCTTTTGAAAATGATTATCCTCATTTCTATATTCATTATATGATTTTTGTTTTTTTATCTGCTCCATACATGAAATGTTGGTCAACTTAAATTCTTTATAATCAGGTGTGTAAACTGATGTCCTTCTGTTTTTCAGTATTACGAGATGTCCTACGGCCTTAACATAGAAATGCACAAACAGGTGAGCTAGATCCGTCTCTTTGTCTCCGTCTCTTTGTCTCCCGCAGCATTTATTTTCTCCCTGCCTCATTTTCCTAAAGCATTGCATTATTCGCTAAGCGCTCTCTGCCTCATTCTTTTAAGTAACTTGTTTTCCCCCCAGAAAGCCTTCTCTCACTCTCTCTCTCTCTCTTCTGTGCTTTCATTTTCTGTCTCTCAACCGCTGTAATGTCCATCCTCTCACTGATGGACTCATACAGCGCCGTTATGCGGCGGAGGCGTTAATAGGATCCACAAACAATATTTATTTCTCCACCTCGACCGACAAGAATACTCTGCCCTTCCTCAAGCCTGTTACTGCTTCATCCCTCCATCCCGTCATCCATCTCTTCATCCATCTCTTCATCCATCCCTCCCTCACCACTCCTGACCTGCTTCTTCATCCTCAGCCCCGCTTTCTCCTCTCCCTTCGATTGCTGTCTTACTTTGTCCTTTTTAATGCTCCTCCTCCTTAATCCCCATTTCTTCACCACCCCTGTCTCCGTCCTCCTTCCTTCCCATTGATTTCTCTTCCACTCTTCATTTCTTTTTTCTCCGTCTCACACACTCTGCCTCCTCCTCTGTCTCATCACAGACACACAGTCCATGCTGAATTTCACTTTAAATCAGGTCACTGCCTTCCTGCCGTCTATTTTCTTTCTCTCTCTCTCTCTCTGTTCATTTCACCATCTCAATCGCTTTGCTTTTGTCAAACCCTCCCTCCCCCCTCCCCCGCCCACCTCCCCCACCTCCTCCAACCCATTTTGATTTTCCTCCCCGGCCTCCCCTGTTTCTTTTCTCCATCTCTATTCCTCCGCTACCTCCCACATCCTTCATTCATTGGCTGTAATTTTCTCAACCCAATCTGCCCTTTTCTTCTTCCTCCCCTTCTTCCTCCGCCCCTCTTTATCCTTCTTCTCTCGATTGCCCCCCCCCCTCTTTCTCCCCCTCCCTCTCCAGAAGATGTCACTTAGTAGTTGGAGTTCTCTAACAAGAAATCATTGTGTCTCCCTTGGGGTGGGGTGGGTGATGGATTCAGAGGGTGGAGGGAATGGGGGAGGGGGGAGCACGCTGCTCTGCTGAAAAGGGAGAGTGGAGGGAGGGAGAGATGTGTGCGAGAGGAATGAGCGAGAGGGGGAGAAAAAGGAGGCGTTGGAAGTTCAGTCCGGCATCAATAAATCACTTAAGAGAGAGAATGAGATGGAGGGGGGAGGGGGGAGAGTGTGCACCCACCCTCTCCCCCTCCCCCCCCCCCCCCCACACACACACACACACATACATTCTGACATGCTCTAGTAAGTGCGCGCAGACACACACACACACACGCACACGCACAGTCATGCAGAGTCTAGCCGTCAACAAGAAAAACAGCCTGCGGCCATAATGATGTTGTCATGATCTCTGCATGCATATCATTACTAGCAGTGTGTGTGTGTGTGTCCATGTCTGTGTGCGTACGCATGTTGCACATAACCACGCTTCAAACACTGATTACTGCACTAATACCAGGAAGGGCGAAATGCAACGGGGGGCGGGAGGAAACGGCAACAAATGGAGTGCGATGGAAAGCGAGCTGCGCAGGGACAGTTGGCTGTGCAGCAGCGCTGATCGAGACAGACACACACCCACAGCAGGAAACACTGACCCCCCCGGGAGGGAACGCACTCACTCGAGCATGCAAAATGCAGACGCACAAAGACACACACACATACATGCAAGGGGCACATGAGAAACATGTGTACGCACACACGCACACACACACACACACACACAGACTCACTCGCACAAAGAGAAAAGAAGGTGAATCTTGCATCTTTTCTGTCTCTCACACACACACACACACACACACACACACTCACTGTGTGGGCTGGCTCAGGCCGCGGCAGATGCCGGCCATGAATATTTTAGCCAATCTCCCTGGCAGAGTTTCCATTTGCATGGACCAAATGTAAGCAGCTGAAATATTTACCACATTGGGCCTGGGAGAAGCAGGCCACAGCCACGCTGTGTGTGTGTGTGTGTGTACACGCGCACGTGACCTTCTGAATGTGTGTGTTCTCGTTTTGTTCGAGCTCCATCTAGGCTCTGCGTCTGTGTGTGTGTGTGTGTTTATTCATCGAAGCAACCGTATCTTTTTTCTTTTCTCCCCCCTTTCAGACGGAGATTGCCAAGCGGTTGAACGTGATCTGCGCTCAGCTCATCCCCTTCCTGTCACAGGAGGTGGGACCCCCCCCCACCCCAAACACACACACAAACACTGTACTGCATCCAGCCCTCTCTCTCCTGTCTGTCAGCGGCCCGCGCAGACGGCGTGCACCAGCGTGCACACTAAACTAATAACTCGCGCACACACACAGCTGCTGAAAAGCCAAACTTCAAAGCACATTCCTCGACCGCCCAATGGTTGCATGCGCTCACATGATTAAAAAAAATCTAGATTTAAAAAAAAATCTTGTTTTTTTTTTTTTTTTTTTTTTTTTTCACTTAAAAACTAAACAGATTTTTAAAAAATGACATCTGAATTTTAAGTAGGGGTTTGTCATTCCGAATCCTCACTGACCTCTTGCCTTTTTCTCCTCAGCACCAGCAACAGGTGGTCCAGGCCATGGAGCGCGCCAAACAGGTGACCATGGGGGAGCTAAATGCTTCGATAGGGGTACGTGGGCTCCCCCCTCTGCCTCATAGCGCGTGTACCATATCCGCCCATTTATGTATTTGACCGTCTTTTGGTTTTATTGAGGCATAAACTAAATTATACTGATTAATTTCATAAAGATGGATGACTATCTTTTGGTACCTGAACAGCAACATCCTCGTCAGGTTGTGTTCAAGGTCCCTGTTGTCCAATTGTTCCATGCAAATATGATTTAAACGGGAGTTAAAACTTCGAATAACATTTCAGTTTTAGACATTTTTCATCTGATTAGGCCACAACATTTCGCCTCCTAAAGTCCCCTCGTACACATCGCAGCACTTAGTTCCCTCTTTTCTTCCTCCTCTTGATCACTTCACGTTTGAACCACTTCTTCCATTGCCTGTAAGTTACGCGCTCTCTCTCTCTCTCTCTCTCTCGCTCTTCTTCCGTCTCTGCAGCAGCAGCTTCAGGCGCAGCACCTCTCCCAGCATGCCCAGGGTCTGCCAATGGGCCCGCACCCGTCGGGGCTGTCCCACCCCGGCCTGGCGCTGGGCGGAGGGTCCAGCTTGCTGGCCTTGTCCGGGGCTCTCGGGGCCCAGTTGGCTGCTAAGGACGAGCGAGCTCACCTGGAGGCCGCAGCCGCCGCCGCCGCAGCGGCGGAGCACCACAGAGGTACGGCGCTTTAAATCGATGCCTTACTCCAGGAGCAAAGTGAGTTTAGGGCTCGGACTAAAGTCTGATTGCAATGTTATTAATGAAGAGCGTCTCTCTGGGGGGGGGCTTGGCTTGTTGGATCTCGATGATTGGCTTGTTTTGGGATTTCTTTTGGCAGACCACAGGAGCGTTGATGTTAATAACACCCCTCCTAGGATTTTTCCCCACTGAGTCACCAGCTGTGGAGTGACGTACAAAGTGATGATGTTGCATTTTTGTCTTCTTGTCGGCGCTCGCTGTCCGCTGGCCGGGTACCTGGATGCGACTGGCGCTTGGGACGGGCAGACCGTGAAGCCGGACCAGTGAGTACACATTACTACACAAACACCGACGCCACTCACCGTCTCCCTCATCCGCCCGTTAAACCATTATTTATACGGTCTGTGTTTTTACACTTGTATTTAAAGGTAAATGTAGGTGTATGTATACAAATTACTCATTAAAACCTTAAAATCCAAGGGAAAGCTTTAATTTGTCTTTGATTTCTTTTCTTTTTAACTACCTAAAACTGATTATGTGTCAACAGACAATAGCACTAAAACATTAAAGAAAGAAATACTTGCATAGTAATCAGTTCAATTGGATTACTACTTTTGCATAGTTTCTATTTTATATATAATAAGTAGCACTTATGGACAAATCCTTCTGAAATTATAAAGCATAACCATTATTTTTCCTAATTAACATATTTCAAGCTATTAGTCCTATAACATAAAAAAGGTTCCTATTTGGTTCCTTTTCTTGGTTGATGATGAACCCTTTATGGCAACAATTTAGATCTCAACATTGCATCAATACCAGTTTAGAAAACTGTCCACGAGTGCCAAAATGCACTCTGACTGCTCGGCAGCCTTTTTCTGCTGCCGTAAAGACATTTTTACGCGTTGCCTTTCCTCGTCTCACTCCTACAGTGAGCCAGCCGATCGATGGGGGCTGATATTCCCTCACATTCATCTCGGCAGCCTGTGAGCCTGGCGTGATTTATGCGGCCCCTCTCACCTCATTATCACCCTCGTCCTCCCCCTCGCCCTTTTTTCTCCACTCCTTCCTTCCTTCCTTTGCCTCTTTGTGCCCCCATGCAACCCTCTCCTCCCTCCTTACCTCCCATCCTCTTTGCCTCACCGTCTTGCTCTTTTTTTTTTTTTCTCCCCCTCTCTGTCTCCCTCTGCAGAGCTCTCTGTCCAACGGGGACAAGGGTCGCTCAGCAGACTACCTCAGCAACGGCAAGAAGAGGAAAGCCGACGAGAAGGAGTTCATGACCGACTATGTGAGTTACTTTAATAAGCGTTAAATGTTTCAGGAACCCAGCGAGTCTTTGCCAGATGAGACCAGTGGTGTCTGTACTTGTTGTTGAACCGTTCGCACACTGCCGACTGTCATCGCTGAACCGTCATTCTCGTTTTGTGGGAAAGCAAATGCGTTGAGGACTGTGTTTTGAGATGAATTAATCATCCAAGTTATTCTATTCTCATTATGCAGCGTTAAGAAAACAAAGTGCCTCAGAGGATTTCACCTTTACCAAGTTGCACATCTAGAATGAATCAACGACATTTCGCGCTGCCCGTTCCGTTATCTTCCGGCCGTCTCGGGCGATAACGTGTTCAGGCGCGACGTACCGTTCTCCTCCATCTGCCGCGTTAACAAGTCAAAACAATAAAAATACCTTTTTATGAAAGTTATTCAAATGGGTTCCATTTGACTTTGCGCCGTGTTTTCCTGCATGTGATCTGCATACATCCGACGGCCGAGCAGGAATATCTGATCCCTCCTCTCTCTTCTCTCACAGGGCAGCGATGCGGATAAGAGTGATGATAATTTGGTGGTGGATGAGGTTAGTAGGAGGCCGGCGGCCTCACTTCACCGCTTTCATCTGCATACATCATGTAAACACACCCAGCAGGACCATCTGAATAATGAAAATAACGACAGCACCCCACCCACCACCCACCCCACCCACGTCCTGCTCCACCTCTGCCTGCCTTGTTTTACAACACAACCATAAAGTAGAAATGCAAACGCACACGTGACTGCAATGCCTGCTGCACTTATGTACAGTTATCAGTTTAGTAAACGACGATGGAAAGCAAGTTTTCTTCCGTATTTGTTCTATATATGAAGCGCACATTGTTCATGAGGTGACGGTAGGTGAGAATACATTCACCTCCTGAGAACTTTTACATTCTTGGGTGCTTCTCATTTGGTGCCAGAGAGTCATTCACTGAAGAACAACGTTGGCACATGCAGTTACACAATAATGGATAAATTCACAGTTTTCAAGTCTGTTTTAGAGCTGCTGTGAGTTAACGTTACGAATCTTGTAATGCTGAAAGAAATGTGGTTTCTCCTAAGTTGTTTTTAGTGTGCAATATATTTCTTTTATATAGCATGATCAGATTTATGTTTGCAGCTTATTGGAAAGTGTTTTTGACAAGAACGAGAAGAGTAAATAAATTAATAAATCAAATATTCATAGACACCTGAATATTGTAATAAGTGACTTGAACCAATCGTACATTAAAACAAGCTAACAAAAGAGTAAATGCCCCCAAGAAAGAGCGCGACAAGTTGTTGTCTGCAGCCTTCAGCACTAAAAAATGGAATTAATGAATAACTCTCCTTATACTTCTTATTTTTATTTCATTTTGTATTCAGGATCCGTCGTCCCCCCGCAGTGTGCAGTCCTACTCGTCCAGGGAGAACGGCCTGGACAAGATGCCCCCCTCCCGTAAGGAGGCCCCCCCTCAAGCAAGCCCCGCCTCCCTCGCCTCCTCGAGCAGCGCGCCCTCCCCATCTCGTGGCAAAGAGCCCCCGCAGGTAGACCAACACGCCTCCGCGTTCAGTCGACCACGCCACGACCTAAAGAATACACATTTGCCATGATTTGTATTTTATTGGTGTCACATGAACACGTTTATCCGCCCTCCCAGAGGGAGAAGTCCAGCACTCCGGGTATGAAGCCAGGGACCCCCATGTCTCAAGACTCCAGCACCCCGGGACCCAGCGGACCTCCGCAGTTCAGACCCGTCCCCGGCAAGCCCGGTGTGGACCCCCTCGGTAAGAACGTCCCATGAGCTTGCTCTTATCCCCCAACGAATCCGGGAAGGAAACTTGTCTAAATCTCTGGAGAATGTCAGCAGACCCAAAAGACAAATGTCTCCAATGAGGGACGCGGAAGTTCGCCGCTTAAAGCTCCGATCAGAAACATGAATCGGCCACTGCAGAAACGGGCTTCGTAGCCTGCACCTGCTTTGTTACACGTAGTGATGCTGTCAGCGTTGGGCCGCACTAGTTGGTATCAGTGTCAGACACGCCCCCCCGCACCACCACCACCACCACCATCTGGACTTAATAAGCAGCTGTGGGAAAAAATATTCAGCCCCTCTTACTTTTTTATGGAAAGATAAGGGGAGGTGATGGACTGTGACGGTGAGCTGCTTTGTAATGAGCCTCAATCTATTCCTCAGTTTCTCTTTTTTCTCGCTCACACACACACACACACACATCATCACGCATGCATATGTACAGGCTTGTAGATGCAGTTACACGCAGCGCTGCTGGAGGATGTTTGTTTATACATTTACACGTTGGCTCGCAGCAGGACGGCCTGATAACCAGCAGGGGGCAGTAGTGGTCTAGTGCTACGTCTGGCGATGGCGTCCTGCTTTTTTTTGTATGGCAGGCGTGTTCACAACCCGTCACTCATCACCGTCTCTGACAGTGAGCCCCCCCCCCCACCCCACCCGCGGAGGGAGTCGCCGCAAAAAGACGCGGAGCTGATGCACCTCCTGAAATGACTGACAGTCCCGTCTCGCCGATCAATGACGTGTTCACAATAAACCGACTCCCTCTGGTCTCTCCCTCCAGCTCTGGGTCTGAGAAACCCCCTGGCGGTGCAGGGAGCGTATCCGCCGGGGGCTTTCGGCCTGCCTCCAGGGGTCAACGGGGACCTGGCCGGGGCGGCGGGTTACGGCGCAGGTCTCCACTTAGTCTCCCCCCAGATGAACGGAGCCGCAGTGGCGGCTGCAGCAGCTGCCGCCGGCTACGGCCGGTCTCCTGTGGTGAGCTAGACACTCTGCAGATTATCCGTCGTGTGTGTGTGTGTGTGTGTGTATAGAGGGGTAACAGCTTCATTGTCATTTATTGTTAATATATGACCTTCAGCTTTTGAAAAGCCTCTTTGCTTTCATATGATCTCATTTCATTTTGAGCCCTCATCTGATATTGTCTTTCCTCTTGCCTCCTCATTGCTCACTCCTCCAGGTGGGCTATGAGTCCCCACACCCACACATGAGGGTCCCCGGGCTGCCTGCCAGCCTGCAGTCAGCCTCCTCCGGAAAACCGTGAGTTTCCTCCTCTTCCTCCTCTCCTGCCATCACTCAAATCTTCCTCTGGTAACTTTTCACTGCACTCTGGTTGTGCTCACATTCAACCACCACACCGGAAGAACAAAATGATGAAGAAAAGGGAGAAATGACTTTGCTAAGAAGGTGTTTGGCTTGAAAGTATCTCTACTAGCACAAAACGTATTCAACCCCAGAGGACTTGGCGAGTTTTCTTATTTTTTTTTCTTGCATCTGCAGCAGAAATGTAAACAAAGTAACATGATATTTTCCGAGCTGACGTTATCAGTTATCGGTAATTCATCCTTTTCTGTCCCTCTTCCTTCCCTGCAGCGCCTACTCGTTCCACGTGAGCGCCGACGGCCAGATGCAGCCGGTGCCCTTTCCCCCCGACGCCCTGCTGGGCCCGGGCATCCCTCGCCACGCCCGCCAGATCCACACCCTGAGCCACGGCGAGGTGGTCTGTGCCGTCACCATCAGCACCTCCACGCGCCACGTCTACACCGGGGGCAAGGGCTGCGTCAAGGTGTGGGACATCAGCCAGCCAGGAAGCAAGAGCCCCATGGCCCAGCTGGACTGTCTGGTGAGACGTGAGGGACGAAGCCCAGATGTTTGCACACTCACTTTTAAAGTGTGTTTTCCATCTTGTGGTCCAACGATGTTACTTTACCACCAAAAGAGAGGCGTGACATCACTTGACAGATGACGGATCACCTTTTGTGTCGTTGTCCTAAATCCTCCGGCGTGTTTATTTATCGCTGTGATAACTTTTACCTCCGTGTACCCGCGTCATGAACTGCAAAGTACCACAGCATGCAATGTATCGCTGTTTTGAAGTTGTCATTTTCACGCTGTCCAAACAGAACCGGGACAACTACATCCGCTCCTGCAAGCTGCTCTCGGACGGACGGACCTTGATCGTCGGCGGGGAGGCCAGCACGCTGTCCATCTGGGATTTGGCCACGCCCACTCCCCGCATCAAGGCGGAGCTGACGTCGTCCGCTCCCGCCTGCTACGCTCTGGCCATCTCCCCCGACAACAAAGTCTGCTTCTCCTGCTGCAGCGACGGCAACATCGTGGTCTGGGACCTTCACAACCAGACGCTGGTCAGGTGAGCGGGGGTGGAGACTTTGGACCAGTGCACGCCGTGAGAAACATGTTTGAATTACAAGAGAGGGAAAGTGCGACGAGAGCAGAGAGGGACGGCAATGTGGGGGATTTAGCTTGTCATTTATTTTTGTGAGTCTTTCTTGAAAGCGGTTTAATAACACAATAAAGCTGTACAAATACAGTTTTTACAAAATTTCAGCTTTTTCCAATAATAGAAAGTGTGGTGTGGTACAGAGAATTATGTCTGAAAAGCACAGCTCTCTCCAATATTTAATATTCTTTATATTAAGTTTGGATAAGGATTTTTCTGCTTTTGCTTCTCCACATGGTTTGTAGAGGTGAAACCGGGCAATTCCTTTAAAATAGTGGTCACTTTAATCCCTGTTGGATCCCCCAAATGTTTGACATGACACCCAAGTAAATCTTCTTCTCACAGCAATATCATTTTCCAACTGCTATTACTCAGTTTTTGTATTTCACGAAACGCTCTTACTTAAATGCAATCTGTTCCATGAATGATATTGTGACGTATTATGTGGTGCACCATCGTCCTTTTTTATAAAACGAACCGTATTACACGACGAGCAGGCAAAGACGTGACCAAGCTGAAGTAATAATCAGATTGTAGCACTCTGCACAATGAGCGGAGATCATAAAGAGGCTGCGTCTCCCCCCCCCTCTCCCCCCCGCAGGCAGTTCCAGGGCCACACGGACGGAGCGAGCTGCATCGACATCTCCAACGACGGCACCAAGCTGTGGACGGGGGGGCTGGACAACACGGTGCGCTGCTGGGACCTCCGGGAGGGACGGCAGCTCCAGCAGCACGACTTCACCTCGCAGGTGCGCGCTCGCTGAAGCCCGCGCTCACAAACACACATTTCACTCGCCCCCCCCTCCCCCTTTTGACACCTTTCTTCCCTCCCCCGTCCTGCAGATCTTCTCTCTGGGCTACTGTCCGACAGGCGAGTGGCTGGCGGTGGGAATGGAGAGCAGCAACGTGGAAGTCCTGCACGTCTCCAAGCCCGACAAGTACCAGCTGCACCTCCACGAGAGCTGCGTTCTGTCCCTCAAGTTCGCCTACTGCGGTACACACACACACACACACACACACACACACACAATGACGAGGGAGGCAGAACAAATCTTCTGCTTCTCGTTATTCTTCCGTTCTTTTTTTTTTTTTTTTTGCTTACAAAAGCAGCACTTCTCCTCTCGGGCTTCTCCATATCTCACCCCCCCTGAGACGTTATCTGTGCTGCTTGTGTGTGTCTCGTCCTGTAGGTAAATGGTTTGTGAGCACGGGCAAAGATAACCTCCTGAATGCATGGCGGACACCTTACGGATCCAGCATATTCCAGGTAGGTTGGAGAACTCTGTAAATGCACAGGAATAGCTCGGATGATGGGAACAATTCACTGACAAATGACCATCCTGCTGATTGATTCCGTTGCTCACGCGCTTCCTTTTCTGTGTCTCGTCAGTCGAAGGAGTCTTCGTCGGTTCTCAGCTGCGATATCTCCCCTGACGACCAGTTCATAGTCACCGGCTCCGGGGACAAGAAGGCCACAGTCTATGAAGTAATCTACTGAACTGTGATTGGCTGAAGAAGAAGAAGGAAAAAAAACCTAATAATAAGGGGGTGGGGCCAGGGCTCCCTCCTGCACCAATGACTGTACAGAGCGCCGGTGGCATGGAAAACAAGAGACACTCGACTTGTATTTTGTTGTTTTGTTTACGTTTGTGAAAGAGAAGCAAGCGGGCACAAAGTCACATCTCTGGAAAAAAAAAAAAACTTTGTTTTTAATGCTCTGAGAACGCTGGTTAGTCTATAGCTGCGCAATGGTGGGATTCCTCCAAAGAACTTTTGCTTTTGTTCATTTTTGTTGTTCCCTTTTTTTTAACAAAATAAAACCTCTGTAGTGAACAAGAAATTAGCAACAAAAAAAACGTATTTTTTTAGCCTTTTTTTTTTTTTTCCCGCAAACTGTTGGACGGCAACGAGTGGAAAAAGACGTGGTACTGAGGAAGTAAGAGAGGGGTTTGGGGGGGTGGAAACGACTTCTTAATGGAAGAATAATCCATATTCTGTTCTGGTCCGGCTCCAGGCAGCAGGATCGTGTGTTGTGAGGTTCCAGCTATGTCTGTTTTTCGCGGAGCGTCAGCAGCAACATGATTGTATCATCTCTAGAATAGAGGTGACAGAACAGGGCTCCGTTTTTCCTCCAAAGCGCCCTGAGAGTTTCTTTGTTCCTTTTTTTTTCTCTCTATAAAAGAACAAATCCAGACTTATTGTGCCGGTGTTTTTTGAGGGAAAACCCCCCTGGAACAGAAAACCATGACCCCCGAGGACACGGGACCGCAGCCAGCTCAAACCGCTCACTACTGGCACTCTTCAAGTTTTGTGGATGTTGCCTCCGCTATGTCACCATCATCCTTGTCACTCAATATGAAATGTTTTCTTTTTTTAATTCATTAGGGCACATATAGGCAGACAGGTATTTTCACAACTGCTTCATGAACCTTGAACCTTGCTATACATGGACATGTAAATAAAGTTCTCTAAAGGCAAACGAGGATATTATCTGTGACTTGGATCTGCTTAAGAAAACTAACAGCAGTGTGGGAAAACTCACATACGTGCAGTTTTTTCCTGAAATCTGTATTTGATCATTTATTGAAAGAGCTTCTTAAGGACTAGTGTAGGTATGGTAGCAATTGAGAGGAACATCTGACGTGTGTTTGAGCTGCAGAGGTCAGAAGAAGCTTTTGTTCGGGGAAACATTTGGATAAAAAGTGAAACGTGTGAACGGTGAGCACAAACATTACAGCGCAAAGCGTCTCCTCCAGTTAGCGTCTGCGTCCACGGACGTGTGAGGCGGCGTCCTGGGGATTAAAACCCGACGCGCTCGGTAAATAATGCAGCCGTGTTTCTGCCGCCACGCTGACTCACAGCGCGGTGAAACGACTTGCTCCAGTAAGAACACCCGGGGGGGGAGTTCCAAAGTGATCGCTGGCGTAGCGGCGACTCTCCCGACAAAACGAAAAGCTCCAACTGAGAGGAGGAAACCTGAGAACCTTCCTTAGTGATTGTATTTTAGATTTGGAGCCCAGCATCTTTTGTAAAATTCTACACATCGATGTAAATACACCAGACACCTGAAGGGATGAACACAAGTTTGGTTTATTTTTCACACATAGTATTTCTTGTACAGCACGTGGGAAACGCATCAGGGGGGGAAATTACACAGTGCAGTGAAAAAAAAATGTTCCTTGGCTTTTAAAAAGAGAAATTAAAAATGGTCTTGTATAACAGAAAAATATAGGTTTTTATACTGTTGGACCAGAGAAAGCACAGGCAGGGGAAAGACAATACTCAGTTAAATAAGAGTATCAAATACACCGTCCCAGATATTCACGCTATACAACTGCATCGTCCAGAGAGGTATACAAGCTTGTGTGTGATTATATAATTTGGGTCTGCCTGTCGCTGAGGGGAGATAAAGAGGCAAAGGCATCAACCGTACCGATCATCTCACACTCAAAGTTCTTCTATCCTGCTTCAGAAACATTGAATAATCCTGCTTAAGATTTGAATAATTGAATCAAATTGCATCCTGTGATGTAAAATGTATCCCTCTGTAAAACTGCGGCCGAGACCGTTCTCCGTACCGAAGCTTTGTCTCTCGTTCGTTCAGCAGAAGTGGAGCTTTAGTGCGACGAGCATGCGGCACAAAGTGGGAGCTCTCCGATGGTTTGCGTCTGTATCGTGGCGTCGCACTGACCACAGGCTTAACAGAGACACAGTTTAGTTGCACATTAAGGACTGAAAACGGACTACAACTACATCTACCACCACTTTGGATTTAAAAAAAAGAAATAAAGGGAAAATAACAAGACTGCTGATATATTCCATTTGTCTGTAACCGCCACCAAGGATAAATACAAAAAAAAAAGAACAAAAAAAATCCTGTGTTCCATTTGATCTTTATAGGTCAACATGTGTGTTCTTCCTTCTCACTTTGAACCCCAAACGCAATCGTAGGTCGACCCCCAATACACGGAGATATCGTTACATAAGACGAGCAATCACTATTCATAAAAAATACTGAAATGAGTGATGAAAGAAAAGCTGGAAATGTGCGTGTTTAGTCTACACATTGGCGACGCAGACGCCGAGAGCTCTGATTTACAGTGTGTGATATGATACAAGGAGGACTGGAGAGCAAGAATCAAGTTTAAAAGGTATACTTTCAACATTTGGGGAATTATGTTTATTCCCTTTCTTGCTGAGGCTACAAGAAGATTGATATAAGGCTACAGCCGGCAGCCGCTTAGCTTAGCATAAAGACTGGAAACGAGGGGAAACTGGTAGCATTGCTGTGTCCAAAGGGACGCAAAATACACCTGCCGGCAACTCTTAAAAGATTATATCATGTTTTATCAATTCCATAACTGATTTGTATGATACATTTTGATGATAATCAGGGCGGCTTTTGGTGGGACTATTTCTTGTGTGTGGGGGGGGGGGGGGGGGCAGTAACGACAACGAAGCTCGTTGATTATTGAGCCGCTCGGGTGCTGATGGGTAGATTTTCAGTCGTTGCGCTAAGCTAAGTTAGCATGCCACTGTTACTTAGCCTACGACTCCCATTGGAATCCATAAGCGTAATTTCCCCAAATTTTAAACTCTTCCTCTTACGTGTTAAGCATCTCAATTGAATGCAACCGACAGCTTAACGGAAGAAAACGCCGGAGCACCGTGGACACATCAGCAGGCAGAGAGAGAGAGAGAGAGAGACAGTGAGGTTGATTAACATCTGGTTGCTAAAAGAAAACGGCAACCGGTTGCATCAAATTGGATGGAGGATTTGGATGTTGTTGCTGCTCAGTTGGCGGCTGACGGCGTGATGGGTGGTGTTAATCTGCCCAGCAGTGACGCTGGCGCGCTGCTACTTGGTCGAGCTGGACGGGGCCTTTTAATGAGAGCGAGTGCAGCGTCCGGTGTCAAGGAGAACAATCCAGAGGAATTAGAAGGGAACAGCTCGGCTGATGCTCCGTGTTTGTGTCCCCCCCCCACTTCACCCCCCCCCGGGAGAATCCCATTGACTCTGCTCCGCTCATTAGACGCCGCCTTTGTCAGACCAAAATAAAATAGATATGAGGCAGAGAGACGGGGAGACGCTGCCGTGAATGTTTAATTGGCCGCTCTGTGCGCGCGCGCTTCTGCGCGTGAACAGCTTTGTGTTACGCGTCAGAGTATGTGGATATCTGAAGCGACCCCCCCACCCCCTCCTCCACCCTCCACCTCGGAGCGTCGGCGCTCCCCGGCTCCTGACACCTCTCGCTGGGGAGAGAGAGCGCGCTGCAGCGTCAGCCTCATTAAGGCCTCCACTGTCTGGCTAATGAATCGATTGTGTGGTATCAATGCTCCTGGCTGGCGCTCCCACAGCGCCGCTCCGCACCTCCTCTGGGGGCCTCCCTTCCACTGAGCTCTTAATCAGGAAACAGCCCTAATTACCCTCCCTCCCTCCTTTTCATTTCCCTTCCTTCCGCACCCTCACTTTCTCTCCTTCTCGTCTTTCCCTCCGAACGCTCTTTTCCTTTGTCCTTCTTATCTTGCTGCCTCCCTCCCTCCCTCCCTCTCTCTCTCTGCTATCATGCCTCATCCTTGGGCTAAAAGTGGGAGGGAGGCGGGAGGAGGAGGCATTTGGGAGCTCCCACAATAGCTTATATCAAGAGAAAGGGGGAGAGGTGGTGATGTATTAGGGGTGAGGGTCAGGATGACTCAGACGGAGCTGCTGCTGTTGCGGATGTTTTGAGGATCAGCGGCGGTCGGCGTGGCAACCCCCCACCCCCCCCCCTGCCTCCCCCCAAATACAAATCTCCGCCCTGTCTCTTCCCATCTTGTCCCGGCCCTCAGTACACCACCTCGTACACCGTGGCCTTCTTGTCCCCGGAGCCCGTCACTATGTACTTGTCGTCCGGGGAGACGTCACAGCTCAGCACAGACGAGGACTCCTTGGACTGGGAGCCCGGTGAGAGAGGAGGGGGGAGAGAGGGGACGTGGGATGGACGGAGAGAGGAAAAACGAGGAGGAGTTAGAGAGATACGAGTCATCCGCTGACACGTGATCATATAAAGTCATGTTTGCATTTCCAAACAGTCGGCAATCATTTCCAAACAGACGACCCCACAGCTCCAGGACGCTCGTTTGTCTGCTTCCACGTGAGACTCGGTGGTGTCCTCCTCTGGAGACGTGCAGCCTCATTAGCTGCACACCTAAGCAGCTGTACGCAGTCTGTGTGAACCGGTAAAATGCACCATCGTCTTGCATCTTCCCCTTTCTCCTCCCGCGTTTCAACGGTAGACCTGGGCACCTGGCTTCAGATGATCTCGAGCTCCCTCTGGACCCCCTCCGCCCCCCCCCCCCCTCCCCCTCGCCCTCCCACATCATCATTTATCTTCCTTCCAAGACTCTCCTCCGTGGCTCCCCCCTCGCTGTCCGCCCTCCCTCATGTCGACTCCTACAAGCCCCCTTCCCTGCTACAGACGCAGCAGGGCTGTCAATCATCCAGCCATTCCAGACAGGATCCCTCATACCAAGACAGCAGGTGAGGGAGGAGGAGGAGGGAGGGTGGGGGTGCAATAGTTGTTCATGTTAGAGATTGACGGACAATCTAGTTGATGTTTGAATAAACACCAGGGACCACGAAGGGATTTCCACTTCTGGGCAGAAAGGACAATAACACACGCAGAGGAAACACGAGGGGGGTTCAAGGGGAAGCAAGGAGACAGACACTGCAGAGGACATTGATGAACTAGAAAGGAGGGAGGGGGACACGTAGGGCAGCACTGTATAACATAGTGACAGGAGGGAGCTGTTTGGCATTTGGATAACAAAGCAGGGCGACGGGCTTCAGTCCACCGGGAGAGACCCTGCCGCCGCTCGCAGCGGCGTGACGGCCACGCACGCGCCCAGATCCACCGGGCTGTACCTCCGTCTCCGCTCGCCAGTCCCACCCGAACACCCGTAATCAAGCTGCTCAGCTGAAAGCAGTGCTTCTCTGCGCGGCCGTGCACACGAGGTGTTACGCGTCCTCTGTGCTGTCTGATAACTGGTGTAATAATATCAGTATACGAGCAAGTCCTCCCTTTGTACCTCCCCATCTTCTTCTCTCTCTTACCTCCACATTGACTTAAAGATGACGCCCCAAATACAGTCATATATATTTATGTGTGACAAATGTGGACACACACTGAGCATATCGCACACGTCTCTCACCTGGAAAATACTGGCTCCATACGGTGTCCTCCACGCATTCAACAGATTGTCTTTTCCCGTGCTAACAAACCACTTGCCTGAAATAACAGGCAACAAAGAACTACATGTGAAAACAAACCTCATTCCATCGATGTGGAGAGTAGACGTGTTTGTCACTGTAAATCTCATAGAAACACTAATAAAGTAACTGTGTGTGTGTGTGTGTGTGCGCGTACCGCAGTAGGCGAACTTGAGGGACAGAACGCAGCTCTCGTGGAGGTGCAGCTGGTACTTGTCGGGCTTGGAGACGTGCAGGACTTCCACGTTGCTGCTCTCCATTCCCACCGCCAGCCACTCGCCTGTCGGACAGTAGCCCAGAGAGAAGATCTGCAGGAGAGGAATCGAAGGGGAGGCAGAACGTTAAATGGCGATAAGGGGGACGGGGAGGACGGGAGAAAGGAGGCAAGGGTTAAAAAAAAAAGAAAGAAATAGGGCCGGATTTAAGCAGGAATGGGGGACACCGAGGGAAAGGGAAGTAAATATGAATTAACACATTGTGCGAGAAGGGGGGGGGGGGGGGGGGGGGAGGGAGGGGGGGGAGGAAAGTGGCAGAGGGAGAGAGACGCCGAGCCAGAGAGAAAGTCATTACACGGTGGATCGAAACTCATCTGACAGCGCTGGTCAACTCTAAAGCTCTGTTGTTGCAGCGAGGAGTGACTGTGTGTGTGTGTGTGTGTGTGTGTGTGTGCGCGTTAGGTGAAATTGCGTTGTTTGTGTTTTTGCAAGTGTGCATTGGTGTAAATACCTGCAAGGTTCACGGTGTGTATTTGTGTTATACATCAATATGTGTATGCGATTTACTGTGATGAACCTGTTATTGCTGCAGCTTTAAGATAAAATGTGTGTGTGTGTGTATCTGTTACCTGACCGTCTGATGCAAGTGGATAACTGTCAGACCCCGTAGTCGTGTCGCAGTGTGTGTTTGTGTGCACCTGCGAGGTGAAGTCGTGCTGCTGGAGCTGCCGTCCCTCCCGGAGGTCCCAGCAGCGCACCGTGTTGTCCAGCCCCCCCGTCCACAGCTTGGTGCCGTCGTTGGAGATGTCGATGCAGCTCGCTCCGTCCGTGTGGCCCTGGAACTGCCTGCGGGGGGGGAGGAGAAAGGGGGCGGGGGGGACACACAAGAGCTTCACAGATGCACACAAGGACATGCATTTACACACACACACACACACACACTCTAAAGACTGCGTGTGTCTCTGCTTCTCGGCTCCTTGAGGTGTCAGATGAAATTTATTTGAAATTGTTCCTCCCTGTAGGTTCTACTGCCCTCACCCGATTCTCCTTTCCCTCCCGTCTCCCCCCTTTCTTTTCACCTGTCCATCTGCCTCCCTTCTCCTACCGTCCTACCCATATCCCCCGACCGCAGGGTTAGTCGAGGAAGCCCTGGACTACAAAGACCCCCGCCCCCCCTTTCTTCTTCTATATTTGATGTCCTTTTTTCTTTTTTACCTCTGCTCTCCTGAAGAAGTTCTCTATCTCATGTGCTCAGTTATTGTGCTCTATTGTGGAGGTAAAGCCCCACCCCTCTTACCTGAAACACTAACTCAGTGGAACAAGTCCAAAGATCGCCATCTCCACCCCCCCGCTCACCTGACCAGCGTCTGGTTGTGAAGGTCCCAGACCACGATGTTGCCGTCGCTGCAGCAGGAGAAGCAGACCTTGTTGTCGGGGGAGATGGCCAGAGCGTAGCAGGCGGGAGCGGACGACGTCAGCTCCGCCTTGATGCGGGGAGTGGGCGTGGCCAAATCCCAGATGGACAGCGTGCTGGCCTCCCCGCCGACGATCAAGGTCCGTCCGTCGGGGAGGATCTTACAGGATCGAATGTAGTTGTCCCTGTTCTGATTTGATTGCATTTAAAAAAAAACAGTTACATCTTTTTGGGGTCAAAACAATAAAATGTCCATGAAGCCATGAGGGACAGATAGAAAGATACCAGCAGCCTGTTGCAGAGCTCCACCCATGGTGGACAAATGGTATAGACCTCAAGTCGTGTTATTGGTGGATGCTGTGTTGCTTAACCAACGCATGCTTTCATATCCTGATGATCAGTTGTGGCGTATTCATTTTAAGTCCCGTGGTTCTCCAGGTTCTGGATCAAAGCCTCTTCTCAAGTGATTGGGGACATTAAAACGATTATGAGGAAGGACGACAGAAACAATAAAAACAAATCAGCTCAGCACACACATACACACACACAGACAGACACACACACACACACACACTTGGCCTGAATTCATGTTTTTGTCGGTGTACCCACTTCCCTCCCTCACGTCTCACCAGGCAGTCCAGCTGGGCCATGGGGCTCTTGCTTCCGGGCTGGCTGATGTCCCACACCTTGACGCAGCCCTTGCCCCCGGTGTAGACGTGGCGCGTGGAGGTGCTGATGGTGACGGCACAGACCACCTCGCCGTGGCTCAGGGTGTGGATCTGGCGGGCGTGGCGAGGGATGCCCGGGCCCAGCAGGGCGTCGGGGGGAAAGGGCACCGGCTGCATCTGGCCGTCGGCGCTCACGTGGAACGAGTAGGCGCTGCAGGGAAGGAAGAGGGCGAGCGAGAGAGGAATGATCAACACAGACAAACGCAGCTTGGCGTTCTGCAAAGGAAAGTGAGACACTGGAGAACTGGAATCGTCACGTCAAAGCAGAGCAGCAACAGGTCCACAAAAGGCACGAAGCACAAACAACCACACACAAGTCAGCGTGCGAGATGTGAGGTCTGACGACACGTTAATGGCCTCGGAAGTTCATCAATACGTCTCCGAATTCTGGTAATTACTTGGCGCGCGGTGGCTGTAGGCGGGGTCGCATAATGGACGATCGCATTAGGAGCCAGTGTGCCGTTGCTAATGGCTGATCAATACTGTACCGGCTGGAAGCCTACGCTGTTTTATAACCGTGAGACGGACACCATAAGAATAAATTGCTACGCTTAAACAAAAGACAAAGACAACATTATTCGTCAGTCAGCGACTTAAAAAGCACACAGCGACTAGCGAGGGGCAACTACTACTAATCCCATCCAAGTATTTTTGGATTGTCACTGCAGAAGTTTTCATTTAGCCTGTCGTGATTATCCTGCACAGCCTTCACATATTTATTTTCTATAATCAACAGCGGAAAAGATGAATGTCTAACTGCCCCGTGGATACTAACTGAAGTACTGACGCTTAAAGCTGCACACACAGTTATTAAAAGATGGCAACACACAAGTCACAGGCCACTAATTGAATATCCGCTGTGTGAACACTCACGGCTTGCCGGCAGAGGAACCAGGCAGAGACGAGGACAGCCCGGGCGCCCTCAGGTGAGACCGGGAGTCATAGGCCACCTGGTGGAGACAAAAGAGGGGTGTTTGTGCTCATGTTTCTGGGGCCGGACGTGGAGGACGTCTCGGTCAGCGGCGCCAAAATAGTCAGATAAACCATTTCAAGGGCGAAAAAACCCCCCCTCTCGCTTCTCCGTGATCGTGAATTGAAGTTCGAGCGTGATGTGGCACACGGGGCACGGCCGTGTCCCTTTTAAAATAGTCAGAGGGTGAAAAGTTGAGGCGGAACTATAAATCAAGCCGTGACGGGGGGGGGGAATTTGGCCGTGACTCACCATGGGGCTTCGGGAGTAGGCATTGGCTGCTGCGCTGATTTGCGGAGAGAGAGTTAGAGTCCCGGCGAAGCCTCCTGGGCTGGCCAGCTCCCCGTTCAGCCCTGCGTGGGACACCACGCCAAAATGAGCCGGGTATGAACCGGGGGGCACAGACATGGGACTGCGGAGAGCTGGGGAGGGGGGGAAAGAGGAAGGACGGATTGAAGGGAAATAAAGAGGAGGGGAAACGATACATAGTGCACAAACACGGTCACTGGGGGGTGGGAGGGCGATGGGAAGGGGAGAGGAAGGTGGGAGGGGGGGGGGGACGATGGAAATCTTTTTCTTTCATTAAACTATATTTGATGAGACGTCAAGCACAACAATGGTCTCCACTGCTGGCCGCAGAGAAGCAAATGAAAAGAGCGCAATAGTCCATTTGATTTCTTATTTAATCCTTAATTTGCTGGGATAATGAAATGCGAATTTGGCCCAAAAACAAACGACTGTTGCATGACAAGGTTTTTTTTTTTTTTTTACAAACAGTTGCGTCATAACACAAACAAACAAAGGGAAATGAAAACCTAAGGAAGAAATGGACTCATGGAATGAAGGACAGAGGAAGACTGGGACGGCAACTCATTCGGTTCAGCTACTTGGATTCATTCCTTGAAAAAATAGTAGAACCAAAGCCTTTTTTACAGTATTTAGCAGATCAAAGTTTACAAAAATGGATGAGCAGCGTGCCCTGACCCTTGACCCAGCTTCCCTATTTATAAGCCAAATAATGAGCCAAAGGAGTCTCACCGAGGGGGTCTGCGCTGGAGGCTGCTTTGCTGACCAGACGGAGGCAGGAGGTGCTGGGACCGGGGGCTCCGGGGGCTCCGGGAGTAAGGGCCTCCCGGTGGGACGGGGACGGGGTTCCAGACTTGGACAACGGAGACTGGGACTTATCCATCTGTGTGGACGAGAAACGAGAAATATAACTGTGGCTGATCGGTCCACGTAGGGTCTGTTATCGTTAAACTGTTACGCCTCGTACAGCTTTTACGTGTTTTTATCGTTTTTCAATCAAGCAGGCAGACGTCTCCTCTTACGGGGGGGGTGTGGGGGGGGGGGGGGTTTACCTGCGCGGGGTCCTTGCCCTTCCCCGGGGTGGGGCTGCGAGGATTCGGGGTGGAGGGGGCTTCTCCGGTGCTGGAGGAGCCGGGGAGCTCTTTCCTCAGGGCGGGGGCGCGGTCCAACCCGTTCCCGTGGGGGGAGTGAGGGGGGCTGCCCGCGGGAGAGTTAGGCTCCTGAATGACAAAATGGAAAAAATGGATTTTTGGAGTTTTCTTTAAACTGATCAGAGGGACGTCCGCTCTGCTTACATCAGCCGCCGCGATAACCTTCCGCTCTAATGGTCCTCACATAAACCACTGCGCGGGATTTTTTGGGGGGTCGCAACGCGCCCCCCCCCTCAACAGCAGCGTGCTGGAGTTAGCCGTTAGCCGTTCTCACCGATTCAGTGATCAGCGCACATTTTAGGGCGCGCTACACACAGGCAAAGCACGCAAATGCACAAGCTCGTTCACTCACAACCACACACACGGTGGTTTACAAAGCGTATGCAAACAGCAGTGGGAACATTTATGCACAGGCTCGAAAGTGTCTTCAAATACATGAATGAGAGATTCTGTGTAAAAGAGACACACACAATCATTTCGGTCTGTCTTTTTCTGCCATTACACAAATTTGTCACTTTTTCTTTTTTTTTTTGTCCTGCCTTTGTACCAAACCACACAAGAGACGGGCTCTGCTTTTGAGTGCAATATCCAACTACACCGGGCTTAGATGAAACATATTTTTGGTACACTGCGTGAAGTATTTAAAGAACTTAAAATATTCCAGGGGCATAAACGGCTTTGCATATATTAAAAGAAGCAGGCTGCAGTTATCTAATGAGAGGAGGGAGGAGGGAAAGAAAAGAGAAAATAGAGAAAGAAAGAGAACAGAAACAGAAGAGATAGCTAAACGTTTGTTAAGCGTGTGTGTGTTTGTGTGTGTGTGTTTGCGTGTGCAGACACGGTTCACAAGAAGAGAACACAAACAGCGGTGGCTGATAATGAGCTTACATCCGAGCGCTTCCTCTTTACAAGGAAACTTCCGCGGGAAGCTAAACTAGCTGCGTACCAGCTGACACACACACACACACAGCTTGAAAATCATTTAAGCAAAACACACAAACAAAATACGTGTGTGTGTGCGGATGTTCTGGATAAAATCGAAACCTGGATTCATCTTTTGAATCGTGAAGATTAACCAATAAGAGGGACACAATGCCAGAGTGCGAAGCATTGCCTGTAAACTAAACTAGATAGTAAATAAAGAGGCATCATGGCTGTGGAAGTGGAAGTGGAAAAAAAATGGTAAATCTCCACGAAAAAGTCACCAAGGACTCGAAAATGTAACACAAGCTCTCCCGGCGTTGGATTCATCTTTTATTCATGCACGGACCACACTGTGTCGGAAGGCTTCTGCAGGATAAAGGATGCTTGTAACTTGCCGCTTTGTAGAGAAATCAGAGATAGGGGATGCAACGAGGATGTACAGCGTTTGCACACGGACGAGGCTGTGAGAGATGGAACTTCCTGAGGAAACTACAAAATGTCTTTCTGTGCGATGCGTGACCTCCGTGCGTGTTAAATTGAATTATCGGCAGGCAGACAGACGGGGTTTACGCAGGGGACGGAGGTTGGAACAAAGTAGTGCCGAGCACATCCCGACGCTGGATTCAGGCAGCGCAGTGGTGTCGAATCGCTTCAGTACAAACAACGGCTGACTTCAAAGTTGATGGCAGAATGGCGCTAAGCAACGTTAACAATCGTTGGAAGTCAAATCTCGGCCCCCCGGAAACACACTCTTTAGCTGTTAAATGTTCCACTAAGTTTAAAAACTCTCCATGTGCCAGGTGTTGAAGAGGAGGAGTGGATTGTCTCACTAAATACAGCTGGAAACGGGGGTAGATGAACCACGGCGGCGGAGGCTGTAAGAAAGAAAGCCGGGAGCCGCGAGTTGATGCTCTGTAGAGCGAGACGCACGTGGTTGATGCAAAACTACCGGTGACGGCAGCGCAAACAAGTAGGAGGGGGTCAAAAAAAAAAGACTTGAACACAAATGAGCAACTTACTTCATTGGAGACGTCGACTACGAGATTGTCTTCACTTTTGTCCCCATCACTGTCCTGAGGAGCGAGAAAGACGCAAGAAAGCTGTTAATATCTGTCCATGTCCTTGAGGATAATATGCCTTTTACACAGACGTATATTCCACTCTATGTGCGCATTAAGAAGTTTAATAATAAAGTTGACAACAAACCAAACACAGAATTACACACAGGTCGATATATCAATATCTCACACACACACAGCCGCTCTTTCTCCATCGAGGGTACATTTCGCGCTTTTCGTCTAACCATCTCTCTACTGTCTCTCTCGCCTCTTCTTTCTGGGGTGAGAACGATGGCACTTAGTCACCATGGCAACAGCGCCTTGATGTGATCATGGCCTGACGTTCCTATCGACATCCGTGCGGAGTGACATCGCTACCTAATTATGCACAGACAATACACGGTTTCCTACGCGCAAAACACACAGACGGAGAGAAAGCAAATAAGGACGGAATATCGTCGAAAAGAAAACAGGAAGGAGACAAGGAGTGAGATGGAAAAGGACAGACAGATGTAGAGGAGGCAAACAGAGAGGAACGGCCCTGTAATGTCCCTCGACGGACAGAAAGAGACGGAAAACATTCAGGAAGTGAAAACACTCTGTCCTCGTTCCCGGCGCTGAACTAAAGCCAAACATTTGGACTGTTGTCGTTGTTGCTGATACCAAACCGACTCAGCTAACGGGACATTTAGCACAGACGGCCTCTGAATGTCAATCAATCCTGCAGACGGCAAACACTCTCTCTCTCTCTCTCTGCTGGCATTACATCGCCTGTGGCTCTCTTTTCCTCCCCAACAAACACGCCTCTAATTGGCCCCCGGACTCCCTCCTGTGGGCTATCGGAGGCCAGGGGCGGCGTGTCAAACGCACACAGACACACACACACACAAATATGTGGCTGTGGAAATAATTCTGCATCCATGCATATCCTGTATTAACAATAACTTCATCTAGATGTTAGAAGGACGAGGACACAAGCGGACGCGTACGTAGGAGTGCGGCGGCAGAGGCTCTTTGTCGTCGCAGCGCCTCCTCTTTGCCTCCGCCCCTCCCTGCGAGGAGGAGTAGCCTCCCGATGGGCCCTGGCGCTCCTCAGTGGGCTGGCTGTCCGTAGACGACACGGACTTACTCTGGAGGAAGACAAGGGGACACAAAATGACGCCAGCATGAACACACACAAGCGGGTCGTAATGAAACACACCACACACCCACCGACGCATCGGTGGTGAAAGATGCACAACGGCACACTGAGCAGTAACACAAGAAGGCCCCATTAAAGCAGACATAGCACACACACACACGCACACACACACACACTCTCAAGAGCAGCAGACGTAAGCGCGGGTTAAGACATAGAAGCACAGCAGACAGCGTGTAAAGCTAATTAGCGCTCTGCCCTCGACACGCCGTGTAAAATATGACTCTCATTATTGGGCGATAAAGCTGTGACCGGCCTGCCGCTCGCTGCTCACCAGAAGCGGTTGTGTTGTTTTTTTGCGTTGGGGGGAGATGTTCAGTGAGGAACCACTTGTCACTCCCTGTCCCCCCGTAGGAGGGGAGAGGGGGAGGGGGGGGGGGGGTTCACACACCCGGGAGTTACACGGGACGGAGCCCGCGGGGGGGCGGGGACAGGAAGCAGCCCCGGACAAGAGGAGAGGGGGAACCGCACAATGGAGCTCAGTGCAGCTCAAAGTTTCCTCTCTCCTTTCTCCCCCCCCCCCCCTCTCCTCCCACTTCCTCTCGTTGTCCCTTTTTTCCCCTCCATTGAAAATTCCGACATGTTTAGCTGGTGCGGCGCTCTCTGACAAACGCCGATTGACATGCCTCTCTCTCCCATGACACCCCCCCCCCCCCCCCCTTCCTAACACCCGTAATGCTCGGCCAAGTTCAGCACAAACCTCGAGTCATGGGAGAAATATCTTCCTGCTGATTAACAATGTTTTATTCAATTAAATTATGCTCGGAAGTGTGTGTGTGTGTGGGGGGGGGGTTAAGTCAGTCGTGCTCTTAAATCATTTTCATTTCAAGCCAGAACAAAGACAACCTTTCCTTACCGTACCCCCCCCCCCCCCCTCCCGCCCCCCCTCCCTCTTTAGTCTTTCTTTTCCTTTTCCAATTTCACCCCCCCGCTGTGTTATCAACAGTTACCCCGATGAAGGCCAGCTGTCCTTTGCAGCCGGTACAGTAGGCGAGCGGATGAAGCCTGTTTACGCCGCAGTCGTTCTTCGGACGATTAACGGGCGGGATTTTAATCGACGGCGGCGTAAAATGTGAGCTAAATGGACGCTTATGTTTCACTGCGTGTTACGTTCATTCAGTTCTTTTAATCAGTTATGGGGATCTGAGTCCCATTCTGGAAAGATGCATCAGACAAGTAGATTTAGCGTTTAGCACTACTGATAAAGTGGCGTGTTGTTTTGGCGTTCTACCTACTGGCCGCGCAGCACACTTTTAAGCCGGAGTTTCTTGTTTCCACAGACACCAACTGCTTTGTTCTGGGCAGCGTCGTGCCATTAACTTGCCGTTGATCCCTCAACTTGTTCCGCAAATCCTGCAGATTACCAGAGAATGTGCGCGGTGCTGAAAAACAAACGGGCGCTTGTTCATCCAGTCGCCCCAGTTTGCACTCAGCCTCCGGAGGAGCGGCGCGGCGCGGCGCGGCGAGCTCAGACGTCGCCGGGATGGAGAGCGACGGCCTCGAGGAGCTGAAGGTCGACAGCGGCGAGCAGCTATTGTATTGCTGCTGTTGAGGCGGGCAGGCCGCGTACTGGCTGAGCCCCAGCTTTTAGAGGCCACTTTACGGCGCGCCTCTATTTCCCTCAATTTATCACTGTCACACACACACACACACACACACACACACACACACACACACACACACACACACACACACAAATACTCACCCGGCTGGGTGCTCCCTCTGGGACGGGACGGAGAAAGGTGAGAACCGAGTGGAGAAAAAAGACAAAAGGAAGAGTGAGGAGGACGAGGACGGGAGAAAGTTTGGCATCAGTGCTGATAATAACAACAACAACAACAACAGTCCAGCTCCAGTGAGCCGAGGTCAGGCCGCCTGACTCCCGTCTCCCCTCCGTCTTTGCCTCTCTCTGTTCTCCGACGTGACAAAGCTCACCGTTTTCCCATGACGCCTCATTTCAACGCCCGCCATCTCTTCTCTCATTCTTCCTCTCTTATGCAGCAACACAAAACAAGTGGGGACGCGCAGAAGCTGTCGCACCGCACGCCGCTGTGAACACATTGATCTCTGTGTCGCTCCCTCTCTCCCCTTCTGCTATTAGTTCTTCCTCTCTTTTTCTTCTCGTTCTAAGTTTATTCATGAGAAAGTCTCGGTGCCTGAAACAGAGCGCGAAGATAAAATATTCTATAGGGGTGAATGAAAGTTCATGGGGGGGTCGGGGGGGGGAGCATTTCTCTTGCATTCACACCGTCCGTAATATGACAGCAATATAACCGAGGAAGCACAAATTCAGTCCACAAGGTGACACGTTACTGCCACTAACAGCGTGGAGGATTGCTTTTCCTTTTGGTCTAAAATGATGAGAAAATGATGTGTTTTTTTTATTCTGTAGCCGTTGCCCGAGTTTCTCTCTCGCTGCTGCTTTGCTCCAATTCCAGTATGTAAGGAATTGCATGGAGATAAACACAATACTGACCTGCACGCGCAGACATACAAACACTTACTAAAGGAAAAGGGTATTCTATAAAGTGTGGTTTCTGAGGTTCGTATTCTGCTTAATCTCCCTTGTATTGAACTCGCTAAACATCTTCTCAACCTGTTCAATGGCGTGATGGATTTTCGATGATGAGGCCTTTGGTGCACACCGGCCGGTAACATCAGTTCACAGACTTGCTGCACTGCACCTGTAAAGGTACTTCGGCACCAACACATCTCACCAGGAAACCAGACAAGTCTGCAAGGTCGTGTTTGAGACAATAAGTATGAAGACGTGCGGCGTTGAGGTATCTATAAAAAACAATCAAGCTGCAGCTGAAGTGCTACTTTGTGTTGAAGCCACAGCAGCAGTATAATACACAACAACAACAACAACAACAAAAATCAATTTGGTCTGGCGATATCTGGCAGCTTTAATTGAAACAATGCAAACTGCCCTGTTGAAATCCTGCTGTAAACATAATAGTCAGTCATCTTTCTGTAACGGCTCGAGAATCTTCTAGTAGATGAAAGCAAAGCACCGTTTGTTTTCATCCAAGCAGTTTTTAAATCAATGTCTCATCGTCGTGTGTAATAAACGGGCCCCACACACACACACACACACACACACACACACAACACGGTGGACTAAAAGGCTGTTTACCTCGGAGGTGCTCGGGATCAAGATGGTTGCGCTCGTCTTTAGCGGCGAGGTGGGCCGAGACCCCCAGGGCTCCGGTCAGCGCGAGGAGCCCCGAGCCCCCCGGCCCCAGGGACAGGCCCGACGGGTGAGGCGTCAGGGGGATGCCGGGGGCGTGGTGAGACAGGTGCTGGAGCTGCTGCTGCTGTGGCCACGGGGGAAAGGAAGGAGCGGGGAGGGAGGGGGGAGGGGGCGGCGGGGGGGGGCAGTTAGAAATATATCGAGACACGGAGGGGAGAAAGGGAGAACAAAGGAAGAAGGAAAAGTCGAGAGCGAGTTGAGGGGGGGGGGTATTTGGAAGACGAGCGGTGAGAGACGTACGAGAAGGGAGCCAGTGAATGAAATTAAATCCGCACAGAGAGCTCAAAAAGTAAGACGAGAGGAAAACAAGATGAAGGACGATAGGATGTTAAAGAGAATGGGAGATTAAAAGGCGAGAAAGATGGACGCCGAGGACCAGAGGGAGAGAATGAAAGAGGTGCAGGAGGACATTAAGTGGTCGGGATGCGCATGAGAAAGTACAGAAAGAAGGAGAGACGGGGATGAACGGGATTCATCGTCAAGGACGGGCAGAAGGAGGAAGATTGAGAAAGACGCCAGGGGGAAAAACGCGGGTGAAAAAAGAGAGGGGGAAGGAAACGTTTGAGTCGGAGGGTAAATGACGGGCAGGAAGTGGAACAGAGGGAAATCACGGTGAAGCAGAATCAGATGAGCAGAGAGGAGAAGACGAGCAAATGAGCAGAGGAAGATGAGGGGAAAGTGCCAACGATAAGACATCGCCAAAAACAATGAGAGACGAGGAATTAGGACCATGAAGGGAGGAAGAGGATGATAAGAGATGAACAGACGGACGAAAAAGACAATGGATAGAGCGAGGAAAGGCAGCAAAGGAGCAGCTACAGATACAGGAAGGCTATTATGATGTTTATGTGTGTTGTTTGGTCAAGCTGGTGTGTTAAGACACACACACACACACGCACACACACACACCTCGGAGACAGCAGTGTTTGTGGTGCTGGGAGGAACAAAAGGCTTTAAGTGAACAGTAATGTGATCAGCGCTCTGATAAGCTCTGGTCCACGAGGGCACTCAGCAGCATCCCTGTCTGTGTGCGTCTGTGTGTGTGTGTTTGTGTGCACATGTTCAGACACATCTGAGCACACAAGCACGTACAGGCCTCGGTCAGGTGAGTGCGGACATCACGCGTGTACATTTGTGTGCGTCAGCTTGTGTGTAAGCTTCATTTTCACAGAGAGTAGCACCCAAAAAACAACACAGAGTACTGAGTTGTGATCCAAGCAGTGTGCGACTACCGTTGTCGTGCCGCACGGAGACGGTAATGTGATAAGTGCTCTGACAATTAGAGCCGAACAATCTGACAACAATCACAGATTTTATTTTCTCTCCAGCGAACGCGTCCATGTTTACCAGTGTTGCTACAAATCTTTTATATATTTCTCAATAGTGGTACATCTTTTGTGCTGTGAGCAGTGATCCACTGAATCTTTATATGCCGTTGCAAACAGGACAGGATGCAGCACCTGATTGGCCTCTTTATACAACCGAAACATGTACGGAAATGATGCCAATTAAAATCTAACGTTCTAACAAAAAGAACAACTTAGAAATAGAAAAATGTCCCTCATCAATGGATGAGATGCTATCAAAGCTATTCAGCGTCCTGAGGCTAACTGCCTTACTGAATCTGCATCGAGCCCAACTAAACGTAAAGTGCAGTGAAGAAACCCTTTAATCAAATCGCTCCTTGCTTAATGTGTGCTTGTGCGTTTGTCGGGATGGACGGAGGTGACTCACCCCGATAATGGCGTTGAGTTCAGCCATGGTGACCTGCTTGGCCCTCTCCACTGCCTGGACCACCTGCTGCTGGTGCTGCACACACACACACACACACACACACACACACACACACACACACACACACACACACACACACACACACACACACACACACACACACACACACACACACACACACACACACACACACACACACACACACACACACACACACACACACACACACACAAACACAAAGACATACGTTCAATGCCACAGAGGGGGAGTAATGGCTGCCCTGTGTTATTATCCACGTCACAGCACGTTGTGTAGAGTAAACATGATGTGTGTATTGTGCACATACTGTCAGATATCACACAGGCGGAACAATTCCAAAAACCAAACTTGAGAAAAGGTGTTAGAACCACCGAACTGCGTTTGTACAGAGTGTGTGAGTAGAAACGTCTGGATTGTGCAACCGCGCATTCACAAAACGCAAACACTGAACAAAAGACTCACACGCGCATTAACAAACAGTACAAACACACATAGCTACGCTAACGGAAATCGCCCCTCTGTTTACACAAAATACAAACGTAATCAGGCGCACAAACGCAAATATGCACGTGTGCGCACACATACACACATACACACACACACACAGTGTCAATATTGAACGCTGTGACCTTCATGTCTCCCGGCAGCAGCGTACTCTCACACTCTCAGACAAAAAGAAGTGTGTCTGCAGGCTTGCACTCGCTCTCTCACACGCGCACACACAACCAGCGCACAAAGCGTCAGAGCAACCAAACAAAAACGCAATGAACTTCCAACTCGGGACGGAGAAGCACCCGACGTCATTAGCGGTCCGTCTCTTTGTGCTGAATTTCGAATGCAGCAACCGCCGTTCGCACACAAAGCAGCAGGCCGAGAGGCAAATTAGTGCGCTACTTGATTTTCGGTGGGTTGGTTTCATTCATTCGTCCGTAGCTGTGCTATTAACCATCAGGTAGGCCGCAGTTCATGGTTTGTGGTTCTGTAGTTGCCTAGCAATAATCCCTCCCCAAAAAAGGACCCCAAAGGATAACGGAGAAGAGACGAATAGCTAATATGACGTCTTTTACGTGCGCTTCAGCCTTCCCTTTCGTCCAGAACAATCGGGCTACTCTGCTTCACGCCGTCATTTGTACTCACGTCGATATCCCGTTACGTAGCAACCAGACACAACCACAACAATCTCGGCTGCAGAAAAAAAAAAAAGTGCTCGAGTGCTCCCAGCTGGCCGCTTTCAGGAGAGAGAGCCCGACTTTTTCAGCTGGGGAAAAAAAGAAACTGCTTGGCTGGAGACGAAGCCTTGTTGAGGCAGCCTGCAATAACTGGGATTAAAACGTGAACCTCGAAGCCTCACAATCAAGCATGAAGTGGTTTCAAGGCACTTTGTAACGTACGATGGAGTACTGCAATGCATTCGGCCATCCTACTGTTTTTTTGTTTTTGGACTTGAATACGTAAATTAAAAATATATATATCTTTTTTTTAAAGTAATAATTATTCATATTTTCCCTGCCAATGCAATTTAAACTGTGATTGATTAATTATTCTGAGCGCAAAGCGAATGGGATGTAGGCCCGGCGTGTGAGTAATCATGCCTTGATTGCGTGTGTGCATGTTTTGTGCTCATATGTAAGTGTGCCTGGCAGTGGGGACACTTACCTCCTGAGAGAGGAAAGGGATGATCTGAGCGCAGATGGCACTGAGACGCTTGACGATCTCCGCCTGCAACGGGAAGAGAGAGAGAGAGAGAGAGAGAGAGAGAGAGAGAGAGGAGATATTATTCTATCAGGTATTCTAAAGTAGTAAGTACACGACGTGGCAACGCGGCGTATGAAACACGTCCGTCTAACGAGGGAGGAGTCCCGAGAGAAGAAACGTGGGGGAGCGAACAACAGAGGACGACGAGGAGGACGAGGAGGACGAAGCTCAATTAGCACCGTCATGTAGCTCGGCCTCGCACTCTTCAGTCCTCCTCCACCTCTTATTTTACACACACACACACACACACGCGCACACGCACACACACATTCATACAAACGAACATGTGCGCCAACACACGTTACACGTCACAATTGTCTCTCTAAAGCAGAATGCGGCTGTCTGCACACGTGGACACCTAAAAACATATGCATGCACTATGTGTGTGTGTGTCTTAGTGTGTCACACACACACACACACACACACACACACACACACACACACACACACACACAGGGAACCTCTGCTGTGTGTCTAATTCTATCTGTCTGAGTGCCCTCAGCCTCATTTTGTTCTTTTCTTCACTCAGCCGTTGTCTCTTTTTCTACAGCGGCTCTCACACTGAGTCATTATTACCCTATTCATCCTCTTCCTCCCCCATCCTCCCCCCTCCCCGGCCTACTTTGTCTCGTTTTCTCTCATCTTTCTGTTTTTCCATGTTATTCCCTTTCTCTCCATTATGATTTACCCTCCCTCCTTCATCACAGCTGCCCTTTTTCCTTCTTCTAACACCAGTGGCTTTCGTCTCTTTGTTCGGTGTTCCTTTGCTGTCAAACATTTCCACGTGTACGTTTGCTCTGAATCATTTTTCCTCCCTTTCTCGCTCTTTGTCCCCGTCCCTCCGCTTGCATGTTTCTGGCATTCGGAGATACTGCAGGAGAAGAGAGTAAGACAGCAAAGGGGCGATGGAGGGAAATGCAAAGACTGACAGGGTTGTGTATACACCGCCATGCAAAGGCTAACACACACACACACACACACACACACACACACACACACACACAATCAGCCAGCCTGTCAGTTACAACCGGTCTCATCATGAGTTCATAAACTGGCTATCACCAGACACACAGCTCTGTTCCAAGGACAGTCTTATCACATCATACATGTGCCAACGTATGGATGTGTGAGTGTGTGTGTGTGTGGTTGTGCCTAAATTCCTATTAGTATTTGTAGAGATATACTCGTATAGTGCGAGTGTGCTGACCGTAAAGAGGAGAGATGGAGGAGCCTTTTACTGCTGTGTTTTCTGCTGATTGATTCATCACTTGAAATACTAACGTATGTGTCCGCTTGACTCGACTTTCTTTTTTTCTATGTACTCTGTATTATTTACGCTGAATCAACCGTCCTCCCTTCAGTTATATATCGGCAACCAAACCATAAAGCTGCCCGGCGAATGACCGTTTGTCCCGGGGGGCAACAGATAAATTCAGACGGCTTGGCTCAGGTTTGGTCAGATAAAAGCCAGATGACCGTAAGTCAGAATGGGACACAGCTACTTGAACATTATGGGTACACGGAGCTGATTCCATTCACCGTTTCTTCTCTACAAAAGGTGGCTGTAGCATCAAATTGAAAGCTAGAAACTCCACAACTGAAAAGATATCAATTACACAAAAAGTACAAAGAAAGCTAATGTTGTGACGCCATAATGTAAATGCTAAAATTACCACCTTGTGCCAGTGTTGCAGTTCACATCCCTTTCCATAATCCATCATCAATTTCAGCCAATTAATTCCTTAGCTCAGCTCAGCCTCCACATCCATGTTCCACGTGTTTTAGGCTCGCTAGAAAACTGGTTTACAACAGTGAGCTGAAGTGAGCTGGGCTGAAGCAGTCCGAGCTGGGCCAGGTGTCAGAAACCGCACTGCCAAAGCCCGGCCGTCAGGGACTTCTGGCAAAGGCCGGCCGGAGGGACGGAGGGACGGAGGGACGGACGGACGGAGGGATGAACGGATGAAGGGATGGACGGGTGGGTGGATACAAAGGGAAGAGAGGGAGCTGGTCAATAAACACCTGAGGGGCAGATATGCTGCCAACTGGCAGCGGGACAGAGAGGAGCACAGAAAGCGAGGCTTAAAGAGAGCCAGAGATAAAATACAGATGGAAAAATATGTACACAGCGGATGGTCGTTTAAAAAGAGAGAAAACATCCGGATGGATTTTTTAAAACGGATAAATAAAAAGGAGGAATGGAAATGGGGAGTATGAGAAAACGAATGAACGGCTAGACAGTGACAGGCTGTTCCAGAGGTTGTGGCACATTTTAGACTTGTCTGAGGGGGGGCGACACACACACACACACACACACACACACACACACACACACACACACACACACACACACACACACACACACACACACACACACACACACACACACCTCAGACAGTCTCATCATTAACAGGATGACAACATCGACCAGCAACAGGTTTTTTTTTTTTTTTTTATGATCACTGTCCTGTTGCTGCGTGTCAAAGTATACCACATAAATCAAACCAAACAAATCCCCAGACTATAATCCCACTGTTTCCTACTGGGCTCAGTTTAATCACATCCTCTGCTGTTCTGCGTAGCGGACTGCGACTATGGACGCAGCTCTGATCTCTGCACACAGCAACGAGGGGAAAAAATTGGGCTGTCAACATTAATGCATTAATCTATGCGATTAACGTGGCCTAGATTAATGCAACAAAATATTTTAACGTAGTTAACGTTCGTTTACTGTTTACTTCCGGAAACGAAACGCCCGCTAGCTGCACTCAGTTACGTCCAGATGAAGAGAGCTTTTTGCATTGGAAGTAAAACAAACAGTGGTGCGACATACAGCAGAGAACTGTGCAGAGGAATTACTCCATGCGTCAAACAGAAGGGGGGTGAGTAGCAAACGGACCACTTAAAGCACTGCTATGCTAAGCTAGCTGCTATGCTACTTCTATCTCTTACAACATCTAACGTTACCCTGCACGGCACACAGTCTGCAGAGGACCACCGCTGTGTGCCTAAAAGATCGTGGTTTGAAAAAGTTCTGGCTAGATGTGAGGAGATTAATCGAGATTAATGAATTTCAAAATGTGCGATTAATTAGCTAATTTTTATTAGCTAATTTTTATTGACGGCCCTAGAAAAAAATGAATATTCAATCATTTAATTTATTTTGGATTGGCACTGACTGCAAAAAGTCCTTCTCCTTCATTTACCCCACGACCCCCCCACTGCCACAGCACCGCTCACACATTTAACCCTCGGCACAGACCCAACACATCTCCGGGGAACGGTTAGGAGCGACTAACTGAAGCAGAACTAAGACCAGGCGGGCGGGTAGGCGACACACTCGCTCGTGAAACAAGTCCCCACACACTCGCGGTGCAACGGTTGCACGTGGAGTGTCTTTAATTAATGAACCGTGGGCGTCCGACTGTTCTGATGAAACCAAAGCTTGTTTTGGACGGAGGGGGTCCTGTTGGAGGGAGATCCACCGGCGGGCGATTTCGTTTTAAGTGCTTGGAATGAAGAGGCATCCTGTGTTGTGTAGCTCTAGCATATTGGCAAGCTTGCATATAAATGATTCATGATATAAAGGGCAAAAATGCCTCCTTATCAAGAGCAAGAATACAGACGAGCTCAAAAGGACAGAAAACCTTTTTTTTTTCTAACATTGGAGGAAACACTGGCCTGTGAAAGATCGGCGTTGTGTTTGGCAGACCAAACAGTGACCGCGTTCACCTTGCCAATAAAGATCGGTGAATTTGAATGTGACGCGCGTGGGCCGAGCGGGACGGTGCCCAGTGTGTTCAGTCACCGCCAGCTGTGCCGGCCTCCAAGTCCCACTACGGCAGAGCGAGCCAGCTCCACGGAGGGGGGGGCTCTGTGTGTGTGTCTGTGTGTGTGTGTGTGTGTGTGTGTGTGTGTGATTTAACACTCCTCTACTTACTCTAATTGCTCTCAACAATAATCTCAACCATCCCTTTTAGCTTCAACTCTATTTTCAATTCCTAGCGCCTCTCTCTGGCGCTTTGATTATTCCACTGTTGGCTCGGATGAATATGAATGGTTAAAAAAAAAAGGTATTCAACGTCTGTGGAATTGAGTTCATAAAAAGCGGTTATGGCGTCCAAAAGCATTTCCTTGTTCTTTCGATCCCCGCCTCCCCAAATGAGAGCCGTTAAATCAGTTTATCAACAGAAAATGAAAACGGCGAACATTACCGTCAACATGGTTGACAGGTTTGGTGGCGTGTTACTCCGACGCTGACATTCATCAGAAAGTAGTGCGAGCGCCGTGGAGTGATCGGGGGGCCGCGCACACGAGGCCCCGTCGTCTATGCGCCGCATGTGGCTGTGGAAAGACCCTCATTTAGTCAGTGTGCATATCGCACACACACACACACACACACACACACACAAACACACACACACACACACACGCCTGCAGCTTATCTCTGTCCCCTGCTTTCTAATTGGACTGCTCTCCCCTCTGAACAGTTTAAGGTAAATATTTGTAGCCAACGACGCACTAATCACCCACTGATTGGGGTTCGGGGGGAGGAGAGGGGAGGGGTGGGGGAGGGGGGGTGGGCGCAGAGCTGTTCAATGAAAAACAGGCGTCCCTTCTTCCTCTCTTTCAAAACCCCCACAGCTCCTCCTCCTCCTCCTCTCTGTGCACTCACCCGTGTTTCATTCTGCACTCTGGTGCCCCCCCCCCCCCCCCCCCGTCTCCCTCCTCCACCCTCCACACACACTCTCTCTCACTTCTTGCTCCTTCTTGCTCTTTCTGCTCCACTCGCATCCTCTCCTCCAGCCTCCCTCTTTTATTTTCTTGCTCAGTCCTGTCCCCCCTCCCTCCCTCCCTCTATCCTTCCCTCCCTCCCTCCCCACTGGGCAGCGAGCCAGCTCCTGCTCCTTGGCAGAGAACCAACTGCACTCCCCCCCCTCCCTCTTCCTCTATCCCCCTCGCCTCTGATTGATGGCCCCTCTATCCTGGAAGGAGAGGAGGAGAAAGAGAGAAAAGGGAGTGGGAGGGGAGCAGCAAAGCAAACATGAACACCGAAAACACACACGGTCGCACACAACAACACTAGGGGGCACACACACACACACACACACACACGTGCGCACAAGCATTCTCAGGATTGTGAAAACCAACGACACGCACAAAAGCAACAAGGGCACACAGGAAACCAATGCAAACAGAGCGGAGGAGAACACACATACGAAGAGCCGCGTGCAGGAGGAGCAAAGCCTCGCAGCATGGGACCAACAAGCACATACAGGCGCGCACAACTACACACACGTCCACGCAGAGAAAAACACACACTCTCCCTCAGACACAGATTCCACCTTCAGTGCAGTGACAACACGAAATGAGCTGCGGACCATCCAGCAGGAACATTTATGATATAAAAGGCAGACAGTTACCTTCAACTCCTCCAACACGCGCACACACACACACACACACACACACACACACACACACACACACACACACACACACAGACTTCAATCACAGGTACCAACGTACACAAACAAACACTAATAAACCTGACAGGACCCATTTGCATGGTGCATACGGATAACACGCGGGGAGAGAAAGCGAGAGATCCAATGGATTGTAAAACTCCAACTGTAAGACCCCCCCACCTCCCCCCCCGCCCCCCTTTCAACCCGCCCTTTATCCCCCCTCCTCCCCTCTCTGGCTGCATTGTACACAGAGCTATTAGTCGTATTCACGCTGCGCCAGCTCACCAGCGAGCATCAACAGCCCGCACACGGCTCATCCAGTCAGACACAAAGAGTGCATGAACGTATGAATGCAAAGGCCTGTGAAACGTGCACACACACACACACACACACACACACACACAGTTGCTCTTTAACATCTCAGGTATTTCTTCATTTGAGCAGACCGAGTTCACACCGAGTCGCAACATCCTCGTAGGGAATTTATTACAAATGCCAAAAGAAGAGAAAGCAGACTGAAGAAACTCCATAATCTAAGCCGCCGTGAGGGTACGCAACGGTGCTTTAAGTTATATGTTGGCCTCACAAAGCTGAATGAAACACAGCAGAGCACCACATTCATCTTTTGGGAACCGTGCATGTTTGGACAAAATGTCCATGTGGTAGACGTTGAGATAAAACTTTCTCCCGGCCGATGGCGTTACAGGAAAAGTTGGAGAAGCCAAAGTAAGTTTAGGTTTCCTCCTTCGGGGACCCTGGATATGTGTGTAAGATAACACGGCATTTATCCAATGGCTGTTGAGCTGCTGACCAACAGAAAACTGTCCTTTTCTAACCATTACCCAAACTACAAATAAAATTTCACATGCGACGTGTGGCATGAATAGAATACTTTGTTTCAAGCTCTGGTCGCAGAACACGGTCACATATACAGCTGATAACAAATACATGCACACACACATACACACATGAGCCCATGCAGTCTGTGTAGCTACTCAGAGTTCCTCCGCCAGGCTGACAAAAACCATTACGCTAAAAGGCGAGCTCCCTGGGAATTTAATCACTCGCATCGCCTCTTTCTTTTTTTTTTCTCCCCCACACGCCTTTTCCCTTCTCTCAACTTATTCTCTATCATTCCTAAAGGGTTGTATCACACTCGGTTTGCCGCTCTCTCTTTCTCCTCGCCTCATTATTCACAAATGGGCTCTGTTACACATGTATGCGCAGGCACACGCACGCGTGGCACGAGAGGGAAATGAAAGGGAGAGACATCAAAGCCGCCGCAGATGCCGCGACATGTGCAGAGGGACGCGGCGGACACGCGCGTGCCGTCGGCGCAGACGTGCACACAGGCGGCAAAGTCACTTGACCTCTCTAAGCGCAGCGGTTGACCCACATGTGAAAGTTTGTTATATATATTAAAAAAGAAAAGAAAAATAAAGAAAACCCTCAAACCACAACTGTGGGATTATTGACTGAGACTCGAGTCAGAGGGGACGGAGAGAGTGTTGAGCAAGAACAAGGGGAGAGAGAGAAGGTTTCTTCTCAAATGAATTGAGGATCCAGGTCACAAGTTTAGCCGGATATAGTCTGTCAAGCACAAACGGGCAGAGAAAACACACACAAGCGCCAAACGCGTGCGCGGAGAGGACCGACAGCTCGGGCTAGTTAGACGGGAGGATGAGCACACGCACACGGCCTTTTTTTTAATACAACACAAACATGTGATCTGCTGCTTCTACTCGTCCTCAGTCACCTTTTCTGTCTTTTTTTAATTTACTCAGTTCTCTTTTTCCTCTAATTCGACTTTTCAGCTTGATAAACAGTTGTTTTTGTGTATTCTAAATACTTTTATTGTGAAGACCCGGATCCTAATCCTACATGGCGTCCCGTTAAGCAGGCTTCGTTTCCATTTTTCTTAACGCGAGGAAACATGCATCAAAGAACATAAGAAATGCCTTCTTCTCTTTTTCTTGGTACGACCACTAAAGCTGCCTGCCAGTGGCTACTCGTTCTTGTCCGTCACACAAAAACACACACACACACACACACACACCCACGGCCTATGTGTGGTGGTGAAATGAAAGGAGGGAGCAGGAAGGAAGGACGAGCAGCTGCTTCATCTGTCCTCCGGAGACCACGGGGGGAAACAGCCTGGCTGCCGAGCATCCTGGCGATCAAACGCGGCCTCCATAATATCCTGCCTGGTCTGTGGACCTGCTGTCTTTCTATCTGGCATGCTGATACGGTCTGTGAAGCCTATATATATGCTAACACTGGTTTTCACGACAGCCTCTCTATAGTGTGTGTGTGTGTGTGTGTGAACCTGGCGTGTGAATGGCGGGCGGCATAAAGAGCGTTTAAGCTACGCAGCTCCAGCGATCCCCTGATCGGTGTATTAGTGGAAGTCAGGGCGACTGTAGAGAAGCCTGGTCATGAAGTACTAAAGTCATCAAGTACTTTGATAAATGTACATGTTTAAGCACTGAGTTGGCGTTCGACTTACGGCCTAGTCGGGAAGCGTAATCATCCTAACAGGTCAAATATATCGACTTTCATGTGTTTTGTTTGTTAAAGAACATTCACTGTTTTAACCACCTAGAAGAACAGCATCTGAAAGCATGAACTATTAAATAAGTAAGTACTAATCATACACAGGCGCTGCCCGGTCGTCCTGTTACAGCCTAAAAAGCTGTAAAAAAAACCGACGCAAAACTGCAGCATCGTAACATTGAGAATTTCTCCTGCAAACATTTATTGGCGTCACAGCCGAAGGTGAAACTTCCAGCTGCTTTGTTCCTTTGGATATCAACTTCTAAATAAACCAGCAATCATTGAACATGCATATTCCTAATTATTTAACTAAACACAGAATCCAGGGAACTCCTTTCCAGTTTCCAGTAGTCTGATTATGTAGTGACATTCGCTCCGGCCCTGTGTTTTGTTTTTATGCATTGCAGTCCCCTTTCCAGCTAAAAACAAAGACACTGACATGTGGCTTTTCTGTGAAGACGTGTATTTGATGTACACACGGCAGCTGTGTAAAGATGAACCCTCACCCAGGTACTGAAATGCCTCCATTACTGGGGGACACTGCCAAAAATGTGTGTGTGAACACGTCAAACGCATTTCTTCCCTCCCAGATAGAAGAGCTACGTCCCTAATTACGGCGCCATAATCCCTTCAGCTCGTGCTGCGAGCTGGCGTGACACCAATCAGGTCCTTTCTAATATCTATCATATTGTCGGGGAAAGTATCCTGTTAAAACAACTGTCTTTTAGTTTTAGTTTCTTGCCAAAACCTACATTTCACAAGATTGCATGGGAACAGATCAGGGAAATAAATAAGCATTGCTGCTGTTCGCCTGCACGCAGATTTTTGCTGTTTATCGATCTCAGATCGATCAGGGCATCCTTAATTAATACTATGACTCCATGGGGCGTCATAATCCTCCTCACACTTTGGGTAATTGCACATGACAAACCCGTTCGAGCCCAGCGCGCACTTCAGAGTATTAGAACAAAAAAAACAGACTTGACTGGAACTGGCTGCTACAAACTACGTCTATCTAATCAGAGCCGGGCTCCAGTTCAAACTGCAGAATCTTTGATTTAATGTGACTATTAAATGAGGGGATCAGGGCCGACCATGCTGCATTACAAGCATCTAAAGATGGAAAACACCTTTTTTGGGTGTGTTCAAGTCCAAAACAATTGGAATCGGGTCCACTTCTCATCTGATTGAATCCAAATATGCTCGGGTTGCTTTTCTTTAAGTTGAACATGTTAAAAAAAACCTCCACGTTGATTCTCGATAAGAAATGATTACTGCTGCACAGAGCAGTTGCAGGCTCTCTGATTGGCTTAATGGCCCCTTTGAAGTTAGCTGATCACGGAAGGAAAAGCGTAGCTCATTCGCTTCCTGCCTTTCAGATTTCTTCTCTTTTTTTTTTTGCAGGCTGCACTCTGGTCACACGCATTTCAGCTGCCTCCACCTCCTGCAGGACACGAGTCTGACAGAGCCTCCATTCTTCTCCCCCTCCCGCCGTCATCCTGTTATCCTGCTGCTAGAATCAGCAGTCAATACGAAACCGCCTTCAATCCATTCGCCACACACACACACACACACACACACACACACACACACACACACACACACACACACACACACACACACACACACGCTACAACAACACATGCAGCACATCATCATCGTATCTATAAGCTGTCCTGTGAGCACACAGAGTATGACTGAATAACAAAGCCACTGAATATACATGTCTGCACATAGCGGAAGGCACAGGCATATTTATGTATTTATATTTATATGTAAACACATATATGAATATAGAAAAACAACACAGGGAGCTGCTAAAGTCCTTATAGCCTCCCTCGCTCCTCCAGGGATACAAACATATGTATATACATGCAAATATATACATATGTTATGATAATGGAAGTGAGATTATGTGTTGCCGCACGCGCGTGCGTGTTTCAATGATCTTATAGAGGTGAAGAAGAGGAGGAGGGGGGAGAAATGTAGAGTTACCTTTAGATGAAATCCTCTAAAAAGGAGGAAGGCAGAGAGAGGGGGAAAAGAAAGAAGACAAGGGGGAGGCAAAACGAAGGAGATGAAGACAGCGAAAGAGAGCCGAGGGAGGGATGGAGAGTCTGAAGTCTGAAGGGAGAGGGTGAGAGAGAGAGAGAAAGATGGAAGAAGGAGAGGCTGAAAGGAAGCCCACGGAGGAACGGGATGACTGTTACAGCTCAATTAATGCCGGCACACGAGATGGCCCTGCCACTGATAATGACAGAGCGTGCAATAGAGAAAAGAGGGGTGAGAGGAGGGTGAGAGCAGGGAGAGAGGCAATAGCACTGACAGGATGTTAGGAGGAAGCTGCAGGAGCGAGAGAGGAGGAGGAGGAGGAGAAATAAGAGCAGATACTGTTAAATCTATTCATGATTCATTATTTCTCACTGCGGCTCGGAGCTCCCCTCCCTCCATTAATGTCTCTCCCCATCTCCCTCTTTCTCCAAACTGCCCTCCCCCTTTCCTTCCCTCCGCTGCGTTCCTTCCCTTGGCCCTGATTTTCATCCCCGTCTCCTCATCTGTTCTCTGAGGTCTTAATCCGTCTCTTCCGTCCTTCCTTCCTGTTTACACTCTCCCCTTTCATCTGTTCAATTAATCTCCATCTCCACTTTTCCTCACACTTTTTCCAACGTTGGCTCTGCCGCCGTCGCTCGCATCCTCCCCGACTCTCTCGACGGCCCTTTTTTCTCTTCCGAGATGTTCTGTACACTTTAAAAAGACAACCTCGATTCTGAGACCTCTCCCTTTTGAGCTTTATCCTCGTGCTTTTCTCTGCCGCTCTTCATTCTGTCTGTTTAATCAATCGTTTCCTTCAGTTTCTTCATTTGGTGTTTTATCACGCTCTCTTGATACCTGGTTCTTCCTTCGTGTTCTTCTCCGTCCTGATCCGTCCATCTCCAGTAGGATCTCTTTTACGATGCCTCATCGGTCCTCCTTTTCACAGCTCTCTTATTTTTCTCTTTGAATCACTTTTTTCCACATTGTGTTACTTTTCTTTCAGTTGCTTAAACTTTCATAATTCTTTCTCACACTCTCTTCCTCTTCTTTTAGTGTCTCTATACTTTGACTGTGGCTCTTTGGTCTCCTTCTGTCATCCAAACCACCTTCCCTTCCTCCCTCCCTTCCTTCCTTTCTCTCGTCTTCCCTCCTCCCCTCCGTCCAGCACCCGAGTCCTTTTCCCCCTTTCGGCGAGAGAGCAGAGTCTCCCTCTCTCTCCCCCTCCAGTCTGCACTGTTGGGTAATAAATACTATTCTCTAAGCTGAAACTTTTACCTGCATTTTGATTCGAAGGTTGAGGTCAACGGAATTTAAAAAAGGAAGGACTTAACTTTGCACATTTGAATTTTGTGACGTGATGAATATGGTAATTGTTGAACCATCAACAAAGCCCCAATTATATTTCACAGAAGAGCAAAATTGAAATTTACAGTTTCAGGTTGTTCTAAACATCACATTCCCTTGTGAGACATTTTATGGTAATTGGCAGAACTACAGTTTAACTCTTACTTGAAATACAATAAAATATATAATATTTTATTTTTTTATATTAATTGAGAGTTAATTGAGAGTGTTGATGTGCTGTAGTTCAACTGCATGAAATGATTTAAAACAACACTTTCAAAGTAGTTTTAAAATACAATATTTGGTCTTTTTATTCTCTAGTCTCTCCTGATTATCGCTCTGTCAATAGTTGTGTCTGCCGCGGGGTTCAGGAATCAATCCACCCAACAGTCAGTCAGTTTTATTGAGCATGTGTCTTTTTCTTCTTCTTTCTTTTTCAGCAGCTATGACAACATGAATTCCCGCCGGAGGTTTCCGGCTTTCAAAGGCGGTTCACGTCTTTGGTCCACGAGACCTGGACCAGACTCGGGATTTTGAAAGAATGCAGAATAAATCACGAGGAGCAGAGGGGAACATTTCAAACAATTACCACTTTCAAACAAAACCCATTTGAGGTTTTCAGTTCAACTTGAAGCGGAACATGAAGGCAATCTGGAGCTAGAAAAAAGGGAAATGCTGACACATTCCTGATCTGCATCTCTAGTTATTCAAATGAAATATTACCTCAAGGATATGTTGCATAATCTGTTCCGTGTAATGGTTAGCATTCATCTTCAATCAGGCTCGGTGTGACAGACCAGCCGATGTTCTCTGGTGCTCTTTACCCACAGATGGTGCAAATTAATCGTGCGCACGGCAGCGAGCCATCTCCTATTAGAAGCTCGCAGCGGACATCACATTGGGATCCAAGCAGATGTGTGCAGCATAATTATACAATAGCCAAGATAATCCATCAAGGTAATCTCAGGTGTCTCAGAGCATTTTGTGTTGCTTCAATGTGCTACTTTGCTTCTGTTACTTCAAAAGGTTTTTTAGACAGGACGTCTCTTAATCCCATCACAAATTAAATATTGACGTACAAAACCAGCTTTCAACCAAAAGCGGCGACTCTGGAGAATACACCAGCACACCTGTAAAGTCTTACAGTAAAATAAGAGAGAGAGGGGCTTTGTACACACAGCTTCACCTGAACACAACACGTGACCATAAACACGGGATGTGGATCGGGACTGAATACGGCGAATGTGGGCCATTCAGAACCCGTGCCGATTGGCTCTTAAACCCATCTTGCATCATCCCAAACTTAAACCACTGAGTGTAGCATCAGCCACTTCATGCGCTCTATTCATCTCGACTGGGAAACAACACAAACGATGGCAAGTTTAAAGTGCAGAGGCTTTTCATTTGCTTGAGATTGCTTCGAACAACGAGCGGCTTCCTGAGTGTGTGTTTTTTGCGCAGAATGGCGAGAGGAATCCGTCCGTTCCGGTCCTGCGTGACCGCGCCCGAGTCCGCCGCCGCCGGGTAAGTATGACAGTTAAACGGATTAAGAGCGAGAGACACAGTCACCTTGCAGGAAGATGCCGTTTAACTGGATAATGATCCTGTCTATCCGTATAGAGGTCTACAGAAGAACAGATCTCAAGTCAGCTGCCCCCCCCCACACACACACACACATAATAATCTCGCTTTTAATGCCTTTGAGCCGATCCATCCCGTGCTGTCGATAAGAGCCGAGTTCAGCCGACAGTGTCAGTTAAACCAGACTCTGTCGCCACCAGGCTCTGCAACACATACATTTGACGTTGCCATGGTTACCGCATGCACTAGCATGCCATCTCAATGGCATCACTATTCCCAAAATCTCACATCGGCAGCCATTGGTAATAGCCGAGGAAGAGGCGGTCCGTACAAATAAACATCGAGTCGGGAGGGATGTTGTAATTGTGCCTGAAACACACTCGGCTGGTTTCAGGCAGCAGCTCCTCAAGTCTGTTTTCCCTTCGGAGGCCAAGCAGAGGTAAACTACGGTGTTGAGCAGTGACCCCTTATTAAAACTAATAAACCGTCCGTAGCGCAGTGTTGAAACCACTTGTTCTTTTTGACTATTATGGTGTTGTAATCTTTAATTAAACTCTGGCACAAAAAATCCCTCAGGATTAATAAAGTTCTACATTCTCTTTTAAAAAATGAGTCAACGCGTTTTTCTCCTCCCTGTTTATCATCTTTAAGGAGGAATTTCATCTGGAACAGATTCTCCTTCACCCTGCAAATCCGGAGATGCACTGAGATAGAAGTAGAAACGATAGTATATAAAAAAAATAAAGGGTATATTTTGAAGCTCTACTTTGTTTTGAAAGGTTTTTGTAACAACACGTTCACTTTATATGTGGATAACTTGTTGTAAATACGGAATATAAATGAGGACAGGATCTAAAATATAAATATATATTGTAAAAACCCACCTACACAAAATGACACTGTGCTCAGAATGTCTGTGTGTGTGTGTGTGTGTAAAACAACACCTTCACCTCCTCCCGCCCACTCAAAGAATGCAACTTCTACACAGAAAAAGGGGACACACACACAACCTGCAACCACGTGCACTGAAAAACGCACTCACCTGTTTGTGCATCTCAATGTTGAGGCCGTACGACATCTCGTAGTACTGTGGAGACATGACGGAGCGTCGTTAGCATTTCACACACAGCGCGCATTAACATTCAGTCTCACACGTCGAACATCTGCTGCTCAGAGCAGCTGCAGATGCTGCTGTTTGTCAGCGGGGTTTTAATGAAAGCAAGAAAAGACAATGAGAAGATGGGAAAGAGAGAGAGGGAGAGAGAGTACGCGGGTGTGTGCGTCTGTGTGTAGATAATGAGGTATTTACGTCTCTGTTCGAGTTATTCGCGATCCTCTATGCAGGTTTTTCTCTATGCGAGGCAGGCAAATGGGCTGTATGTGTGTGTGTGTGTGTGTGTGTGTGTGCGTGCTGAAACAACTATCCCTCCACATCGGAAGGGGCTCTGGCTCGTGGCGCGGCCCGCTTCACCCAAAGTGTAAGATTCCTGAAATATCCACACATGATACATCATAAATACTACAGCAAAAGAACAGGATCTCTTTAAAGCCGGTGCAACAGAAGAATTGAAAGGTCAATGGATTGTGCGTCTTCCTACTGTCTAGTGAGGCTGATAACAAAGCCTTTCATTAGCTGAAGTCACTTCCCTTGATTTGAATCAGTACGTCTTTAAGTGACACGCAGGTATTTTATCAGTCATTGAAAGGGTAAATATAAAACTCACTGTGACATCACAGAATGTGGTTAAAGGCACATTTCTGTGGGGGGGAAACTGGTTTTAACCAAAGAGGGCAGTGAAGTGCTATTTCTAAATAAGAGTAAATTACTCTTTAAGCAAAGATGTCAAAAGTTTACTGGTTACAGCTTTGATATATTTAAATATGTGCTGGTCTTCTTAGAATTTTATGGTACTTACAATGAATATATTTAGATTGTGAACAGACAAAACACACAATATGAATGAGTCAATGTGGGGTCTGGGAAACAGAGATTGGAATTTGTTTACCACTTTCTGAAAATTAATAGATGTATGAATCAATTGAGAAATTAATTTAGGACATAATACATTTTTTCAAGATTAATTAGATAACAAACCAAGATAAAATATCTACACCCAGTATATCCAGCTCCTATCTGAGGGTGTGTTTTGTGCATTCATTGACTCCAACACACCTATTGTTACGTGTGTGTGTGTTTGTGTGCGCGCTAAATACCTTGTGCTACCACCTTGTGCCTGTTAAATGTGTTGTTCCCTCTCCTCTCCGTGTGAGTTTCCCTGTGTGTGCGTGCGCGTGTGTACATCAGTAATGTGCTGTAATGGTGTCGGTGGCGAGCGGCGTGCAGACAGCGAGGATCCGTCACGGTGACAAAGGCGGCCGCCGCCCGCCGCCGGATGAGAAAACAACGCTGTGACGGATGAGAGCGAGACGCGACTCTCGCTCTCTCTTCCTCTCGTGCTCATTTTCCCTCCATCGCTCTCTTCTTCCTCTCCGTTCCTTCCTCACCTCATCCACTCCCTCCCTATCACCATCACACATATATATATATATATATATATATATATATATTCCCCCTCCTTCTTTTCCTCGCTGTCGGATGTTCCCCATTTCAGGCCATCTCTTTGCTTCCCGTCTCATTTCACCCACTTGCTGTCCTTGTCCGTCTCCATCCGTCCTTGTCTAAATTCAAATTGACTTTATTGGCATGAACATAATTGAGTGCCGCGCGGCCGGATCGCACAGCAGGAGGTTCACACTGTAGGCGTGATGCTTCTGAGTTAACAGTAAAAGGAAACAAATGGGTCCCACGTTACTGCAACACCGTGCATATGGAACTATGCGACGATAACGAAGGAATCAGCGCATCGCAAAAAAAAAAAAAAAAAAACATGAATCAGAGAGTTTTGTGAACTATACAAGAGAAAAAGAAGATTTTGAGAGAGTTCGGGGAAGCTTTGTGTGTGGTTTGGCTGGTTCCTCCCCGGAGAAGATGGGATGTTCTGACATATTCTGCTGCTTCAGGGGAAAATATTCCCAGTTTATCAAACAGTCATAGAGGGGGTTGAATTCCTGCTATCGGAGTTTGATTTGATTAAAGAACATGTCTGTTTGAACTATTGAGAGTCAGAGACCGACATCAGTGAAACCTGTCAGTCTGACAGAGACGGGTCTGGAGATTTTCATAATTGATTCCATAGTATTTAACCAAGAATGAATATCGGCAGTTTACCTTCGAACCGCATGAGGGACCCTGATTGTTTGTATTATAATTTATAACATGTTTAAATGAGATCTGCTTTTGTATAATAAATTGGATGGAATTGCGTTATTATTGTATACTTTTTAAAAATTTGATTCTATGGCAACATAGTTTTTTCTATGAAAAAAATTAGCTTTAATGCCAATAAAGCCACATAAAATTGAATGAACAGAATTGTATCGAATGAATCAATTCAACACAATATGAAGCGTAAGAGGCAGTGAAGTCTGGAGCGTTTATTCCCGCACGCATTTGCTCCTCCAGTGATTCGTGGAGAAAGCACCTTGTGTTTTATAACCCAACAGACAGCAAATACATACAACAAATCATCTTTGCTCCAGATATCAGAAGAGATTGAATGTCTCACAATGGGCAGCAGGAGGTCTCTGACTTGTCTCGATCCATCCGTCCCTTTGTGGTCTCCCTCTGTTGTCCCCTGTGTCCTCACGCGGATTCTCTCCTCTCACCGCCTTCACTCAGCCAATCATCCTCCCTCTTTATTCATCACCTTATTATCCTCTCTCTTACCTCACCTTGTTTTTATCCATCTACTGTATAATTTTCATCTCTGTCCTTTGCACGTCTCTTTTCTTCTCCTCTGAGTCATTTCCATCAATCATCCTTTCCCTTTATGCTCTCTCTCTATGATGATCATTACGTGCTCCCTCTCGCTTTTTCACCATTGCCATTTTCTACTCGGCTCATTCACATTATTTGTCTCTCCCGTCCTTGTTGAGGGATATTTCTGTATTTTCTCTCCCTCCGTTGAGCTCATCGCCACCGTGTATTTTACTTTCTTTCCATTCGTCACGTGGACGCACCACAACGTGGAATCTTTTTCCCATTCAAAAGTGCAACCCCCCCCCCTCCCCCCCCCACAACAAGCCTCTTTTTCCACATTCTCCTCTTCTAACATCCGCTTTCCATTTAGCATCTCACGGTTTTACCCACTAACAGCTGAGTGCACCCACCGCGGTCCAAGTATTTGAATGCAACCTTGCAGGCGATAAAGAGGCAGAGCTCTCCACTCACTAAAAGCAACGCAATACAAACCCAACGTTGAGGTCACACTGCATGTAAAAGGGCTCCATTGGCTACTTGTGCTCGTACTACCACTGGAGAGCCGCAGTGCTGTCGCTGAGAACAACATCCCGTTGTGATAGTTTAGTCTCTGCTGGATCATTTCCTCTTTGCCAGGAGGTCGGATGGAGAGGAAGAGTTTCGCCTTCAGGACGGCTCGTGACGGTTCGTCTGCCAGGACGTTACCGTCATTAAAAAAAAATGACACGCATATATCGGATATCGGACGATATCGGAGTGATTTGACAAGCTTTGTCTCCACTTTCTTTGTCCCACGCAAGGCTCATTGGAATAGAAGACAAAACACAAGCGTGAACAGGTGACACGAAAGCTGTGAGTCGGTCACAACGGCGGAAGCGCTGCCAGTGGCGGTACGATTCGTTCTGTAATGGCTCCGTTCAGGGTTGCCTTCCAAGAGGCAGGAAGGAGACGACTATGTCGGGACCATGGGAGTCCGGTCTGGACCACGGCCTTTCAACAACGGGGCTTTGTCTGTGTGGAAGTGCGACTAAATGTAGACCAGCACCAACTATAGCGGACATTTGCAACACTTACTTACATTACTGACAAAATACGTATTAAAGACGCACAAAGCAAGACTTTGCTGGGATGCGCTGCGATGCTCCATTGTGTGTGTGTGTGTGTGTGTGTGTGTGTGTGTAACAGGTGTCTGCCCTACAGCAGGCCATTGTAACAGCTGCACGATGGCAGCACAGTAATAACAGCAGTGTGCACAGTTGAAATTGCAGTGATACACACTATGCGTCTTATCTGTTGCAGTTGTTTTCTTTTAATGGCTTAACTGCCCGCCCGCCCGACCCCCTCAACCCCCTCCCCCCAAACCTCCCATTACTCCATGCTCGCCGCTGCGTCTTCTATAACCCCCTCTGTTGTCTCATTGAGCTCCCTGTGTTACATCTTTGGAACACGCGGCTCCCGAACCGTGGCTGCAGGAAACGTTGCGGGTGAGGACCGTTTGCGGCGAGGCGATAAACGGAATCATTACGTCGGGACGATGATCTATTGGATGCCGTCGCCAACGGCAACGGAGAGAGCGCGAAGTGTTTGAATGTTTATGAACACAAATACACATTTTTTACTGAACTATATTAGTTAGGAGGTAATTGTCTATTGTGAATGATTAAATATCACCATACCATATATATATATATATATATATGTTATATATTCAATCCGAAGTCTATGATGATGACCTAATTTCTTTAAATATAGTTTTGTGGGAATATTGACATGACCATAAATTCATTTTGGTAAACAGAAAGGCTGTAATTATTTTTCAAAATGTCAACACAGTTATCTGTGACACCTAATAATCAATAAAAGCGTATATGTAATTGAACACACATTGTCAGCAAAGTTCAAACCTCCCTTTCTTTTCCTGCGTTGAGGCTCGTTGTTTCAGTTCAGCGGGCAGCGGGTTACTCGCAGCGTAATTCTTGTTTATCTGATCGCACTGTAACGTCGCACCCTCAGGAACAAAGTCTATCTGCAGCTAATAACGTTCCCGCTGCACTGTCATCATCAGTGTCTCTCCCTCTCTCTCTCTCTCTCTCATTCCACAAAGAACGCTAGCAGACTTTTAAATGAGGTTCAGGAAGTGGGTCTAATCCAAGGTGATTTATCTAAATGGGACATTTGTGTGTGTGTGTGGCTTTACATCTTGTTTATCTCCATACAATACGTGTCTGTTTGGCGTGCGTGCGTGCGTGTGTGTCTCTCATGTGTGCGCAGGCAGCTTGTGTTTACTCTCGCGTGTATTATTTGTGGATGCGAGCGTGTGCGTAAAAACCTTAACAAAAGCATTGTTCAACGGTGTCTCTCGGGTGAGCTTGTCTCTTTCATCTGCCCGCCCCCACACACACACACACACACCCACACACACCCACACCCACACCCACACCCACACACACACACACACACACGTTAAAACATTTATTAGCATGCTGCGCCAGCCCACATCCGAGGTTAGGTGAGCAGGCTCTGACTTCCCCATTGTATCCTGTCAGCGGGTGACGGCTAAATCAGTCACGGCAGACATTCAGCCTCGCCGCAGCTCCTCTTGCAGCCGGTTTCATCAGAGGGAAGCGCGCCGCAGGAGGGACGGCAAGCACCCGACCTTGAATCCACGGCGGAACCGGTTCATCTTCATGAACCTGTCCCGTCCGGTTTGCTTCTGCCGCGCCAGACGGTTCAGACAGGTTTAAGGCTCTTAGAGCGGACGCACGGCCTCCTCTACATCTGGGCCCGGTTTAGATCCGCGGGCGTCCACATTCTGAGCCTCTTCCTCCCTGTTATCTTACATCATTTTTACCATTCTTCACCTTTCTCTCTGCTCCCTCTTTTGCAATGTTCACTCCTCTCTGCCCTCTGTGCTGACGCCCCCCCCACCCCCCTCCTCCCTGTGCCCCCATCTGGTTCTGCCATGCTGCCTCCTTTTGACCTCCTCCTCTAGCTCTTCACCTCCAATATTGCTTCTATACACTCACTTTGTTTACTTCCTTCGCCTCTCCCTTTACCCAAACCCTTCCTCTGCCCCTTTGCTCAGGCAGCCTGTGACTGTAATGCTGCTGAAGAGAACACAGTGTGTCAGCCTGAATCAGACGGATGAGCTGCGAGCGGAGTAAGAGGCTGAGAGCCCCGCATTAGTCCACACACACACACACACACACACACACACACACACACACACACACACACACACACACACACACACACACACACACACACACACACACACACACACACACACACACACACACACACACACACACACGCTGCCTGAGGGGCTGCACTGAACGGGCGGCTCACACAGATACACACACACACACACACACACGCGCGCGCGCGCTCACTATGTTCCAGCAAATGAGGCCGAGGAGGATACGCTGCAACCCTGATAAAGGCTTCACAATATCACCATTAAGACACTTTCTTTTTAAAACAGTATTTGAATAAAATGAACTGTGATGAATGGAATTAAAGCACAATAACATTGACATAAAGCACGCTGCTCTGTTGAACCACGGTTACTTTAATTCCCAAACTACTATCAGTTCTTCAGCGCTATGATGCGCTTCCCGGTCCGAGACCCCGGAATCAATGCAATCGTCTCCAATTTGTTTAGAAGGTTTAAATGAAGGTCGATGGGGTTATCGTGCTACCGGGACTTTGGACTTTGTTGTTGTGCTCCTCTTACTGGAAGGCAGTTTAATATTTAAAAAGGCAGCAAGCCGGCTTACCTTCATTCAGTGTTGTACGATGCTTCCAAATGTTACTTCTCGCATGCTTCGTCGTTATGATTAATCACTGGAAAAATCTAATTATGCCAGATCCACTGCCAACCAAATATACATTTAGTTTTTGGCTCGTGTTTAGATTTCAGATAAAAAGTGACTTGTTGCCTCATTGCCTCGCCCCTCCCTGCACAACGACGCACAGAAATGTAACACGGTTCGTTATTTTTCATAAGGAAATATGACGCAACAACGTAACAGACACACGCGCGCACACACACACACAGACCACAGGAGAGGCCACATAATGCAATTCCTGCCGTCACCGTCCAGCAGACATGTCTTCTTTCTGAGGGGGGGGGGGGGGGGGGGGGGTTGTGGGGGGTGGGAAGAAGACGTTTTCTTCTACCACATTCCACTGGGCCTCACGCGTGTGCATCTGCTCTTTGCCAGATTCCTATTCTGGCCGGTGGGGGTCAACGCGGGTGACCTGCTTGCACTTTGTTATAGCCTCAGCTAACCCCCCCCGATTAGCTGGGGCTATAATGCAACCTTATTTAAAAATACCCGGAGGAATTCCAGGAGAGCAGTGAAATCTGAGAGCCATGAATTATAAATACAAACAGGGGGGAGAAAAGACGCCTGCAGACACACTCACTGTGTGCAACCGGATGTTTGTGGCGTGCGTGTTTGCCGCCGTCGTTAAAAGTTACACGCTGCCCACGTCTCGCTGCACACGCAAAGAAATGAAGCCGTCTAGAAGAGCAGCCAACTGAAAATATTCCATCCAAAAAGATAGCGAGCAGGTTCTGCCAAACAAAGAAATTCACTCTCCCGAAAAACTGCCTCCGCTGTTTTAACTGCAGCAACGCTGCACAGACGGGAGCAATTTGAGAGGGTTGTGGCATCATCTCCTGTGTAAAACCCATCGCCAGGTATAGAATTAAGGTGGCAAATGTGAAGAAGAACAAACTTTCCGACTTTGAAAAGCTCCATCCCTGAAGGAGAGAAAAAAAAACTCGATGAAATGTGATTTGAGTTGGTTATGATCATTTCTTTTGATGTCCGTCACGTTTCTGGATCTTACAATGTAAATATAAAAGAATGAATCTATTATCTGATTTTCAGGTTGAACGTCTACATAAATTAAGAGTAGAGACTAGCGTAACAATCCCTCCAAATAAAACAAATCAAAATACATCGTTGCCTTCATAAAAATAGGAAACGGGACGAGAGCAGCAGCCTCGCGTTTTAAGATCTAACGCCCGGATCTGGTAGCAAAGGGGGAGGAAGTGACGGGACGTTGTGACTCAGTAACGACGTCACACTGCTTCCTCGCGCCGCCGGACGACGTTCGCCCGTCTTTACAAAAGTGCCAGCTCACCGGCTCACAGAAAAAAAAAAAAAAACGCCGTTTTTAAATGGTCATAAACATGCAGAATGCACGTGCATGGGCCCTGCCAGCCCCTCCCCCGTGTATTCCACGTGATGAGCAGCGCGGCGAGCGCCGCCCCATCCTGTGGAAACAGGCCTCAGTGTGGATGACAGGCCTAACGAGCTAAATATAGCCTTCTGGGTTATCTCCTCTGTGGGCGCAGCGAGTCCGTTGTTGCTTCACATTATTTACGTGTCTGTGCTCTCTCTCTCTCCCTCTCTCTCTCCCCCCCTCTCTCTCATTTCACACCCCCCTCCTCCCTCCACACACACACAAACACATCACTATCTCTTTCTCTTGGCCGCTGTGTTGCATACTCTCTTCTCTCCCTCATCCCTTTGCAGCATCCCTCCCCCTCCCTCCCTCTCTCCCCTGGTATCTCTCTCTCATTTAGTCTCACTCATTTCTCATTCAGCTGTTTTTTTTTCACTCTCTCGTTCCCTCTGTATCTCTCCTTTGCCTCCATCACTCTCTTCCTCTCCTCTTTTATTTGCTTCTCTCTGCCTCCCTTTGTATCCCTCCCTCCCTCCCTCAGCAGTGGCCTGTTCTTTTTTTTTTTTTCCCTTCCCAACACTCGCTGAGCCTTTTTTCTCTCAAGCCATCTTTCCCTTTGAGCCTGCCTCTCTCTCTCACACTCCCCTCCCTCTCTTTCTCAGCCATCCTTATGCAGTAGCGTAGCACTTTGCTAGCCGCGACACCACAGAGAGCCCCGATTCAAATGTCGTATCCCTGTGAGTGCTGACCACCTGCCATGCCAACCTCTGTGGACGTGTCCTCTGCACCTGCAGCCCCCTGACCTACTGCCGCAGTGCTGCGTCTCCGCTCAGCGTTGAACTTCAATACAACAGAAAACAGACGCCATGCTCCTGTGGCGATCCGTGTGATCAAATGTCGCCCGCCCGCCCCGGTCACCCGCCACACCTGTTGTAGGAGACCGAGCGGCGAGGACTTGAAGGAGGACGACGATGGCCGGGACACAATAGTCCTGTGAAACCACAGAATGAGGCTTTCTGAGGTTTTTCCACTGTACTTCTTTGAAAAGCAAAGAGAGGATATTATTATGAAATGAGGTAGGTTTGAAAGGTCCCTTTTGTTTTAACAGACGTGATGAGCGTCTTTGTTTGCATATATTACAATCCTTTACGCAACTATACGGATTTGTTATAAGGACTAGTTGTGTTGTGTTTATGTAACTAGTGGGTCGAGGATGCGACTAGAACATTCTGCTGTTATTTACGACTACTGGTGGTCGCCGGAGGCCTCGCCAGTCTGAGCCGAGTGAGTTTTAGGTGAACATACGTGCTATTAATCAGTTTGCCGAAGTGGAATCAAGGTGTTTACAGGCATTAAGGATCATTTTACTTATGAACTGATGAGGTCAAACTGATGTTTAGCATGACAACTCTTAGTGTGTGTCTGTGTCTGGATGAATGAATGTGTGTATGTTCTGTGTATTTGTGTGTTTTATCGGTTTATCTTCAGCCTGTCTGTCTGTGTGCTCCTTAATCCATTTGTCCCTTTGCCAGTTTTCCTGTCTTCGTCCTTGCTTTCTTTCTCCCTCTCAGTCTGTCCGTCCGTCTATGTCCCTCTCCCTCTCTGCCTCCCCCTCTCTCCCCCTTTCCACCCATCTGTGTGTCTATCTAGCTTACGGCGCTGATCCCGCCTGCTCTCCCAGGTTTATGAAATGCGAGCAGCTTAGCAGATGGTGCGTATCGTATTCCGCTCGGCTCTGTGTGGGTTTTGTACCACAGACGAAGGCTTACGATACATGTGAGCCTTTAGTCGCACAGACACGGCGACGCAGAGGGAGCTCAGGCTGTTAGCGCGCGACAGGAAACGCAGAGAGAGGAAGAAGAGACCGCGAGGCCGAGGCAGAGGAAAGGTAAGGGAGACGGAAAAGACGAGCCTCGTTTCAGACAGACGTACGAGTGAGCGTGACAGTTTGAGAGAAAGACAAACAAACTTGTTTTTACTCGTTTTGGAGCTGGCGGATGTTTGAAAGTGCATTCCGCTACGAGTTTTTAAAAGATATTGATTGTTTTTAGGACTCTGTTTTAGCGTGTTAGCATTCCTCAGACGTGCAGTCAATGAAATGAGAAGTCAAAAGACAGAATGAGAAGTCAGAGTAGTGACGGGGGGGGGGAGCAAAGAAAAACCTTGAAGTGGCTTCGACAGTTTTTACTTCTGAACAGCAAACACAAAAAAAAAAAAGGTCAATCCGGCTTTTCAAAGGCACAGATTCGACTCCCCTGATTGTAATTCCTACACAGGAACCCATCATACTCTCCTCAGAGTCCCCCGAGTGACCCGGGTCACACCCGCAAATCACCGCGCAGCTCCGGCAGCGGGCTGATTGGACTCACCATGATGTAGTGCCTCTGCATCTCAGTCTTCTCGCTGGCCAGCTTCTCGCACTCCAGCTTCAGGCTGCACGAGGACGGGAAAAGGACACACACACACGGGCGCCGAGTGAATGGCGTGCATGGAAATAAACGGCAATTTCTTTTTTTTTTTCTTCCGCGGGAAATATTGCAGAGGTCACACAGAGTTTAAGGCTGTGCAAATAGCAAAAGAGTATTCTTAGCCACACAGTGCGGCCGGGGATTAGGGTTGAAAGTGACAGTGAAAAATATCACCTTCATGGTAAGCTACTGCCAGCAGGGTCCTGCTGTCCTATTCACCACCGCAATTCATCACAACCCCCCCCCCCCCCCCCACATGTGGGGCTGCTTTGACAAGTCCCCGTGTGTTTATCGCCTGGCTGTATGCGTCGTGTGGACATCGGTGGGTTTCTGCTCCTGACGAAGCAGCACACTTCGCGTCGGGTTTGTGCTTTTTCGGTTGTGTCGCGTTCATATATTCGTATATATATTCGTATCAAAGCGAGTCTTTTCTCCTTTAAACGTGTTGCTTCAGTCAACGACGGCGCTTTGTATCGCCACATCTAATTGTGCAAATATTTGTTGTCCAAATGTGTGAACGTCTCAACGATTTGATTTTTTTCTTTTTTGTGGTTGTTTAGACAGGATTACATTTCAAGGGCTGCCACTCACTGTCACTCGACAGTATTTTGTATTCAATGTCTTGATGAATAGATAAATAAAGAGATTAACGGACAGCCACGCTGACATATTGTGTTTACGGGTTAATTTATTAAAAAACTGACTTCCACAGATTTGAACAACAATGTGTTGTTACTATAAACCGAACTGCATTTCTAGGCAACCGCTTCACGGCATGTTTACGTCTCGTCAGTTTATGTCATTCAAATGAACTGGAAAATGTGGACTGTCCAAACTATAAAAGCATTCTTCAGCACCACATTTATGTGAACGTATTGTAATATTGCCTGTGTACCTGTGATACTGTGCCTGGAGGAACTGGAACTCCTCCTTGATTCGGTCCAGAGTTTCCAGGACTGTGAACTTGAAGGACTGCCCGGGCTGCAAGGGAACCTGCATGGGAAACAGGAGGAGAGAAGCAAGAGATGAAAAGTGGATACTGAGGTGCCAGTTACGTATTTGTGTAGTCACACGTGCACCTGCACAAGCCTGAGCCACACAGTTACGTAGGTGTGTGTGTGTGTGTGTGTGTGTGAGAATGTGCGATTGCGTGTCTCGGGGGAGAAAAAAAGCCAAGATGAAAGTGAGAGGGAAGGTCACTCCCTCTTCCCCACACATCATAAAGCCGTGTCCTCTCCCTGTTCCCCTCCTCCTCTAATGACTCTCCTCATTCCCTCCACCGCCCCCACCCTCTCCTCCTCCGCTCTCCCCATCTTCCACATTACCATCCTCTGCGCTCTGCCAGCCTGCTAATGTATTCCAGCCTACAAAGAGCTGAGAAGGGAGGAAGCGTCAAATTAATAACTTATAGGAAATCACAGCTGCGTCTCTCACCTACTAAAAGCTAAAGAAGGCCCAACAAAGTGAGCAGCTCCCTGGGGTCCACTTCCATACCTCCAGCGCCGGCCCTCCACGTCTGCTTTTGTCCAAAGCACCGATTTTTGAGGCGGTTTATTTTTGGGGATGGGGCTTAGTTGGTAGTCTGGAAAATCTAGACGATCCACAAGTGGTCGTATTTATTTTTTCTTTTTTGTGGATTCTCATGGGCGATTTGTTTATGTAAGAAAAGTATTCTCCCAATTTGGATTAGCGGGTTTCCCCTGCAGTGTGGGACTCCCGCTGTTAGCCACAGGGGGATGCTGGCTGCCAGGTGTTGCTGCCACTTCCTTTTTGTCACTTCTTGTCACCTGCCGGTGATCATTGAGCTTCGCGCCACACCAGACGCTTCCAGTGCAGGAGACAAGGACATCTCATTAGTGTCCCACTAGTGTCCACTGTATGACTAGTGCACCCAGAGCAGAACCCAGATCTGTGCATGAAGGCATGATTACGTTATTATGATAATTTAGTGGGGGGGCTTTGGAGGGAAGGGCTTCCGGTGCTGCCAACGAGGCAAATTTCTCGCAAGATTTAGCACCGCTTGGATCCAGTGCTTTTAGCTACTTGTACCGGAAAAGAACCAACTCTGACTTTGTTTCCTTTCAACACGATTTAAAGCCCCAAACGGCCACGACTCAAAATGCAGCTTTGGTCTGAGCATTGGATCGGACTATTTTCGAATTGGAAAGGACGTGCTCAACTGTTCGGAGGTTATAATTCCTGTGACAGAGTCAACTCAAGTACCTTAAGTCACAAAACACACAGTGTGTGGTTTCCTACTTAGTGACCTCAGCCAACTAGGAATCCATCCATCCACCCGGTGCTTTACTCTCCACGTAGCCATCCATCCAAACCGAGCGGCTAAAGTGCAGCCGGGTGCCTCTCGGCCTGCGGCTACGGCTAAAACATCGGCGGCGGCCTCATTGGTCTAGACGAGCACGATCCAATTAGATTTCAATTAGTCCGACGGTGGAGGTCGGGGACGCGGTGGGTTCCCCGGTAATTAATCCACGGAGCCGAGCTGAGCCGAGCTAAACTGAGCTGAGGCGGGCAAAGCGGGGACATCTAGATGGCCGGATAGGCACTGCGCGCACACACACACACACACACACACTCAAACCATCTGGGCGAGTATGGGCGGGTGAGTATGGGCGGGTGGGTGAGTTGTGGGGGGAGGGGGGTCTGCCAACAGATCCCCACTGACCTTGATTCACACCACACACACACACTTAGTGAGGGGAGGAGAAGGACTGGGGGGGGGGGGGGGGGGAGGGGGATAATGATCTGTCACGCACGGATACAAACACACACGCCCACGCAGCCGCGAGCGCACAGAAAAACACACAAACAAACAGACACACACACACACACAAACAAACAGACACACACACACACACACTGCACACGCAGATTCAGCCAGAGAACACGTAAACCAACCGTGAGGGAAAGAGCACGGATGGATTGATGATGGGAGTGAGGGGGTGAAGGGGGGGAGGGGGGGGAGAGATAGTCATCTGACAGACGGATGGACTCGTCTGACATCTTTACAGTGGAGTGAAAGAACGAGCAGAGGGACAGATGATGAAAGAGCGACTGTGAGAGATAGCCGGCCATTCATCCGCCTGACACCGAGGGAACGGGAAGGAGGGGAGACATAGACGGGCGGCGGGTGGGGGGGGGGGGGGGGGGGGGGGGGGGGGGGAAGGGGGGAGGCGGCGGCCCTGTGCACCGTCCAGCCGTCTGTGGCGACGCGCTGCCCCCGCCATCTGCTGCCGTGAAAACATGAGCGCACAGACACGCACTCACGCCGATGCACACGCATGAAGTGCTGCCGGCGGGTTACATCAGCAGCACTAAGTCACACAACAAAGGCCGCAGTCACAGATCAGGATTATGCGAGGGATCCGCGAGTGACGACCGCTGGTGTCAACATGGCGGCGGCAGCGGCGTGCCGAGGAGGGACGTTTGATCCGCTTTCATCAACCGCCCTCCCTCCCCCCGGCGACGTCGTCGTCTTTCTTTTGATTCGCAAATTGCACGTTTTGGAAAGAGGTTCCTCGGACACCGGAGCAGTCAAAGTTCTTATGAGCCGGGAGAAAACGAGAGACACAGACAAGGTGCTCGGGCACGAGGAGAAATGCTGAGCTCTGTCGAGTCCGGAAAACTCGCTATTAAATTAGTGCACGCTAATTAGTAATAGCAGGAGACCCTGTGTCTTGCTCATGGGCACTTAGAGCAGGTAGAACAGAGTGGGGATAAATGTGCATCCTTCTGCAGCGTTTGCAAAGATGGAGGCGTCATGAAGTCGTGCCGTATGCACAGCGGGACTCACATTTGTTGTTGTGTGTATCTGGTCTCTCCTATATTGTGACAGATGGCCTCCCAGACGGTGAGGGGTCCAATAGTGCTTCACCGTGGGCCAAAAACCATCCTACCGCCTGTGTGTGTGTGTGTGTGTGTGTGTGTGTGTGTCATAGTAGCCAGCATAGGGGATCCTGAAACCCAAAACTGATCCGGTTAAGCTAGGTGGAGGAAGGAGGGGTGGGTGGGAGACGTGAAGGGGGGCGTGGGGGAGGCAGGGGGGGGGTGACTTGTGCTCAAGCCTGTGTGCAAAAACACACACACTCATACATACACAATGTGGAACAGCAGTCAATCACAATTTGGCCAAGCTGGCACGGGCAAGCGGAGAATTAGGAAGGATTAGCTTTGGGGGGGTTAAGGGGAGGAGTGGCGGGCGAAGTGCAACGCGCCGTATCACATAACAGGACGGAGGTGGGAGGCTGCAACCATCGCCTGTCTGTCTGCCTTCACCAGGAATTTTTTTTTTTTAAAAGCAACGCAATGTTGATCATTTCACAATTGGGTTTCAGCACTGTAATTAGATATAAGATTATAGTTAGATGCAACACGTTTGCAAGTTCTTTCCCAGAGTTTGGACAAACATTTAAAGCCAGTAACCAGTGTTACTGGTCAGAACATTGCAACCAGGTTTTTCGGGCATGGATAACAAAGGCTGGGACACTTGGAGCGGTCGGTGTCCTTTTGGACACTCGTTAGGGCCCGTTTGGCCTCCGGCGTGGCCGTGCATGGTCGGATTCATCCGGACAAAACGCCCACAAACCAAATATTTTATATTCTTTCTTGTGCCCTCTGTTGTGCTGCTCCCCCCTCTTCTTCTTTGCAGCCCCTTTGTTCTTCCTCCCGCCCCGTGTCTCTCGTCTCTGAGACGAGCAGAGACACGTTCAGATCAGCGCATGAAATAATAATCGGCTGGTGAAATATTTAGGGGGGGAAAAAGGGCACACGGATAGATGAGAAATACCAAGTGTGTCAGAGCCACTTGTGTGCTCAGCGGTTTGGAGCGCGCCGGGAGGTGACAACCTGAGGTTACCCATCATCCATCTCCTTAAGACGCCACTGGCGGTTTTTGGTCCACTCGAAGCTTTTCGATAACTGAGAGCGAGCCGGCGCTCTTCTGCTGTCCGACGACAGAAGCTCATTCAGCGCTAGCGGGCCCCCTTCTTGTGCAGCCCCGAGAACCGACAGACATCTTTGTCAATTAAATCTGGCGGCCGACCAGCCGGCGAATAAAATGGCCACTCGGCCGGCCCGTCAACCAGCAGGCTGGTCAGGGCAGCGTTTAACCAGGCGGGCGAGAAGCGACACGGGGTTGGAGGACAGAAAAATGGGCCGCTTCCTTTAAACCCGGGCGGCTTGTAAGACATTTTTCTTGCCTCTCCACAGCCAACAACAACTGCCCCACACAGGCCGGCCGCCAAAAGATTAAAAATACAAATGGCTCCGTGTATGCGGGAAATTCACCGCGCTAAATGGTTCAGCGCGTCCTGCCGACGCGACCTCGACACCTACTGAACACAGACACGCAGTCAGCTTTAAGCCCCGCCCTCTTCTAGAGGCTCCACCCTCATTAATGGCGCACATGCGGCCACATAATTGGCCATAGTGTGTTTGCTTGGCTGTAAAAAGTGAGTGCGACTCTACCGTAGCCCAACAGAAACGAGCACAGCTCATGTACATCGGAGCGATTGGAGCGGATTTAATTTCGTATCCGGTGATACTTTGTCTTATGATTCTGCTGCGATCTCCACCGTCAACAATTAAACTTCTCTTTCACACTCGCCTGGTCTCTCTCTGTCTCCCTCTTTACACGAATAACAAATAAACTGTCTGATCTCGATCCTCCAGACGACGGGAAGCCGCCGCTTGAGACGAGATGGCGTTGGCGCTTTATTGGATACATATGTGAAATGAGGTAAAGAGTGGGGGGGCTTAACCGCGGAAACCCGGTAAATCCTCCCCGTCACTGAGGTGTGGCGGCCAATCGAGGGTCTAATGCGGTCACAGCAACAGGCGAGGTCGGACCGGGGCTTCATTTATTGTTGTTGGCACGGCGCACACAAACCACAGCGCTCCCTTTACCCTTCCTCTGAACTCCAACACACACACACACACACACACTCTTTTACAAGGACAAATACAAACGTGTACCTGGTGCACACACCGAAGACGCACAAAGACGCTTCACGCTTAAAGGCGAATCAATGAATGCATAAAGCTCACACAAGTTCACACCTTAACACACACACACACACACACACCGTTGTTACAAAGATGAATAGATTAAAGCACTAAAGAGAGTCATTAAAAACACACCTCACTAAGTCCTGATAACGCTCGCCACAAAGAAAACACAAACCCATTGCGGCTCCGTTCCGTTTGAACCTTTTCCCAGCAGAGCAAAAGAGGAACAAACCTCCGACTTCTCCTCGGATTACAAATAGGAGATAAAAACAGTGGCTGAGCGGCCTTGAGACGCCTTCCCAGGAGCGCCGCTCAGCGGGCCGCGACCTCTGACCGACGCCAACGAGGACACGCAGAGGAGTAGAACTCCAGTGGTTGGGTACTTGCGCGGTTTGATAAAAAAGAAGTGATTGTTGTCTTTACGTGGGTTTTTATACTCGATTGCGATGTCAAGATCAAGTTTGCAGAAAGTTTTCTTCAGCTTAATAATCCATAAACTATCTGCTACACAATTCTTCACCCCGATCTCACTTCACCATATCGTGGGGATGAAGCTTGGACATAGTTAGGTAGATCTCACATGTAAAACCTAAAAACACGTTTTTATTGATTTTGATTCTTCATCAGTGTCTAATCTGCATTTTTGAGGACGAACGCACACTAATCTAATGCTCATACACACAGTCTGTAACAACACACAAGCACGTGCACACATTTGTTCCACGCACCCTCACACCTCTCCACACAGGTCACATTTCATAGCAACACCAGAAATAAAGTTGCACGGGCAGAGGAGGCCTGCAGGAGGAAGGAGGAGAGAGAGGGCCGATCGATCGGCTCGCTCTGGGATTGAACTTCCTCACAAGCGAAGCGCATCGCAGCAGGAAGCTCTCTGATGCGCCTCTAAAGGAGAGAACAGAGGAACCATCACACCCGCTTCTCCCCTTTGCATCTTTTTCCATTTTCACTCCTCTTTCCACCCCCGGCCTTCCTAAAGAATTCTTCTTTTTCTTTATTTTTTTTATCGTTCTTGGCTCTCACATCTTTCAATTTCTCCCTTTTGTTTTTTTTCCCCACTTCTGTCCGGTTTCTCTCAGCGTCTCCCTCCGTTCGATAGCGGCGGCTGGCTTATTAGCATTCCCTCTGTACATATAATTGAATCCTCAATGCCTTCCGCTGGTGAAAATGTCATTCATAATTCCGTGTGATGGCTGGCTCAGTGAGTGAGCGGCTGGCTGGCTGCGGGGCAAAGTGCCCACTGACCCATTTGTACCAGATACAAAGAGACTGACAACCAAATCTGATTATAGCAACCGGGGCCCCCGTGAAAGGAACGGCCTCGGACAGACTCGGCCTAAACTGCCATTCATCCTCCAGTGATTTTAAGTCTAAACGTCTTTCGCCGTTTTTTCCGGGTTTTTTTACCCCGTCAGGTAAATTAATGGCGAGTTGTCGCTGCTGCTGACGGGTTCAGCTTTAAGACGGGACTTTAAAGAGGTAATGAAAGGGAAGTTCTTCAGCCTGTGTGTGTGTGTGTGTGTAAACCAAAATTAGGTTTACTGACAAATTTACACACACACGCAGATCTGTTCTCACACACACACACACACACACACACACACACACACACTTAGAGACAACAAAACAGCCACAAACAAATATAAACATCAAGAAAGTCACCTGATTAGAGCAGATAAAGAGGGAGGTGGTGTGTGTGTGTGTGTGTGTGTACATAACCCTCGTGTTACAGTACTGTCCTCACAACTCAACACAAGACAGGGACAACAAGGACAGGCTGAAAAAGAACAGAAAGACAAAAAAAGGCGAGGACAGACGGGAGACAGCAGAGGGTCGGAAAGGGAGCGTGCGAGAGCAAGGAGAGGAGAGGAAGGACACGAGATAGGACGAGCAGGGAGGCACCGAGGGGGCAGGGGGAGATGACAGGCGCCGAGGACAACGCGAGACACGAAAGGCGAGTGAGAGACTGCGGGTCGAGAGACGTACGTGTAGACGGGAGGGGGACAGAAAGGGAGGCAGAGAGACGTGAGGAGGTACTTACCGGATGCCTGCCCTGAGGGTACATGATCCCAGGAGAGGAGACGCTGCCAGTCCCTTTGATGGCCAGGTTGGTCGCCTGGCCCTCCGCTCCTCGTCCCTCCACCGGTCACACACACACACACACACACACACACACACACAGACACACACACTCTGCAACACAGTAGTCTTCCGGAGTCTCTTTCCGTCTCTGTCCCTGGCAAATATTCCCGCTTACACACAACTTAATCCGGCGGTTCGTTTATCCAACAATGTCATGATAAAAAGCGAGCGGCAGACTTTAACCTCCTCCTCTTCCTCTTTTCCCAGGGAAACCAAAAGTCTCAGTTCGTCCTTGTCTTCCTCTCGGTGTCTCTCCCCCCCCTTTTCCCTCCAAACCTGCGATCCGTTTTCATCGCCCTGTGATCAGTCAAGGTCCAAACGTAGTGACATGACACTCCTCCTCCTCCTCGTCTCCCGGCCGTCCAACAGGGAGACGTCCAAACACACACTCGGCCCCCAAGTCCAAATAGCCGTCTTCTCTGCTCCTTCTTCCTCCTCCTCCTCTTCTTCTTCTTCACTCTCTCTTTGACACACTAAACACTGCTGCCGCAGAAAGGAAGCAGAGCAAGGAAAGAAGAAGAAGGAGGAAGAGGAGGGAGGGGAGAAGGGGGAGGGAGAGAGAGAGAGAGAGAGAGAGAGAGAGCTTTGTTTTTAATCTAAATGAAGACGAAAAAACGCGAGAGGAAAGCGGGAGAGAACAGCAGGTCAGTGGAGGATCCAGCGGGCTTTTCAGCAGCGAGCCCTCGACTGTAATATATTGTGCCTGTTGGCTTCAACACAAACACGACAGGCTGCTAAAGCTCCTCTTAAGGTGGAGCCGCGTGGATGGAGACACCCAGTCACACAGGAGGGGGTGGTGAGGGGGGAGAGAGGGAGGGGGAGAGAGGGAGGGGGGGGTGGATCCCTTTTCAATTGCGGTCAGGCAGACAAAGCAATCAGTCATGCACAGAGACTTAGGCTAAACTGATATGAATCAAGATTCTCACACACACACACACACACACACACACACACACACACACACACACACACACACACACACACACACACACACACACAGAGTGATCTGTTCATTACCCAGTTTACACCTTGCATTAAGATGCGTCTTGGATGATTGGACGGCTATCCACTCGTGCTTTACCGCGTATAAATCCAGGTGTAAACAACACTTGGGATGCAACGGGCGGACTGACGCGGTTGCGAATTGCATCCAGATGTTGGACGACTGCGTGTGTGTGTGTGTTACGAGCATCGCCTGCGTCGGCCCGCGTTAAGTCAACCCTCCCGAAAACCAGAAAGGCGGAGACAGAGGAAGGAGTTCATCCAGTGGAAGCAATTGATTTTTTTTTCTTTTGCATACATTATTTTTTTAATTCAAGTCATTTTCAAACCTCCATCTACAACAATACGACTGTACTATATGGATCGTATTGATTGAGCTCAGCGTTGACATTTACTATTCTGACCCCACAGGTGGTCTTCTGGGAGAGAGAGAAAAAAAAACACTTGCCACACAGAAAGTGATTCATCTCTCTTTTCCCTGAAATGCAACAGTGCTTTGTTTGGAGAAGACGGAAATCTTACCCCCCCCCCCGCCTCCACCCACCTCCTCCTCCCTAGGTTTGTTTATTCTCAAACACTAAAAAGGATATACACCTACGACAGGTATTTAAAGGGGACGGGCACCGGGGCCACACATTGTGTCGCTAAATCCCTCAAAGCTGCAGCGCAGAAGCATCACGGCGTCCTAATCAAACGAGTCGAGCGTCTGGAGGACGACACGCCAGGAACATACCCGAGATGCCGCGAGACGACGACGCCGTCTGACAGAGACGCCCAGTGAGTGGACCCGGACCAACGTCCGAGGCCTGGTGTTTCGAAGCCTTTCCACGTACGGCACGCCGGTCTGGCCCCCCCCGGGGGCCGCCGCTCGGCGCCGCTTATAAACGAGTTCACCCGGGGGCAGCGCTGCCTTTGATCAAGCGGCCATTAATCCGACACTGTGGAATCGGACAGAGACGGTCTTGGCATCCGTTGGAGGGTTTTCCAGAAAGACCGAAACTGCTTTTGATAACAAGCGGTTTAGCCGGGGGGGGGGGGGGGGGCAGCCCCAAATCCTCAATTTAGGTCACCGCAGGAATCCTATTATCTAATGCACTCCATTAACAAACACTATAGATCCATCCGAGGGAGCGTAATGCTGGCTTGTGTTAACACATTTAAACTCAGCTAGTTTGAATTTGCACTGTGACTCATTTGAGCATTTTATCGCCATGTCCGCGGGAACAGAAAGGAGGCATTAAAGAAACCGCGCATGTAAACACCTGTCTGGGTGTCGGAGGAGAAGGGACGAGTGGATGAGTGACTCGGGTTCAACTCGTCCTCGCTAAAGAGAGGACATCGTGGACGGGGGTAAACATTTAGAGGGGAGGGAAAAAAAAAGAATGTATACAGCATGATCTCAGTGTTTGGATAACAACTGTGATGAAGGGCTTGTATTCGCAGCGTGACGTCACCGACGCTCTGCAGGCTGAAACCAGAACCCAATCTTCACCGGCGACGTGAAACCGGACCGGAGCGCCCGCTCGCCGTAGTCCACGGGGCCCCTTACGAAGGTGTTCATGGTCCAAACCATCGCACATCTATCCTCAATTACGACTCTTTGCTGCAGCAGCAAAATCACCTAGTTTTGCCTTTAATGAAAGCAAGAGTGCCACATTAAAACAAACAACCCAAGAGACGGAAAACAGGAGCGTCATTCCACACTCTGGTTCCAGAGGCACCGCAGCACCTTCACACCGGCGCTACGAGCGTCCTAGAGTTAGCGACCCGCGCGGGCGGCCTCCGTCTGGGAAAGGTCATCCTGCCAGACACTCACAGAGAAAGGCACAAGCTGTCCGGGATTCAAACCCGGGAGGCCTACGCGCTGCGCGAGGCGCTAAGAAGACGGTTATAGCCCGATGGATATAGATTGCCGCGAAATTCGGCCCCAAGAGGATGAACCTCTTCAGCGCCCGGCGGTGACCCCACCCGACAAACACCAACACCACCAACACCGTTCCGCATATAGCCCAGTGTGCTAATCAGCATTATCTAATTGTCTGGAAAGGATTATGCAGGTAGTTATTCCCCCGCGACTCTTCACACCGGGCTTTACCGAGACAGATGGGACAGCAGACACAAGTCAACACAGTCCAGACGTTACGAAAGGTTGGCGGCCGCCGTAGAGAGAGACGCTGAGGAGCGTTCTTGAATCCCTAACAGGAGCCACCGCGCTTTCGCTCTCAAAACGAGTGGGTTCTTCTGACCCTCGGCCTTTGAGGAGCGTGAGGACCTGCGGGGAGAGGAGATCCACAGAAGAGAGGGAAGGTCAGCAGAACCTCAAGCAAAGAGGAGCACAATCGGCTGTTAACGTAAAGACGCCATGACGTCAGCTCGCGCGTTAGCAAACTACACAAGCTGACTAGTAATGTGCATTGATTACCTCGGTTAATGACGGTGGTCAACATTTATTGCAGAATAGCATATATATTATTATAGTATAGTATTATATTATAATATGATTATACTATAAGATAGTATTTTATTTTGTTTTAAATTTGAAAACATAAAAAAAAAATTATCCACTCAAATTAAATTAGGCCAAAAAGGGGTATTTATTTACAACTATTGTGGTCTCTAGTTAGCATACTTAGCTCACGGAATCACGGCTCGAGCTAACGTGAGCTAACGTTAGCTAACATTAAAAAACACACGCAAATCCACCGGATTTTGACGAAGACAACCGCGACGTTTTCACATGAACTTCTACCTTAAAATAGCGGCAGTCGAAGACGACGTGACATTGGAACTAAGTCACCTGTCCATTATGTGACTGCACGTGTTTTGCACTTTTTGTCAGAACAACAACCCGCTGCGAGGACCACAAGGAGCTCAAGTTAAGTGTGTTAACGTCTCAATCACCGGCAACTCCGCGGTTCCACCTTAAAAGCTCTTCCTCGTCTCAGGCCCGTACGGACGCTCCGATTGGCTCGAACGACGCTTCGCTCTAACCAATCGTTGTCGATGGTGCCCCACGTTGGGTCCTGACGTCACAGGGGGACTCGCGCCAATGGCGTTGCCAGCTCTGCGGCGGAGTGACTGTGAGCGGCGGAGGGGCGCTGAGCGGCCTGTGGGGATTGTGGGCATTGAAGTCCCAATTATTCTGCGCACACACACACGCACGAACGCTGCCCGTCACGCTACATAAATGCTCAGTAAATTCTGCCGTTCATTACATTCCTGCTATTTCAACTACTACTAGTACGCGCGCACACACACACACACACACAGGCAATGTACACGCATACACAGTAAGGAAACACCTAACTAACTGTGAGACGTGTCCGACTCAATGCAGGCATGTTTATCCTTTATTTCACACACTGAAATCAAAGTCAGTGAATGGGGAGACTTCCAGTGAGGCACATGAAACACAACCTGCAGGGGTATTCGCAGGTCTACAATGTGTGACATTCAAGTCATTGGTCTCCTGCTATGTTACCTTCTTTAGAAACTATCTTTTTTATTTCCTTCTTCCTTATTTTTTTCCTTTCTCCATATCATGAATACTCGCTCGAGTATAAAATACACAAATACAACTTTATACAGTCAGACACGCACAACCAAGTTGATTGTTCACACTTTCCGGTACCTCGATGCTGCCTATATATAGTTTTTTATATAACAAAAGCACATATACACACTCCCTGTCTGAGTCCCGTGTTGCTGTATGCCACTTATTTCCCAATGATATGGTAATGTTTTGTGCGTGTCAACACGCGTCGCCATGATAACTCCCTCCACGGACCACATTTATAACACTGCTGCTGCTGCAGAGTGAAAATATAAACACGCTGACTCCCGTTTTACTCATTGTCATGTTTTTACTTGTGTGAAAGGCTGACGTGAAGGTTTATGGATGGGCTAGTTGACTTATTTTTCTCTCAAGAGGCCACTCTCATATTTATGAACATGTGGCTGTGGGATGCAAAATGCATAGTGTGGAAATACGTCCTGACTGTGTCTACCTATTAAAGAAACATCAAAGTCAGACCCTCGCTGACTGCAATGTTCAGTGCGTGAATACGCATTTGGCATTTTCTGTGTACCCGCTCCTCCTCGCGCGTACATCTTCTTCCCTCGGACACGTTGAGCGTTTTCTGACTTGAGAGGAAGTGAGCCTGCATGGCTTGTCGAGGTGGACGGTAATGGAGGAGCTTAATTCTCAGCCAGGAAACTGCAAAAAGTTTTATTCCTGATTGCCGTCTGGAAACAATCACGCTCTCTTCAGTTGAAAAAGAAAAGTGTGGCACTGAAACCTGATATTTTATCCTCGCTTTTTCTCAGAGTGTTTGAATTTAGATGCATGTGATATCAAACCGATGCATTATGGGATTGAAAGCGGTGTGGTTGAAAATAGTAACTTGTCCTCGAATTGCGATTCATTAGTCAACATCTGTCTTCTTGTTCCTTGTTCTGATTAACAAAGGAATATATGGGAATGAAATCCATCACCACACCTCCTCAAACACGCACAAACACACACACTTTCGAACACACAGTTGTCACTCAGCAGCCAGTCAGTCAGTCGGTGAAATGATCTGCAGATCTGCGCAGGCGGTAATGGGACGCGGCAGAGAGAGAAACCCCCGACCCTCCGATGAAGGACTCTGGACACACTCTGGTCTGGTTTGATGCCGGATAAATAGACGTCTGTTCAAAGGCTGGAAAACACACACACACACACACACACACACGGAGCAAATAAAGCTGCCATGTGCCTGTACCTGTGGTGTGTTACAAGTCCCTCAACGTCTGCAAACACATGTGACTTTCTGACCTTGTAGTGCAAACATTTGGCTGTTATTTGTGTGTGTGTGTGTGTGTGTGTGGGGCTATGTTTGGGTTGCTTTGACGTGTCTGGGTGTGATCGCATATGTTGTGTTTTTTTTTGTTGCAAGATCAGTGTGACTTCCTGGCTGCACGACTAGCGGCTCTGTATGTGAGGGACGTGTGTGCAGTATCACTCTGCGCCGCAATTAGCGTCATCTGACTTATTTCCTGCCGCGGGCTGCAGGAAAGAACCGCGGCCGTCTCGCTTGAACGTGTGTGGACGGTGACGTATTTTGTTGTTGTTGTTTTGTGAAGAGAAACACAGACCGTGAGGTTACAGCACTGACTTTTAAGGGCGGTCACGTTCAGTTGTACCTCTTTCCGATGTTGCAATGCAGTGCAATGAAATGTTCTACTGGAAGGTCAAAGGTCAATGATTTTAGGCAGTTGTTGAAGGCAACAGAACCTCAGATATGATCTGCAAATCACATGCTGTCAACTAAAATTGGGAGACTTTCCGCACAAAGGGCTTCAACTGACATGAAAAATAACATCTGAACCTGTTAGACACATTGTTTGATTTCAAGTTCAATGTGTCAGCGTAAGGAGCTAAATACCAGAAAATGACTTCCTGTCCCACTAATAATGATCCAAAACCCCTCGAGATCAAATCTCTGTGACATAAGTCAAGTTTCCAACTGAGCGGAATAAAGGCCGCATCTGTAGCTGTCTCCTTCCGACTGAAATGGGTGGAAAGCGAGAGGAAGGGAATCATGGAGGCACAGATCAGAACAACCACATCGTCTCTGTGGCATTTCTATGCGAGTGTGTAGTCGCATTTGTCTCTATATCTTTCATTCTTTCTAAACACACACACACACACACACACACACACTTAAAAGGGAAAATCGTTACGGCATGTCTGCGGCGTATCGCTGCATATCTGATGAGCTGTCGTGCGTGTACTTGTATAACATAGAAATATGTCGTATTTGTGTATGTGGTGTATCTAGACATGTGTACTATGAGTAAGGATTTGTGGTATACTGTCCGACTTAGTCGTCATCATACATGTGTTATATCTAGATGGGTGTGTTTGTGTGTGTGTGTGTGTGTGTGTGTGTGTCCATGCTTGTGTGAGTAGGTTGGCGCGTAGGTGTACAGTATGTCTGAATGCATGAGCTATTGTAAAAGTATTTACATAATGTAAGTGCGTGTGTGTACTGTACAGTATATGTGTGTGTTGACGTGTGTGTGTGTGTGTGTGTGTGTGTGTGTGTGTGCAGTACCTCCAGGCTGTCGGAGAGACTGTGATCAGCCTGTTGGCACAAGCCAATTGTGTGACTAATAGCGACTGAGTCAGACTGCAGTGAATAAAACCTCCTCCTCTTCAATCACCACCACCCTCATCATCATCACCCTCATCATCATCTCTCCCACTCTATCTCTCCTGAATGCACATAATATTATTTAAGTTTTAATTTGTCATCATGAACCCAACTGGGCTCATTCTTTCAGTAAAACAACCACATTTAGTGTGTGTGTGTGTGTGTGTGTGTGTGTGTGTGTGTGTACTTCATTTGTGCCTCTGCGTCTTTTTTTCCCTTCTTGATCCAACAGGCAAACAAATCCATGCGCGTGTGACAGCCGGCCGTTTATCGAGCCGCAGCAGCATCGTTTAGCTGCTGTTGTGTTTTTTTGGTCCCCGCATGTCGCTGCACACATCCCGCTCACCAAACGCCGTCCCACTCTGCAGGCGTACGCCTCATCGGCCTGAAAAAGCAATGGCTTTATCGATATCACTAATCAATATCTTTTCCCGGGGCCTCATTTCTCTTCGCCGCCCCCGTCTCTCTCGTTAAACACTTTGACAGCGGGACGCGTTACGTAGGTGTGAAGTGTACCTGAAGGGTTCCTGGGACCAGATGCAGAGCGTTCAAAAACAGAGGAAGAGAGGGAGGTGAGACAGGCTGGAAGCGAGCAGATGCATGCGAGGAATGCGGTATTGGTGTGTGTGTGTGTGTGTGTGTGTGTGTTTGCCGTCCAAGGTGCAGATGGCAGATGTCAGTGTTGAAAAATTCATGATGCCATGTTTGGAGCATCCTGGGGGATATCTTGTTGTTCAACTGCATGGCCTTACAGAGCAGACACGCACAACACACACACACACACACACGCACACTGCACTCGTGAGTCCTGTATGCGTGTGTGTGTCTGTTAAAAGATATGGCATCAAAGAAGGAGACACATTTTAGATAGAAATGGAGAAAACACCGACACTGACAGACAAAGAGAACTGAAACATCGATTTTCTCTGTTTTTTTTCTGTCTTTTTGGAGCCGATCTCTTCAGCCTCTCGGGGAATTTCTTGAAGCACAAAGTTGCTCGATTCCATCTAACCGTGGAGTGAATATTTCACAAAATGTTGACTCATGTTCATTTCCAACAACTCCGAACACTAAATGTAAATCACTACAAAAGTGCCACTGGAATATCCAGAGCATCATCATTGGTTATGTGAATTCATTATTACGGTTCATTAGAACTCTCCGTTAGCTAAGTCGCAGACTATATTTCCATTGTTAAGAAGGTTTTATCAACTGCCAAATAGTTTACTTTGAAGGATGAGATGTATTTTGAATTCGATTTGTTTTGAGGTCCCGCTAGCGGCTCCTTGAGGCGTCGCTTAGAAACGTGCTAATATTTTGACGTGTAATGTTTAGCTATTCACCATCTGAGGTTAGCAAGCTAGCACGCTAACGCTTCCCGATCAGTGGCGAGGACAAAACCACCGCCGGGGCTGATGGGAATAAATAGCAAACAGGACAGACAGAAGACTTATTGGACATTTCTCTTCACATTTCTGTATCTTTTCTCTCCCGCCCGCCGGCCAGTTTAGGCCTCGGCGCTGCGTAATGGAAACCGGCGGCGAGTGGCGTGAGCCCCTCGCGCTGCGCTGAGGAGAAGTCCCGGTTCTCGTTACGGCACCATTTTACGTCAGTAGCGTTGTGCGTTCCAGCCGAGTTGTTAACAACGAGAATGGTTCCGTTTCATTCTAACTCCTTGACGCGCTCTTGTCGTGCGTGTCGGCAAACACATAAATGATCCAAACGGCGGTTAGACTCGTGCACATGAACGAACTTACAAATGGAAGCACACACACGCACACACACAAACACACACACACAAACACAGGTATGCATGAACATGCACGTGCAGACATAGATTTTGTGCTGGGGGGCAAATGAGAAGAGATATTCAAAACAGGTCAACACACATCGACACACGCGCACACACATTTGGCGCGTTGCGTGGGCCATGTGACGTTGATTAGGTTCATAAACTGACTTCAACCACTTCCCACAGTATCACCCTGTCATGAACTTACAAACACAAACATTTGCCCCCCCCTCAAAAAAAAACATGAACTGCCTGATGCACAACATGCAAACCAGCCATCAAACGCAAGCACAAACTAGCTCCACAAAAAATACACACACCACCCCCCCACATCCCCCCTGCACGCCAACATTCCTGCTCTCCACCCCGACCGTGTGGGGAAATGGCGTCATCAGGAGCTCACAGACATGAACTGGAAGGAGCTGGAGGACGCCGGAGGTGAAGCGAGTCCTCCGGATGGTTTAACCGTTGACAGCTGAGATTTAAAGGATCCATCCGGAGCCGCGGCTTCGTGTTCCTGGAAAGACACGGCCGTGTTTAACTCTCAGAACGAAAAAAAATACTGGAGAATTGAGGTCATAATAATTCAGGGAAGTGAGTCTGTAAATGACTTTTCAGAACAACCTTCTCTGGCCAAATTACACCATCTGGCAGGAGGCCCGGACAACATGGGCAGCCAGGGAATGAGTGTGTGTCTGTGTGTGTGTGTGTGCTCCTGGGTTTGTCTGCAGTGTAGAAGGGATTCGGGCAGGGCAGGTGTACCGTGTTCCTGTAGGAGACGTAAAGCTAATGAAGAAAGAACCGACGTGTGTCTTGTGTGTTTTATGCGTGTGGCCGCGAGACAAAGTGTGTGTGTGTTCGCTGTGATGAGTTTCCCGTCAGCAGGCACATCAAACGTGTAATACGTTGCACATCCATCACTGTGTGCCGCCGTCAACAGCTCTCTAAAACAGATTATTTAAACACACTGGAAATACTTAGATTCAACCCGTACATGTACAGTGTGCGTGTTATCACGCATACGTGTACACTACGGGGCAACTTTGACGGAATTTGCTTCCATTTTATGACACACAGTCCTGGGTGACAGCAGCGTTCCCTGAGAGAGTAAATGTCAAAGTGACATTGAGCGAGCATCAAGCCAGTCTTGGATGAGAGTGTGTGTGTGTGTGTGTGTGTGTGTGTGTGTGTGTGACCTAGTCTGAGCGTCCCCTGGGACTGGAGCTGGCTGGCTGACTGTTCCCAAGCTGTCACCAGACATTGACTCAGAGCGCTACGCACTCGCCATCGACACACTGACTCACCCAGACGCGTCCGCCCGTCCGCCCGTCGCGTTCGAGTCCCGCCAACCGAATTCATTTGGTTTTCAGCTCCTTCCTCTGAATTATGCTTGAAAGCAATATGTTTTTAAAATGTCTTATTTGTTGCGCCTGCAGTTGGATTTTGTTTTCCTCATTGAATTCTCCCGCGGGACGAACGCTGTGCATTCAATCCACTGTTTTCTGTCTGTGCTTCTGCTAAACGATCGCTCATGAACCCGTGAAGGGATTCCGCGTAACTCACAGGTATCAACCCGCTGCTGACTAATATTAATATTGTAAATCCCTCAGCACCGCTTCACCTTCTTATTTACCCCAATTTTGTCAAGGCCATTTATTCTTACTGCGATTATCAATCCGAGGCCTGAGATTCTGCGTCGCTGTACAAATATAGCTGAGTGACTCGGCCCACTGTAAATAGAACAGAACTGAATTTAATCAAGTCAACACAGCGTGCAGCATGTTCCAACATTCACCCTCTGGCTCCCAGCTTCCTCTCTGCTTCCTCTCTGCTTCCTCTCCCTCTTGCCTCCATGCAGGGCGGTGAAACGCACGTGCACGAGCACACGTTTGAGCACACAACACAACCTTATTACCGCACTTTCCCGCCGGTCTCGTCCCCAAATCCCCTCGCACTGAATGACATCATCTCTGGATACACTGGTTTCATTTCCTCTCCTCCTGCTTCCTCTTTCCGTCCATCTTTCCTTCCGCTTTGAGATGTTCTTATTTAACATCATTGAGGCACCGGCAACACAGCCACAGACAGATGGGACGTCTATACAGAGACAGAAAGCGAATAAAAATAGTGATATGAGCCACAGAGCCAAAGCGGTAGTTTCAGACGATGATGAAGGAGACAAGTCCGTTAACCCTTGAATCTTTAATCTCGCTCTACTTGGCCGAGCTCTTCCTGTCTCCATGCGGCTAAACACACACACACACACACACACTCACTGGACCAAAAGTATCATGAGTCATCACACTAATCATTTTCAACTTCATCACTGACCGGCTTTCAGCAGGATGCAATTACGGGATGATGAATGGATGCGGTTGGTCGTGGGAGTTTTGAGGCAGCAGGGAGCATTAAGCTGGAACCCCCGATGGCCGGCCTGTTTCTCGCTGCTACACAACCATAGTTTATGACGGTAGACCTGTGGCGGTGTGTGTGCGTATGCTTCACCACATCAATTACACAGCAGTCAGTCAGCCGGGCGTCCAGACACCAGGCGGGCGGGCGAGCCAAAGGAAACCGCCGCGGCGGCGCAAACCGACCGCGGTCGAGGGCCGCGTCGCAAAGCCACACAGCTCGCGCTCCATCACAAGCGCCGAATGTGAGCGGAGACGAAGGGAAAGGGAGGAAGGGAAGAAGTACGGGTGGGATGGCGGCATGTGGGGGTGGGGGGGGGTGTAGGGAGGAAAGGTAGTGAAAAAGAACGAAGACGAGGAAAGTAAAGGGACGACGAGGGGACGAAGGACGTAGACATCGAGACACCGAGAGTCCAATTTAAGGCTTTTAAAAAATAAACGACGCTTTTCCATCTTCATCATTTCCACAGCGTGACTTATGTCTATAAACAGATATCTGAATATAAATTTGGGATATTGACTGTGCTTTCTTTAGCTCATGGACAAACTGTTAACCGAGGGTTTACTGGTTTGTTGAACTCTATAAAACATCGAGTCGATCACCAGTTACATCACTCATGGTGACACGAGACAAAAGGGTCACATGACCCGCAACACCATCATCTGCACACTGCGGATTCTTGTAGAAAGTCACAATGCATCTGTTGTTCTAAAGGCCGCTGCGGTGGATCAACCGACGGAGCGACAGACAGATGTTGCACGGATTAAACCCAGCGTGGACACGCCGCAGACGACAGCTGAAAGCGCTTGGATCCCATAAACATCTGCAGTTCAGCAACTGAGCAAAGCGAACGTTTTACAGCCCGACAACCGTGTATTTACAAAGACTTTAAAAGACCTTTAATGGTTCCAGCAGACCACAGCTGGCAAAGAAGGAACGCTTTAAACATTCAAACGTGACTAAATGCCTACCAGCAGTTTGTAACCTTGATACCGGTGCAGCAGTCGTGTCATTTTCCAACACGAACAACAAAGGAAAAGAACAGAAAGCCAACAGAGTCGTAATTCTAAAGCACAAGTTGGCAGGATGATATTTGTGAAAGCTCCCAGAGGAGATGAGAGGATCTAACATTAAGAGAGTAACTACAAGTAGACCATTATCTTGTCATCGTTCTTCTCTTCTCGCGGTAATGGTTGTTTTTCAGGCGGCGAGCGTCAGACAAAGGCAGCCGGGGGAGAAAAGGCGAGGAGAGGAAGGAGAGGAAGGAGCGACACAAACAGAGAAGACAGGAGGCAGGAAAGGGGGGAGGCAGGTGACGAGGAGGGAAAGAGAAGAGAAAGCGACTTTGCGGGTTTGACGGCGTGAGGAGGAAGCCGAGGGCCGCGGCGGCCGTAGCCGGTTTTCGCCCGCGGCGTTTTCATAGTTGAGCTGCCGCTGATGGATGGAGGTCGTAAGCAGATGAATTAGTGATGAGGATCGGGATGAAAGTGCTTTCTGGGGAGCAAAAAAAAAAACGCAGCGCCGCGGCCAGACGGAGCCGGGCCACGCGGGACAGGTAGCGCCCCGCAGGTGCGAGGTTGGGAGTGATAGACGGGACGGGACCCCCGGAACCACCCAACACATCTCACACCTGCGAACAATCTGCACAGCCGTCGCAGGGATCGCTCATTTTAACCGTCTGTGTTTGGATGCATTGGGCCTCATGCAAGAAACACTGGTCCAAACAGATCAACTCTCTCATTGGTCACAAATGTTCTCATATTTTGAATTTATCTCTTCCGTGCAGTAATAATTCACGGTAGCTTTCAACATACTCTTTTTTTTTTTTACAGTGGATTATATATTTCATTACTCTCATTAATGTTCCCATGATTCCTTCTGCTCATACCGGCTGTTAAAAATGACGAACCTTAATTTACGGCCCTGAAAGCAGGACAAATGGAGCCAGAGCGATGGGGATGTTATTGGGGATTTTATTATGTTGATTTACAATTCCATCGATGCGCACTCTGTTATTGCATTCATCATGTTTACGCTGGTCAAAAAGGGGAGAAAGTTGAGATAAATATAGGAAAACATCTTGCAAAGGGTATCGACTTTCTTTCCTATTTTTCTTTGACTTTCACCGACCGAAAATGTATATTCCTGGTAAAACCTATTTAATTCCACATTTAACCCTAGTCTCGAGGTATCGTCATTTTTAATATTATTGGTGAGGATTTCCACAGATTCACAGAACGGAAGTCGGTCGGAAGGCTTCTGCCAACTGGTTCCTGCATGAATTCATCTGGCCTCATTGTGCTGTGGTGTTGCGAGGCCACTTTCAGCGGATTTCCCTCCGTATGCTTGTAAAATATTGGCAGAAACGGACGAACTTGGAATTTGCTCATTGAGTATTCTAAACCGCCGTTGAAGTCTGCGGTTCACTGTTGTCATTTTACGCAAATGAAAAGAAATGAGCCGTCAGGCTTTAAAGCCAATGTGGGAGATTTGTTGTCTGCAAGAGAGAAGCACACAACATTACAGCAGCAACACAAAGGATGTGTTTTTTTTAGCATTTGTTGCAGGTATAACACCTTTAAAGCAGCAAGACAAAGGAGGTTCAGGGTTGTGTGTGTTGAGTCACATTCAAACAAGCTGCTATCTAAACCCATTTAGTCACGGTCCACTTTTTCTTGGAGCTTTTAATCTTATGACCAAATGACAAGTAAGCAAACCATTGTTTAAGGAGCATCATGAGACACAGCTGAAGATCCTCTGAATTTGACAGTAAGTGGACACATTCTTTCTCTCTGCTTTCTCTGTTGAGAAAATAATTGTTTTGTTCTACTGGAAGAAACTCCGACAAAAAAGTGAATAATAAATAATGAAGAGAGAGCGAGAAACTGAGGAAATGCGGAAGAAAATAAGAAAAAAAAAAAGATTTTTGAGGAGGAGGACGAGGAGGAGGACGAAGACGATGAGGGAGAGGAGAACGACGAAGAGGAGGAGGAGGACGAAGACGATGAGGGAGAGGAGGAGGAGGACGAAGAGGATGAGGACGAAGAGGACAAGGAGGAAGAGAATGAGGATGAGGGAGGAGGAGGACTAAGAGGAGGAGGGAGAGGAGGAGGAAGAGGATGAGGGAGAGGAGGAGGAGGATGAAGAGGATGAGGGAGAGGAGGAGGAAGAGGAGGAGGATTAATGTAGCAGGCTGTTTATAGAGCTGGAGAGAAAGAGGACGGAGAGGAGAGGGAGAGAACGACAGCACTTGCTAAATGAATTTGGCTTTTAGCAATGGGGAGACTCCTCTGCAGTGTGTGTGTGTGTGTGTGTGTGTGTGTGTGTGTGTGTGTGTGTGTGTGTGTGTGTGTGTGCATACGTGTTTGCATGCTAATATCCTCATATATACACATACATAACTGCCAGTGTGTGATAATGAGTTGCCTCTGTGTGTGTGTTGGTTTGTGTGCGTGCAGCTGAATGTGTGTCTCTGTACGTCTGCGTGTGCACAAATGGTTTGTGGGAAAAAAAATAATTATTGTGCATGTTTATGCATATCTTTTGGACAAGTGACTAAATAATGTTTCTAAATGCTGGTATGTCGGGGAAGGCAAGGTTTTGTGTGTGTGTGTGTGTGTGTGTGTGTGTGTGTGTGTGTGTGTGTGTGTGTGCGTGTGTGTTTTAGGTGCACTGTCACCCGGATTGGAAGTGACAGGCAGGAAGTATCGGAGGCAGCCCACTAACCACACAGGGGAGGGCTCTACGCCGAAAAACATTACCAGTAGGGGTAGAGTGACTACATACATGGAGACATAGAGGGACAAAGGGGGAGACGGAGAGGGGGTGTGGGGGAGTGGGGGGGGGGGGGGGGGCATAGTTTGTTTTGCTGTTATTGAACAGAGGAAAATAACGTCAGAGCATCCGAACATGCTCTTCACACTGAGCTGCTGGAGGTAAAGGAGTCGCCTCGGACAGAAACAAGGGAGAACCGGCATCAATGTCCCGCGTCGGTCCGGAATCAGGACTCAGGAACATTTAGGAATTCAGGAATTTGACTTGGCGGTTGGTGCATGACATCAGACAGTAGGACAATGGACAACAAGACAACGTAGCGCAAGATGCGTTGTTGGTTTTGGGCCATTCGTGGGTCGACAGTCGCTGGCGGGAAGGTGTGAGCAAACACCTCCACCTGTACAGCAGGGAAATGTTCTCAAATATTGGCTTTGTGAATCTTTAATGAGGAGAAAAATGAAACATTTCAGCACAGATGATGCGATGGGTTTTGGTGAGAGACACCAGATTTATCAGAACCGTCCCAAAAACCTAAAGACGCTTCACGTGCCAGGTGGAGCCAGGTGGTGCCGGGTGGAGCCAGGTGGTGGCGGGTGGAGCCAGGTGGAGCCAGGTATTGGCGGGTGGGAATGGCGGGGAAAATGAATGGTGGTTCCATCTCACACAGGGACGCTATGGAACAGACTGACGGATCACATTAATGAAGAAGGAGTGGACCACGTTTTTCACATTTCTGGAACACACATTCATTTTGCTTTGGTCCTTAGAAAAATCGAAACCGTCGCCAAGTCTGTGAGGTGAACGTTGAGCTGAAGGCAGCAAGTGATTAGCTTAGCTTAGCATAAGGAATAAGAACAAAATCCAGTTACCCACTCCTCTGACACGTTAAGAAAGACAATACACTGTTTAACCTGTCGAAGGTAGAAAGATTTTGTTAGATTTTGAAAACTGTTTCCCCCTTTGTGCCAAACATCTGCATCTGCAGCGTAGGATGCATTTTTATTTTTTGAAAAGCGTTAAGCTTATTTTTCCTGCCCAACTTCCTTTGACTATAGAAGCAGTAGAAGGACGTGCTTAACTGTGTCGGGCTTATAAAATAATCCAGCTCCCACTCAGCAAGTGCAGAAACGTGTGTTCTTCTGTATTGGCGATGAACATCTGGGTGCGGTGACCTTCCTGAGGTCTGGTTCCCATTGCGCTCGCAGACTAAACTGTTAGTCATGTAAAAACAGAAACTATTGTTTTCATCATTTATGTTTACGGAAGCAAAGTTATAGCGGCTTTAACTTTAATGACAGCGAGTACAGACGTTTTTGTTTTTTTCATCTGTATGCTAACCGTTGCTAAGCTAAGCTAAACTAAGGTAATTAGCGTCAATTGAATTATGAGTGAGTCCAACGTGAAGACAAAACTAAAGAAGACCAACGGATGATAAAGAGAATATCAAATGATCAAGTAGAGAGGACATGAAGAGAGAGAGAACAAAGGGAAGGAAAAGAAGAGCAGATTTTAAAAAAAAGATGAAAATATCTGAAGGAATAAGAGGCGAGACGAGGAAGGTCAGCGAGGAAGAATAGAGGGAGACGCTGTTTGTATCTCATAACGACATTCAAGTTCGAATAGTTCTCATCTCTCTTTCTGTCTCCCACAAAACACACACACACACACACAGGTATCTGCATGCCAACGCACAAACACATGCAAGCATTCCTAAACTCACTCATACACACGCCGTGTGTGTATGAGTGTGTGTGTGTTTGTGTGTGCGCGCAATGGGGAGATGCACAAAGAGAAGACCAGATTAGAAAAGCAGGCCAAGAGGCGGTTTCCCATGGTGCATCTCTAGAAGCGAGACCGGGTTGTGTCAAAGCCAACTGCTCCTCCAGCTGAAGCCGAAAGACACACAGAGACACAGAGAGAGACAGACAGACGCAGAGACAGACAGACAGACGCAGAGAGACAGACAGACAGACCGAGAGTAAGATGTGGGCGTTTCCCGCTTCGGAGTCAGAGATCAGTCTGAGAGCTGAGGAGGTAAAACGGGGGAGTTGGCAGAGACATGGAGACAAAACGTACATAAAAGTCTCAAAGCGGCAGAAATGGGTGAGACAGCGGGAGACGAGAGGAGGGAATAGAGTAAAAGGAGTGACAGTGATGGATGGAAGCGAAAGACGGATGGATGGAGGGACGTGGGGGGCGGGTTGGAGGATGGAGAAGCGGCAGACGGAGATTGACAGCCTCCTTTCCCGGGGACGGATGAATAAACCGGTGCAGCGACGGATGGAGAGGGAGAAAAGGAGTGAGGGATGGAGGAGGGGAGGTAATGAGAGAGAGAGAGAGAGAGAGAGAGAGAGAGAGAGAGAGAGAGAGAGAGAGAGAGAGAGAGAGCGAGCGTCTCCGTAATCAAGCCATAAAGCAGAGCGGGAGCGAGGGAGCGAGGTGGAAAAGACGAGTGGGCTCTGAATGAGTCAATCATGATTAATCAAGACGCTTCTCGCTCTCTCTCTCGTCGTCTTTCTGCTCAGACTCATCATCATCATTACACGCACACACACTTACACACACACACACACTTAACCATGTTCTCTAGTGCAGCCGTCGAGACTGTACACGGAGTGCACATACAGTACCAGTCAAAGGTTTGGACACAGTCTTCAGACTGCTGCTGTATTTCAGGCCGCTTGTTTCCAAACCGGTGATTCTTTAGAAAAAGGGTCAACTCGCATTGAATGCGTTACAATAATACTATTACTAATACTATTTAAGTTTGTATATTATTAAAACACTTGCAATGCTGTATTTAGAGAATTCTCAAGCAGCAATATATATATATATATATATATATATATATATATATATATATATAGAGAGAGAGAGAGAGAGAGAGAGAGAGAGAGAGAGAGAGAGAGAGAGAGAGAGAGAGGGGACTCTTGGATTAATGCACATCTGTTGGTGGTGATGTGGTGACTTAAAGGAGACATATCAGAAAATAACCTCGCCCCCCCCGGTGCTGGTTCACAAACATTTAGGCATCCCGGGGTCCTACCAACCCACAGACTGTGAAATAAGACAAGCCAGTCATTTTATTTAGGAGCTCAGATCAGAAAACGTTCAACGAGCCATTTGGCTCCACTTCCTATGACACATGAAGACTCATTCAAACGTGGCGAAAAACAAGCTGAAAATGAGCAGGACACTTCCATTTTTAAACAAACCACGGTGCTTTATTGCACGAAAGAACGTGTGTGACTCACTGACGTGTTTTTTTAATAGTTTTTGGACAAACAGCAAATATCTCAGAGGAATAAACGGTATAATGAATTCATTGTCGAATTTGGTCTTTTCATGCACGTAATTTCAACAACAGAAATACAGAGCATCATCAGTGCTGACCTTTAAAGGTGCCCCCTAATTAAACAAGTCGAAGATGATTGTGGAACTTTCATTTTTTTTTTTTCTCCCACCGGCTGTAATGTGCTCTAAAGAAAACCACTGGATAAGAGAAAACCTCCCCTGCGTCGCGGCTTGTGAGCAGCGCGTGAATCCTCAGGCAGAAAGAGAAAAAAATAGGGCACTTTCATATTTATTCAAGTGTCAGATCCAAGGCCGTCTGTAGGGAGGGGAGGGGGGAGGAGGAGGGGAGGAAGAGGGGAGGAAGAGGAAGGATGGCTGCAACCACACTTTCACACGCCTGTCTCTCTTTTCCATCCGAACACACACACGCGCGCATGGACACACGGGGGGGGGGGGCATACAGAGGGGAGCGAGGGAGAAGGAAAGGAAAAGAAGACGAGGAGATAGAGGAGGACGGATGTGCTGTCAATCAAACCCAGAAACGAAGAAAAAAAACAATGCATAAACACACCGAACGAAGGAGTTCAGCGCGCCAGCTTTAGTCCCAGAAGCATCAGACGGAGCGGCTGAACGAGGATTACGCGCAGGTGCCAAACGGGCCGCGACCCGCCGTCTCCAGGATGTCGCATCCATTCCGGGGACGCGCGGCGCGGAATAGAGAAGCCTTCATCAACGCGGCCGGAAGAACACGGAGCTCCCGCTCGATCGACACACACACACATGAATACCTCAGAGAAACGAGCTGCCGGTGAGCGTAAAGCAACACCTCCTCCTGGTGGAGACCGCGTGAACTGCAGGAACACTCGGATCCGGTTTGAATGCAGCTTCGTGTCCCCCAGTGGTTTTGAAACTGTCCCGATTTATTGCTGTTGTCCCTATTTGAGGCGCATAAAGACCTTGATTATCATCACACAAGCAGTAAAACAGGCTGCGTGAGGTGCACATCTTTGATATTCAACTTGGGATTTCATGGACCCTAAATTCTTGAACGTGCTGCTTGTAGTTTCAGTCATTTATTATTATTGTTTAGACTTCAGACTAAACCGTTTTCCCCCCTAAAACATAATAAATGACACAAACAGTAATCACATGTTTCCAACCACTACATATGGTTTGTCGATGAAAAATATACTTTTCAGCCAAAAGGTTTGACCAATAATGAAATATCCTTCATTTCTTGATTAAAGGAAAAACTGAATAAGAAATGTTTAAGGAAAAATGCTTTTACAGGAATCAAATTTTATTCAGTCAGTCACAATAACGGCTTTCTAACCACCAACCAGACATTCAAAAAGAGTCACAGAAGACTTTTGATTTGATTGACTTTATTTGTAAGGCACCAGAAGTCCTTCCTTACTGCAGAACATTTCATATTATTTATAGTAAATGTTTGTTGTACTTTTTAATAGGTTCTTTTTTTTTGTTTCAATGAAGCTATGATTTCAGACACAAAACATTTTTTTTGCCAAAGTACACACTTTCAGGTTTTACATTATGCACAAAATAAGTATTTAAAAAAAGACCTTTACAAAGCTCAAAACGCTTACAATGCATCACGCTATGGGGGCAAAAAGTTAGGAAGGTGGGATGTGGCGTGGGAGAAGAGGGTAGGGGCGGGGGGGGGGGGGGGGGGGGGGGTCAGAGAGGAGAGAAGGGGTCAAAGGTCAACGTACTGCAGCCCCCCCCCCCTCCTCCCCCCGGTGTCACATCAGTTTTTGTTACACAATAGCACAAAAATCATCCAGGACAGACAAGAAAAGATGCAGCTATATACACATAAAGCTTTCTATGTATAACTGCGCCTCCAACTACTTGAACAAATACATAGAAGTAAATTTGTATGTTTATAACGTCAGCCTTGTAACTCTCGTTCTGCTTCGTATTGATTCATATTTCCAAGAAAGAGGGAAAAACAAAACAAGTGCATTGATTGCATTCTTTAAAAAGTTAAGAAAAATGTCGGTGTGTGTTTGCGTGTGAACGCGCGTCACTAAAGTAACCACGGCAACAGCGGCGCTTGTCGTCTGAGCTTTGGGACAAAACAAAAAGCTTTACTCTGGGTGCCATAACGTTCTAATTTGTTATCGACAGCAAGCCAAGGACTGTGTGGCGCGGTGTGTCCCACCCCCCCCCCCCCCCCCCCCCCCCACCCTGGATTAAGCGAAATTGTTTATTTTCACACGTCGATTCATTCTCAGTGTCAATCAGAGAGCGTCGGAGAAAAGTCTGCTTCTGAGTGTTTGTAGAAAAGCCACACAAGGCTGTTTCAATCTGCCTCCACCATCAAGCCGTGTACCAGGAAGACTTTTGAGGGCCCTAAAGTTCTGACAGACAGTTTTGAACACAGCGCCAGAGTTTTGGTGACATCGCATTACTCCCAGCAAAGGTGAGGCTGACTTGAAAACAGGGCCTGTGAGGCTGAGCGGGAGGAGGGGGGTTACTCATCGCAGCCGTACTGAATAACGTTAACCCCACATGCGACGGATCTGCACCGCCAGTCAAAAATGTACCGTAATTCGAATCGGAAATGACAGAGGGATCGAAAGCTCAGCTTCCACTCTGAGGTTCTAAGACGGGTTCCCCCTCCCCAAGAGAACTGGATCCTGACCAGAGACTGGGAGTGAGCGCATGCAGAGATTACGTCTCGTGAAACGGCCCAATTTACGGCCTTTGTTCAGTGTTTTTCCTTTTGCGCTGAAGCCGTTGGTGAGGCAGACCCACACTGCCCCCTGCTGACACACACGCAACATGCACACACTCATTAAAGATGCAGAGGGTGATGGAGACGCTACAGGAGGCGAGCAGCATCTCTGCTCACTTACGGGCCGCGGGGAAATGTTGCCCCTCCGTTGAGGTGCAGGTGGGATGTCGTACTTAACAGGCACCTCACGTGGGGGGAGGGTTACTTTATCAACTACTCTACAGAGGTGCTGCTTCTTTAAGATGAATTCAGAATTTCTGGTTTGGAGACATCTTCCCAATATAACGATTTTGGGATGTCTGTGTGTGTGTGTGTGTGTGTGGTTTCTCCCTTTAGAAGGGGAAAATGACACTAGTTAAACACTTCTATGATCCATAACAATCCACCAGTTAAACTCAAAGCCAAGTTGTACCTTGGAATGAATGCATGCAATCGGTGCTGCCAAAAAATATTGTCGGACCTCCTCGTCGGGGGAAAATGGAGTTCTTGGGAGTCCTGTGTTGTGTCTGAAGAGTATTACAGCTTGCCAAATAACGTTTAGCCTGCGGTGCGATGCGATCAGTGTCACAGATCAGTCCTGAATAACAAGGACCAGCTTAGAACAGAGGCGAGAGGACGAGGAAAAAAAAAAAAAAAAAAGAAACTAAACAGGAATAAGAACCGAGAGCCAGAGCAGGAAGGCAGGAAGGAACCAAAATAGAAAGCAGTACTGATGGAAAAAAAACACAAGATAACTGAAGCTTTATCACATGCAGAGAAGAGAGTCGTTAAATCGAACAAGACCCGGGAGACCCCCCGATGATGAGAGAGAAGGGACGATAAAGAAACAACCTCGGCGAGGTAAATATGGAGCGATCGGGACTAGTCTGGCGTAAGTGGGCGGGGCCAAAGCCCTCCCAATGAAAGGGAGTTGGTTAGGGGTATGAAGCTGGAGTTGTGTTGATGGGATTGAAGCCCGTAATAGCTAAGGTCAGAGAGAAAGAGAGAGAGAGAGGGAGGGAGGGGGGGGGATCTAGGGATTCAGGTCTCTGGACAAAAAAAGCGCAGCTGAATGGGGGACCCCTCCCCCGTCTAATCGGACTTGTCTCCGTCCTCCTCGCGGTGGCTGTCGACTCCTTCGCGAGAGGCCTTCTCCTCCTTGGCCAGCTGGGCTTGGGAGGCCAGCAGGGAGGAGAGGGAGAAGAGACCAGAGGAGGTGGTGACGGCGGGGAGGCTCGGCTGGCTCAGGCCCAGCGGCAGGGGGGTCATGGGCAGGGCCAGGCCCTGGAGCTGAGACAGCTGGTGAGCCTGGAGCTGCTGCTACATGGAAGACAACCAGACACAACTTAGGCACAGCAGGACAGAGCCGACACACGAGTCACTATGGGGGGGGGGACTCTAAATCTGCAAAGCACAGAGCGATTATACATCACGAATGAGGTCTAATACATGAGCCCGCGGGCGCGGCGCTAATAGCTCAGGCACAATGGGATAGATGGGAGGCACATATCAAAAGCTGAATACATGCTCGGTAGAAGACGGAAAGTCTGCCGCGCACATAACTTATTTATTACAGGAGGCAATTTTCAATCTATATAGCCCCAAGAAAATAAGATAGAGGGGAGAATAGTGTACAAAATGGAGAGGGGGGGCGGTGGTTCTTACAAAGGAAAAATGTTCCACAATCTAACATAAAAATACCATGGGATCCATGTTTCATTTTAACATATAAAAAGACACTGATCCTTTTTAAATGGGGCAGATTTTATAACAATCCTGACTAACTTCTCATGAAGCGGATCTAAATGCCCCGGGCTACACCTCCAAAGCAAAGCGCTCTGCTTTACATTCAACTCGCAGGTGATACGCTCCATGTCCTTGAGGTATATGTGATGTAGAAGTAGGATAAAAGCAGCTATGGCAGACAAAAATATAGATTTGCTTTGGAAGGTGAAGCACGTCCTGTGGCTCCGTAGGCTAAGATGAGACGCTCCGGTCCTAAAAAAACAACAACAACAGACCTACGTGGACCAGTGTCCTCTGTATCTACACGTTGGGAGTGGCTCTGCTAGCGAATACTGAACCTCTGGTAAAATGATGGAGTAGCCGAGCTAAGCTAGTTACTACGGAGCCGCTAGAAGGCTCATATTGATAAAGTGTAGCCGGCGAACATCAAAGCCCCAGAGATGAAGGATTACAGGTGGCAGGCTAATGCCCCATCCTTATTGATCCAATATGCAGCACGCTAGCTTTATCTACACAGTTGTGCCCTTGTAGTGGGTGGGGGGGGGGGGGGGGGGGATTTATCCTTTACTTAATGTTTTAAAAAAGGTAATACATTTTTAAAAAAAGATATAAATGTACTTTAGTTGTTATTTATTGTAATAAGGATCACAACATTGCCACCAATACCTGTTCCGGTTATTTGAGTCAATATTTGACCAATTTTAGTTGCAGTAGGAAAAACCTAAGAAAAAAAACGTTTTTTTCTTCAAAATATACAAAACAATAAGCCAATAGATGAAAGTCATTGACGAAAACAATAGAACAAGCCATCATAAGACCCTCAAGCGGGGCTGCGGGCAGGAACATCATACCCTTATGATGGAGTTCATCTCTGGGGGGGTGACCTGCTTGGCCCTCTCTATGGCTGCCAGGACCTGCTGCTGGTGCTGGAGACGGTGGGTGGGTGGTGGAGGTGGGGGTTTGGAGGGGATGGGGGGGGAGGGGGGGGGGTTGAAGGCGAGAGGGGGGAAAGCGAGAGAGACAACAAAAGCAAGACAAAAACAAGGAGAGGGGAGTTGGGGAGGGAGAGGGAGAGGTGGAGAGGTTAGATCAATATCAATAGTCCCAGCAGAGAACGACAACCGCCCCCTCTCCCCCCCTCCGGCCATTCAGCTTTCAGGCCAGGAGCCGAGTGTGACACCGGTGAATGGATGGATGGCTGGTTGGTGCTGTAATGGGTGGAGGACAACGCCCTGGTGGGCAGATAAGAGCGCGGCTTATCTGAATCACACAGCCATTTATTACACACACACACACACACACACACACACACACACACAGAAAAGAGTGCGGCGGAGCAGGAGCAGGAGGAGATGGAGGAGGAGCGGGAGGGGAAAAAGGGAAAGAGGGGAGTGGGGGGAGGGAAAACTGATTGAATATGGCAGACGAGAGGGTGGGGGGGGGGGGACCGAGAGGGGGACAAACGTGAAAGCGGGTCGGAAGGGAACACGGCAGGCAAGTGATGATGAGCGACGGCCGGAGGGAGGGAGCGAGGGAGGGAGGGAGGGAGGGAGGGAGGGCGAGGGGGTCGCGGAGGTGAAGAGGTAATGAGGCGCGAACGAGGGAGATCCCATTCCAGGAAGTGAGGGGGTCAGAGGGCGGACTGCGTGTCAGTGTGTGTGTCTGTGCGCTTACCTCCTGAGACAGGTAGGGGAGGACTTGTGCGCAGATTCCGTTCAATCTCTTCACGATCTCAGCCTGCGGAGAAAAGACGGACATCTTTTAGTCTGTGTGTAGTTCGAAAGCAGATGTTCCTCAAACAGGAGTCGGGGACTATTTTACGGCGCAGATGACGAACACACATCTGGTGCTGCAGTGAGGACATGACACTTCCCCGCAATGAAGGAACACCTCAGCCGTGGCAGCGTGCGTGTGTGTGTGTGTGTGTGTGTGTGTGTGTGTGTGACTCCGCGTGGTGTGTTTTTGATAAAGCTGCTTACACACCCTTTAGGCCCGGCTTTTATTTTATTTCATTTCTGCGTGGTGCAAAACGTAACGAGACGAGCGCGTTTAGCCTTTCCGCCTCGCCTCCCCGAGACGTGTTCCCTCACGACGGGTTACTCCGACCAACGGGGGCGCGGAGCGATGCTCCACTGTAAAACTCGGCCCGGAGACAGAGGAATGACGGGAAAGATAAAAAGAAGTGGCCTCCCGGGCCGAGGGGAGTCGAGCATTAGTCCGCCGTGTCTCAGGGGCGATGTGGGCGTGAACGCTCCATTGACGCCCCCCCCCCCCCTCGCTCGCATCAGATTGGCTGCTGTTATCAGGGTGAGTCACCGCATTGAAACACATATGAAAACAATAAAAACAAAATGATTCAATCCATTTTTTCCCTTTGCTGACAAAGTAAAAAGCCAAAGCACGTCACCAGATTCATCCTTTAAACCCGTATGATTCAAACCACACTCTCATCAGTATGGGAAACATCTGCTCTGACCTTCCCAACACACACACACCAAAATCCCTCATTCACCTCATTAATTAAGTTGCTTGTAAGGTATACTTTTACACACACACACACACCCATGCAGGCACTTGCAGACGACCCCCACTTTTTCTCATCCTGCACATTCTCCATCTTTCTCACACGCAGGTCTATTATCACATTTGGTTGGTAATCACCCAATCCGTCTGAGATATGCAAAGCGGCAGTAATTGTGTTGGAGCCTAATTCGTGGCACGGCGAGCAGAGCGGGGCTCCTCCGAACCGTCATTAGGCATGCGGAGCACGCCGCCCCATCGAGCGCTTCACCCCGGTCCGCTCGTCATCGCACACACACACACGCACACACACACACACGCACACGCACACACACACACTCTCCCCGGCGCCTCTGAAATGTCTCTCTGAAACGTCTCTGCGGGACTCGCTCCATACCAACTACGGCTCTTCCTCTTTTTTTCTGTGCCCTTTATGAGTCTCTCTCCTCCCCCCTCTTCCTCCAACCTCGCCTCGGTTTCCCTTCTTTTTTTTTAAATCTGTGCTCTGTATTTTCCTCCTCTGTGTCTCCCTACGCTTTTATCTGTCTGAACGCTGCTTCTTCTCTTTTGTCCTGCCTTTACATTTTACACGGCTTTATTCCAACCCTCCTCGAGTGCACATTCACCCAGGAGAGCCTTGTATGGGGGGGGGGCAGCAAATGAAACATACATCATAACACAACTGGGCCAGCGCACAAATACAGCGAGGTCGTTCCGCAGCGTTCATTACGGTCTCGGATGTCTCTGCTGCTTTTTGTCAATTTCAATGTCTATATTAACCTTTATTGTACCTTTGTATCCTTCTGTAAATGATCCCGTGTGATTAGATTCACAGGGAGAGCAAACACGGACGTGTGTGTGTGTGTGTGTGTGTGTGTGTGTGCGTAAGGTGATTAAAGAGTGCGTTCGTAGGAAGGCAGCCTAAACAAACTGAACATTTCACAGACTTCCTGCTGTTGTCTGAATGCGCTTCTCTGTTTGGGTGTCTTGTGCCGTCGCTTCCTGCCGGATTACAACCCGACATCGTACTCCGTCACCGTTTATGAAACACCTTCAAGAGATCCAATGATGCCAAAAACCATGACTTGGTTAGGTGAAAATTAGCTCGCGAGCCGGAAAAGTGTGGACAGCCCTGATCTAATAGCGTATAATATAATAAAATGTAAAACTGACTATGGAAAATTGGACCATGATCCATTGGGCCTCATGTTTATATTTGATGCTGATGGTTCTTATTAAACTTCAGTCAAACCTCTCATCAATTAATGGACATTCTTATATGGCTCTATTGGATGTACTTATTGATGTAGATCATTCTGCCATCACAACCTACCGAGAGGAACGCGTCCAGAGGCAGTTCAAGTCCCCTAATTACAGGTGAGTAAATGCGTGCGTAATGACGACCGTGTGTGCGCTAGATTGTCTTGTTGTTGTGCGAAAGCTCCCAAAGCCGTAAACAACGCGAGCAAAACATAGCTGAGGGGTTATGCTGTCTACAGCAGGACTACACAAGACTAAACAGGGAGGGAAACGGGACAAAGACAAAGAGGGCTGCATTCAACATGTTCACAGTTCAATCCACAACTCAACCTTGCTTCTCTTCCCCAAGACAAAACATGGAGAAACAGAGAGAGAGAGTGAGAGAGAGGGTGAGAGAGGGAGGGTGAGAGGGTGAGAGAGAGGGAACAGACAGAGAGGCATTTTGATTCGAGTAGGGCGGAGTGATCAAGAGGGAGCAAGTGAATATGTGAGAGAAATGAAGAAAGACTGAGGGAAATAGAGACAGAGGTGGAAAGGGAGGAGGGGCAGAAGGGGGAGAGGGTAGGGGTGAGGTGGGGGAGGCACTGGCTGTGCACAATAGGCCTAGACATGAATGCTCCTCGACACTCGTTACCACACATCCCCTTCAATTTCAACTCTCTAATGGAACTAGAGATTCCCCGCACCCACTCATACTGTGCACAAAGCGAGTGCGCGCGCACACGCACACCCACACGCACCTTATGGAGACGTACCACCTGCCGATACACGCACAGACACACACAAGCATATGGATGAATAGAAGAGGATACAGGCACATTCAAAAAAATGTTTTTTATTGCGGACAACACAGGAGCAAATGTACACAAAAAGACGTGCGCACATACACACACACACACACACATGAGCACACACACACGTGACTGAATTTTATTTGTGTGAGATAAAGGGAATAAAGTGCAAAAAAAAAAGCAGTGTGTGTGAGTCCGTAACAGTCGGCGTGCATATATGTGTGTGTGTGTGTGCGTGTGTGTGCGTACGCACGCCTATAAATATGCGTGTGTGTTTGTACCGCATACATCACGTCAGTCCTCCTGCCTCAGAGCTTGTGTGGGTGCATACGTGAAGGTCTTTAAATCATGGAAGCTGCTACCTCTGTGTGTATGTGTCCATTTGTCAAAGCATACTCGCTTCTCCCAATATGCCTGCCAGTGTGCGCTGTCAATCATAAGACTGTGTGTGTGTGTGTGTGTGTGTGTATGTGCGTGCGTGGAGGGCAGCGCCAGACGAGGTCACTGATAAGGGCCGGCCCTTTGGAGGCCCATCGCTCTCTCCCTCCTACAGGCGGAGCATAAATTACTCCCCCAGACAAACTGTGGATATCGGCTTTCCGCCCCTCGCCTGCCTTTTCTTTTCTGCATCAAAACGGCCCGCTGATTCTAGCTGAACGGTCCTCACTGAATGTGAAGAGTTCTTCAGGATGGAGGGTGGGGGGGCTGCTCTTGTGGTTTTAAGCCACAAGTTATCAATATGTAATGTAGAATTAGTTGCCACATCAATAAGCGCAAATTAAAATAAACTTCTGTCTGCAAGTCTCGGAAATGATAATATTCCCTTCCACGTGCGCATTTCCGTGCTCGCCATCACTATGCATACGGTGAACTCAAATTGATTTGGCAACTGCGGAGGCGCCAATCCCCCCCCCCGGCGTCTGCATTTCCACACGCGGCCTCGGGCGGCATCATTCAAATGTCCCTGAACACTCCCAGAGTGAAGGGAGATTATCCCCGTAATTCACACCTGCCAATCAGTGAGCTGCAGGTGCACGGTGGGGAATGCACAGCTGCGCCTGCATCAACAGCAGAACAACGCGGGGCGAGGGATTGTGGACTTTCAAGGCTCTGAAGGTAAAACAGGTTGGTTTTGTGGCGATGAGAAGTCGCTGGAAGCTGGAACCCCTCCAAGGTCCCCCCCTGCTCGAATTATCAGCTTAGAAAAGAGGAAATGGACGGATGTACTGATAGTCCTTGACAAATCAGAGTATAAGAAAGGATGCCGTCTGAACCAGGCAGAAGTAGAAAGAAGAAGAAGAAGAACTCGCTGTGGTGCTCCTGATTCAGTAATTGTTAGTAATTGCAGCAGCTCTCATTTGAGGCTCTTGCTGGTTTCTGCAGAGCACAGCGAAGGGAACGTGGACGGGTGCAGAGGAGACAAGTCAGCGCCACGTTTAGGAAAAAATCTCAACCCCTTATTTGCTTCCCTGTGGATCACATGTGGCCACGCTGCGGTATTTGAAGACACTTTCCAGAGCAAACTGACAGCGGGTTCATATTCTACGTGATTGGCGCATGCAAGAGTAAAATAATAAGGATTAAACGTTGACTCACCTGTTTGTGCATCTCAATGTTGAGCCCGTAGGACATCTCATAGTACTGGAGGAGAAGAAGAGTAAGACAAAAGCAGAAAAGTTATACCACAAGCATCAAAAACCTTCTTTAAATGGCTGAGTGTTGCACAGCTGATGCTGCAGGACAATCACTTTAGAGTCAAACTAGGTTTGTCTGTTGGCATTGTAAAAAAAAGTAATGGTTGTATGTTCCTCTACGTTTTTAATAGAAAAATCTACGAATGAACCTTCCAAACTTCTGACTATTGGGTGGAGTTCTAGTTCTGGATGGGATTTGGATTGTGATATTAAAAAGGTAAGAGAGTTGCCTCGCGTCAACGGTATCACAAGAACAGACACACAACCAAACTCACACACCTTTAAAGGGGAGCGGTTTGAATAAAGGAGACATTGCTGTCAAGGGATTTTCTTCCCTTTTTTCTTTTAAATTTATCTCAACTCAATTTGAAACTGCGTTTCTTTCAAAAAGCGCTTTTGTCAGATGTTGAACCGCGGCGATCAAAATAGACTATTGGCAAATTTTATCCAACCACGAGTGAAATTATGAAAAAAAGAAATGATCGCCATGCTGCACATCTTTATCATCTTAACATTTCTAAAAAGGTCGCCGCACTCACAAACACGCCTGCAAGTGAAGACGCACCGCTAAGAATAGTAAAGGGAGAAAAAAAGGAGAGAAAATGCCTTGGTGTGTGTGTGTGTGTGTGTGTGTGTGTGTGATTTCAGTGTTAATGAGAGGGCCACCCTCTAGGCGTCAACCCTGTTAATCACCCACTCTGTCTGCAGGGGGGACTGGCTCTGTCACTGGAAAACAAACACACATACGCACACACAAACACAAAATTGCGTTTTTTTTCCACTTCGATCTCGCACCATCGCACAGCGCGCACACAGACACACACGCACACACAGACGCACTAAACACACACACACACGCACTAAACACACACATTCTCTGTAGCTGCTCGCGCCCACACGGAAGCTCCCTAAAGTAATTACAGCGCCGGGGAAATGGAGGTGCTGCCGCTGGCCGGGGGAGTGGGGGCAACCTGATACGCTATTAGAGGAGGAGTGGGGGGAGGAGGGGCTGGTTATTGTGGGGATACAAGGCCGGGCCTGCCCCTGATGGAGTGGAAGTGCGATTGAAAGTGTGTGTGCGTGTGTGTGTGTATTAGGAGGGAGGGAGGGGAGGAAAAGCCATATTGCATTCATAGTTCAATTTTACTGCAACATTTTGAGTCTGAGGATCCCTTTGTGTTTCACAGGACGGTATTTCATGTTTGAAAAAACAAGGTGCGTGTGGCCCTAATGGTAAAAAAGACATCGCGGGATGGTCCCGTCTGTTCGTGCTGCCTCGCTGAGTGACAGCTCCACAGGTGACCTGAGCTTTTCTGCGGCGGTAACCAGCAGGCGGCAAATTTAAAAGGAAGGCAGCAGCTTTGCACTCAAGCTTCTATTCGAATGAAGCTTCAAATGTCGAGTGGCATATTTGATGACATTATTGGGTGGGGGAGATGTCTTTGTTAGCTCGGGTCTGGGTACGTTGCTGCTAGACTGCTCGTAGTTTTGGACATCTGTGGTTTTTCAGTCCAAAATACTTCTCGTGTGGTAGCAGCTGTTTTTCCGCTTGTTTTTGCCACTTTATGTCAATAGAGAAGACAACTGGCATGTTAACTGATGAGGGAAGAACGTGTCAAGCCTCGCTGGAGTGCTCAGCGTGGACTTAGTCGCTGGTGCATCTGGAGCTTTCTAAATTTAGGAAGCTTAATTGTCTGGATACAGAAAAGCTAGCTATAAACTGACCAATCAACCTTTTAGTGTGTGTGTGTGAGGTTGTATGCACTCACACCTGCCTGAAACACACAGAGGAAGTGTGTGTGTGTGTGTGTGCGTGTGTCTGATAGCTGGCTGATGGGAGAGCAGTGCGGCGGCACAGATTAGATGAGATTAAAGCCATTCAGAGGATCAATTAGAGGCAAAACATCAGACGGCAACACAGCCGCGGCCAGCGACAATGAGATTAGCCCCGAGGTGGAGCGGGCGAACACATCCGTGTGGATGTGTGCGCACTGTGTACGGAGAGAGACGAGAGAGAGATATTGCACACATACAGTCCCTGCAGAAACCCAAAGGGGGGAGGGGAGGGAGAGTAACAAAAGGACAATGGCAATTTATCGCAGCTGTGGTCATATCTTTGTAGCTTTGGCTACGTTACCGTTGTCAGAATCAGTTTTATTGCCACGTAGTCAATGTTCAATATCAAAATTGTGACGTCTGAATGAACTCGCATGACTTCTCCATGTTATGTTCATGGTTTAATAGGATGTTTAACCAACAAGTCTAGAGAAAATGAGGTTAAGTTTAAGCACAAAAAGTGCTTTGATTTCTTTCAACACATTAGTCGGCTTGTGTTTCCGGTCTGTTTGGCACCATTTTTAAAAACATTTTTTATTGTACTTAGAACAGATGGCACAGCTACAAAAATGAGCAGCAAGACATAAGACAACAATTGCACTTGAAAGAATATTAATTAACACAGTGTGAGAACATAAAAAACAACAGTTAATCACTTCTTTGCACATTTAAACATCAACATCTTTATGTGACAATCATACTAGAAGGGTCAAACACAAGACGACACACACGCACACACACAAGCCTTCACTCACCATGATGTAATGGCGCTGCATCTCTGACTTCTCACTGGCCAACTTGTCACACTCGAGCTTCAAACTGGGGAGAGAGCGAGACCGGGTTAGTAAGGTCACCTGGTGTCTAAAGTGCTGACAGCAGGTGAGTTCTATCTCCTTCATCATCACCACCACCACCAACGGCCCTGTCATCACTTTCATCATCGCATCCACCCTCATCACCGCCTCCCACCTCCATTGTCATCATCTCATCTACCATTATCATCTTTATCACCATCGCCGCCATCATCATCATCATTAGGGCAGTCATCGCGCACGCCGTTGCTAGCGTGACGTGGCGTCCATTGACGAGGGAGGGTGTCAAAGCAAACTGCACATGTGGTGTCGAGCCAAAATGTCTGCTTTCTAAAATCAGAGAAGAGGCACAAAGCTAAAAGACTAAATATAGTTTCGGGAGCGTTTCCTGCGACCGGGTCCCTGTGACAGCCATTAGCTGTAATCATGTCAGCGCTGATGTCACGCGAGGCGACAGGACAAAGGAGGACGCGTCAACGAGTCACCGGGGTCGTCAAATGAAAAAGACAGAGGTGGAGGGGGGAGGGGGTAGAAATTCCCCTCGATGCCTTTTGACTGAAGCAGCTAGTTGCGGCCTCAGACGGCGTCATCCGATGTGAGGAGAGGATAAGGCTCAGATCAAATAAAGATATGCGCAGACACGGTGGATGGTTCCAGATTCAGGATAAGCCGGAAACCTGTTTGACGGTGTGTGTGTGTGTGTGTGTGTGTGTGTGCGCACGCACGTGTGTATTTACACCAGGATGTTCTTCTTAGCTGTCTGCGGGAATGACAGCTCGATTACAGCGAGCGCTGGGTGAATCTTCATCGCTGTTAGTCTTAACTGGCAGGCTGAACACGTTGTAACACGGGGCCAATAATGTGAGCTCGCACGCACACACACACACACACACACACACACACAAATGGTTATGGCAGCAGCTGCACTATTGGCCGTGGTTAACGTTTGGTTGAGTGTTCCTCCTTGTTAATTTGGCAAGATGACATAACAAGGATATATATATATATATATATATATATATATATATATATATAAAGTATCTTATTTTATGTGTAAAATATTCACGTGCCAAACTTTTGTCAATATCATTTAACAATTTTTTAAAGGACGATGTAATCATGTAATCAATCTGAATAACTCCTAAAGACTAATAAGTGGATAACTGGACATCAAAGTAAACATATTAATATCTAAATAAATCTGGATCATTGAAGATTAAACCGCTCTGACATAAATATGAATCTGGAACTGAACTTGAAATTTAAACTGATTAATAAATAGATCTTCGTTCCGTTCTCCATCCCCACAGAGCGACTGGAGCCTATTCAGCATGTATTGGGGGCATGTTGCGGGCCAACAACATATTCACAACTCATCGGATGACCCAGGAATCCCTCCAAACATCTCTGCAGAGAAGACAAGGCTGTAGGAATACTTGCTGCATGTGGACAGTCCTGCCATGGTGCTCCCAAAAATAACCTATAATTTAATGAGGTTGAGCAATGGCCTTTCATCGTATGAGATCATCCTTACATAAAACGATCTTTGAATGCAGAACATAAAAAAATGTTTTGGGACTATCTCAAATCCGTATGTCCCAATACCGAACTTCATTAACAAGAATGTGTGTGTGTGTGTGTGTGTGTGTGTGGGGGGGGGGGGGGGTGTTGCCTGATTGTATTGATTCTCTGCCACCTGTTCCTGTGTGTGGATAAGCAGCCTCCGCTCATCCAAAACGCTCCCCTTGCCTCCTACATAAAATCCCTTCCTGCTATCCCTGTGTACATGTGTAGGCTGTGTGGTGGGTTGTCATGACGACAGGCCTCCCCGCTGCCTGTCTACCTGGGATTGGCTTTGCGCCTCCTCTGATTGGTGCTCGGCAGCCCCCGGGCCTGCACCGCTGCTCTCAAACGACACTTTGATGGAGTTTTATTGCCGATTCTTCCGTCTCTAAATCGCTCCTGCTGTCATCTTTATTTTGATTTATGTATTCCCTGATCTATTTATGCATGTGAACGAGGGGAGGGGAGAGGAGGCGGGAGAAGAGGCGGGGGCCTGTGGGGTTGGGGGTGGGAGGAGGAAGACAGCGACAATGCTCGCTACTATACCCGGGGGATCGCCTGCGGTACATTCGCCTTTTAAAGGCTTCTGCAACAGACAAGCACGGCGCAGCAGCAAAGCGCTACAAAGCCTCGTCTGTGTCTCCCAACGCCCCACCTCTCCCCCTCCCCCCGGCCCCGCACCATCCCCCCGCACCCTCTTCTTGAGTCAATAGGCACTGTATGCATGTTCTGTACTCAGACAAAAAAGGTATTCTTTCAACTGCGCCCTGGCTCTCTGAAGAGGGTTAAACGGTGCTGCTCATCGTTGTGGGAATACAAAAAAACAAAAAGGCGAGGAAAAAAAAAAAAAAAACGCGTCACAATCCTCCGCGAACAAGAGCGATCAGACCGGAGCAGGAATTTTGCACAATTTGTCAGACTTTCATCTGCCTTCGCCCCGTCTCTGCAACCGGCAGAAGCGAGCCTGTGGAAGGTTCTGGGTGCAGAAGAACAAAACAACCTCCTCAGGAAGGAAGGCGGGCTTCAAAGACTCCGCTCTCACAAAGAGGATCTCTCGGCGAGATGCAGACCCTGTGGCACCCCCACCCCGCCCTCCCCCGTCTTTCAAACTGCTATCAAACAGATCGGTTGAGGTCGAACCAGGCACTTTGGAAGAGCCTCAGACTACTGGCTCTGCAGCGGTATTTAAGCCGTGAAGCGAGATCAATGGGCGAGGGTAAACCAGATTGATTTAGGTAGGAGTCAATAGAGGATGTGGCCCGGGTGTGCAGGGGAGGTTATGGGAGTTCAGGAATAGTGGAACAATCATTTTTAGGACAGTTATCTTCTGCCTCCCTCAATCAACATTTTTGCATTCCGAAGTAATTGATTTTACATTTTTTTTAGTACTATTAAAACACAACTACTGATGTCATGGGGAGTTTCCTAGAAACACCTGCTACATTTGAAACAGTAAATATGTAGGATCCGTTAAATAAACGGCAGGGTAGTTTCCCAGTGAATGAGACAACATTATGCTAAATAAAGTATTGGGGGAAAAAAAAGTCCTTACATTCACATCAAAACCTATTTCAGGCCATGACATGGCAGCATCTCACATCTGCAGTCTGATAAAACTGTGTGCAACAAAGGAAAACACCGAGTGATACACGTACAGCTTGGAGATGTGCTACTTATTTCAAAGAACTGCTTCCCCTTTGTATCTGTGTGCACGTGCAACGGTTTGTATCTGCACCTGTGGTATTGTGCTTGGAGGAACTGGAACTCATCCTTGATCCTGTCACAGGAGTCAGAGGTTGTGAATTTCAGCTGCTGCGATGAAGCCTGCCAGAGACAAAAACAAGAGGCAAAAATGAAAGTTACAAACGCGTGAAAGGACAAAACAGGTGAGAAAGACGGCAGAGGAAAGTGAAAAGATTAAAAACAGACAGGAAATCAAGCAGTTTTCAATGTGACGCGTTCCTTGGAAACCGGTTGCCAAGTGTGCATAACACCCCCACCTCCGGTTTTGAATCACGACTAAAAATGCACACGCTCAAAAAGCAGAAACGGGCATAGCCATTGCTCGGCCAAACGTTATAGCCCCCTTTTTACCCACTATTGTGACATATATCACAATCATCTGGAAACGATGAAGTCACACAGACTGTATTGGCCAGAGATGGATGTCGACACGCTCCTGTCCAACCTTCTGCAGACATTACCCAGACTCCTCCTGTCCTTGGTTTCGCTCCACCGAGGTCTTTACAGTGCAGCTGGCAGCCTCGAGAGTTCATTACCCACGGCCACTACGAACAAAAGCATATCTTGCGAGCCATAACAGCCCGATGAAGTTATAATCCAACGTGTGTTTTCATTCCAACATTCCTCAGCGTTGTTCCAACGTTTAATTAGGGTTACGCAAAGCCACACTCTCGTGCTGGAGTATATCTTGCAACACATCTGAAGACGTTACCTTGGTCTCTGGTAAGCACTTTGTGGAATTACCTAAGTTTATTAACCATTATTAATTCATTAGGAAAGCAGTATAGGCCGATTAACAATGAAAATGATCCCAACCAGGTTATTTTGGTGGTGATATCATGGCGCCTAATGTGTCCCTGTCAAGTGGTTCATTTCATTCTTTGGCTTACCAAACGTCAAGTGTTCACTGAAAGGCCCGCTGCATAAAACTGTGCACCAAATGGCACTCACGGCACGTTAAAACGAGCTGGTTTTGCGCTCACACAGTGAGCTACAGCGGCACTCCGTCGCCTAGCCTGGATGTTGCTATTAGCCCTTATTGTAATTCTGCCCACACTTCATTCCCCAGGCAGCAGTGGATGGCCTGGTTGGGTGTTAGAGCACAGCAAGCATCAATCCCAAATAGGGACAAAATCTCATTATTTCTCAGCAAGCTGCATAATGGGTCAGGTGGGGAAAGAAAAAGAAAAAAAGAAAGAAATCGACATTTTTTGCCACTACGATTGAGCAGGCATAAAACACCATCAGAAATCTGATTGCAGCACTTACGGAAAGCTAGCCTGCCGCTGTTAGGAATGACCTATCGCTTTGTACCCTGCTCCCCACAGCATGCAGCTCTGCTTCATTTTTTTTTTTTTTTTTTTTTTTTTTACACTCCAAATAGGCTGCTTCGCATTCATGGAACCGTGGCCGCAGAATATGCTAAGCAACAGGATTGCTTCAGGTTGCAGGCGTGAACCTGCTTACTTCAAAGCGGAATTCGTTTAGGCGCTGCTTCGCCCGAACTTGGTTTAGGATTTGGTGGGGGTTGTGAGATTCTTTGTGAATCCTTCTTGGGAAAATATGCAAACCACCGCTATTATATTGGTTTTGCCATACAATTAAGTAGTTTATATCAAGAAGCATTAAGGTCATCAACAAAAAAAAAAAAAACTGAATATAGGGACGAGCCCGGTGGCCTCAGCCATTAAACTTTCAAATGTCACCAGAAGTGGTGACATTATCATGTTCTGCGCCACACAGAAGGCCCAATCCACACAAACCAAGCGGCTACTCGGAATAACCTTTTGCAGCATCCCTTCAGCTAGTAGGGCATGAACCGAAGCCGGGGAAACAACAGCACGGAACGATGGGCCTGTGCCACACACACACACACACACACACACACACACACACACACACACACACACACACACACACACACACACACACACACACACACACACACACACACACACACACACACACACACACACACACACACACACACACACACACACACACACACACACACACACACACACACGGCACACACACGGCACACACACGGCACACACACGGCACTTAGGGACAGGCAGCCGTGTACCTGTGTGCGTGTCTGCCTACAGGTAACCCCATGTGCCTGAGGGTAAAGCTGTTGCCGCAGATCAAATTTCCTTCCTGCAAACATTTAAAATACCAGAGTCTCTCCCGGTCAACAGCCCCGGGTGGGAATACAGAGGGAACCGACGCAGGACGACAAGGGAGAGCAGGAACTCTCCATTGGGAAAGGAAACACCTTTTGTATGTGACGTCACCCGTTATTTCACTACGAGTTAAATATAATAATGACACAATATGAATCATCAATAATCATTCTGAATCTCGAGATTGCTATAAAAGACTTGCCCTACGTTACAGCGATCATTGCAGGCGTTAACCACCTTTTATGACCGAAGGTCGTGTTTACTGAAGGTGACCGATGGTTTACTGAATCCTTCATCATGTATTCATTCTTTTGATTGATATCATAAATGTTCATGTCATGTACATAATATGGCAAACCCTCATGGATTCATGACAAGAAAAATACAGCTGCAGCAGACAAACAATTCATTAAGTTGTATTCAATTTAGAAATTCGAAGAGATCTTAAACGAGAGGTTCTTCCTTCTCTCCCGGGCCCGACAAAAAGATTCCAACAACTCAAGTTTTAAGCACGACGGCCTCTCGGGCTAATGTTCCTGAGCGTAACCGTGCACACATTGCTAATACACTCCATGTGTGGGGGAGGTGACGTAAACACGTGTTATCGTCAAACATATGATGGATATGAAATGGTTTTAGGGCATTTTGTTTTAATGGGGCTGTAATGGTTGCAACCAGACTAACGAAAGTAGTTGACAGCAGTCTGCATCTGGTTGCTTGGGGCAACAAGATAACACACTTCAAATTCTACTTGAAGTGCTTTAAAGATTTCCAACATAGATCAGAACTCCACAACTCCACAGCGGAGAAAATGGGATGTATTTTTGGGACCCCAGATCAAATGTGGCCATATGTAGCTGATAATAATTTGAAAGCACAGCTGGGGGGGGACGTTCCCCGTCAACAGGAAGGGAATTGCGACGACTGAAGGACACAATTTTGTTATTAAAAAGCACATACAATTCTTTGTATTGGAACGGTCTTCTGGAATGGGAAATATGTTACCAAGTGCAGCTTCCCATCAATCAAGGTCATCACACAGCTGCCTAAATCCTGGATAAAAACGCGCAGTAAAGAGCAGGAGTTTGAAGGACGATTCTCACAGAGCTGCCTCAGATGATGCAGGACCTCTCCACCGAATATACACGGCTAACAACGTTCATTATTCCTCTCCGCGACCAAAACAAGGTGCTCTGTGGGGCCCTGAGAGCCCGCAGCAGATGGGTGCCCATAATGTTAATGAAATACCGCCGCAATATTGTGACACGTGCCATCTGCTGAGACAAAAAAAAAAAAAAAGGTGCCTGCACACCGTGTACGTGAAAATGTGTTCCTGCAAGTGAGAGGCTAACGTGTGTGTGTGTGTGTGGTTTTGTTTGCGTTGCAGAGGAATAGCCTGGACAGTGTGAATGTGACAGAGAGAGATGTGTGTTCGAGCCAAACATAGAGCCTTAACATTGAATAGGTGTGTGTGTGGGGGGGGGGGGGGTGATAAGCCTCCATGTATGATTCTTTGCTGCCAGGAGGAACAAATATTCACTGCCATGAATCATACACGAGGATACAGGAACAGCCCACACACACACACTCACACTCCCTCAAATGCATAATTTGCATAGTGCGCACACAAATAGACAGGCATGCATGTACGCACACAAGCACACGCACACACAGCACCTAAATGTAGGACAATCTCTAATTTGATTCTGCCCTGCTCCTTTGAGACGTAATTAAAGCATTAAAAAGCTTTGTGCGCTGGTGAGGCAATTGAGACAGTCTTCAGCGAATAAATGGGATTCATCGTTTCAGGAAATTGCTGCCCCACCCCCACCCACCGACCCAAAGCCCACTCATCACACCCCCCCCCCCCCCCTTCCTGGGCCTCATCATCTGGTCCAATCCATGTGAAATCTAGTGTGAAACATAATGTCTATTTTAAATAAGAATCAGGCTAAGGCGGTTTCTGCTCCATAGATCAGTCGACAAAAGGCAACGGGAAGGGATGGAGATTAAGTGGAGGTGGGGGGGGTGGGGGGGGGGGGGGGGGCTGCGCACGCACACACACACACACACACACACAACAGTGATTAGACACAGCAACAATGCATGAATACAGTACATACATCCACAGCGGAGTATTTAGACACACAAGCAGAGCGCAGGCACACACACACACACACACACACACACACACAAAGACAATAACAGCAGGATACATGGGGAAACATCCTCCTCAGAATAAATCTTGCCTGAGGGTAGCGGCAGTGTGGGGATTGTATTTCCTGGAACCCTGACTGGCTGTTTACATCCCAGTCGGAGTGTGTTTGTGTTCGGTAAACGTGTGCCGATGTGTGTGTATGTTAGTGGTGGTGGTGGGGGGGGGGTCAGGGATAGGGCCATGGCATTGTAATCACTCACTAATGACTGGATGTTATCTCGCTCCCACTTTTAAATGAATGCCGAAGATCCACACAGACAAGCAGTTGGCCTATTTCTCAACGCCAGGCTGTGTGTTCTGCTCCATAGCAACGGCCCCATGGATGCCATTCGAGCCGTCCACCTCTTCAGTCCATCTTACGACGCAGTGACATTATCCAAAGCTACCTCGACGACGGAGAGAACGGAACGCATTTTTGGTGAAAGCAAAACAAGCAGAGGCGTTGTTCTCAATTTGGTGGTGACCGTAAAAATGATTAGGGGTAAATTCTAGGCGCAGGCTGCCCCTTGCATCGAAAAAAGGCAAGGGGCAGAAAAGTGGCGTTTGGAAGTGATGAATTATGAATTATTGCAACACACCCGGAGTAATTAAAGACGACTTGGCAAACTGTACCAAGATATTCCCATAAATTCTCCTAGTTTAATCTAAAATAAGATTCTGCATTGTAGCGTTGAGCCTACTGAAGGCGACATGTATCGGTGATCACATGTGGGGTATGTGTTTAACACGTGGGCAAACCTCTCAGCAAAAATCCATCGTGACATGATTTACCGAGCCAGACCGCTGAGGGCTTAAGCCTTTTGCTAATACACCAGCACCAAACAAGATCACATCCCCCGTCTAAGAATAGCCGCAACCAAACAATTCCATCTAAATATCCCAGATTAGTGCTCGGACTGAAGCGTATGTGCCCAGTGATCTGAGAGAGGGACGGGGCTAACTGGCCCACATCCAAGCTCTCCCCGGCCAACTCTGTCTGGGCCAAGAGCGCCTTGCTATGGCCGCTCGGTGTGTGTGTGTGTGTGTGTGTGTGTGTGTGTATCTGAGGAGGCTGAGGAATAGGATTGTGTCTTCAGCCGCTCTGGACAGGGGCTTTAGAGCGCAGGGAGAGCCTAATCCTGTTTGGGCCAGGAATTTGATTTTGATTATTATCTCTCACGAACCAAGCCAAGGCTTACCCCCATTTCTGCAGCGTTATCCCAACAAGACACACACATACATACACACACACACCCCTTCCAACCCAACAGATTTGACCTCGTTAAGACGCTTTAAAGAGGATTATTCTACTTTTATCACTTCGAGTGAAGTGCCCTTGCAAACATAGGCTTGGCATGGGGCAGCCTCCCTCCTCCCTCTGCAGCAACTGTCTTCTTGACCCTCTGTGTAAGGCCAGCCAAGCATGCAGTACCAACACACACACACACACACACACACACACACACACACACACACACACACACACACACACACACACACACACAGGCTTCTACACAAACAAGGTGGGTGCACGCATACTGTAGCACAACACAAGCACTCACACACACAGGGGAGAAATAGTGCAGAGATTGCAAGCCAAGGGAAATGGGCAATTTGTCAAGAGTGGGGAAAGTGGTGAGGCCGACAGGGCTGTGGGTTTGGAGACCATGGCTGAGATTAAAGCCAGCCTCGCAGAAGGGGGGAGGAGCTTTAAGATTACACCCAGTACGGTTGTGCAGATGATTGATGCCTGCTTGTAAAAACCAAGGTTATTACTTACAACAGCCAGGAGCCGGAGGGTGTGGGGGGGAGGGGAGGGGGTGGAGGAAAAGGAAGATTAGTCCCAAAGTTCACAACATATAAGTGGAAAATGACAGCAGAGAGCCGGCATGTGGCCAACACCGGGGGGACTTTGGTTCCATCTCTAAAGTTCTACTTTAAAGGGTTGCAGGTATAGTGTGTGCAGTCACAAAAGTACTCTTCCCTACATCCTTTTTTTTTTCCTCCACGACTTCTTTGTTCACTTGTAATACCTACGAAACAGGGGGCCTGTGAATTGCTTCAAGAATAGAAATTGCCAACGTTTGTGGAGTTATCCCCCTATTTCTCTCCCTACGACTGTGTCCACAGTGGGGCTGCTCGAACGTATTGAAACACGAAGAACAAAACTTTAGTGGCAGGTCATCCAGCAAGCCAATGGACTGGCCAAATACATTTATTCTGATAGTATTCGTTGGAACTACATTATTCAACCATTTCTCCCTAAAAAAAAAGGGATTAATAAGCACTTTTGAGTTGTAACATGTCCTTTAGTACTACCGGATATTTCTAACAAATCAATCTATTGCTAAATCTAGACTGGCCACTTGTTGTGTTCTTACTAGTACGTGGAGCAACATGCCCAATCCAATGCGGCCCATAGTGTTTTGTTTTGTCAACCTGCACACCCCTCTAGTCTCAGACATGTCAGCAGCCAACAGGGATCCCGTTGCAAACATCAAACGGGTTTACTGAGGAGGGGACAATAGCTGCCAACATGTGCGCTGAACACAACGCCGCAGACGGGGTCCCCGCCCGCCCCCCACCCCTCCGGACGAGGGAGGTTTTCATTGCCTCACTGCGAATCCTCATGGCGTCTGAAGGAGAACCCGGTGGAGCCGAGGTGCCGTATTGTTTCAGCCGCGGCCTTTCTGCTCTCAGGCACACGAACAGAGCGGCTAATTCTCCTGTCGGAACTGATGCAGCGCCTTGTGTTTTGGCAGGTCTGGGGGCCCCGACTGAGGCAGGGCCCCCGGCGGACACCCCCCGCCCCGCTGCGCCACCCCCCGCCGCGCCGCTTTGTTCCAGACCATCGCACGGTTCTGCTCTGAGGAAGGGCCTCCCTCCCTCCCTCCCTCCCTCCACCTCCCACACACTCCTGGTAGGGAGCCACTGCTGAATACTGATGCACCCGCTTCATTCCACACACACACTCCCATGTTCCACCCCCCCCAATGAGCCCTCGACTGTGTATGTGAGCGTGTGCGTAAACACAAACTCATTAGCATTCTACTTTTTTTTTTCTCTTCACGCACAACAGCCTTCAGTGAAGTGTGCGCAGACACGTCCATAAATGCCACAGAACAAAGATATTAACATCAGTAGCTCCTACAGTCTTGAGCTAAACCAAAAACATGTTTTAACTCAACTTTCTTCTTTGCAGCCGTATGTTATGGAGAGCAAAACCAGGAGGTAGAGATGTAACTTTTTATTAATGTTAAAAGGGTTTCTCATTATATGGCAATATCAGTTGTTGGATATTTCACAGTACGTTGTGTATTATGACCACATGGTTAGAGTTGTGTAACTGCAAAGGAGTTGCAATGGGTTTGCAGACATTGACAGAAATAGCGGCGGCCATGGGAGTGAATGTTCGCTAATATTCCCTATGCAGCGGTGTTAACACCACTCAACCGCCGAGCACATTGTGTACGCGACGTCCAGGGGAAAGTTCACCAGACCCAATATGACCACAGATCCACATGGTGTATGGGTCACTGGTTTGGATGGACACTCAAGGTTTCCAGGTAACAGGAGCTTGTGATGGGTATCGATTGAAAGGGTAATGAACACTAGATTCGCACTTGCAGTCTTCCCATACATAGCATGTTATCCAACAAGGTGTTGCAGGTGACCTTTTATATCTAACCGCCGCACTGGAACTGGCATGTTTGCAACACAGTGGCGGAATCCCTGCAAGTGGTTCTCTTTTGACAACAGTCTCGTGCATGGAGTCCCACGGGTTGAGAGTGCATATACCTGGGGCACTGCGTGCTTAGGAGGTTAAGATGACAACCACAATCCAGCTGGGGGGCCCCAGCTGAATCGCTCTCCGTCCCCCAAAAGTAACTCCTAATCTCTTACTGGCGCCATATTGTAAAAAAGGCTCTGAAAGCCTTATAAAAACGTTTAAAACAAAGTGTGCCTACACCGGGGGTGAGGGGGGGGTCTCTTCCAAGGGGGCGGCAGGGGGGTTAAGTCAGTGTGTTTGACTGCGTATTCAAAAGAGACTTCTCCGCCTCCTTGGGTCCGAGTCAGCGTGCGTGGTGAGGAGGGCTGCACCAGTCTACGCTCTTCCCTTTCAACCCACCCCAAAGCAGTTTGACAATCATCCACTGTGGCCCCTCACAAAAATCAACATCACCTGTGACCCATGGCCTCGACCACTCAACAGCGGGGCCTCCTGTGGGGTGGGGGTGGGGGTGGTGGTGGTGGGGGGGGGATTGGGCTGTTTGGGGGCTCGGCGGGGTTCTGTTTGTCATGCTAATCAGCTGGCCTAACCTTAACGACCCAGACATCTGCTGGCTTGCGTGTGTCAAGCCCCACATTCAATTTGTTCCTCGGATACAAAAAGCAGATAAGACCCTCGAGGCTGGAAAGAATGTCTAGTTGTGCGTGTGTGTGTGTGTGTGTGTGCGTGCCTCCTTGCTGTTGATGAGTGAAAGGGAAAAATCCTTTTATTTCTATGCGTGTACTAGAGCAATAATTACCAGCGGAGAACAGAGCTAAAGTGTATGTTCGTGTGTGCGATGCTGGGCTCATGCTTTCTGGCGTGTATGAGCGTGTGTGTGTGTGTGCGCGTGCGTGTGTTTCAATGACTAATACCCCCCACCGATAAGCACGCACACACGTTTGTGTGAGTGTGTATGTGTGCAGCGGAGCGACGGAGAAGGGGTGGGGGGAGTTTGTTTAATGGGCGAGACAGGGGACCATGGGGATTAAGCTCCCCCCAGCTGGAGGCTTTAGAGGAAAGGCTGGGGGCTGTCCTGTTAATTCAAGTGGGCTTAATAATGCCGGTGCACCCTCTGCCCCTGACCCTCCCACCACTACATCAGATCTGGGAGGAAACGCATGATAAAGGGAGACAAGCAGGGGGAGGAGGGAGTGTGTCTGTGTGTGCAACCTGTGGCCATCTCCACAGTGGCGCCCGGGCTCAGGGAACTTCACAGATTTTTTTTGCCTCCATATTACTCGCGCGGTACTCTCTGGCTTTTGGCACCGGGACCGTTTCCGCTGCTCCACTTGCACGCAGCAGCCAGCGCTGTTCAAGCTGCCTCAGGATTAATCAACACCCAAACCATATGGCAAATGCTATCAATCGGGTCAGGCACTGTGCCGCTATCAAACCCTATTAAACCAATGAACTGTGCCCCGGCACTGGGGACGGTGGATTAAAATGCAGCCATTGACTTAACAAGACACACTTAAACCACAATCTTCTTTGTGCCTAAATGGGAACCACTGTGTGAAACAGACTTCTCATGTGAAGTCATCGCTTTTTGTTTTTTTTATAATGATTCCGCTATGGCAACAGATTGCTCAAAGAATAAATTGCTGGCGTATCTATAAAAAAAAGGAAGCCCAACCACGGGTCACGACTGTGAAGTTCGAGCCTGCGATTTGTCGCCGATACAACAAACAAAATGTCTGACCGAGGACGATGGTGACAACCAAAAACAAGCATATCTGGAAAGAAAGCAGCTGCAATACCAACAGGGGGGGGGCGGCCCGAGCCAGATTTCTTGCATTCTACAGCAATCCGCCGAAAGCCGTGTGGCATTTCACATAGAGTTAATATGAACAAAATTCAGTAGACCGTCTTAAGTGGACTGCCAAAGCAAACACCTTCCATGACTCATGCCGGGAACGCCTTAATGTTATTTCAGTGCAACGTGGCCGCGCATCCCCACTACGGCCGAGCACAGCCTCCCCCGCTGCTTTAAATTAGGACCGTCACACACGAGCGGCTCCTTGATTGCGCGGATCCTGGTGGAAACGGGAGGCTTTTGTTCATACGTGTGGAACTCGAACACGAATGTTACGGCGGAGAGAACAAAAGGAAAATGGAGGGAAAGCGGAGTCAGTGCCGAGTGAGTCAGTTGGAGAGATCCATCATCTGTTATTATGGCGGCAGCGCCGTTATTCTCTCATCCTCCGGCTCCTTATCTTTGACACTCGTATCTATACGAGTGTCACACGCTCTCCCAGTCTTTGGGCCCCAGTGACAGCGGCAGCAGCCAAGAAGGAGGAGGAATTGAGGAGGGAGGGTATGGGTGTGGGGGAGAGGGGGGGAGAGGCACAGCGCACAGGTGTATTTGTTGGAAACGGCAGGTTAAGAAATAAGCAGGATGAGCGAACAGACATCTGAAATTCCCCAAATCCTGTTTTTTAATCTCGCGCGTTGGGTCTTAATACTCCAATCAAGCCGCATAAGGGAACCCAAGTGGATTAGAAAAATAACAGGCAGGCGGGAGTGGAGTGGCCCAGCTTCTCTCACCTCGGAGATGCTGACTGAGTTCTCACCCCATCAGCAGGTGACTACTCCACCACTTCACCCAGGGGAGTGGGAGTGTGTGTGTGGTTGGGGGCAGCGACATGCAGGTGAATGTGATCCTGAAATAATTATCAATGGGAATATGTTCTCTTATCAAAGCTGAACAACGGTATGTGGCTTTTTAGTTCAGCCTCACTAATAGGTTTCCCCCTGGGGGGGGGTACAAATCACACAACTTCATCTCTGCCACTTCTTGCTCTCCTGCAACACCATCGACTACAATCATGGCATTTATCCACAGCTTGTTAAGACTAAACCTAATCTCCAAAAACAAAAGACACTATTTTCTGCAAAGCAATACCAATGCATTGTGCCACATTCAGCGTGTATAATACTGAATAATTTAATATAGTGACGGTTATCAGATTGAGGATATGTAAGCGGATGACTCAAACCGAAGATTCTTTTTGTTTTAAGTCAAAAATCGTACAACCCTCCCCCATCTTTTCAGATCATCGGTTTCAAAACACTAAAGTTGAACTCGGTGCGACGGCGTGCCGCTTACACAGGATTTCACTTCTCTTACAAAACCAGGCCAGAGGTTCCCAAACCAGCACATTCTGCGCACTATTCTGGGAACACACATCGGCTCCTGGATCGCATCAGCAGCAGTGTCACAACCAGACTACTGCGCCCCCCCACACACACACACACACACACACACACACACACACACACACACACACACGCACGCCAAAGGGCAAACCCATTCAAGGCACAAAAGACATTCAGGTTGTTGCTTCAGCAAACAACCCTTGCGCTTTGAGCAGTAAAAGTACTTGTGGCGGTGACAAGACGTTGCCAGGGAGAAGCACGGGGCGCAGGCCTTGGCAACGGCACAGTCATCTCGCTGTTGTGTTAACCTGAGCCGGACCGACACAAATGGCTTCTTGTTCGTTTTTTGTCCCCGTGACGGAAAGGTGAAATGGCAGCCAAAAGTAGGGAGGTGGAAATACAGGTATGTCACCACCATCATATTTCCGTTTCGGACAAATTTCCTGCTGCGCCCAGCCAGGAGAGGCCAATTGAGTTTGCCAGCAACAAGAAATTCTGCCGAAAGCAGTGGTGACACAACTGGATATGCCTGAAGTGACGAGAAACACTATTGTGCCAGTCGGTTAACATGAATGTTTGACCAATGAGGGCCCACGTCACTGATACATACCCTGGACTTAGTTTCTGTTACCATGGAAACTTGAGATTTAGGGGAACGAGGAGGTGTGTGATTTTTACAGTCAAAGGAACAAGAGTGAAGGTTGTTTTTTGGTTGTTGTTTTTTAGAGTAGTTCAGTAGCCATACGATGACTGTAACATCGTGTATAAAAGGTATGTGTATATTGAATATACGTACATTTGGTTAAGGCTTTTTAGTGAATGCTGCTTATGGAAAATACACTGTCACATTAGGTTTGAAAACCATCTAGCTGTGAAATAGGACAGCATTCACCGGAGATGTTTGAATTGGAAGATGCCATCGCCGGGAAAAAAAGTTTAACGGTTTAAATAAAAGAAAATGCATCGGTGTCTTTGTAATCCCCAACCACACATATTCCGCACAACTTACCAGAACTAAAACAACGCAGTTGTAGAACAACGTGACTATTGTCCCAAAAAAATAAAAAAATATATAATATAAAACCTCCGATTAATTAACATAATGTCAACAAGCTTAATATCCGTACCTAGTTACCGTGGGTAGATCGGTGTGCGGTTACGGCAGGACAAGTACCCACATTATGGAGAAAAGAAACGTCGAATTAAAAACCACTTACTGAGTGTCTTGATTGTGGAAACATCATGTCAATTCCTGGTGTGTTGATTTCCTTCCTGAACACGATCAACTAAGTGCTCCGTGTTTATAATTTTCCTCGCGTTGGTCCTTTGTCCAGAGCTAGCCCCGCCGCATACAGGAGCCGTCCGGCGTTAGCAGAACGACTAGCTAACGGTAGCTAGCAACCCCCTCCCGAGCCCCCCACACTAAAAACAAACAAACAATTAACCCAAATACAAGCGATACTTTGACGTCTTTTTCGCTGTGACAGAGTCAGTGTCACGTAGCGGTACCCGTCCCGAACCCGTATTTTTCCGTGTCTGCGAACAGAGGAAGAAGAAGAAGAAGGAAAAAAAGAAGCAACCCGGCAGCGCTGCTTCCTCGCTGGCTAAAGCTAGCTGACTCTTCAGAGGCTGTCAGTCAAAATGATCCATCGAGCCTTCCGCCTCTACGCACCGGGCAACGCGCGAGCTCAACGCATGTAAATTACGAACGTTATGCACACCGCGGTGTTTGGATTTAGCTGGTGAGCGGAGGGGGGGGAGGAGGGAGGGAGGCGAGGGAGAGGGGGGTGTAATGGTTTCCTCCTACGCTTTTTTTGTGGTTGTCCTTTTAAAGCGGTCCGTTCGCTCGCTTTTAACCAGTCGCGATTACGCGGATGGAGGGAAAAAAGTAGGACAATTATTTAAATAAAAAAACGCAAAATTCTCAGAAATAACAAAATGTCTGCGGGTTCGTTTTTTTTTTTTTTTAAGTTGAAACCCCCCTTCGCGCCGTCCGACCGACGCAAATGAGTCGATCGAGTGAAAAGGAAACAATCTGCGCTCCGGCTGTTTAATATTCAACCTGAAACACGAGCTATTTTTGGGGGGGTTCAACTCTAAACGTTTTATCCGACGAGTCGGGAGGGGGTCCAGGGGGGGGGGGGAACCGTGAAGATTCGGCAGCGGCGGCGGCGGAGCTGGAAAGTCAGTCCGCGCGCCCCCCTGAAGCTGGAGGGTTGGTAGAAACCGAAACGCCCCCACACAGAACCGCGGCGGCTAGAAGAGAGCGGCGCGGGCAATGATCTACAACGCAGCGGATCTACACCCGCCGGCCCAACGGATGTCTGGGCAGACAGCGCCCCGCGCGGGACGGTCACCGCACGGCCGAATACCAACGACACTAAAGTCACTACTAAATTACATTATATGAATATCGTGGGACAGGTGGGTGGCACATTGCATGAATATTCTATTCATATAAAGAATATAGATATTTAATTTTAGCTAATTGTCTAACTTTGTTTATTAAGCAATGTTCACATTAATGTACAAGCAGCTAGTGTTTGCAGTTTTAGACCATTGCTGCTAAATGGAATCAAATCAGAAGTTGTGCATATTTCAGTAAATTTAATAAAAAATACAGGTTATTTTACTTCAGAGAGGTTCCCCCTTCCCCCCATTTAAATGTTGCCACTGACTTTAATGCTAAAAACTATGAAGCTGTTCATAGAGCCGATCTTGGGTTTTATTTGGTCTAAGTTATGTTAATGGTCTTCATATAAACATTGAAGTAAAAATGAAAAAAAGCGTTCTGGAAATTAGGAAAACAGTCAGATTTCAAATCACTAGTGGCCTGAAAAATCGTGGCAGTTGAGTAACATACAATCAATTTATGGGCCTTCAAATCAATCTCAGCCCAAAGGAAATGTACAAGGACGCAATAAGAGAGTATAGGAACATATTTTATTCCAATTTAAAACATTTAAAAGGAGAAGGCTATGAAAATCATTTCATGTTTGAATGAGGTTCAGGCAACAGTGGTTGAAATGAAACATACAAAAGAAATATGGCCAAAATACTGTAAATCAATAACCATTAGGACCCTTTTCGTGAGGGCGTTGCATGAATACAGTATCTCACCACCCCTCCCCAACCTGACAAACACATGCAATTAAAATGACATTTATCTTCAAAAACAGCAGTTCATCAATAATCTTAAATATAGAATACAATTGTCCTTTTTACTAGTTAATTAAATCACATACTTAAGTGTTTATTTCTTTTAAAAACTGGACCTTGAAATTCACAGGCCCTCTGATTTTTCACAACATTGGCACTTGTTAAGAGTCTGGCTTTACAAAGAAAGGGGATTGGCACACTCATTGTACATAATTTACATTTGGTATACTTAAAAAAGAAAAAAAAAAGAATCAAAACAAAAATACATTACTTTCAATTTGTACACCACTACACAAAGTTTGTTTGAACTCCTTAAAAAAAGTGTCATCTCAAGTGGTCCTAAATACACGCGTAAAAGGTGTGTCAACCTTACAAAAGAAACTATGCAAAGAGCCTTTAATATCACTGTATGTCCATCCCTCGAATCAGAATGGATCTCAAGCGTTAAGCAATAGCCTTTAAAAGTGTACACACACACACACACACACACACACCTCAAAGAGTACCGACAAGTGCGCTTGAGCGGACACGCAAGTTGCATGAATGCAGGCCCGTCGCAGTGGTGCAGTTTCAGTGCCTTCGACCCAGGGAGAGAACACACAGTCCAATCAAGTAAGGGGGGAGGCAGGAGGGGGTGGTCAGAATGGCAGACATGTAAACACACAGCATATTCATTCATTCCGTCACTCACAATTACAACCACCAAAATGTTATAAAATGGCCATTTCAGTACCTTCACTTGGGAAGTGTTTCAATAAATACATTAATACTGAGGCTTTACACACTAGCTTCATTTTGTGGGGGGGGGGGGTTACCACAGCTTTGAGTCAGATGACAAATTATTATTAATTCATTATTTAATAGCTCGTCTGTGCCCGATTGATTTGGTTTGGCGCAGTGTTTCGTACAAACACTCTCCACAATGGATTCCACGCGGAACAAAGCAAAATTAAGTGCAAAACCTCAAGAAAAGACAACGACCCGGTTCTCATTACTGGTGCTGCAGCCACGGGAGTTTCCCGGCGTCGGTCTCCTGCGGGCGGCGAAGAGCAAACCGGGACAGGGGGTGAAGCGCAAAAATGAGCCGGCAATGGGAAACCTGATCCAACAACCTTTTTCTTCCTAAAGAGCACAACATGGCGCCAACGCCGGTCACCTTCATTTAGTCAAGCGTGCTCATAGCAGTCCATTTAGCTCATCTACAATTATAACAAACTGTTGAGGGAGGGGGGGGGGGGTCAAGTGTGAATGGAGTGAGCTTCCTGAAGGCCAAGCTGAGGATAGTTGGGGGGGAAAAAAAAAAAAAAGACACCATGTTATCCCAGAACACAACATTTCTCTCCAAGAATTTCATACAGTTTGACAGCTAGTTTATTCATCCGCACATCAAAAAGGTACATGAGCTCTTCATTTCTAAAGCGAGAAGCGTGCACGATTGACTCGGAAAGAAACAAAAACAGGCCTTTAAATGTCTACCGAAGCACCAAAGATTAACCCACGGCCGACACGCTAAATAACCAGATCCTCGCGGGGACCAACGGGGCATGTTGCCTCAAGTCATGGAAAATGATGGCACTGCGCATAAGTATACACGTCTCGGGATGCACACAAGTCGCTTCATCAACACGATGTACACGCTTACACTAAAGAAGTGACGATGGGTGCATGTGGATGAAACCAAGGCAAAGTAAATGTCAGCAGATCCCCACTGCTTCTCTGGATTTGTAAACCCTTTCAGAAAAGATACACAGGAGGGAGAACGGCAGGATCTGTAATCGCTCTCCGATGTTCAAATCTGACCCTTCCGGCTCTGTGAATGTGCATTAAAAAAAAAAAAAAAAGTCAAATGTCAAGGTCAAAATGTCCCGAGAACTCCCCTCCTTCCCACTCCAACGATGCCAAAGTCCAACATGGGAACGCTACCCATGAGAAGATAAGCCAAATATGCATAACCACACAGTGGAAAATATTAAAGCCAAGAAGTTCAGCATAGAACTCATGGACCGGAAAAAAGGATGGTTTGGTTTGGATAGCCAGGCGCGTCATTCCTACCGAAGCTGCTAGTAGCCCTTGTGATGAAAACGACTTACCTGAAGTACATTGAGGACAGAAATCGCCACCTGTCAGCGTTCAGCTTAAAATGGAATATTCCAACGATTACAGACTACCAGGAGACGCGATATGGGAACGGTACAGATACCAAACTTATTCAAAAACTTATTCAAAAATGAGAGCATCCATGAACGGTTTGTATCCAACCACTTTGCTGGTCTGGTTCAATTTTCCTTTTTGCATGAAGCACAAACCCGACAGAATTATTTCACCCCCACCGTGGTCGAACACGGCGAAACAGAATTGCAGAGATAAAACACTCGGCCATAAAATATTTGTGATATTTCACAGCAGTAAAAAAAAAAAAAAAAATCTCCCGTCTCAGTGGGAAAAACTTTTGGGCTGAAACTAGGGAGGGAGTCTTATTTACTGCACCAACACCACCATGTTGAATTAGATGTAAGAAACTTCACTCTTCTAATATCCGTTAGGTTTTATCAAACGTCGGCCCAATAACACTGCAAGATCAGGTGGATTACAGAGAGAAGCCGTAAGGATGATCAGCGCAAAAACTATCTACAACCCACTATTGCACTCTACTGATCTGGTATCATCATCCACACTGTGCACAGGAAGATCATTCTCAGCATCAAAGGGAACAGAGAAAATAAAACAGTTCTAATTAATACGAGTGTGTGATTCAGACAGTTTACAAGAAAAAAAATAAAAACAGTCGAAGGGTCCAAGTAATTATTGAAGCACTTAATTTCTGCAATACCTGTTTCCAAACACATTTGTTAGCATCTGAACACTTGAAGGACAAACCAGATAGCGGATTATATTTACAGAAACAAAAAGTCGGTGGTTTTAATTTTGGCAATGTGATACAAAAGGACAGGCGTGTCGATAAACAGCATGTAAAAACCGGTAGCGCTCGTCTCCTAGTTCTTACGTTTCACCAAGTACGTTAACACTTGCAAAGAGGAGCATTTCAGGGCACGAGTGAGAGGAGCACTGTTTTTGTACAAGAAGAGCAATTATCAGAGCCACAAAGAACACAAACACTCTTCTTTTTCAAAGATAGGCAAAGAAACAGTACATGATAGTGTTGGTCTGGTAAAGAATGAAGCTCTTTGAGCAGCGGTGTGTGCAGATGTGTGCGTGGACTCTGCATTGTGTGTGTGTGTGTGTGTGTGTATGTGGCCGGGGGAGGGTGGGGGGGTGGTGGTGATGGTGGTGGTGGTGGTGGTCGGGGGCCTGCAGGTCTTGCTCTCCCTCCCTCTTCACACCAGGTTGTACTCTTTGAGGTTGAGCTGCAGGATGGTGTCTTTGACGGCGGCGAAGACAAAGCGGATGTTCTCCGTGTCGGTGGCGCACGTGAAATGGGAGTAGATGATCTTGTCGCTGTCGGGGTTCAAGTCCACAAACATCTTCAAGATGAACTCGCGACCGGCTTGCGCGTCCCTCTGCGGGCCTGGAGGAGCAACACACCGGTATATGTTTTAGCTGCAATGTCTGCATGCTTCTTTGTGCAATTCATCATAATTATATGAACATCCTAATTAAAAAGCAGAGCCGCCAAACAATTAAACAAGCCTTTTCCGTTGTGTACATCACAGTTTGTGTTGTGGTAAAGCTTCACAGCCACAGGGTGTCACTGTACCATCAAAAATAGGATTGAAAGGTTCCTGCCTGTGTTTGCAAATAACAACAGACACTTTTGGGATACTTTTAAGATTAGAAACAGCCAGCTTGATCTTTGTAATTGTAAAGGGCCCTTCTGGCACACTGAAGAAATCCAGTCAAAGCATTCCAGACGGAGCTCGGCCCATGGCTCAACTTCGGCGTGGATAATTCATTAAATGAATCGTTGGATTCATTTTAATGAATGGCGTGGACCTGCATTACGTAATCCATACCAGGGATAGGCCGGCTTTATCAGGCCTTATGAAAAAAAAAAAAAAAGTCACTTACCATCAAACTCCGGGAAGTAGTCGACCAGGTGGGAATACATGATCTTCTCCTCCAGCAGGTCCTTCTTGTTGAGGAAGAGGATGACGGAGGAGTTTTGGAACCACGGATATGTGATGATGGTCCTGAACAGAGCTTTACTCTCCTCCATTCGATTCTAAGCAGACGGGGGGAGAAAGCAGGAAGGCGAACACGAGGTTAGGATGTAATAAGTTCTCTCTCCACAGTTAATATCGATTTTACGCGGCATTTTTTTTTTTTTTTTTTCAGGATAATTTAATGTTTTCGGGTTAAAATGTAATTAGCAGCCCCGACAATGAACAGTGCTTTGTGTGTCTCTGAAACGCTGCCAAAGCAGTGCTGAAAAGTGGCAGCCAGCTGCTTCACTGGCAGCCAGACAGAATGTGAGAAAGTAAAGCCTGTAATTCCAAGGTTCGTTTTTGCTGCTATCGCTACTTATTTGTTGTTGGTCTCCATTCAAAGCTTTAAAAGCTAAACAGTGGTAATAGCAACAAAACACAATGGAATTGAGTGATTTCCAGTTCAATAAACTTTGTCAGCTTTGTTTTTGCTCAAAAGGGTCACTGGATTTGTGCTGTAATCCAGAAATAAACAATCCAGTTTGAAAATAAAAAATTAAGCTTTCGCGACAAAGAAAAACACAAAAACATTTAAGGGAAGCACTTGTGTGTATTAATTAAAACCTGCAAAAAAACATAATATTTTACTCACTTATTATAATTGTTAACATTGCCATTTTAGTTTAATATTTTAGTCCTTGTTCTGTGTTGGCTTTGTGTTTGCCCGACTCAGTCGGCGCAAACTGTAGATTATTAATAGCAATGGACTGCAGCTGGATGACATCACTTGGAATGCGGCGCATACAGAGAATACAGGATATTTCAGTAATGGATGACATACAGTCAGGGAACACTCACGATTGTCAAAACAACCCCAGAAAGGGCTGAAGACACCGCCCCCCCCGCTATATTCATTTATCCACACACAAGACTTCCTCCTCCAAAGAGGAAACCTAGAACGCAGAGCGATTGGAGTCGGGAACATACTCGTGCAAACTACTAAAAGCTCAAACTCGTCGTCCTCTTTCCCTCCCCGAGTCGGTCCTCGGCGAGCCTGATCCTCGCCAGGCTCGACCCGATGACATCAAAGACGTTTGAATACAATCTCGTCAGGCTCTGACTGCTCTGGAGGGTCAAAGTCTCGGTCTCGGGCCTGTCAACGCGGCAGGATAATCCCCGCAGACGGAGACGCCTTATTGCCGCCTCGGGCCTCGGCTCAGCCGGCGGCCATTTAGAAAACGGAGCTCGGTAACAAAATCAGAACGGTGCGTGCGGGGGCCCGCCACCTGCGACCATTTGACACATTATGAGGAGAGGCGGGGCAAATAAACAGCTATCTGAAAAAATACGAAAAATAAAATTGTCCTTGTGTGTACAATAAAGGCTCCACACCTGAGCAGGCTGGAGATAAAAGTACAGTATGAAAGCCATCAGTCATGTGACCGGGGGACCGTCTCACCAAACAGGATTTGGAGTTATGGCGGTACGGTCGGGGTTAACTCGGGGTTTCCCTTCCCTTCGTACCGGGATGTGCTCTATCTGAAGCAGGACATTACAGATTTGATTACTTCCCCACCCGAAAACGCCATTATAGTTTCTCTCTATCTGTTAAAATGCTTAAAACGCTCAGACGACCGGCCGGCTGACCAACGTTCGCCCGCATTTCCTCTCTTTTGGTCACCACTAAACAGCCGGCTTCTGATCGGAGCTTTTCACTGTTGCGGCTGGAGATCAGGTCTAGAAGGTTAAAAAGTTGACGCCTGCGAGAGCTAAACAACAGGCTGAAGCAGAGCGTTTCCTGTGCCGTCGCGTTAGCGGAGACTAAAGAAGCATCTTCATGAACGCGGCCCCCATGAAACGTTCTTAACCGCGCCTACCGCCGTCTCACCTCGTTGTCCGACTCCACCAGGACCTGGTCGTACTCGCTGAGCGCCACCAGAAACATGATGGAGGTGACGTTCTCGAAGCAGTGGATCCACTTCCTCCGCTCTGACCTCTGACCCCCTACATCCACCATCCTGAATGGAGCGATGGGAGGAAAAAGAATCACTTTTTTTTTTTTTTTTAAAGAAATGAGAATTACATTTAAACGTTGAACCCTAAAGGCAGCCAGAGGAGGAATGTCACTTCAATGAGTTACAGGTAGGAAATATATCAGTGCAAAGAGGCATTCATCTTGTATAAAGCATATTTTATTTCCACTGCGCTTTGTATCCAGTGGTGGCCAATCAATGCCTTTCAAAAAAAAAAAGGCAGCGTGGTGTCATTATTGCTTGGACTTTATCACTAACATCTAACGAGCCTTGCGTGGTTCAAGCCGACCGCCCCTTTGCCACAGAGAGTGTGCAGCGTGAGTCATAAAGAGGACAGAGCAAACTTTCTCTATGCTCAAGCAGAGGAACGTCGAGGAAGCGCGTATACAAACAATGCCCGCCCCCTCAGCAAAGTAGATGCAGGAGAATTCATGCAGGAGATATATTGTTGTGCTGACGAAGAGGTAGTAAACGTGAGGGAGATTATATTGTAGAGGAGCTAAAGAGTGGTTGTTGAAGAAAATGGATAAAGGGAAAGAGTGACTATTAAAAGTAATGGAGAAATGGAGAAGAGTGAGATAATTAATCAGGAGCTGATTAATGGAGATGATGAAGATGGACTCTTGAATAAGCTGCTCTTTAACTCCCATGTTTTGGTTTCCCTCCAAATGAGGGATAAAACAAAGGAAATCTAATCAAAATGAGACTTAAGGTTAAGATGGAATGAGGAGCAGAACAGTTGATTTCATTGCTCATGAAATCGCAAATTCAAGATAATGAATATATCATTCAACAAATATCATTCAAAAGACAAAAGGTGAACTCAAGTTAGTCTGCCACAAGAGGGGAGGGGGGGGCATTGATAATGCCCTCCAGAAGCCAGCCAGAAAATAAAACCCCCTTCACATGAGATGACCTTTTTCCTCTGGCGAGGATGAGTGACCTACTTAGTAAGCCAAGCTCTCCTACGCTGAATAGGCCAAGTGAAATTACATTTTCTGTGTCTTCAAAAGCCAATTAACGGAGAGGGAGACGCGCGTATGAAAGGCTTCCTTGTTGCCGCTACGGTGCCGTGGCCTGTAAACAGAGGCCGCAGAACGCCACATGTGCTTCTTACGGTCCGCCAGCTTGAGCCAGAGAAACTTTTCTTCCACTTTAAAAAATTAAAGTCATACAAGAGGGGGAGGAGGGGGGGAGGCGGACATGACTGCTTTCTATCGATTCACACTCTTCTGTAATCGCTCTTGTTCGCCGAGTCCAACTCCATCTTCTCATTGTTTGGGTTTTTTGGGCCGTTGGGATTGGTGGCAGGTCCTCGAGGCGGACTGGACTACACAGGAACACTACTACGGGGAGCCTTTGAATTTCTAAATTGCCGCTGGAGCATTTTTTTATGAAGCATCCATAAGGAATTATTTCAGTTATCAGTCATCTAGGCCAAGCAGAGGCATTTATACATTTTAAAATGTGGAAGTGATGTGTGTTTTTATTATAAGCCTTTCCGGCAATGAACAGTTTGGTCCAAAATAAAACTGTCCAACACAACCCCCCCAGGTCTTTGAATTGCTGGCTTTGACCTTCCAACGCCAGCGAGACGATTCGACCGGACTTGTAGCCAAAACCAAGACTTCTTAAATCAAACTGTCTAACCCTAAAGGGATCTGGGTCACGCCTCATTCACACCAGTCAACACCGTGGACATGCATTCAGACACAACGTGAACATAAAGCTATAAACATGCTGAACACCAGTGGGGTACAGAAGTTAGTCAAAGGAGTGTTGTTGTTCTACCTGAAAATGATGCTTTGCAAGTCGAAAGGGTATTCTATGATCCCAGTGGTCGGGATTCGAACCCTAAGCACGTCCTGTTGGGTTGGTAGATAGCACGGTTCAGCGATACGATCCAGATCACTTAGATAGCTAGAGACAGGAAGGACAACACAGACAAAGAGGGGGGGGGGAGAGAAGAGAAAGTGAAGCATAACAGCAGATAACAGCCCACCCCCTCCAAAAGCAAGTGGATCAGGCCAGATGGAACTACAGAAAGCCAACTCCCAAGAGTTATGGAGGGATTAGGTGACGTTTTGTACCTCTACCCCCAAAAATGGTCTTTTAGAAATACAGCTTCATCCGTGACGGCAGCTCCCAAAGACAAAACTCTCGTCAGGTTTCTTCCTCCGGTCCATTTCAGGCAGCTCACTGTGGAACTTTGCGGAAACAGGGGACTTTCAACTTGACTCCAAAATGATGAAAGCAAAATGCCTTTTTTGCAGCAAAACTTGAAAGGAGGATCGCGGCCTGTCCTCGAGTCTCGTCTTTGAGAGCGCACCATCGGGGACGTGTTAAAGTGCTGAGCCCTGTGCAGCACAAGGCTCTCAACCGGCCGGCGGGGCACTCGACACCGGTACCTGAAGATAATATCCTCCAGGTCAAACGGGTACTCAATGATACCGGTGGTAGGCACGCGAACCCGCAGCACATCCTGCGGAGTGGGCGTGTACCCCGGCAATGCAATTCGCTCTAAATCATTATAGTAACTGTAGAAAGAAAAAAAAGGCACAGGATATCTTGCACACGTTTGCAGCAAGCGGACACAAACCATTGAAAAACGCACAAACTGCAAAAACATCCAAACAAAATTTACTTTGCATGCGGGCCAGAGGTAGCGGCTAAATGTAGTTGGACCATTGTGGAAGCTTTCATTCTCTCTCCCACCCCCTTCCACAATCCTAAACTTTAGGGAGCCACATTAGTCTGAAAGGGATTAATGTAGGTTGGAATTAGCTCGGATATTATTAGGAGTCGTTTATAAATCTGCCAACATTTCCTTTTCCATGACTCTCCCCGTGCACTTCAACTGTCTTTCTCTTTTTCTTTCCTAGAGTTGAGCGCATGATACCACACTTAGGAAACTGAGGAGAAAGATCTCTTAAAATCTGGAAACCTTTGGACTGACTTGTGGTGTCATTCCGAATGTATACAAGTTGAAAACTAGATGGCATGAGATCTCTTCACCATCACGCAGCAATACCACATCTACACAGTAAGCAACCGGCCAATCCGTCCAATTCAAAGATCGTGGGCGTACTATTTGGTTGAGTCGGAGAGCTGGTACTCTCTCCTGCGATCGTAGGCCTCCTGGATGCCAGGGTCGGCCCACAGCATCTTTATCGCGCTGGTGTAAGGCTGCTCGAACGAGGCAATCTTCTCTACGTCCACCTCGCGCACCACCTGGGCGTTGTTCTGGGGAAACGAGAAACACAAAAGGCACCACTTTAACAACGGAGTATTTGTGAGGCAAATTCACAAGCGATCGCCTCCAAAGTGGGCGGCGGCCAGGAGCTAAAAAGACCCGGAGAGTCCAATGTCTTTCTATATTGGCCACGTTGACTTGCTCCACAGTGCTTCATTCCTAGAAGGACACATTTTAGATTCATGAAGCAGCCTCTACCAGAATGCTCCGTAAAGGACTTGGTTTTTTGGGGATTTGTCAAGAGGCCACAGCAGACTCTTCAACCGTAAACGGAACAGAGCGCATTGAGTTGGCGGGAATCGAACGTTCGGCGCCACAAGTACGCACCTTGTTCTGTTCGTACTTGTACGGTATCTTGAGGGTCTCCGTTGCACGGATCATGGCCTGCATGGAGGTGAAGATGTTCTGGTAGACCAGTTTGGTGAAGCCCTTCTTATCCTCATCCGTGTAGCCTGACCCATGGATTATTCTCATCTGCTTGATGAAGGTGCTCTTGCCACTCTCTCCAGTCCCTGAATGGAAGAAGGAAAAGAAAAAAACGGTTTGTTAGTCAAAAACTGAAAATGACCCGAGGGCTAAAACAGAAGGTTTTGGTAAGCTACAGGGGTCAACAACAACAAATGGAAAGAAAAAACGTTTGTTTTGAATAGGCCTTTGCAACAGGCTGACCTTGCCGGTCCTCTTCCAACTTGCTGCCGCTACACAAGACTGCGAAAGGGACGTAAAACCTAAAAAGTCAGAAGTAGATGTGGACCAGCGTTTCAGAGATGTGCAACGTAACAATGGGACTTAGTGATTAGGGGTGGGAATCTCTTGGCACCTCACGATTCGATTCTGAGGTCAACGATTTGATTCTTAACCAATTATCGATTCTAACCCGATAAAACGATTATCGATGCATCTCGATTTTCTAAATTCTCTCAAATTTGAGTTTGCTCTTAATGTGCCGGTAATGATGGTAAATTATGGTTGTAGCTGGTTGTCATCTACGGTCCACTACGATTACCGAAGGGGGGCGTTTGTTTTTTGACAACATTTTGTCTCATAATTTTATCCCCTTACATTAGTGCGGAAATGGGCTTCTATAGTTGTGTGAATGCATCACTCCAGCCAATCCAAAGACGCGGTTTGTAAGGTATAGAGACCATGGTGACTGGCTCCGCCCCCTTACTGTAAAACTAAGTCGATTTTTTCCCCCACCCCTATTAGTGATCCACTTTGCCGCCGATGTGTCCGACGGAGACAAAGCAGAGACGAGGGGAAACGCGCAGCGCTTGTAACGTAAAACACCGGGGCCGACAAGTGCAGCTGGTTCTCCAGAGACGAACCCGCTGAGACGTCCTCGGGGGGGACAAAGAGTCAAGTTTGACAGGAGAGCTCAGTTTTAGTGTGCTGTGAAGGAGTCTCTCAGCAGACTCCCCTCACCCACCTTTCAGACAGACCATGTTTTTGAGAGAGGGACATAAATAGCAGTTGTGGAGGACACAGTCCTCTGCAGAGTTCACTTTCTGACTAAAGGGCAGAGTACCGATTCTACATGGTCTCCACTCTCATTTTTTGCAAACAGGGGAATGAAGGGTTGATAGGGATACATCATATGTGTGTGTATTCCGATATGATTGTATTTACCCCAAACACACACAACCAGAGGAGGGGTGGCATGTCAAGTCAGGGTTTAAAGTACAACAGGTGGCACTCGCCTAAACGTATAGGAGAGCCTTATTCGGGAAGAATGTGAGATTTGTAATATTTGGACTACATGAATAAAAACGATGACGATGCCTACCCGTCCTGGAGGCATCGTCAGCTTAATTCAACGAATGCCATTGTTCTCCTTCCCAACTGGAAAACCCAGCAGAAGCGTTTTAATCACAGACAAGCAACTGTACATTCACCCGAGGGGTAATGCTAGTTGCCATGGCAACTCCTGTCCTGGACTCATAAATCCATGGCAGAAAACACCTGCTGATGGGCCCCGAGTACGTCTCCACAGAGCAGAGTCAAAAGTGCAATCTTAATCCCAAATCCACAGCTCCATTCTGTCTACGTGGATTAAAACATTATGAAAGCAATTAATGGACATGGAGATTTATATTTAACATAAAAAGCATCTTATTCTCTTATTTTCTGAATATTGGGTACATGAACCCCCCCGCCGGAAAAGGTTAAAAAAAAAAAAATTCATAATTTAACGGCAACAATATAAATGCAAACTATTTTAGAGTTATCTAATTAAATTCAGGATAAACATCGAACAGAACAAAAAAGCACAGCGTGCCTGCGGGGAGATGAAGCAGAGCGCCGAGCGCACCAACTGTCCCGCATCAACGCAACTCAGTCACAGTTCTCTGAACAGTGTCCAAACGCAGGTACGTCAAAGTGCCTCCGAGGATAAAATGGAGTTGTGGTAGCAGTGGGATCACGATACCTTTTCAACTATCGGCATAGCGTGCCACACTAAACCGGGGTATTAGTCAGTCGGTTCGTTAAATAACCATTAACTCAAAATACTTGAAACGGATCCTGGCTCGGACGGGCCGGCTGGAGACCACAGAAGACATTTCAGCTCCACGTTTACACGAGGAGCAATAACTTTGAAGCAGCGCTTGGCAGCCACGTTGAAAGGGAAAGAACAAAAGAGACAAGAGAGACAAGAGGGAAAGGAAGGAGGTGTGACAGAGTGGTGGAGGAGGTAAGTCAATGATTCCTTAAAACCAAAAGTGGACATGGCTTCAAAACAGGAAGCCGTGTCCCTTTCGGCTCCGTGTCTTAGAAGGTTTGCCGAAGGCCTGTGCAGGAACAGTCACAGTCTGATGCCTCTAGTTGCCCGAGAAAAGTTATCCAGGAACATTTGGGCTGCTGGAGCCGGGTCCTTGGTTTAGTTATGACCGGTAATTTCTCGTTACTTTGCAGATTCAAAACAACCTTCCTGTGCACGGGTTTTTTTTTTTGGGGGGGGGGGGGGGTGGGGGTTAAAGGGGAAATGAGCGAAAAGAGTCGGTGAGCTTGAGGAATCTGAAACATACTAACGGGTGCCAAATTAAACATGAAGCGTTTGAGTGTTGCTGAACATGCTGAACCAGAAAAAGCTGCAGTCATCCTTACTGTGGATTCTCTGAGCTTTCTGAGAACCCATTCGACTATCCTTAAACTGGTTCAGTCAATGCAATTATGTACGTGAAAGCAGAAAAACACAGGAGGAAAAGATTCAACAGTACCTGGAGGGTGTTATGCCTTCCTGCTGGTATCTGCAGGCATCACACTTGTGCAAACATAAGAGTCCCGAAACACTACAGAAATCCCCAGTGCAACAAAGTCATTGCTAACACGAGCGCTGTGTAATTCACCTAATCTGGTTCTGGAGACCTGCTGCAAACACCAAAGTAAACTCGAACCAACGCACGCTCAACGTAACTTCTAGATCACCGCGCTGCTCGAGTCCTGGAACCGCAAGATTCATTGTCTGTCCATCGGCCGAGAGCGTTGCATAGTTGGATTGCATGTTGGCAGGTGCCAGTGCGTGTAGCTGTTACGAGTACAGTAACCCCTGCTGGTGCGCGTGTGTGGGTCTAACAGTGATCCAAATTGTTTAGCAACTGTCCCAAGATGGAAGCCCTCCACCCCTCCTCTCACAGGTTACATGTACAGCTACAACTACATGGGACATCAGTGGACACGCACAAGACGTCTAGTCCAGTTTAGATCATTCTGAAGATTAGTTGTCAACTCAATAATTTCACCCCATTTTAGGTTCCCATTTGAAGAAAATACCAGCCACACACACAGACATTAAGCTACACGAGAAGCTTTAAAACGGGACCACGCGCATCTACGTGAGACGCACCAAGCCGTCTCTGGCCGGCCCGACTGCCACATAACTGCTGAAACTCAGGGTGTGTCAACATCAGTCTGCTCAACCAGCGCAGCCGGCAGGCAAACAGCGCGCAACTACCAACACCTACTTGTCGTGCCTTCGTACCACACCGTGAAACTCCCATTTTTCATCTGGCTGCACACAGACGGATCCAAAAGGAGACTGTGCGGGGACGCTTGCACAGCGAAACTATAAAGCAGGGAAATTAAATTAATAAAAATATTAGATTGGATCGTGGGATGCTTTTTTCCTCCCTTTGGGAAAATGTGTAGGATTTGAGAAGTATGATGGCCTACGGGTAACGTAAACCCACAAAAGGCCAGTGCGTGGTTTGTCTTTCCTTCAGAATAAACAGTTCAACATTCTTATGTACCGAACGGACACACTGTAAAAGGCAAAGCTTGTCAAAGTACATTTAACATTAGCTGAACAAACATGCAAATGAAATAGTGGACAGACAGTGGAAATATTCCTCTCTCTTTGTACCAAAGCATAGTTTAGTTTTTACCAACCAACCAATTTAATTGTATCTCCTCTAAATCACATGACAGTGAAAAGTAGCAACACTGCAAAGCGATTGAAAATGACTTCCGAAAGTTTTCATTTGTAAAACTTTGTCAACTGTAAATCGTAGAATGCTCACCAGAAGAAAAAACAACAATTTTAGACCTCCAATGGCAGGCAGCACATCCTGGTGACAGGACAACTGTGTCGTCCTGGCAGGGATTTATTTATTTATTTATTATGAAAATAAACAGCTGTGATGTAAGTTTCATCCGTTTAGACACAAGCTACGTCCAAAAGGGAACCGAACCCAGAGAACAGGTGACGCCGGATAAACAACTATTTCACCATCAACCGTTATGCACTGGTCCCATCTAACCGCCGGTCACTCGCCACAGTCTCGCAATCCAGCAATGACATTTTTCACCGATCCTCGATTGAGCGCCAGCCTTCGCCTTTAGACGTTGAGTTGCGGGGACCAAGGATGCAGGTGGGGGCCTCCACCTGCGCCCACGAGGAGTGTCTGGCACCACGGGACGGTCCAAGGACCCCACTGTTCGTACTCTGACATACCTCCTTTTTCCTTTTTCCTCATTCTATCCTCTCGCTGCGTGTGTGTGTGTTTCATCTGAACCGTCTGCAAAGTGTGTGAGTTCTGCCCAACTGCGCCATGCCTGCCGTAACCTTGGCAGCAGCGAGCCGGGACCCAAATAAATATGGCCAACACGGGGCTTATCTGCTTGGCTTACTGAAAGACTTGCCAAGAGAAACCATGGTAGGCGTAGGTAGGCTCCGGGAAGGAGACATCCTTGGGTGTTGCCAAAAAACAAACACTCATTAACCCAGATAGTACCGGCCTGTTTGAGCGGTGTGCACGAAGGAAGTATGTGCTGTATGTTATGAATTCAGGTAAATGTAATGCACCGGTTTATGTTAAGTTCTTTGACACTGATGACATTAAATCTGCTCTTCTATTGGCCTGGTGAATGGAAAATAACCCAAACCTGTCAATGACTTACCTAAACTTTGTTGTATTGAAGCAGCTATAATCAATGTTTGTTTGTTTTTTAAATGGGCAATCAATGACATCATGTGCGTGTCACAGCGGGTCATTGTGGTGGTTCACCAAACATACAATGAATAACTCAATATAGAAAAAATAGAGTGGTATTTTGTGTAGAACCACAATGGACTTCAGTCAGTTGTGGTTCCACACAAAAAGTTCTACACAAGTCTTCAGTTGAATGCTCCCGAGTCGCTGGCTTTATCACAGAGTTGTATAATATGGACAGAATTCCACAGTAAAGGTGGAAATCTGTAGCATTTGTGCATCACTGCATTAGTACAAGTTTTACAGGTTTTCATTTGTATGACTTCACCTTCAGTCAACAGCAGATCGACATTGTAGAAGTAAAAGGGACTGTTTGCACACTGCCGCGATGCACAAACGAGCTTTCCTCTTTCGTTAGAATGAGATCGGTTCAGATTACGAGTTACTCTCTCTCGACGAAAAATATTGAAGAAAATATCACAGGAGCATGGCAGTACATCACCATCACGAGGATATACTTTAGTGTCCTTTCAATCAGCGAAGATATCAATGTGAAAATGAACATCAGCGCCGACTCCCACATTTAGAAAAAGTAAAACAGAATTTTTTTTAAAAAGGTCCTGTGCTGGAGGCCGCGCACACACTGTTGTGTTGTTGCGGTAGCTCCCCGGGCTCCGGGCGTACACATTTAATTACTTGTGACTTTCATTAGCTGCAGCAGGCGGCAGAGCACTCCTCCGACCGCATTCCCACCGTGCACGAGCTAACCGGCTAACCGTTGGGGGAAGCCAGCCCGTTGCTGATAACGGCTGTAAAGAAAATCCTAAAAAAAAAATATTTAAAAACAGCAATGCTCCTTAAAAAAAGGTCACGAGGAAGTAGGTCACATGGCAAGAAAACATTACCAATTAAGCATAAGCTTCATAATATAGAGAGAATGACTATGTCAGTGAGGTTCTTGATTTCTAGCTTTTGTTGAAGTTTGTTTAATTCTTCCCAGTGAATTTAAGCAGTGACAAGCCATCGAAGAGAAAAGACTCAAGACGCGACATGCAGCCAAGAAACACAATAAAAAGCGGCACTTTGCGCAAAAAGCTCTATAAAAAAGGCTCAAAAGAGGTCCATAATAGGTTCCAAATGAAGTGAGACAACCGGAGTGCACTATAATTCATTCTGTAGAGGCTAAATAGTGCTTGGATCCTTTTCACACAGGTTTAAATAATGGGAAAGAAGAAGACTCACCACAAGCAGCAGAAAAAGAAAAATGTAAAAACAAAAAAACTCACTTCCGCAATCATTTCCATCAAAAAAAAAGAAAAAGATTTGAGATGAGGACGGATGTCTTTGAGTGAGTCACCATCCCAGCGTCTCATCTCTGAGCAGGAAGAGAAGGACAATAACAATACGTTGCTACGTCAACAACTCTTATATTTCTAATCAATGTCTGGCAATATGTTGGCCAACTGAATCAACAGATGTCTTTTGTTGGTTGCCAACCATTATTTTCTTCTTCTCCATTTGACAAGTAGCTTCCATATCATGGAACATTCAGTCCCGCCGAGACGTCATATCTCATCAAAACATGAACTGGTTTCAGCAATTCGATGTCTCTTATTTTGTATTCGCTCCATCAAGTGGATATGATTAAACAAGTCTGTTGATCCTTAGCAGCACGTATGTGTCTGAGATCATAAACATGACTGCATCTGAACAGAGTCAGATCTACCAGGGTCCAGGAGGTGCCCATAACGCAGCTGAAGCATGTTAATGGTTAAAAATCTACCCAAACTAAAAAAAATTAAAAAAAGGACTTCCCCAGTTGGGCAGTTTCAACTTCAATTTGACTGTCCACAAAGAGGAATTTGCCACGCAGAATAGACTTCGACTGTGTAGAAAAGAATAGACTTCTGCATTAAATATAGTAAATACTAAAAACTCAAACTACGACGTGAACCAAAGAAAAAACACACAAATCGCATTCTCACGTTTAGACGCGAGAGGAGCAAAGATGACTGATGCCTCCCTGGAATCCGCTGCGATTTATTCCGTTTTAACATCTGGCCAGATCACAAAAGCCACCGCCCATCTATTTAACAACGTTTCTGTGGAAACACGGTTTCTAAAAAGATCGATCGGGGTCACAAGCTAATAAAATGAGAACATCTCCCTACTTTTGCAACTTGTCATTCCTCCGGATTCAAAGCGTTCGGCTCCCTTGAGGTTCTGACAACGATTCCACTCATAAACATCAACGGTTATTTCTTAAGATAAATCTTTTACTGGTCCCACACCACTACGCCTTGCCGCGCTGGACGCCGTTGCAGACGTGCAGCCAACCCTAAACTTTACTCCACAGTGGAATAAGTGGAATAACAGCTGTCGGTGTCGACATAACATTACATTAAAAAAAAGAACTGGCTGTCGTTCATTAAGCGTGAAACGGTGGTCTGTGGATGGCTGAGCCTCCTCTCTGGAGAACAGGCACCTCCCCGAGCGGGACGCCTCAGCGAAGGGCTTTTCTCGACCAGACACCAGGAGAATTCGGTCTCTCGTCGTAGACTTAATTAAAACAAACTCTAAATCTGCATGCCACGTGTAACAGGCAGATAAAAGAAGTAACTTGGCCGCTGGTTGTAAGAGGCTATACGTAAGATAACCTATGGCATTTCATTAAATTGAGTTAATCTAAAGAAAAAGACATCCCCTTTTTCCCTCTGCAGTAGCTTATCTCATTGGGATCATGTTGTGATCTGCACAATCGAATACAGGAAGTGATACCAGACTGCGACCATCTTGTGAGTGGTTGTATGACCGGTTTATAGAATTGTCACAAACCCCACAATGTCAGAGGGCCTTTAATCAAGCTGTGGGGGTTAAAAAGAGAAAGGATCCAAGATGGAAAATACAGGCGCAGTAGAGACAACATGGTGGTATTTCATTCATACATTTATAGGATGGCACAGCCTACATGTATACACACACACACAGCATACTATCAAGCCTCTTGTGTCAATGGCAGCTATTTGCACCTCCAGTACCTAGACGCGATGGACACACACACTTTGATTTGCATATCGCACCACACACAAATCCTGTGGTAACCTGGGCAATTGCGGACAGTGCTTTGCATGTAAAACTTCTACAATGCAATCAAATAAATAGCCCAGGCCCCATCTGGTGTGCGTGCGTGTGCGTGTGTGTATAAACAGGTCCAGCCGAGCCAACGTGAGACCGGTGCGATGGTGCAGACTCACCCAGCAGAAGGAGCTTCAGCTCCCGCCTCGCGTCCCTCTTGTCTCGCCGGAGTTGCTTCTCGATCTCGGCGTTGATTCGTTTGGACTCCTTCGCCTCTTCACTCAGGCAACAAGCCATCATGGAGTCTAAAGTCATCACCGCATGAGCCGAGGAGGAATAAAATTTAAAAAAAGGAGCCCGTCTAACAAGGGGGTCACACCCACAGGTAAACGAGCAGCAGTCCGGTTTTGGGACTAGTTTTATCCGCACCCAGGCGGATGGAGGCCGGGCGGCTTGGTGAGGAATCTGGCTGGCTGATGCCAAAAAGAAATAAAAAAAAACAACAACAACAAAACAAACTCAAGAGGGTCAAATATTTGACAGCTACGTCAAAGTCTTTTGCAGATTCTCGGGCTACAGCGACCGGCGGCTTAGAACACAAAACGTGCAAAGCAACATGTTCGCAAACCTCTGAGAGGACCACCGAACGTGGGAAGAAACATTTTATTGGACGAGCTTCTCAAGATAAAACAAAAAAAGAAGCTGAAAACGAGTTCGGGTAACGTCAAGTAGCTCGTCGGCTAGAAGCTGCTAACGTTGTAACCGAGCTAACGTGACAACTTGATGGATCGTCAATGTGCCCGAACGCGTCGAATCGCTTCCCCGCGAAGCTCGTTCGCCAAACACCGCAAGGATTTAAAATACAAAATAAAATAAATCAGTTGTTTGTTTTTTTATACCAGAACTACCAACTTCGGTCCCAGAGACAGTGGGACAGCACTGGCTGCCACATTTGTCCAATCCACCTCCTGCTGGTCGCCCGGCCGAGTACAAGGCTAGCCGCCCCGAAACCAACACCGTACGCCCGCGCAGTGACGATGAGAGCCCGTCAAACTGTCCATCTGCCGAGCGAATGGGGAAGGACCGCCGCCACGCCACGACCACTCGACGGGCAATGGCCAACGTGTCGCTCCCACCGAAAATATCTGCTTGGCGGTTGGGCGAAAGGAGGGGTTAGTTGTCCCCTCGCAGACCGGAGACGCCGAGGGACTAGTGTGGCTAAATGGGAGAGGCTAATTGTTAGCTAGCTAGGTTAGCTCAGCTAGCCATCCCTTGGAAAAAAAGCAGCCAACTGGGTTAAAAAACAGATAGCCCGGCTTGACAGAGGACCTTTTGTTCTGTTAAAACACAGACCTCCAAAAAGACATCGCCGGGGACACACCCTTAAAATACCTGACCGAGTATTTAACAATCAGATTAACCCATGTAGTCCGTGCATTTTATCGCTCCTGGTATTTTTCTCCTGGTGGTGGTGATTGCTCTTCGTCACCCACTCCTCAGCCCCGGTGTGGCGCTGACGTCGTGTGGGATGTAGTTGATTGACAGGCGCACCGCGAATGGGAACAGAGCGTGCCGGCGTTTGAGGCGGGTCTTTGCCGCACGGTTAACTCTTCCCAAGTTTGCTTGAGAGGGAGTCCTGCTTTCGGAGGCGTGTCCGCGTGAGCAACAGACGTTTGGTCGGAGGGGCGACGCCCATCTCCTGTCAAAGGACCGCCACAAACTGTGTTCTGTTGCCTTTCAGGCCCACTAGCTAAACAAAAACCTTCATCAGATATCCACCTGCAAGCAGGGGAAATGAGTGCATTTGCTCAATCACAATTATAATCAGTTTTTATTGCAAAGTAGATGTTCACATACAAATTAGCCATAACGTTGTTGAAGAAAAAAAGGAAATACAGGGACACATTTGCAAGGATCCAGAACTTGCAATATGCGAGGAAAATTATACAAAATATGAAAAAATACTATTCAAGTATGTGCAACGTAGCCTTCTATTTTGAAATGCTTAATTGGTACATTTAATCCTCACTATACTTCATAGGCAAATATTGTTCTTTCCCCACTAATTTTCCAACAGCTTTAGTTGTTGGTATCACTTTTCTGGGTTCATTTTTGCACGTTTATATCTATTCTACGTTTATCGCATATACAGTCAATATTTGAAGTGGCTTTTTTTCTAAGTCAAGTGTCTCCAACGTTCCCAGGACACCTATTTCTAAACACAAAGTCTCCTATTTACTTTGTAACTGGACACACAAGATGCATACGTGTGTGTAAAAGAAAAGAGTAAAAGTTTCAAATAAACAGAACACTTTCACAGTTGTTTTCCCTCAAGTCATCAGTCATTTAGGCCCAGCTATGTGTCATTCTAAAAATGCTAATTTGCGTACGTGACTCTAGAATATCCTGTTTCGGTTCCTTGACTATTCATTTGGTCCGCTTTCAGAAGGGTTGTGTAGTAAAACTAAAAATACCAAAGTATTAATACTAAAGTGTACCTTTAGTTCTAGAAGTCAAACAACTCATTAAGCAGACTGGCATACTGGCCTAGCAGAGTTATTACCATTATATTATTATACTATCATGCAGCACGTAGGTCGATCTAACACGACGTCCCTGGAATTCCATCGGCCCTCCCAGGTGCCGTTCCCAAATTTCTCGCCCCGCCTGTGCAGGCTGACACTTTCTTACACGCTTGTGTTTGAAGTGATTAATCTAAATTGGGATGAAAAAAATAGATGAATCAATAACAAAATATCAATGTAATGTTATAAGGTAAAGCTTGATTTTGATTTAAAGGTAGAATGAATTTCCTTGGATTAGCTTCTATTTTGGATGAAGCAGCAGTAAATAAGGAAGTTAAGCAGGAGTATTTTCATAATTGCACCCATGTACTGGGTAATGATGTCATTAAGTGAATGCAGAAATCACTTGTCTGACAGGTCGTCTGAAACCAACTGGCGGACGGAACTGTTGAGCGAAGCGACATCTTGTGGAAATGTGATGCAGCTGCACGACTGAGCTTCAACAACCCTCAAAGGAATCTGACAAAAATACTGAGGAGATAAGTGCTTGTGTGAGTGTGACCTTTACCGGAGCGGCTTCCTTTCCAGCTGTTCCAAGCACGAAACATCTAACCTAAACACCGGGAACTTACTTTGAGGAGAAGGAACATCCCAATGAATGTATCAGAGTTAAAATCATGTTTTAATCTTCATTTATTGATGCACGTGGAGTACACTGTAGTCTTCGTGGCTCAAAACGATAGCTCTCTATCGAGATAATAACGAAGCTCGACTGCCCGAGATAATAAACGTAGAGAAGGAAGAGCATCAGGTATGAACGAACCCGTTCTCGGTGCGATCGGGAAGATCTCCAGTCATGACTCATGAGATTACAGCCTGACCCTCCCTTATCTCACATGCAGGGCCGCAGCTCAGCCTTTGGTAAATCCTCTGATTCACTTTGAACCACCCGCCGAATCCCTCACAAACACCTTTATAACTCATAAACATGTTATCTTTCTCACTTTACATTTTGTTAATGATTTTTTAAAGAACAATTATTCTGAAAATCAATATATGTCCCGACATTATGACTGAGGTTAAACAAAAACGGACAGTAAGAAATTACTGTTGTTTTACAATGGTTTCCAACCTGGGGGGTGGGAGTTCACAAAGGGGTCACAAGATTAATCTCAGGGGTCGGCAAAACAATAATAGGGATTATGGCACCATATGTAGCAGTTAAAACAGATGCAGAAAGCTGCTGTAGTGAACAAGTAAGTATTTGCTCCAGGAGGGCAAGTAATAGTTACTTTAATTGAATTTGAATTGTGGTTGACATTTACAGGCAATCCCTTCATGCATTCTCCATAAAAAACAGATGCCTTCAAATCTTCTCTCTCCTGCCGAGCAAAAGTTTGAGTGCGGACCATGAAAGGAAGCAGACTGCGGTGCTCCATCATCTGTGTGTCACAGTGTCGGATTAATAATTGATCGCCGTCTGTTTCCCACAGAGGACAAAGTCTCTTTTCCTCACGCGTCATCTTATTCTTCTTCTTTCTGCCCGGCTCTCTGCTGCTGCTGCTGCTGCTGCTGCCTGTAACGATGACGATACGACGCCTGCACGGAGACGACCTCATCGTTTAAAGGGCCCTATCACTCTCACAGACTCGCATTAATCCCCTCTGCCATCACGAAGGGCCCCGCAGACACTTAACTTCCTGTAAGTGGGAGGAGGAGCCCGCTAGTTCAGTCCACACCTGATATGCAGTATTTCTTTAGCACTTCGTTCCATGTTTGCTTCCTGCCTTCCTTCCTTCTTTTCTCTCTCTCTTTTTATAATTATTAATTTCACCTTGGATCCCTGAGAGTGTGGAGAGGAACATTAGTTAACAGATGTTAACACCACCGCTACACAATAACTACTATTAATGTATTATTTATACATAACAGACATTAATACATACCTTATTTAAATTAGAGGAATAACAGCTTTGAAAAACAAAGTTCATAATGTGAAGTGCAACATGCCACAAGTTCACAAACGCCTGCCTCTTGGTCTCTCGCCTCACCTTGTTCCCATGGCAATTCAAGAGCTCAGGTGAACTCAATATCTGAGACAATGAAAGGCTGGACCAACCGGTTCTGCTGCCTGAGACAAAAGATTGACACCCAAATAATAGCCGAGGAGGAGCGATTAACTACCTTTTGAGCTCTTCACCTGTGCTTCAAAAAACACGTTCCGGGTGGTTAATTCCTCTGATGGGATTCCCAAAGGCACGTATGTGTTCATATTGAGTCCACCACAGCGACTTTGTTTTATTTACCTGTGGATGTAATATATGACAAAACATATATTTTACACAAAAAGATTAAATGCTTTGGATGTTAGTATTTTCATGATGTTTTATAGCGTACAAAGCTGATTACTTTAAATGAATATAAACTAGTAAAGCGTTTAAATGCACACTGCACACCAAACAAGTAATACAGGATAATTCAAATGTTGTCTGCTCAGTGCCAAGATGAAACTATGGGGTTATGTAAATAATGACTTAGTGATACTTCTGCCCGTGATTTCGCTCCAGCTCCCTCAGCTGAAACACGAAGCAGGTTGAGCGGCCGCAGAAACTTTATCCAATCAATCGGCCTGCTGTCAAACGCGCGGAATTAAACAACGACAGCTTCCGGTACATGCTGCTCAAAATAAGGGTTGAGCAGGTCGGACACTAATTTACGGCGAAGTAAATTAAAAAACACATTTCGAAAGGCACTTTATCTAATAAATGTATAGTCGACAAAAGACATACAGCTGTGGAATAATAGGTGCAACCCCCCCCCCCCCCCACTACAATAGAAAATAAATAAAGAACCTTTGACCTGTTATACCTCGTTAACTCTTTGTCAGATACTACAATGCTCCAGTGATCCAAATTGATTCTGTCAAAAAAATTGTTTATTGCTTAACATGATTTCAGAAATAAATCCATGTGCTAAAACCCAAAGAAATGTTTGTGGTGGAAAGTATCATGTTATCACGAACTGTACCTTTCACGTCAAACGCCAAAAGATACCAACAAAAATTCAAGATACAAAATGAACCGGGTGCTTCAGCCATTGGAAGCTCAGTTGTTTGACATGAGCTATTACATCAAACTTGCTGCCAACACATGCTGTGGTTTGGGCGGCTTTAACAGCATTGTGTGTTCTGTCACATGCATTCACGTCACGGGGGACTCTTGATGAACTATCGGTATTTGCTCTGGAACAATATTCCAGGGAGCGGTCAGTATCAACAATAAATCACACACTGTGGGGGAATAGCTGTACTCCTTCACAATGTACACCGGGTTCAACTTGACATGTTTGTAACAATTCAGTAACGTCGCATGGCAGGTGTTTTTCCTCCATTAAGGAATTCTGTTATGAGAAAAGGAAGATAATTCACAATGTTTTACGCAAAATGTCGGAGACATGACGGTTATTTTTTACTATATCGTAGTTTATTACAATGAATATATGTTTTGCATTTAAATCTTGATCTGAGTCTGCGTCACAAACCCCTACTTTCGTGTGAGGCTTTTCAAACATATTACACTATTTCTTTCAACTATAACCAGAACCTATTAAATTCCCTCCGTTGCACAGCGGACACGTCGCCTCCAAGCACCGCTCTCCGACGAACGATTTCGAAATGTAATCAGCGGGCTCTTATTTTGTAGGGACACGCGCCTAGCTTCTGGCGCTGACGCGGTGGTTTGCCGCGCTGTTCGGCGCGTCGCGGCCCGCAGCGCATTCCTCCTCCGGCGTGTCTCCAGCGTCCCGCAGAAACCGGCGCGCATTCCTCTGTGGCCAAGAGAGCAAGAGAGAGAAAGAAGGAAAGAAAAAGCCCGAGGTTGTCAGCCGCAGGTGGAGGTGGACCGGGAGGAGGTGCGCGGGTGGAGTGTGTGTGTGTGTGTGTGGGGGGCGGAGGGGGGGTTCTGGTGGGACATGGACAGCGCGAGACGACCAGCGCGTGAAGCCGCTCGACTGCAGGGATCGTGACGGGCTGATTTGGAGGTTAGGAGCGTTTTTTTCTTTATCTGTTTTGCAACTTCTTCTAAACTCTCCTCTTGAAACCACTGCGGGATCCTTGTGTACGACGTTATAAACCGCCTCCTTTTTAAAAGTTAATGCCTCCGACTTGTTTACGTGCGCGCAGTCAAAAGTCAAATTTCCGGGTGCGTGGGTTTAGAATAAGATCGGGTTCAATGAGAAAGTGGATTCAAGAAAGTGATTCGAAAAAAATCAAAAATCAAAAAAATCAAATGGCCACCGCGCAACTTGACGACGGGCTTTTTACGATCGCTCCTTATCGGCTCATTACATACAAGGCGGATTATTCATTGACAGTCTCATTTCAGCGGGTTTCGCCATGGCGGGCTGCTGGCTGTGGTGCCGCCGCAGCTGTGCGTGCTGTCTGTCCGAGGAGGAGAAGACCAACATCGCCGTGGACAAAGAGATCAAGAGGATCCTCAAGCAGCAGAAGAAGAAGGAGAGAAGGGAAATCAAAATCCTCCTGCTGGGTCAGTGATTTGCACACATACACACACACACACACACGCACACACACACGCAGCACCGTTTGTTCCCTTTTGATATCAGTCGAGTTATGTAAATGCAAAAAAACAAATAAAAAATTAACACAGCAGCAAAAATAAGTAATTAGGCAAGTACAATTTGTAATAGTGCCAGAGAAAGGCGGCACCATATAGGGACCGAAAGAAAAAAAAACTGCTTGGCCTGTTTGGCAGAGACAACTATGTGTCACGGGGTGAGTATGCAAAGTGTGGTCCAGATGGGGATCACGGAATCAACAGCTGGTTGGATGACTTTCTGACTGAGGGCAGCGTGAACGGAGACGGGTGAGAGAGACTTGTGTGTCACGGAGAAGACACGGACGGGTCCCGGGACCTAACCTTGCTTGATGTTTCAGTGGAGTCAGAGACGTACACACGGACTGTAGAGGTGCACGTATGTGCATGCCAATATCAGAAATCGGGCCGTGTGTGACTCAAACAGCTGGATCAGAGTACCGCTGACAATGGGGCCCGATCTGTTCAATGAGACTCTTTAGTTTGTATGTAAGTGCACAGCTTGTTTTCCTGCTGTTGTGAGTCATTAAATATTGTGTTTACCACCTCCAGTAAATGTCCTGGGGGAAACCCGGCGATCACACGGAGCGACAACAAACAATAACATGAAATCATTGCCCAAGACTGTCAATAGAAGAACTAATCCTCCAAACCTCCGTTCGGTTGGAGGATTAAACGCTGTTTAGTGACAGGCGAGCGTTTGGTCGATTGAGAAGGGTTTCCGTTTCCTCTTGCAGGTGGCTGACACACAGCGACACAGAAACAGAGATAGAATAAAAGACGCTGTCATTAAAATCAGGCTATCAGAGCAAATTAATGGAGTTCTTCTTTTTATCTCCGAGACCATTTAACTCTGAGGCTGAGCGCTACCAGCAAAGAGAGAATGTGCTGCTGTTAGAGCGACGTCCGGTTCAACAGCGCCGGTCAGTCACCTTGATCTACCGTTGTGGTTCACAAGTTGTTATCTTTCCATCACTTGACTGCAGGAAGTATTTGAGAAATGACGCTGTAATAACACAGAGTGTCTCAGAGAAAATTCGGCGTCTGGCAACTTAACGCTACTGCTCTGTTTACTTACTGTAACTTGAACAAAATCCTGCTTTTGAGTTGCCATAGTAGCGAATACCAAGAGCTTGTTATTGTTATACATGAATCAATCAACTTTTTTTTGCGTTTCCTGTTCAAAAGGACAAAAGAACTCCTTTTCTTTTCTTTCTACCTCCTCAGGAATACGCACCGGTAGCGCTGCTCAGTTGTGGGTGGCACTGTTAGCTCCTTTAGCACCGTTAGCTGAGAACTGAGATCCAATCGGTAGACAATCTGTATAGCACTGGCTACATGAAAGCTACATTATTATTGTTTTATGGCCTCTTAAAGTGAATCTTTTGCACATCTAGAAGACACAGAGGGACATTGATTTGGAGTCCGTTTTTCTGGCGACTGGGTTAGATTCTCATTTCAGCTGTTTTTGGCCTCCTGACTCCTGAGTGCTGACCTCTACCCCGATGACGGAATCCGCAATCATCATCTTTTGGCCCTCTATTTTCTCCTCAGGGACCGGCGAGAGCGGAAAAACCACCTTCATCCGACAGATGAGGATCATCCACGGACGAGGCTTCTCAGAGGAGGAGAGGAGGACATTCGCCAAATGCATCTTCCAGAACATTGTCACCGCCATGAAGGCCATGACAGGAGCCATGACCACACTCAGAATCCCCTACCACAATCCCGAGAACGAGGTACGAGGCGGGCCGCTGTTGTCCGGTTCCACCGACAGGTGGAGACCGCTGGCACCACCTCCAGGGTGAGCGCTGTTAGCGCTGCTAGCTGCTAGCCGCGGGCTCGGGCCTCTCTGTGGTCAGAGTCGTACGCAGGCAGGCGAGACCAACTAGTTGTTTGAGTTGTAACTGCTGCTTCAAAAAAACAATGTGGCACAACAATGATAGATTGCTGGCGTTGTTACACTGGAGGAGTTATTTTGGTTGATACCTTAAAAGATACGAACCTCAACAACCTCAACAGTCAATTACGTCAGCAGAGGGTTGCGCACATCGGGGCGAGTGCACCGACTAGAATAGTGAGACTGTGTCCGCGTTAAACAAGAAATATCAAACGCAGAAGCGCACACTCAGCATGTCGTGGCCTACAGAAAGAATCAGTGTGTCACCGCCATGAGGTCTGTAAGGTCTCAGCAAAATGCACAGAGGCCGTCATGTACCAATGTCTTGCAGATGTACGCCACGTGGCTGCGGGACGTGAACACGGTGCAGGTCTCTCAGCTGGAGCGAGGCTACGTCGACGGGATCCGCCGCCTGTGGGCCGATTCGGGCATCCGGGCGTGTTACAGCCGGCGGTGCGAGTACCAGCTGCTGGACTCCACAGAGTAGTAAGTGGCTGCGTCTCAGTGGGAGCCTCACAGGATGGAACGCTGTATGTATTTATGTATATTGACTACTCATCGTCGAAATTGATCAATCCTGTGATTTATTTCTTCATTTCGTGATTCGATCCATGAAAAACGACATTTTTCAAACTGGTCGACCGAGCGAAGGTTCAAAACGAAGGTATTTGATTTAGGACGGTGACCTTCGATCACAGACATCAACGTGTGCACGCGCCATCACCCTGAAGACAAAGAGGCGTAGATCAGAACACGCTAAGGACTTACGCATCATATCTGCAGTGAAGAAACAACATAGTGTGTCACAAGAGAGCGAGTGGCGACATTTTGTTTTAATCTTTGTTTATGCCCCACATCTGACCTTTGACCCAAAACTCACAAATGGACACACGGGCTAAGACAAGCTGTCTGGACGAGTTGTTTTTACGCGGATGCTTTGAGGAGGGCAGGAGATGCTGCATCTTTTCAGTCTTGCTTCTAATATATTCTCAGTTGTAGTGTTTTCTTTAACGTTTTGCCGTGTCAAGCGAACGATAGAGGCTTCTTTTGGGTTCCAGCCCCACGTCCTTGTTCGTCGCCGCAGCACCCAGAAGGAGTTCAGAGTTATTTTGTCCCGAGACCACTGGGGGGGGCCAGTCCTTCGCACACCGTGTCGCTTCCAGCAATTTCTCTTCTGCCAAGTTCAAACCACCAGTTGATTACAGAGTATTCCAGGAAAAAAAAACAATTAGGGGGGGAAAAAAACGCGATAAGTCGAGTCCTTCTTAATCAAAAAGGGGGAAAAGAAAGCGCGGTATCCGAGTGTGTGATTGTCACCGAACAAAGGTTTTTCTCTTTTCTATTGCCGCCCCGCTCTGTGTTTACCCAGCAGCTCCATCACCGCGGTGTGAGCGTGATAAGAGACAGGCAGCGGCTGATGACAGCTTGTATCAACACCGGCCATAAAGCCAGCCATCTGTACACAGGCCCCCATGTGCTCACTCCCCTCCCTTCTTTGTGTTTCTAATCACCTTTAATTTCTTTTCTTTTAAAAAAAAAAAAATGTTTCTACCATCGTACGTCTCGTGTCCCTTCGGTTAGTTTAACGCGGTCGATGGCGGCTTTGGTGTAAACGCAGTCAATAGGTTTTACTGCAGGTCTCCTGTTGTGTCAAACAAGACTCTTTAGCGCACTGTTTCTCCTTCTCCTTCTCCTCCACCTTCAGCTACATGAGCAACCTGGACCGCATCTCCGCACCGGACTACATCCCCACAGAGCAGGACGTGCTGCGCGTTCGATTCCCCACCACGGGCATCCACGACTACTCGTTCACCATCAACAAAATCACGCTAAGGTGGGCCGGGCTTCAGATTACCAACCTGTCGGGGCGTGAAAGAAAGAAAGGAAGAAGAAGAAGAAGAAGAAGAAGAGAGGCTTTGTCTGCTCTGACCTGTTCGGATGCAACGGGATCACATTTCTGATCAAAGACCTTGGCGGCGAGCGAGCCGCTCTCTCGGGGTTTATTTATAACGCGCTTCTTTCTGGAAGGCGGAGGGGGATGTGACCACAGCCCGAGCAGACAAAGATCAAAGTTAACTCCGGAGGAACGCCGTGTTCCCAAACGAATTGGCAGCCGCTCTCAAATCGTTAAATCAAAATAACCCACGCTAAAATAAAACCTTTTGTTGCCGCGTGGTGCACATGGCCGTGTCCGGTCTGCACACTTGCAAGATATTAAAAAGTCATAAAAGCCGGATCCAGCGTTTATAAAAAAAAAATGTGAAGAAACCACTTTGAAATCTGGCCACAATCAAATTCCCAGACCCCAAAACAATGGGAATTAATCACTAGGAGAACATATACTATACAATACTGGAGAAATGAATGCATCAATCAATCAATCCATCTTGACCTATATCAGGAACGCATCATTCCACAGCCATTTGATTAGGCGATCAACATCTTCTTCATCGTGATAAAACCCAAACAAACGTGTCTTTTGTCGCTTGAACACACGTTCATCTGAACACAATCAGCACTGACGATTGCCGGGTGCGGTTCCTTGATCGGAGGAGGACTCAAACTGAACTTCTCCCCCCCCCCCCACCGACAGGATCGTGGACGTGGGCGGCCAGAAGTCGGAGCGTCGGAAGTGGATCCACTGCTTCGAGAACGTCACCTCGCTCATCTTCCTGGCCTCGCTGAGCGAGTACGACCAGGTGCTGGAGGAGAGGGACACCATCGTAAGAACCCGCGCACTCACCACTCACTCATACAATACAATAATAACATCGTGGTTTGTTTGTATACAGTATATCGTAGCTGCAACATGGATTTGACAATCAAATATCTCTCTTTTAAATAAAATTGTCATTTGCAGCTGTATATTAGCTCACGTGTGCCGGATTTCACAAATGTAATTAGTCGAGGTGGAGCTGCTTCTTCTATATAAAAGGTTTAGTCGTTTCAATATTTAAGAATCTACGATGCTGGTATTATAAAGTGAACTAGTAACAAGAACATTTATATAACTGTGGTAAATATAAGCTAATAATAATGTAGTGGAGTGCATCCATCCCTCCTTCATCCGTCCACTCTCCTCCAAACATTTTGTCACTGCCGTCGTTTCATCCGTCCACCAGCAGGTCTCACTCTTGCACAAGAAAACGTGCCCCCGCCCCCCCCCCCCCCCCCCCCATCTCTCCTCCGCCCTCCCCCCATCACTCCTCCGCCCTCGGTACCTTCCCTTCCCTCCCTTCCTCCCTCCCTGTAACTAAGCCGTTTATCTGTCACTGGCACTTTTCAGTCCGCCAAAAACATTCATTAACCTCCACAGAGGCCCTTGTGCTTCAGAACCCCCCCCCCCCCCCAGCCCCCATCCTTCACCCCTCCTTCACCCCTCCTCCCCCCTTGCTCCCCCTTCTCTCCTTAAAGGACTGCTTCCTCTCTGCCTCAGACATCCAGATCTGTCTTGCTATTACTTATACACCACCCCCCCCCTCCACCCCCCTCCCTTAATATATTGAGAGTGCTGTCTCTGTTTCCAGAACCGTATGCACGAGAGTCTGGCTTTGTTCTACACCACCATCCATTCCCCTTGGTTCTTATACACCTCCATCATCCTCTTCCTCAACAAGACGGACATCCTGGCAGACAAAGTGCAGACCTCTGACCTGCAGCGATACTTCCCGGGCTTCACAGGTAAGCTGAGGATGCCTGCGATGGTTTGGGGGGGGGTTTCGTCGTGAGTTTACAAGTCGCTAATGGCCGCCGCTTCCCACGCGGATACGGATTACATATTGACGTTTGGGAAAGTCCGTTAATGAAGCTTAATAATGCCACCGCGAGATTGACTTTTTTTCTTCTTCTGTGGCAAAGGTCTTTTATGGATTGCCTCGACATTTGGTCCAGACATTCCCCCCGCCACCCCCCCCCTCCCACTGTGATGATCTGCTGTAACTTTGGTGATGCTTTAACGTTTCTTCAAGCTCAAAATTGTAAAAGGTCCAATATTTTGGTTTATGACCAACTCCCCGTGAAACCAATGACAGTCCCCTCGGCCTCAGCTCTACTTATACTTAGTGCTAAGTAGCGAATGCTAGCATGCTAATAGTAAGCTTGTTCGGGTCATGATCAGAGCGTGTTTTAGACTTTCTTTTATAGTTTTCAGTGACATCGAAGCACTTTGAGAGCTGCTAGTTAAATCTAAGCTAAAAATCCTGAAGAATTTTGTTAGTTGGTAGAATAGTATAAGTAGTATAATAGTCACTATGGAGATGGTGATTCTGACCGGGATTAAATTCTCCCACTGAGCAATGAAACAAATAAAACCCCAAAAATAAATCTAGGACAATCTTGATTGTTTGGAATTGCCAATGCTGTTTTCCTCCTGGGGCCGATTCGCTTTGACACGCAGCTACACATCGTCACATCTGGCTCTACCACTACAAATTATGTGCCATTAAAAACAGTAATAGAGTAATTTGCCGAGAGATTTCAGCCACAGCGTGTCCCTGCCTCCGAATCCTCCATCACTGTCCTGGCTTCACCATCTTTTAAGCTATAGCGTTATTCCTTTCTCTCTCTCACACACACAAACACACACACACACGCACACACACACGCACACGCATGCACACAAACAAGGTTAGAAATGAGTCACTTCCAGGTACTTGGTGTGCTTAATGATGTGGCTGCAGCCTGCTGGTGTGCCCTAATAGTCCTCGCCCCCCCATGCGAGCCCCCCCCCCCACCCTTCACCTTCTGTTGCCCATGGCAACACAGACCAATACTGTGCTTCACACGAGCCCTGCATCCCCTAACCCCCCCCCCCCCCCCCCTCCGCAAAGTGTAAATGTGTGTGTGTGCAAGGTGGGAATTAGGAACTTAAAGTGATTGTCTGTGTGTGTGTGTGTGTGTGTGTGTGTGTGTGCAGTACGACCACTGTGTTTTACCCTCAGTGTTGAAATAGTGACTCATACAGGGTCAAGCTACTTGATGTCCATTTAACGTTAACAACAGCCGGGGGCCGTTGCTCCCCGGCTGGCTGCTGTGTGGGGGACGCCGTGGCCCTTCTGACCGCCGCGTGGAGGCCGCTGCGGTTGAGCGACACCGCGGTCGCGCGATCAAACGCTAACGCAGCGAGATGCTTGGTGGTTTGAGCTGAATTGATTAGTCAGTTAAAATAATTAGTGTGGGGACGCAGAGGTAATTTATCAATCAAAAAATCCCAATCCCTGCATCCAGTTTAATACACGGGGGTGACCAAGGATTATTTGAACTTGATACAGCTGTATCCTCGATTAATTCATCTGTCATTTTGATTATAGAATGTGAACAAAACGTCCAGTTTACTATCAAATATCACTAAGATGTGATTGCTGTCGTTTTTAAACATTTGACATCACAGAGGTTCATTGAAATAATAGCTTCTGCTTCCACGTCATCACAGCATCCCGGTTACAATAACGGAGGTAGTCCTCTCTGTAATAACCATTTAATTAAATAACAAAGAGGAAAACTCGCCAAAATGACCGTCGGTACCAACAATCCATCCCCGTGGTGATGAAAGCTGCCGATAATAGGTGTCATTCCATTTGTAATTGTGAGCTCCGACTGCTCTTTATCACTACGAATACCTGCGGCTGGGATTTTATAAAGCAAAGCATTTTTGAATGAGCTTTTCTTCCATCGCAAAATATTGTGAAGAATGTGTTTCCGTGTTATCGCCTAGCGTGTAATTTGGTTCGATAATAGTGTACAACTGGAATCTGTTGTGCTTTCATTCTATGGTTACAAGTCTATACCTCATTCTACCCAGAATTTCCTCATTACTTCCCTTTCCGTCTGCGCTTTTAAACCAGGTTAATCAATTTATTCAGGCTACAATGAACGGCTAATTTCACTGTCGATCAATCGAAATCCCCTCCCCCCCGGCAATATTTGATTTATTATCAATTAGGACAAATAGTTGATTTGAACCGTTTCGATTTTCCTTTTAAAAACAACCAATAGTAGTAGAATAATAGTTCATTTTCTGTCTCTCCGCTGATCCCGACCCGAATTCGTTGTCGACAGGTAATCAGCGCAACCCAGAGGACGCCAAGAACTACATCCGCAAGCTGTACGAGCAGCAGGCCGCCAACCGCGACAAAAGGGAGGAGTGGAAGACTCTGTACCCGCACTTCACCTGCGCCACGGACACCAGCAACATCCGCAAGGTCTTCAGCGACGTCAAGGACACGGTTCTGATCAAGTCCCTCAGAGACTACGGGGTCATCTGACCTGCTTCGACCCTCTGCCTGCACGTCTTACTTCTCACCCCCGACCCCCCCACGATGGCCAAAACGTCACTTCTTTTTCTCTGATCTGTATTTCCGAGGCAACGGTCGGACCTTCGTTTCGTCGTCTGTGCTGCTCCTCCTCCTCGTCCTCCTCCTCCTCCTGCTGCTCCACCGCTTCCCCCTCGTGCGGAGAAGGGAAGGTGGAAAAATAAAGGGCCGAGTTTGTTCTCATCGCCCGCCTCCCCCGCCAGCCTTCTCTCTCCCTTAAGCACGGGGGCGTTTAGGGAGATTGGGAGAGACAAACCAGACTTGAGTGACTCCTGATCGGGGAGCGAGGAACCAGTAATCACCGTCAGGTCTCTGAGGCAGCGGCCCCCCCTCCGCCCGCTTTGAGTGTTGGGTTGACGCAGTGGACGGATTGAACCGTAATTGAAGCAGAAGCCGAGACCCTGTGAAGTACTGTGGCGCCATTAACGGGGTAATGACTTTCACAAGTGGAGGCGGCAGCGGCAGCGGCGGCGGCGCGCTCGCGGACACCGGACCTGCCGCTCAGCTTTTCGGGGCTTCACCCGGCGGTGCGTTTAGGTTCCAAACAAGGGGGGAAAAAAAACGTTTTCTATTACGCCACCCAAATGGCATCACGCGCGTTGCAATCCATTGCAACATTTGTTATCGGGCATCTGGACTCGTGGGGGCCTTTTTCTCTCGGCGATTAACGTCACACGGAGTCTTCGTCCGAGAGCCCAAATCCTTATTGACTGCAGCTATCTCACGCTGGCAGCGGGGCTCCGTTCTCCACCCGCGATTACGTGCAGAAGGACCGCGTGACTCCTGCCTCCGCACCTGATGTGATAGCGTTCACCTCCAGCAGGTTGCCTTTGTTTAATGGTGTTGAGAGGTGGGGGGGGGGGGGGGGGGGTCACAACGAATGGATGGTTTATGTTCAAAACACTGGATAGAAAAGTACTTTAAAGCATTTAAAACATTTTAACACTTATGTGACCGTTAGCATCTTGCAGCCTGCACCTTTTAGTTTTCTACTGACACACTAAGCGATGGAGGGGCTTCTAGGAGGAGCTGGCGGAGAACAGAAACTGAGCAGATTTCACCCCTTAAATTGTCATGTTTTAACCATAACTGCTGCTTCCGTGTCCCGTTCTTTGACGAGAAGTCAAGGTTGTGCCCAAAATGGAATTATATATTTATTTAAGTGTCAAATATGCAACGTTTTAACATTCAGTTCCCAAAAGCCAATAAAGCCAAAAGCAGATTATGCACCGACTGTCAAATCGATACCGTGAGCTCGGATCACGGAAGGAGGACTGACAGGTTTTAAAAAGGTCACGGGTGATGGAAGCGAGACCCGTTTTACTAAAACAGGTGGATTCACGCGGCCGGTCCGAATGTACGATGATGGGAGAAGGCTGATATTAAACTGACTGTCTGTTTCGTGGTTTTGACTGCTCTTGATTGTATATGGAGTGATTTCGATCTGCATACTGCTACACACTTTTACTGTACGTCTACCGTTTTTGTTTTAATGCTGTTTAGCAAACAGCACAAAGTGAGATTGTTTAGAGACGTACCTTTTGGCTGGGAAACCTCCTCTCATTGGGTGACAGTGAATTATCATATAGACTCAGGTGGAGGAAGTGGGCAATTCTTTGGTTTTGTAATTAATATTAAAGAAAATTAAAAAAGAAAAACTCAACTTCCCTTTGTTTGTGTCATCAGACATGGACAGAGTGTCTCCTTTATCTGTCTGTCACGTGTTTGCCACCCGTCAGCGAGAATAACACGGCTGAAATCACACGCTGGCTGTGACTCGCCGTTGGCAAACAAAACACTCAGGATTTGCATTCCATTTTTTTTTCCTCTTCACACACAGGTGTCGCGTCCATTAAGGGAAACAACTTTCATCCCCGTTCGGAGTCTGAGAAACGCAGATTTGGCGGTTGAGGGTGTTTTAGGCTTCACGCAGACCGGTGATGGTTGTGACGTTTACGTAAAAAGTGTGAGAAAAGGGCAGGTTGCGTGACACGCGCCTACGTAACATGTATTACACAGATAGACGGAGAGCGAAGCATGTCACCGAGTGATTTCACAATAATGCAACACAAGAAAATGTGCACTCATTCACACAAACACACACACATGGTGGCTGGGAATGGCTGCCTGTGCACTGCACCTTGAGTGTGATCCTGTCGCCCCGGTGACTGTCAGTCTCATCCTTGCGACTTGACATTCTCACGAGTGTGTGAGTGAAAAAGAAGTACAGGGATACGTGGGTGTGTGTGTGTGTGTGTGTGTGTGTGTGTTTAATCCTCCCAGACAGCAGTCCTAATGCCGCAGTGTAACAGCTTTGTCTGCAATGACTGTGCGTTGGTACTTAATTCTATATATTAGCAACTTTTGCCGGGACAAACTCAAAATGCATCTCGGAATATGAAATCCATGCGTAGCTGTGCCACTATGATGAGTAATTATCTGACATTGACTGACTTCTGACTCTTCTACACCACTCTTGACCTGCTGGTCGGTGTGACCCATAAGTGATAACAAAGCTAACACACCCTGCACCCGAGGGTGGAACTCACAGCCCGTTCAAACAGGAAATCGGCCCAGTCCGTAGTGAGTAATCCCGACACAGTTATGGGACACTTGTAAGAGGATGTACCACAAGTGCGAAAACCTTTTCACAGGATATATTAAGAACTCGTGGATACGAGGATACGCTGGTTCCAACACCTCAATCAAATCCAGGGCAGGAACAAATAAAGTTTGTTTTTTTCCTGGTTCCTGGTGACTCAGATCCTCTGCATGAGCTCCAGTTTGCGGCCGACCCAATTTTTGCACGTCGGACATTGAAGATGATTGATTCGTCCGGGGGGGCCGTCTCCTAAATGTTGGATGTGCTCTTAAGGATGAGGGGATTCAACGACAGGTGGGAAGCCAGCCTGACGCAACGGCCAATTTGTTTATGTAAATCTCATGAAAGACGTACGCGCGAACCCATCACGCCCGTCTCCCCATGAAACATGCCTTGCATCAGCTCAGCTCCCCTGGGTGCCCTCTGGGTGCTGAGCCACCCGGCCAGAGGTCCAGCAGCTCGTGTGATCTGATGTGCGGGTCCTATTTTTCAATTTAAAAACCCACGTTGTGGCCCAGTTTGTGTCCGTGGGCTGGTCTACTGCCGATAAGCATTTCCTGCAAATGTTCCTCAACAGACGCCGGCACACGTGCTGATGCACACACACACACACACCGATTCTAGCTCGGCTGCAATCACAACAATTACCCGTCAAGATGGGTGGGTGAAAATAGCTGCGACAATCTAAAACAGCCAACGAGAGGCGATGGAGAGCCGGTCCAGAGAGAGATGCAGATGTGACTCCACGGGTACTGTTGGGAGCTGCAGTTTGCGATGTTGAAATCGCGGCGTAGTCACCGTGCACGGCTTTGCACGTGAGGGCCGGGGGAGATGGGTTGCTTTGACTTTGTCTTTTTCAAAAGCCATTTCGGCGTATGTTGGCACAAAGGGAGAGCGGGACGGGGGGGGGTGATTATCAGCAGAAGAAATAAAATCAATTTGCCGGAATGAATCACCACTCAGTTTCCAAAAAGCCCCAGCTGCAGAAGCTGCCCCCTTTGTAGGTCTGCTGTGTGCTGTTTCCAAGACATTGCTCCGGAGGGGGGGGCTGGTTTAACAAGACGTCAGCCGGTTCTGAAAATCATTAAACTAAACACCCTTAAGGAGTTTTTTATTCAGTAATACAAATCTGAAGTAGTGTTGTTCATGTTCTATAAGCTGCAGGTTTATGTAGCTGCTGTTGTTGTTGTTGTTGTTGTTGAGTAATCATCACAAACCATAATTCAGCTGCAGAAAATGACGTCGATGATGCTGAAGAAGACGCGTGAGAGGAAAGATGCGAGGAGAAAGAGGCAAAACATCTCCGGATGTGTTCTCTGCTCAGCGACACCTGGCTCGGCCTTCACCTCCATCCTGCTTTGATGAGTTTTTTGGGGGGAAACCGCTTCGGGGCTTTTGGCTTAATGTGGAGGAGGCGGTCGCACGAAAACGCTCCCAATTAAAAGGAAGATGAATCGCAGAAAGCGGGCCCCTTGTTGTGGCTCCACTCGGCCGTGCGTCTCTAAATCTCCGCCGCGCAGGCAGCTCATTAAGCACTAACGGCTGCTGCAGGGCCCCCGAGGCGGCGGCGGCGGCGCTGCACGAACCCATCACACCGCCGTCTGAGGGCACCGGGAGCTCGATGCCGGAGCCACGCAGCCCTGGGAGGAGGAGGAGGAGGAGGAGGAAGAGGGCCAGGAGGCTCACACAGGTTTATGGGCTGGAGTCACTGAAAAAGAATAAATCTGCTGGTATGGATCTACAACATTTGCACGCACACAAAACACACATTGATTTAGTGTAGAATTGGAAAAGGAGGAGAGACAAAAAGGAAAAACATGAACATTGGATTTGTGAGGTTGAAAACAGTGGCTCACTTCTTTTCTCATTACTTTGTGCTATTTGCAACAAGGAGTCTTTTATTGGTCGGGTCATCTGATCATGCAAGCATGCAAAATGTGTCCATGAGACTCAAAGGAACTCTAAAAATGTAAAAAAGGAGGTCGTCGCGCCGGTAGCGTGAGTTTAGAGACCAGACGGCCAAGGCTTCTCTACTTTTACTGTTTCACCAACATACTCAAATATGTCCAATGCCTTTTTTTTTTAAATTAAGGACACAGAGTTTGTGCTCAGCTGCTGTCATTGTGTTTGTGCATCACAAGGCGCTTTGTGTTTCGTCTCTTTTGGTGCTCCGCGTGGTGCCACTCTGATCATTTCATCTGAAAAGCAGCACAAAGCTCAAAGAAGAGAGAGAGACGGACGATCATCTGCCCTCATCTCCCTCGGGGCGCAATGTTGCAGCATGACACACACACACACACACACACACACACACGCGCAGAGAGTTATTGATAAATACATAACAGAAAAAGTTTCCAAAAAGTTATTCTTTTCCTCCAGTCGGCCAGACACTGCGGGAGCTAAAAGATGTTTACTCCATTATCGTCCCTGACCGCTGACCCCAAATCAAATGGAAAAGTACAAACACATATATTTGTAGCTCGGGGAGACGCTGCCGAGATATGAGATCCACATCGGGTCAGCGGTTTAGCTCCATTCGAGGGGAGAGGTGCTTGTTTTTGTTGCCGTGCTCGTCTTTCCCCCGAAGGGAATACACGGTCTGCTCTGGTTTGGAGCTGCAACATTTGAAAAAGCTCCTGGTCGTATTCTTCTGTCAGGAGAAACCTGACGGTGGGGGAGGGGATGAGAAAATAACAGATGATTTGTGTTTTTAAATGAAGATCAGAGAAACTCCTGGCGTTTGATGTGGAAAAAAACCAAACAGCTCAAATGTCTGCAAGAATCCTCATGTTTGTCTTTTATGTACTCGGCCTTTCATAACTGTCACTGTCAAGTATTTGACATTTCCAATGAGCGGCGGCACATTAACCATCAAAGTGGAAAGTTAATGCTGAAAAAAAGGGTTCGTTAATTGAAACAACGGTAGACTTAAGCAGCCTCTTTCATTTCTAAGTGCTGACTGTAGATCAGTACAACGACCACTGTCTCTGAATTCTGGACCTGCAGCCAATGACAGTACAAAGGGTCAAAGGGAGAGAAATCCTGAGGAGATTTGCCAAGTGATGCATCTTCAACACGGGGCCGAGGCCGCTGTTGCACCAAGAGGATAATGAACAAATTGTAAAGACGTAAAATGGTTATTGCAGCGTTTTCCTAGTCTTCTTCAAATCGCTTGGGTTTGATGGGTGAAGGCAAAGCTCTCCGATCAATCTTGGCTCATGAAAGACGGGTCGTGACCGAAAGAACTAGATCGTGGGTACAACCGACCAAAAATGATTTCCTCAGGAAGAGGGTGGCTGGCGTCCGGGGGGAGGAGCCTGGAGTGGTGGAGGTGGCCAGCCACCTGGGACGAGGCCTCGGGGGCGACCCAGGACTACGTGGAGAGGTTATATCTCCACACCGACCCGGGGACGACCTCGGGATCACCTAGTCCGGTCAGAGAGGGTAGATGTGGTGACGGTGAAGATGAGTCGAGATGTTTCTCTTTAAACATTGCAAAAGGAAACGCTTTTAAGTTGAGGTCTCACTGTCGTGTTTGAACGTAACCGCCTCGAGTGACAATACACAATACTTTAATAAGAAAGTAAGTAAGGGTTCTTTAGGCCCCTGTCACAGGCGACGTGGGGAAACAGAAAATCGCTAGTCAATAAATCCATGATGATAATTCAATAAACGCGTCTACATGTTCCTCGCGTAATTCGCCCGCCGTGACGCGCTCTGAGCAGAAGTGAAACCTCTCGACCGGTGAGTGCTGAGCGAGCTCCTGAAATGTGTGAAGTAATTATGGCACTCAGCGGTGCACGGAGAGAACGCAGATCAGCGGCTCTCTGGGAGAAGTGACGGCGGCTTAGAGCACAACTACAGGCCGAGGAGGAAGCTCGACACTCCTTCAGTGAACCACTTTAATGGATATTTAAATGTACGACTACGCACGGCTCTTCAGACGCAAGTGTTTTACCTTCATTTACATAAGAAAATTAAATGATGTGTTTTAAGGGATGAGAAGTGTGATTTTTAAATCTTCGAATGGATTATTTCTTTTTTTCAACTCGTTTTAAAAGTATTTTGACTTTTTGTAAATTCAATTATTGGTCACTGGAGGGAATGTTTATGCATGAATTTTCTTGGGAAGGTTTTGGTGAAAATGCAGTTTTGAAAAGCAGGGACTCGACCAATGAGTCGTGGATAAGTTCTCATAGAGATGTTTAAATGTTTAATAAGAAACAGCTTCCCAGATTTGGTTTCTTGCTTTCAATTTAATCCTTTCAGACTTGAGAACTGATGAACTATAATGAGTCTTTATTGTTAATTTCAGTAAGGAATGGGAATAATATTTCAGAGATAAAATAACACCTGCATCTGTACTGAAATAACAACCATTCCAAAAAAATATCAGGTCGTAAAACGTTTTGAAAAAAATATGTAAATATGTCGAAAAATGTCAAGGAAAAAATGAACGAAAAATGAACATACATATTCAGAAGATCACGATTTAAAAGTAAATGACTGTATCAAACCAGAAAGCATAAGTCACATAAATGAATAAAGTCATTGCTGTGTGACGTGGTCTTGATCTTAGCTGCACGTCAGCCTTCAGGATAATAAGTTGCGCCCACACGCGTCCTTTGTTCCTGTCCTTTGTTCTTGTCCTTTGTCTGCGTCCACGGCGGCAGGAGGAAGTGGGAAAGGCGCTATGGAGTAATGGAGCTCTGGGCCAGTCAGAGCAGGACCACGGCGCGCTAAATGATGCATCATTATAGCGATTAAATAGCATAATGGCGGTGAAATTGCGCTCAGGAGGCAGAGCATTTCACTTCAATCATTTCTTTTTCTGGCACTGTGCGTTTTTTTATTTCCAGGCTGTCCTTCCTGGCCTCCCTTTGTTTGTTTTCCCCTTCCGTCAATCCGCATCTGCTTTTTCCCCCGCTGAGTTTTGCCTTCTCCGGCCTACTCCACCTTCTCAGTCTTCCTTCGTTCACTGGGTTTGTGATGAAAGAATGTGGGTTACTGGCTGGATCAGGAGGGTAATGACCATCCCAGAGGTTCACTCGTGCCGACCTCCAACACAGTGACCTGTACACAGGTACCGGTTTCTCTCGACAAGAGAATAGATTAAACCATCCCAAAAATGGAAGAAATGTTCTTTTCACCCCTTAGGGGCTCATCGGCCTCCGTCCTTAAGTACATATATCTGAGAGAAATCAACTCAACGCAGATGTTCCCTGTAATTTGGGCAGACGTGGTGGCTTTTCTCCAACACGTGCCGGCCTCCCGCGGCCCTCCGAGCAATTAACTGGATCTTCTGCCGGTGCAGTTTTAAGTATTCGCCGTTTCTCACTTTGTCTGCTCAGTCATGTTGGTTAATTACCCACTTCTTCTTCATCTTCGGTTGAGTTTAAACTATAGCGCAGAGTTCGAATATAATTCATTTTCTCTCAGTATACAATATTACTTCGGAGAAACTACTCGACAAAAGAAGTGTGCGCAGCCCATTCGTCGACTTCTCATGAGGATTGTGTGACATCACGGATTGTAAAGCAGAAAATGTCACTCAATTATAAGAAGCAAAACAAAAAGGATTAAGTAATGTAGGGATGTCATGTTGGCTTCAGGGTGTCCCAGACGCATGTGGTATCGTCAAATACCGCCACCAACATACCACCCCGGGAATTCTTTGTTTACGTGGATGAAACCGTACAATAAGCTGAACGCACACCTTTCAAATTCACTACAGAGCTTCCGAAGCCATAAAACAATGTATGAACCAACAATATAAAAGTTTGAATGTAATTCAAGGAGAACCACTGTGGTTGTATCCTTTTACGCTAAATAAAAATAAATAATGCTGCTCCGTGGGGGGAACTGAAAACATTCGCTGCTCGCGTTGCATTGTGCCTGCCGGAGGTATAATTACAGAGAGAGATGAACATTAAACATAGGGGTGTAATTACCTTATGGAGATGGTTCCCTGCAATCGAGTGTGTGGCTGAATTAAGGGGGTTGAGACCCGCGTGCATCAGTGTAGGTGCAGAGCAGCGCAGCCTATTTACGCATTCTGCACTAATGGCTGTTTGATTAGACGATTTGGATGAGCGTGACCTTTGAGAGGTGTGATGAGGCGTCTGCCGTACGGGGGAGCGCGGGGCGGGCTGCGACGCATAAATACCTGCAGAGACACATGTTTACATAAAAATACGTTTTAAAACACACACACACACACACACATTTGCCCCAAAAACATCTTTCCAACATCTTCAAGCAAAGCCACATTTTGACAAAGAGTAGGAGGAGAAGAAAGGCGGCCATGGTTGAATCTGCAGAGACAACACAGAGCACTTATCTGCTTGATGAACGGCTGGAGAGAAGCATCGAGATGATATAGATAGACGCGGGGGGGGGCATTGTGAGATTTCATTTGAGTGGAGTGTATAGTGGGTATTTACATGCACTCTCGACCTTTTAGAGCCAGACATTATGGAGCACTTACTCTCGCCCGACATCGCCTTTTTGTGCATCTCTGTGCGTGTGAACCTGAGAATAACCAGCAATAATGCATCCAATGTCACGTCAACAACTGTTAGAAAACGGCGAATAAAAAATTAAATAAATGTACAACGTGCAATAGATATGTGCCTGGAATTTACCCCTCGCATAAAAAAAGGCTCACATATTCCTTTGCTCATTATTATTCACGTGAAACATCTCATAACTGTCTCTACGTTCTCGCCATCACCTCACACCTCCTCCGGGCTCCGGGCCCAAACTAACAATGGCACATTTTAATTAAGGACGGAGCGTGAGCCAAGACCTCGGATGACGAGTCGTGACACAATAAATCCTCTTTATTTTGCAAATGTTGGATAATGAGCCTCGGGTCGGGCTTCTTCTGCCACTGAATAGGCAGTTTTTAGTGTTCAGAGTTTAGTGTTTAGAGTTTAGTGTTCAGTCGAGTTCGGCTGACATCCGAACCATCGGCTGAAAGAAAGATTGAAGCTCTGTTTGAGTGGACCCAGGTATATATATATATATATATATATATATATATATATATATATATATATATATATATATAGATAAGTGAGACTGGAAAATATGTTTTCTTCTGATTACAGAAGTATTTATTCTAGAGATGAAGAACTTTTTTCATTCGATAAGCGATGATCTGCCTCTGACCAATAACGGATCATTCCATAAAAAATAAGTTCATAACCTGTACTTTACTGTGCACGCTTGGCATGATTTAATATTGCGTATATGTATACACTGCCTCATATATATATATATATATATATATATAGATAGAGGCAGGAGGCCGACCTTTTAGGGTGAAATGTAACCCTTAAAATCTACAATAGACCACAGCGGTCCGTCTCCGTCTCAGATGTCTTTCTCTGTCTAACTGAGCCGGAGGACTCTCTCTGTTTGCTCGGCAGCCGGGGTCGTCTGTTTCCTGTCTTGATCCATATCAGTGCAATAGGAAACCCCTGTGGCGTAATTAAAGCAGCTATTGCGGATGTGATTGGATCACGGAGCCTGGATGTGACAAGAAAAAGCACATTCTAATGACAATATTTTATTACTGTCATACTGCACCATATTTACACGATTAGTGATGCATCATTGACTCCTATCATTTGTTGATTCTTCTCCTTTATCGGGCGGGGCAAACTAAATTTGCTATCATGCCTGCAGCCATTGATTGTTTCTGTAATAAAGTAATAAAATATTCTGATGAATACCCCATCGATTAATCGTGTAAGCAGAAATGAATCATTTCGCTTCATTAAGGAGCAACATTAAATATACAAAAGGAAAACAAACTATGGAACAGCTCATCGGTTGGCACATTTGGCACACGTGTTGTTACTGAACAGAGGTTGATGGGTTCAATGTGTAAATAAGTGCACCGCTGATCCGTAGTCAAGCAAGGCGGCCCACTAATACGATGCAGCACGCGGATTGCGTTCTGCGTCGCTGACACTTGATCTGAGCTATTTGAAGATGCTGATGCGGTTTACATCTGCTTCAGTGTGCTTATTTTAAATAATCTCGCTGAAAAACTGACGGTCTCGTTTTCCAACCCCGCCGTTCCAAACCAAAGGGAACAAGGCTTTTAGAGATAATGAGGTTTCCCTTCCTCCCGCCTTCATCATCAGAGGTGTAATTAGACAGGTAATGGAGAGGAGAGCAGCCGCGCGCCCATCATTCTTAATCAACGGACCCACAACAATGCAAATACTGACCCTTTGTTGACTCATGTCTAAAAGACTGATATGTTTTCAACTCTGAAGCAGGAGAGAGACACCGGAGCCAAATGATGATGCACACCTCTTCACGTCAAAGGAGGAGCAAGACTGTTACGAGTCGCCCCAGATGAATAAAACTGGTAATAAAATGGGAAATTGAGGAGTGAGGAAGCGATTGCTTCCCCCCCCCTCTTCCTCCACCTCCACCTGCCGCCCACCTCCTCCAAAGCCCGTCCACCCACTCCTCTTCTCTCCCACGAAATGGCACCGACTGTCTGACCATACGCTCATTTTCCTTCAACTCGTCTTTCCTTCTCACCGTACCTCTTTCAACCCCCCCCCCTCCCAACCTGTCTGTCTGCATCTTATCAGTTTGGCAGTGAAGCACGGGGAAGCTGTCTGCAGCCAAAGACAACAGCGGGCTGGTGCACGGACATCAATTGCCAAGGAAACTGGGATTTAGGAGATGACACAGTGACGGCATTGAGGGGTTTAGACTGTAATAAGAGAGAATATGCAGACTGAAGGTTTGAAGTTGTGAGCAACAAGATGAACACGATCTGAGTGCTGCAAGAGAGAGAGAGAGAGAGACAGAGAGAGAGAGCTCTGTGTTTCCATGCTGAGCGGAAAAAACGCAATTTCAAAGCTGAAGAAACTTGATTCATTTATAAAAATCATGCTCAATCGCGAGAAATCGTGTCATCTTAATAGTGATGGACAATAATGTATAAAAACGGGATCTAATTTGCCCAATTAAGGAATTTTATGGTCCAGATTTGGAGCACTTTGCATAATTAAATAACTGCGTGTCCATGTGCAGGAAAGCATTTAGAAGACATTAATTAAATCTGTTTACAAACCGCGCGAATCAGCACGGCTCATAAAGTGCTGCAATTTGGAGGACATGCTGAACACAATCAGCTGATAGACAACAGTACAGTAAAGACATCTCATAATAAGTCTCAATAAAGGAACCGGCAAAGTGTTTTTGTTTTAATTCAGCAGCAGTTTTCTTGTTGCTGTTGATGATGTGACCGCAACGATCATCAGTTGAGGTTCAAAAGTAGTTTAAGTAACTTTCATCACATTTTGTGAATCAATTTACAACTCACATACGTTTTCTTACAAAAGTATTTATTCTAGATACATTTCAGTCAATATGATTAGCGATGATCTCATAACCTATACTTTATTTTGTCTAACCAACATCTGTACTGTTAACACAACATCGCCGTTCGACCCCAAATCACAAAAAGGTTTTTAACAGAACGCGTGATGCTGTCGCTGCAGATTGAGCTTAAAATTTGGATATTTAAACCGCAGGAGCCCGATTGCAATGCAAGTAGAGAGGATGAACGAGAGGTGCACTGATCTACAGAAGGTCGTGACGCAGGAATCCGGCTCTCAAATACTCAGCAGCTTAGATCAGGTCCCTTCAGTAGTCTTATGGGTCTTTTTTATCCAGGATTCATTCAGCTGCTGTGATGCAATATTTAGTTCCCCGTTGCAACAACGGAGTTCTCTGAATTTGATCCAGCTGTGGTTTGTGTTTCACTGGTTTCTTTTCCAAAGTAAGAGGAGCTGATGATGCTCATGGGCTGCAGAGATCTTTGCCAGTTTACAACACAGTTCAATTGAATTTGTACAAAAACACTTGTGAGTGCTTGTGAGTCGAGAAATGTTAATTAACCGACTGGTTTTAGATACTATACACCGTTTAAAATGAATGTTTATTGTCTCATTGTGTACAATTTTGCTGATCTTTTGAAGAATACTCATCAATGGAATTGAGAGAATCCTTTTCTTGCACGACTGTTTACACAAACAGTACTGATGTAGAAAGACGATGGTCGATGTCGTCCTCAAAGCATTTTACAAATTAAGACTGTAAATATTAGATTAAACTTATATTGAGCATGAGCAGCAGCAGGTAGCAGCACACAGGTTTCTTTATTACCATCCACTAATTATTTTTTGGATTGATGCTCATATTTTATTTATCAGTTTTGTCTCTGGTTAATTCTTCTGGCGTAATGTTAAAATATAAATCTTAACACAGTGTTACTGTGGCAACAGTCATCAGTGAGCAACCGAGAGTATAATGCCATTTAAAGATAGAGCCTTGACGCAGTTTGGAGACGGGATGCGTGTGCGTGTGTGCGTGTGCGTGTGCGTGTCAGCAGACTATGGATGGAAATTAAAGAGGGGATTGGGAGAAGAGACGGAGCAAAAAAGGGAGGACGAGGTTGAGAGCACAGAGAGATAATGCTCCCCGTGGAGGAGGGGGGAGGAGGGGGGGGGGAGGAGGGGAGGCTGCCGTGAGGGAGACGAGTATTGGATACCAATGAAATCTGCCTGCAGGTATTCGTTATGGCTGCGGGCGGATTATTCCTCCAGCAGCAGAGGAACATTGGTCCATTCAGTGCGTTTATTTTTCCACACAAAAGCTACCTTCAAAAACACATCTGGTCTGTTGTTGCTGTTGCAGATGACAAACTTTAATCAAATCAACGTCTTGGGGGACATTTTTGTTGCTTTTGTTGATCTGTTCTTTTGAAGTATGCTTTTGTAATCGAATGTATGAGGTTTTTTTCCTGCATGAAAAAATAAATATATAAGGGGTCTTGGCCTGCATTATTTTGCTAATTGAACCAAATTATGTTTCTCTCGTCCCAAAAGTGGATCATTTAGGTTTGTCTGAGGAGGGTGTTGGTGGGGGGAGGGGGTGGGGGGGTCCAGTGCTGTTGCTGGGGAGAGCGGAAGCACCGTAATCCGGCAGATGCTGCCACGCCGCTGAGCTCAGGTCTTCAGTCTCAGGCCCCGCGGTCACCAGCAAAGTCTCTCCACGAATAAGACTCATGTGCATCTTTGTCTTCAGGAAGAACCATGAAATAATGAAATGTCTTCAAAAGAGGATTAAAACAAGTCAGAAGGAATAGTTGACCCTGCTGCGGTGTTGTGAGGGAGCACATGCAGCGAGGTGAAGAGATTGATCTTAAGCGGATCGGGGTCGATACGTCTGTGTCTTTGAGGTAAAGAGCAATTAAACTCCTTCGGTCTGGTATTTTATGTTCTGCATGTAACTCACACAGGTCTATTATTTTATCCGCTGTCCTGAGAGTTCGTGTCTTGCTGTTATTTCCTCAAGCATGCCATGGGGGTCACAAATATATTGAGCGAGACCTTTCCTGCAGACAATATGAAAAAAAGCCTGAAGTGTGTGGTTTGTCCTGTCTTTTACTCTGTGTATTTATAACCGACGGGAGGAAAAACCACTTGCATCCACTTCTCTGTTGGCTGGAATGAGCTGAACCAGCAATGAAAATAAATATAATTTATATTTCTGTTTGAGGAATAGGTAGCAAGCCCCCCAAGAAAGGTGCAGACAGCGAGCAGACACCGAAACAGTCTGAAATCCTTATTAAAACATCATTACCGGGCAGACTGACAAAGGGCACTCAGGCCGAGTCGCACAATCGTCACGATATGCCAGATAAAGACAATGCGAGTGAACAGGAGATGAAATATTCCTGAAAATGTGCAGAACGTAAGAATGTAAAATTCGACCGATATAATGGCGATAGTTTGGAGCAGGAAAAAAGCAGATACTTAATCAGTCGGCTGATATATTTTCTCGGGGAAACTGATTTTGTTAAGACTTCTCTTGCATCAAAATTGTAAGACTTCAAATAGCATTGGAAGGATGCTACGAAGTTTGACCTTTTAACAATCGTTATTGCTCACCGCGGAGGCAGAAGAGCTTCTTCCAATACATGAAACATTCTAAATTACAAATCTTATCTGTGAGACTCAAGTTTCGGCAGGCTCACCTTCATTAATGGGGCGTATAATTCTGAAAGGCACTGCACATTACATTGCCTTGAAACTGTGATTTTAAAAAGAGCTGCTACGGTGTGAAGCGAGCAGTAATGTGGGTGCTTAAGCGGCGTAACAACAGACTCTGTGGATCATTCAAGGATCCAAGTGAAGACAGGTTCTCTTTAAGGTAACCAGGGTGATTAATTGATTTAGACCCACTCATTATGTTGGTGAAGTATTCCTTTAATATGCCAGGTTGGGAAGGGAATCTATACTCCCCTGTCTGCCTGCAGAGAAAAAGCAAAGCAAATCTGCTTGCTGATCCCCTCGCTCCCCGAAATCGGCAGCCAGAGACCATGTGACCAGGCAGGTCTGGAGGAGAGGGGGGGGGGGGGGGCAAGAGGAAAATGGAGGTGTGGAAACACACTGGTAGACAAATCAGAGATTCAACAGGTGAAGATAAAACTGTCTGTAGTGTTAAAAGTAATGTAAAGGATTTGAGGTGTTGCCTGTTAGTGTGTAGTATAGTACATGTTCTGCATATATGAAACGCAACAAAACGCATTTTGGAGAAAATGGGTCTCGTCCAGCATGTTCTGAGAAAAACGAAAGGGCTCCATAATGTGGCGCCACTCGTCACGTCATGTTCGTCTTTGTGGACATCAACATGCTAAGTGGTTACACAACACGGCCGCCACGTGGAGTTGAGCGCGCAGCCGGGTCTCAAAACCGCTCCCCGCCTCTCATCCTGCTTCAGGGTCATTTCATGGCGCCCGGTGAGACTAACTGTAATACAACAGATCAGACCGCCGGAGCCGTGGAGTAAAACGCGCCGAGCCCGAGATCGCCGGCCCGTTACAGACGCCGGAATCGAAACACGTGGCGCAGAAGCCAAAATGATTCAAAAATGAGGAATTAGACGGGAGCGAGCTGAGGCCATCGCTATCGCCGCGATCACACCCCATCCTCCAAATGCGGCTGGGGGTCTGATTCCTATCTGTGCCTCTCACAGCTCTGTGACCGATCAATACGCGTAAGCTACTCTGCCCTCGGGCCCGGTGCCTGCAGATGAAACTACTCAGCAAGCAAGACGGCCGCCCGCCTTCCCTCCTGAAAGTCTGAAAAGGGTGCAGCGACCCGGCACATTTCTATCGTCAATAACCACGAGAGGCGGAACGACGCGGCTTGAAATTGGATTCAAAATTAAAAAAAAGGTGATTGTGACGTAGGTTGGAAAATAGAAGCAACGCGGTGGAACCCTAAATCACCGCTTACAATGAGCCCTGATCAGCTCCACCGAGGACGCAATGGAGGAAGAAACATCACTTCCTGTGTGAAGTTACCATGACATGAAGCCTTCAGGAACACCCACGCTGAAGCAGGGATTGTAATGTAATAATGAATACCGAGGAGCGCCCCCCCCCCCCAAGTCTCTGGGACAGGTACCCATTGTGCGACTGTGCGGCTTCAGTTTTGCGTCGCGCTCTTGTCGCGCACGTGGCTCGTCCAATTACCGTAACCGTAAAACTTCAGAGCCCACAGCTAGCGTGTGCTAAGTGTAGATGCTAACGGTCGCTAGGTGACTGGCAGAAGACAAAACGTCATCTCGAGCCGTTGATACGAGCGGTTAGTGACTTATGTAGGATATTAGAAATAAACTGACGACCCGGTTCCTAAAATAAATAAAATGCATATAGTGTACACCAGAATACAGCCATGATTCTGAAACTGTAATCAATAAAGTAATGACAATATTGTACAACCACTGTAATTCTGCAACTGTACTAGAATAATACCAATGTACAGTTATGATTGTATTTAATGTAATGTAATCAACTGGAATGCATGCATATAATACTTGCACAAGAACGTTGGCTGAGGGTCATTCGAAATCCGAGTTACATTGAACTCACCAGAAGACCACTCCCAGAGGTGTGGACACTAAGTTTCACACCTTTACGCATTGTTATAAATACCTGTAGGAACCATTGTTCTCGAGTTTGCTGGTGGAGGCGACAGACAGGCACCAGGGATGGTCAAAGGACTGACCTGAGGCCTGTTGGTTGCTGAGACCAGCGGCTCCTCAGCTGAGATGTTCTTTTTACCACAACACCATCTCTTTTATTAAATACATTTGATTTTAACCATTCGATCTGCGATGCCCTCTGTCCGTCCGGCGTTTCTTCATTTTTGAACACATCACTTACTAGTGTCAAAATGATCTTACGCGTTTATCTATTTACATGTAGCCTGCTGCCTGCTAGCACCCAGGCCCCAATTCACCGGAAGGGCTGACAAATGAACAAAACCTATTTGGGTCGTGCACGTGGTGGCATTTGTACAAATATGTCCTTTTGCTTGGCAGCCTTGACTGTGACTGACAAAGGAAGTGAAAAATATGTAAATGTCCTCACAATATTTAAAATATATCATTGGTATTCTTCCAACGACTCAGTGGTAAACAGGCAACTGGGGAGGAAGCCGGAGACACGTGACAGCCGGTCTCGACTGGTTTGTTGTGTTCACTCGTCTTCCCTCCACTCAGCGTCACACTGGGGCGGACAAACAAACGCAACCAATTAGCATCAGCGAACCCTTTATTTTCGCTCCTTTCAAGTGCCAGCGCATGTACTTTAATTTGAAAAAGAAAGAACATTTTTGTATTGATGTGCGCTTATGCGAGTCTGCAAGCACGAATATGGTCATACGTCACACGCGTGTCAATTGCCGAGGACGGAGGTGCAGCTGATTTTCCTCGAGCATCTATTCACCGTGGAGTCTTTGTTGTGGTAATCACACTCCCAGCGTCTGGGCCTCGTATTACCATCACCGGCCCTCGTTTGGCTGCGACGCGTCGTCATCTGTTCTCGGCTCTCTTCAGCCCACATCGTCGCCGAGGCGTATCGAGCGGCCTCTTCAAACCCCACTGACAGATGTTATTCATTTTTGTAACTTGGGCAATCGTTGTGTAACCAGGGTGGGGAAGAACATGAGCAAACTAAAATTTTGCGTGGAAGATCCGGCTCATTACTTAGCCGTTTCCAGTGTGCATCCATGCTAAAGGTACATTCATTTTAGGCTTTAACGGATTGCATTTATCAGTCAAACCTTCAACTGGGACGGTTAAAACGTGTAGCACAAGTCGCAACACGTCTCATATGTCTCTACGTCACAGATGGGTCTTTATATTTCTGTGGTGTTCCGTGTGGTTGGTCTTCCCTGCAATAGACTCTGCAAACATCACAAACCTGCTGCGCCACAACAGGGAACGCACACACAGTGAGTCAACAGTTAATAACACGTTTCCCAGAAATGAACGGCGAACATCGAGGCGACCGAGGAACCCGAGAAAGGTTGTGTGCAGCGTCAAGCGCAAAATTAATTGCTTTGTATAATTTTGATGATAACTTTTGGCAGGAAGTTTAGTTTCCTGCGCCTGCACGTACAACAGTGTGATATTGAGTGAAACATGGGTGGGAAAAACTAAAGATGTGTAGAGACTTTCCAGAGCAAAGTCGAATTTCTTTTAAGAGAAAATACGACCTGTTTAAATCATTTATACAAGGTTTAAGCAGCTACAAGCTTCAGGATGTTTGATATTAGTTTTCAAGACGTTCCCAGACAACAACTGAAAGCAAAACAAAAAATTTGCTTTGGCTTAAATGTTTTTTTTTTTTTAAGACAATCATCAAAAACTGGAATAAAATTAGTCAGAAATTTAAAAAAGACGAAATTGACCAAGAAGAACAATGATTATTTAAAACTGTTCAGATGTTGATTAAAAAACTACAGCCACCGTCACAAATTTGTATTGCTGCTGATATGAATACTAATTTTGTCATTTCAGGGTAATTTATTCGTTATGTCCCTTGTGTGTAAAGGCCTTAATAGAGATAAAGCAGCACTTTTTCTAAGTACAGAATTTCAAAGGATTGATGCATAAATCCACAAGTTACTTAGTCCTGCTCTCTAGTTTAAGATAGAATTCTATTAAATATGTTGGATGAAGATTTGATTACGTCTTTATACAAATAATTGTTCGGATGTAAGCAACAGCTCATTTAATGCAAAACCACTTACCCTTTTAAATCCCAAATTTGCATACACATACATATAAAAAATAATACATCCATTTTTCAATCAGCTGCTTTTAAGTGATTTAACATAACGGTCACAAATAAAACAAATCCTCAACCTTTTAAGAGATTTCAAGACCCCTGAAAAAAAGTGTTTGTCTTTATGAGATTTGCAAAAAAAAAAAAAAATCATTGGTGCTTTTCCACTTTGCCTGAAACATAAAAACTCTCGGGAGCTTTTGTGCGAGTTTAAAAACCCTCGTGTACTCGCTCATTAAACGAGGCGACGCGCAGGATGAGGGTCACCAATGTGACATTTGGACAACACAAGTAATTAATTGGAAGTTCATCGTTTGCTCATTAAATCCATCTGTTCCACTCGTTCCCTCTCCGATGAAGTAAGAATCTTCCAGTTCAAGGCCGTATTTTCCCTTCTCTCGCTTTGGGGTTCAAGCTATTCAGAGTTTTTAAAGTACAAAACAGTTAAAAGATCGGCAGGACTGTGAAGTAAATTAAGAAATGAACAATCCATTAGATTACTTAAAAACTGCACAAATGGCAGTGAAAAGCTCGTTAGCAAAGATGAAACTGTGATCCACCTGAATCCAAGCATCTGAAATAGAGATGAATCAACGGCAGGTTCAAATGAGGACGCTAAGAGAGGACAAACGTCATTTTGATTATACGAGATGTTGGCTTTCAAGCAACCTGGGAGTGTTGACTTTTCTGTCTGAATTACAAACATCAGTGACTGAGGAACTGATCAGAATCCACCTTTGAAGTCGAGATGAAATAACAAAAATCTTGTTTTAACTCTGTTAGATCACATCCACAATCATGTTGTGCCCGTTTTCAACAATAAATTAAAAATTCTGGAAATCAATGTTTTTTTTAATCAACTTGATTGTTGTTTTAATGTTGAGAGCCAATAAAAACTCAGATGGGTGGAGTGCAAATGGGAGACAAAGACAACTGAACATTGCAGATGATTATACAATAAGATCTAAATTACTTTAAGGGCACATAACATGAACAGTAGTCAAAGTGGTATTTTCAAATCATTCTGTTTCTCCTGAGAAGCAGGTCCATATTTTCTAACAAAAGAAGGATCTGAAATAGGGATGTTAATGATTAACAGTTTGACGTCAAAACATAATTCTGACGTGCGTTTTTCCGGGCAGCTAAATAAACCGATGCATTGAGACTCACTGGGAAAGCGTCTGCATCCGCGACCTCGTACGGCCGCCTTGCACACGCGCATGCGCTGCAAATGCAGCTGGCCGGCTTGTTGGGTTCGTCAACCACAGGAAACAGAAAAGGTCGGAATTCTCTACTGAGCAACCTGCAAGTGCTTTTACAACCTGGTCCGGAGTTCAAAGGGCATAGGCAGATAATGTGGGGGTTCGATTAGCTAGAAGTGTGGAATACTTGTTGCAGGTGTCTGACTCGGCCTGTAACCGATGACACTTACCGTGGTCCTTGTGGGAAAGTTCTCGCCGGTACCAGTGTTTCCAAACATGAATAGAACAGATGCGGGAGACATTTTTAAACAGCATTCCCGGGCTGGGACGAAATGTCCCGGGGACCGGGTTTCCCATTCAAACCAACCGGAGTTCGTGTAAATAATGTCATTTTCTCCGCGCCGCGCGTCCCCTCTGTCTGACACCTGTTCATTTGAAAGCTAATTCCCTTTGATTTCACGGAGCAGCGTGTTGATAAAGGGCCGGCAAAACGCACGGCTCTCCTGCTCTTTTCCTGCGTCTCTAATTAAGATCCTGGTGCTGCAGCGCCGATGTTAATTCACAGGTGCCTGGCCGTCGCCATGGCAACCACAAGGTATGCAGCCTAATCCGTAGCAGACACACACGCGCGCACACACACGCCCCGCCGCCTCTTATTGAGGCTGACAACAAACAATGCTCGCTGTGGCATGAGGGAAGCCCACCGCTGATTTCTGGCAGAACAGGAAATAGAGGCCGTTTGTTAAGACTCTGATCTTTAAGTCCGTTCTGCAGAGTACAAACAAACCCTGAAGGCTTGATCATGAAACAGCACTAAAGCCCCTCAGATGCCTAACTTCCCGGGAGGGTTACGATCACCATTGTCATAGTTTGCAGAATTTTTGCGACCACTATTGTGAGCCATAATGAAAGTGCTTTAAAAAGCATAAGCCTGTCAGATCAGTGAGCTTGCTCATCACGGGGATTCAGGGCCGAATGATCTCACGCCCACGTTTCACCTCAGCACACCGTCCTCCTCTTTTATCTCCCCGCAGCTTTTAATCATCTTTAAAGGGAAGTTGCAGCGATGCGCAAATGTGTCCCGCTCAGCGATGCAAAGCACGCCATTGACTCACGCGTCGCATCTCGCTCATCTCAAAGCACAACATGCACGGTGCACAGTTAAAAACGGAATACCTGCGCTGTGCGATTTGGAGTCTGTGACGACCCTCCTCCTCCTCCTCCTCTTCGTCAACATCAGGAGTCCCGGCTGGTTGTGATTACCTGCAGGTGCTGATTGGAGTCTCGTCAGCTGGATGAGAGCCCTCAGCTGGGGGCCTCGGGGTGCTGGAGGTTGGAGCTTCTCTGGCCTGCCGTCGTTCTATTAATTGATCTTGTTACCAATGAATACAGTTTTGTTGTTGGCAGCCAGCGCGTTCGTCCCCCAATCGGTGAGCCGAGCTGCGACGAAGTAGAAGACGTTCCTAACAGAATAGGTCAAAATGACCTTATTCTCTCACACACAACCAGTTGACGATAAGATCTCATTATTCTTTTACGGTTGCTTTTGCATCTTTTTGCATGAGTATTCATTTGTTTTTCTGAAAGGAAAAAAAAAGGCCCTTAAAACACGCGTTTCTGTCAGGCTCTAAGGAGCAGAGGACTACAGAGAGGCATGAAGATGAGCGTTTGTTGACGAGGACATCATGTCAGGATGTTGCCACAATAATTTGCTGCTCTGTGAGAGAACAAACAGTACAGTACTTCCCTCAATATCACCCTAATGCGACGGGAGACTGGCGAGTAGCCCTCACCTCGTCTGCAGAGCGCTCACTAGTTTAATGAAACGGCGTTCATTTCCTTCCCTCCGGTTTATTGTTTTTCCATTGGACGGGGGAAGTCGAGGCAAATCTATTTCCATAATAAAAATCAATAGAGGTCGGCTTTTCCTGGCCGTTATTTATCAGTGACAAATCACGGAAGACAAATGCACACAAGATGTTCCATGAAGGCCCCTCCGACATCATTACGGCTGTGGTGGAAAACCCACAGAGAATTAATTGTTCCGTTTGGACGCATCCTAATGCTTCATCTTTAATCAGCTTATATTTCCTAGTGCAACCGATAACATCTTCTATAATTAAACCCTTACGAGACAACATCTAGACATGAACGCTGTTATATCTTATGTTAAAAAAAACTGTTTATTCAGCGCTTTCTAGAACAGTAGAAATAATTGACAGATATTTTGAAAAAGGGGATTAAAAAAAATAAGGATCATTTCTCCTTCTTTCCGTGGCAATACACTTCTATGAGTGTGACACGAATGTCTCGGGGTTGTATGTGGTCGTCTCACGAGTCCGATGGCGGGGTCACTGTAGGTCAGGCCCACAGAGCGGAGACGCCGCCGAAATTTGATGGCGCTGCAGATGGTGATAAGCAGCACGAATCCTCCTCTCGGATAAATCCTGCTTTGTAAAACCGGCCTCTCGGCCGTTGAATTGAGAGTTCCTCTCACGTGACTGATGACTGACGACTGAATTAACCTGTGATTGTGACCGACACCCACATTTGAGCATAATTAGAGTTAATCATAAATAATAATCATATTTATAGTCTGTGATGTGGTCTGCCATGAATACCAAGTGTAAGTATCACTTTGTGTAACCTTGTGGTGAACTTTCATCACGCTGGTCTGTGTACGGGAATTCTTCATTTAATATTTTTAAGTGCTCACACAATTTTCCGTGAGGTAATTATTATTATTATGTATAATTCTAGACTAACTTTTACTTCTAGCATATTTATTTCTTTATCAAAATAAAAAAGTAGCTTTTTTGCAAAAGCATCCGATGCAGAGATTTTGATCTTCGAGGTAGAAATTGAAGAGGCGTGTGCTACTGACATTAATGATGGCTTTGTTCTATTTACATACGAGTGTGAAGCAATTACTCGTGTTTTCAGGTGTTTCTAGTTTCTAGTGAAACATGCAGCTGACACTGGGCCAAAATTAAGTAACAAAAAAATCCTTTTGAGGACCACTAATTTAATAACAAACTAAATTTTGTTTTTTATTTGCGGCTCAACTCAAAAAGGGAAAAAAAAACCCACAATGTGCTGCAATTATAGTGGATTGCAATTCAAAAAGCAACAACAACACACGCACGCATATCTCATTCCTTCACTCAGAAAACCACTCGGCTCCGGGGTTACCATGGTAATCACGAAGCCAATAACAGCCCTAAACCTTTCCTCCCTCAAATCAAGTCACGGAAGCCAGCGATGGAAATTACCCCAATCAAATCTGCCCTACTGAGGATACGGGCTCTTGCTGCGGCCATGAACGTGCACCCCTTCTACCAGTCCCCCCATCTTCCTCCTCATCTTCCGCCCTTCTCAGAAGGAGACAGCATTATAAATCAATTTACAAGCGGCGAGAGACATCCGGCAGAGGATGGGGATGAACAATGGCAGATGAAGGATATTGGAAAACATTTTCTCGCCGCCACAGTGAGCGGGTGTCGGCGGTGGCATCATCTCGTGTGCAGCTGGCACAGGAAACCTAATAGTGTTTTTGTGTGTGTGATGAATTGGGGACGAGGAGGTGGAGGTGGGAGGGGAGGGGAGGGGGGGCACATGCAGAGGCGAACTGAATCTCTGTGTGAGACTGCGGCGTGTTTGGGGGAAATGTTGGATCGCAGCAGGCAAAGTCTTTTGAGGTAACTCGGTTGACGAATGAGTCGTGGCGCCAACGGAAAGGCGAAAAATATGACAATGGATTCATCAGTGAAGTAAGAATGCATCCATCTTTCATCGGTCTTACAGGACGAGGCCTGTTGACTTTCACCAAAGGAGCCTGTTTCACAGAATTTAACGCTGGTTTGTTTTAAGCCACGCTAGCAGCTTTGCTCCAGAAAAGGCAAAGTCAGACAATCAGCAACCTCTGCAGGAGTCCGAGACCCAAACATGGCTCTATATTTGAACAATTCCTTCACTAAAAGACAGTTTCCTGTAATGCTGAATGTTTGCTTTAGAATGGGTTCAAAACACCGCCGAGGTCAGGTTCTCAACTCAAGGATCAACATGATAATGTTCTCCTGACTTTGTTAATCCGGACTTTTACTGCTGTGAGGTTTTTTTGTTCAGCGTATCCAAAAAAGGCCGATAGCAAGGTAGTCGGGTTCAGAAAACAACGTTTTTTACTTCAAGCAGGGGTTCAGTAGATATGACAAGGTAGGCAAAGGAATTCCAACCGGCGGGCAAAGAGTCACAGGTGGACCAAAAACGTGTCAAAACACGGGACCGCACACCGCGGTAAACCGCTGGTAAGCTCATTGATGTTAAGCGCCAAACTGGCAGAACAAGTAGCAGACAGGGACTAAATACACAGAGGAACGAGACTCAGGTGGAAACAATGAGGGCGGGGAGGCGTCTGAAACGAGAGACGAGGTGAGTGGCAAAAAACACAACAGAAAACACTTTTTGGTGGTCTACTGTGGAAAAGACGGTTGAGTTACATTTCAATGTAAAATACATTCAGTTATGACCAAATGCTTGCAAACGAGCTCCTTATAGCTCAGTTTTGGTCTCCACCAACTCCACAGAACAATATCTGTCCCTTTAGCTGTTTAACGCTCCACAAAGTTCACCTGCTGCTAATCTTGTCTTCCCGTCCATTGGTGCTTGGCAGATGGTGTACAGTGAGGTTATTAGAGCGGTGATAATTATGTTTATTAATAAACAACTAATAATAAACAACTGCTTTTTCTTTTTCAATCGCAAGGACAGGTTGAATTACACAGGAACAGAAAGCATTTGCCTCTCTAGATTCCGAGTCTGAAAAGTGACACTGGCAGCTGTTCTCAGCTGATGTGTAGCAGCGCCGGCCTCCCACGCGCTTCCTCTCCAGACAGGCATCTCACGACTGACTCCTCCCTGACGCTAATGGCGAAGGCGCAGTACTTTCACCCTGCTAATTAAAGACGGCATGGCAGAGATGAGAAGTAAAATATCTCGGTTTTGGTTTGCTGTTGAGCGACTGCGGCTGAACAAAGACGGGAGGCATGTAAACTGTCCGATATGGAATTTCAAGTGGGAAGATGTCGTTGACGAGATTTGGGGTTCGTCCGAGGGAGATTACATTACATTACTCTGCTGAGTCGGGTAGTTAGAAAGACAGAGAGGACGGAGATGAGCTGACTCGATCCCAACGGAAAACGTTTACTCAAAGTCAGTGGCGAGCCTTCAGGAGACGTATTCCTCATCTCAATTTTGTCTTTTGTTAATTGTTGCTGATTAAATATCTGTATAGTTGCTTCAGTTAGAAAAGCCAACCTGCCAAACGGAGTTCACACCATAGAGCAAAGTACTGGAAATAGATAGCTTAGATGCCAATATATAGATATACTGTATCTATGTGAATACCCCTAACCTTATAGATAAATAAGATGATTAAGGTGACAAGTACCATCACATCAAAGTTCATAATTGAAATAAAAAATAATTTGCATTTTCTTTTATCGAATCTAATTTTACTGCATGTAATGTTTTTTTAATGTATTTTCTTGTTTTGTTTGTGTAAAGAAAAAGATACACCTGTAAGTTTTATTTTATTTTATCTACCCCAAAATAAAGTTGCAGCAAACATACTTACTTCCCAAATACTACATATTTTGGCTGAAACATTAAATTAATACAACAATAATCACAAATTGGGGTGTGGTTAATGTACATCTTGCAATAATCAGTGACATTGATTTTGTTCAGGAGAGATTCAAATAGTAAAAGAAAACATTGCCAAATCTAGAAAAACGTGCATCATATAAACGGATGAAATGTAAATCAGAAAGAACGCAAGCTGAGATGCTGTGGAACAATTCCTTTATTTAAAGTATTTCACATCCATCAGTACAGTAAATAACCATAGAACAGGTGTCAGTGCATGCAGCATCACAGTAAAAAAAAGTATCTACCTGCACAGTTCAGACACACATCAAGAGCTGTAAAGCAACTGGAAAACAACATCCATTATTTATGTAATTCTGGAGAAAAACTAAACATTTCAGAGTCAAGTAATGGACGGGCACTTTTCAGTTTTATATATATACACACAGTATGTATATATGTTTTAAAAGCTTTAGGAATTAAATGGGACAAATACAAGATCCAACTGAAGACTCTCAGTCTCTCACATAAACTGATACTAAAATCAAATAAAAGATAATCATTTAAAACGACCAACTTTGTTTGACCTCCACTGCCACAGTGCCTCTAGGGATGGTGATCATTTGTGTGCTGGCTCAAAACTTTGGTCCAGATCTTGACTAGTGTTAAATGCTGTAACATTTGGTATTCATAGTCCTTAGAGGCCTTTTTATTTTTTTTCTATCAACGGGTCAAAAGGTCAACTCGTCTAAGGCCATTTGAAAAAGACATTTAAAAGAATGGCTTGTCAATATGCTGCCGGTTTCTACTACTAACAAAACATAACCCCCAATAAACCAGACATTGGCATTGATACATTTTAGCTAGTGTACAAATTCATCAAAAGTAATACAACATGTTAAATATTCTGCTTTAGAGGTGCTGGTAGTTTTATCATTTCTTAACTTCTCTGTGAGCCGACTGGTCTGATCTGCCTGTTCCGCATCTCTTTGCTGAGCCAACAGGTCTAATTCAGCCTGCAGCTCACGGTTATAAGAATACATTTGAACTATTATGAGAAAACAACACCTAAATTCCTGTCGGCCTCGGCTACACACTGAGGACCTTTGACCTCTCACCAAGACGAAATCCTTGTAAGTGAAAACATACCTGGCAATTCAGATGTTTGCTGCTACATGCTGTAAAATATAAAGAATGTTTGATTTTAGGTTTCTGGAGTCCAAGCTCAAAGATCAAAGAATCCATATGTTAACTGATAAGGTTTTTCTATTCAGACATGTCCAACTTTTCACCATCTGCAGAATGCGAATCTTCGATAAGGCATGGGCGGACAACATTGTATTCTTTTAATGTCTATCTGTGTGTCCATTATGTTAAATGATCAGCCACATGATTAAACAGTCAAAACAATTAGTTATGAAAAAAAATGTGGACACTGTGCAGAACACATCACCCATATTACATCATTGTATACATTTGTGTCAGCACCAAACCAAAGCACAAGGTGACCCGCCACTGCACGATATGAATCCACTGAAATCCATTACTGACGCTACTGAAGTATGATAATCATGCTAGAAGAAGACTAGAGTTTGGTAACAACAGGACTGAACCCCATTCTGGAAGTCTAAGTAGAAAATGCAATAAACCTACAAGCAGGCACTGTATGTTTGCAACGGGGGTTTACACACAGATCACGGACCCTCACACCATAACAAAGCCACCCAGTGGGGCTGTATATCATATAGAGAGAGTATATCAACAACTGTGCTACAAGTGAGCTACGAATGGCGGGTGAGAGTAATCCAAATTAAATTGAAGCTCTAGGCTCCATGACGCCTCAGTAATTTGCATCACTGTGATGTCTGTCTTCTTCTCTACTCGGCCGAAGGAGGACAGAGCTGAAAGCTGTCCAAACATACAGTGTAATATGGTTTTCCTTATTTCCTTTCACCCTCAGGGCTTCATTGTAGATGTAAACGGACGTAATTGAAGTGCCTCTCAGCGTCACTCGTTGGTGCATAATTGGCCTTTTGTGAACAATCGTAGAAACTAGTACATAAAATGTAGTTATGTACAGTACAAATTCAACATCTTTCAAACCATTCGAATGCATTTTACAAAATACTACATGTTACATAGAAAATGATTTACTTTGGACAAAATGTCATGTTGAGTATGACGCACGCACGCACACATACAGTAAGGCTTTAGGGTTTCATGAAACTGAGCATGTCAGTGACGTATTTGTGCCATGCAACTGGTAATCTGACATGTGACAGCGGTGTTCTGTTCTTCTCATGGGAGACATTTAACACACCTACATGCACACAAGTACTGTATTTGTCCACTGTCGATACCGCGACTAAGCCAGCAGCCTTTTTGCATAAATCAACAATTGTTAACTTCTGTTTACATAAAGAACATCTTTAATTTGATTACAGAGCGGAAAAAAAAGTTACTTCTTAAATCATCCTTTTGGAGAGACTGCTCTGACTTATTAAAAAGTTCTAAAATACTCGTCCCGGTTGTTTCTAACACGGAGGTAACGCCGACTGGTCTGAACGTGGCGAGAGCTCGTTGCCTGGTTGCAGGAGATTTAATCAAGGTGCCCACACTGGATGAGCCATGTGTGACAGGCTGCAGCTGGAACGTCCACGCGGGTCCTTCATTAAACTCAAGAGATTTCATCAACCGAACAGAAACCAATTACATATGAAATAAAAGTGTACATATGCATTGGATTTAATGCAGTTCAAGAACAAACTGCAGTTTATTTTGTCTATAATTGAGTGTTAAAAACATATTTTTTTGTGCAGTAGTAATATTTTAACCTGTTTCCATCAGCAATCAACTTCTGTTCTCATTCAAACGTGACGGCGCAGTAGAGACAAACAAAGCACACAAAGGGGGGAGGTGGGTCTGCATGGATGGGTCAAACAAATATTTGTTCGCGTCACAATTGAAACCAAATGTCAATGTTAACTTAAATCAAAACGGACTTTGCTCACCTCACGTACTAACTTAACTAAAGCCACACACACACACACACACACGTTAGATAACAGACCTACACTAAATTTTACCAGAAACCAGAAACCTTTCCTGAAGAAAATTGCCCAAACAGGCGTTGCACTGCGCAGGCCCTCCGATAGCTGATCGCTCGTGTTCCTGGACATTCACAGCAGGGCAGACGATACCAATGTGCACCCACGCAATCTCTTATACCTTTAGTTGAAATAAATCGACTTACAGGTAAGAAACAGGTTTAAACATTGTTACGGCAATTGTTGAAATGAAAATCTACCTGGATGATACGCTGTGGAGTCTTTGTAGCGCCGGGCAGCAATGATTGAGAGAGTGAGTTCTCATTTTATACTCGTTGTGCACATTGTCGTTCGTTTGATCCTATTCTGCTGCTGGACGGACCAACTTTGATCAGTCCGAAGTGACCAGACAGACAAAATTCTAAGTGGTTTTATGGGAAAGGATATGCCCTCAACGCAGTGGTTAGATCTCAGGGATCGACACAACGCATACTCGAAAACTCCACGTGGCACTTGTCGCCGTCAAGCTACATTTTACTCAACTACAGGCACAATTAGAGACTTTGCAGCACATATATATACGGTTCACGGTTAATATGAACGTCTACCAGTCTGACGATGCTAGACCGACATCATCAGTATATGGCAATCATAGGGCTTTGCATTACAATTCAATCTTCTATGTGCATGTAAATGTGACCATTGTGGCTGCTCCGTGTGTCCCTCGCCTTCCCCAGTTGGAGGTGGGCCATGGCAACGGGGATCAAAGGGTCATTTGCACATCAGGATGTAGCAGCACTTCAAAAGCTTCGATTCACAAAAGCATCTTTGTGCTGAACACACGGTGTAGCTACAATGCAGAATCCCGTCCTGCGCTGCGATGGATTTTGTGTCACATTACAATAATTGAAAACCACGGCACACGTGACAAACACCGCGCAGGCAGGGAGAGCGATGGCGACTGGTGAACAGGTGTCGCGCAACCTTTGAACCAGACCTGGCTGAGGAAGTTGGCGCGGGAGATGTGTCCAGAAGAAGAAACCCTTTCATGTGTCAAACGAATCTGTTGCCATCGCAGCCGGCTTGGTTTAATGAGCATTCATTATTGGGGGCGTAGAATTGGGGCCACCAGAAATGATTCGTCCGCGAACATCAGGAGCTTTATTTTCTGATGCAGTCTTTTCAGATCTCAGAAGAAAGCCTCCACTTTCCTTTCGGGGATGTTTTTCCACCACCTCTTCCTTCTCTGTCAACGTCTTTTTTTTCATTTGAATTAAAAGAAAAATAAGTTTAAAAAAGGAACCAGCAAAAACTTCTAATTTAAGTTTCAATCAGTGTGGTCTCTTTTACCCTTCTTTGACACCCCCCAGGTGCCGTGGCTTCAAACTCCCGAGAGCAGCTTCGTAAGAGGCACCTCCCGCTCTCCCAGGAGGTTGTCCCTCTTCAGGCTGGTGCCTTTGTTCACCACCTTGAACTTCACGAGCAGGTTCTTCACTTGGACCGAACCGATCGAGTCAAAGAAGAAGTCCTCGTTGAAGACCGGCTTGCGGCTGTTCTTGATGATGTTGCTCCTTTGCTTCTGCTGCTTGCCCGGGTTCAGGTAGACGGAGACGCAGCAGTTGATGCTCTTGATGTCAAAGTGCTTGTCGTAAAGACTCTCCGCCACCAGGACGCGGATGAGCAGGCGCGAGGTGCCGGAGTCGTAGTTGGCGCTGATCCTCAGCGACCCGCCTTTGTGCAGGTTGATGGTGTGCTCCCGATGGAGCCCGTGGTCCGACCCCCCGGCGCCGTGGAGGGAGGGCACGTTGAGCCGCCGCTGGACGTTGGGGCTGGGCTCGGCCGAGCTGCACTCGTCGGTGGAGAGGGAGCTGTGGCGGGCGAACGACCGCTTGGCCTTCACGACCTTGGCCTGCGTCTCGTGGGTGAAGATCTTGAGCAGGGAGGCGGAGCGGGAGAGCAAGGGGGAGCTGAAGGGGGAGGACTCGGCTGAGGAGCACGTGTCGCTTTCCCCACCGCTGAAGTACCGGTAGGGATTCATGTGCGAGGTGTTGCAGTCCGCCGGGTTCAGGTGGTTTCCCCCCTCGCCGCCTCGCCCGTGGGTCTTCCTCTGGGTGTTTGGGGAGGTGATGGGACTGCTAAGCTCGCAGTGGAAAAGGGACTCCTTGCGGCGAGTGTGTGGGCTTTCCTTCAAGGTCGCAAAGCCGTAAGGGGTTTGAGTCTTGGGCACATAAGGCAGGGACATTGCCGTCTGCGACTGGGGGTCTGCGTTGGTGTCTCCGACATCATCCGCACTCTCTATCTGTATGATGTGGCGGTTCGCCGCTCTCAGCAGGTTCTTGGTGTCTCCCGCGATCTTCGCCACCAGGCGTGGACTTCTCGGGCTGCTGATCTTCTTCCCACTGTTGACGGTCAGCTCCGAAGTGGAGGGTTGCAGGCCCTCTTTGGGCGGGAGATTAGGGACATCGGGTTCCGGCGGGGCGCAGACCAGCTTCGGGGGAATGAAAAAGTCCGGGATCTTGTCGGGGGTGAGGACGTTGCTGTACGGGACGTCTTTCTTGTCTCGGTTGTCCCCATGGCGCAGCACGCCGGTCTCCACCGTCCCGCGGATCTTATCCAGGACCCACATGGTCCCACCAGACAGTGGGACGTGTGGGCGTGTGGAGCCGATGCAGTCAGGTGTCTGGAATTAACAGCACACAGGTGGGGAGATGTAAGTGATCAGAGGACGGTTCCCCGGGGAGCGGAGGGACAATAATAACACCTTTGGCTCTAATGACGCAGACTAAAATGGCAACGGATTATATCAGGAGATATTGCTGCTGGTCAACTTTTGGATCTATGAGTTACTGCTTTAACTTCCAAAAGGTTTTGTTTGAAGAACTGAATTTACTCGACTTATTACACGACAAGAAAGGATGTCGAGTCTTAATAACCAGAATTCGACTATTCTTGCAGATTATTTTAAGACAACAGATGTATTTAAAGTTACGTTCTTTGTTCACTATTGTAATAACATTGTACATTTTTGCTACTCCTTTGTGGGCATTTACAGTTAGAAGAAAATCCACATTTAATTCGGGCTTTCTGCATGTTTAGTTAAAGAAATATGAGGCGAGGTTGAGGAAAAAACGGCCAGAATAAAACAATACCACAGATAATTGAATTACATGAACACTGCTGAAATTAATGATTTAATAGCACATTATATTTCCGCTTTTTTACGTTGCATGCACGAGTTCTCAACAAAAGTTGGGACATTTAATTCCACAGGTGGTACAAGTCTTCCTCCAATTGCGCACCGGTCCGTTCATCAAAACCTCCAAAATCTTGCGTCTACTTGTAGACTGTTGCTAAAACCCGGCGCCTGTCTGCACAAACGTACAGACGGTTTACTCACCGAGACACACGCGGTCGTCTTTGTCCACTTGCTCCGTCAGTAACAGGTGTCTTTCTCCGCGGGGAAGCCTGTGCGCTCCGCGGCGCTGCTGTGCGCCCTCAGACGGTCTCGGCTGCTCCGGAGCGCCTGTCGGGCGCTTTATAGGCGGCACAGGTCTGCGGCTGACCAATAAGATCAGCGTGCGTCCCACTCTTTCACCAGTGCAACCAACTGGTTACTGGTTACATCAGCAGAAGCAGAGGAATCCTTATGCCCGCGCGGCCACCGGGTCACTGCTCCGCACCCAGACCCTGCTTTGCTCATCTTTCCCCAGAGATGCAGTTGAATTAATTGATTTTACTCAGCTCGCAGCTTATCGGGTCAGCCTTTATTACACACTTTGAAATCAATATTTCAACTGGGAACAGATGACAGAGTAGGGTTTTTGTGTGTCAGTAAACCATTACTCATGAATATGAGTAAAACGTGACTATTTGACCTGAAAAAGTACAGCTGAGCAGACAGTGAAGCGTGTTGTTTAATCCCAATTTACAGCTACGTCTCTTCTTGTCCGTCTTTGGGTTTCGACGGGCTCGTTTGTCTCCTTGGAAACTTTGCTATGGCAACAAATTTGTCAGTCTCAGATAGAAAAGGGCCCCCCACTGACTTCATTGATCCGCAGGACATGAAAAGCGCTTTACTTATCCGGATTGCGTGGTTTTGAGTCAAGTGCCACGAAACGGTGGACCAGAGTGTGGAACAGACGATGCTCAGTCAGAGATCAACCAACAACGCTGCTGCATCGAGTGGACAGAGAGGGATTTAGAAATGTACACATTTTCAGCTGTGAGAGCTGGTATCCGGCGACAAACGGCTGATTTAAACAGGGAAAAGCCCCAGAAGAGGCGTCAGCTCGGCTTTCTTTGAGCCCAGTTAGTCACGAATCTGATATCAGAGAAGCTCAGCATACCAACAACTAACGAAACATAATGTCTCTCACATTGTACTGAATCACATCTGACCACAACATCAAGGAGGGGCAGTAAAGAATGTCTAACAACTCAACAATCTTATTTTAACCTCCAGACACAAATTCACCCCAATGCGAAAAGGACTACAAGGCCTTTGAAATGAACTCATCATTCACGTCTTAACACTTCACGGCACCCAGTGAAATGCATTAATACGGAATCTCAAACATTTCCAGTTGACAACCAAAGTTAACGCTGAAGTTGATGAACACTCAAATGTCGTATTGGGTTATAATAACTATGCAAATGCAGTATACCAGTAATTGTAAACATTCAGTTCTATTATCAGTTTCCAACACAGCAGAGCATTCTGGCCTAAATTAAAAATGAGTTTTGCATGTGTCCTCTCCTTTATCACACTTGATGCAGCAGCACACTTGTACTTTGTATACTTGTGTCTTTGCAACTTAAACATTCACATTTTCCCTTTGAAGTGACCGCGGCACGTGGAGTTGCACAGTGATACGACGCGGTCCGACTCCGTCACGCAGACATCAGCCTGTACGGAAACCTGCTCACAGACACACAAACAGTAAGGAATCACCTTTGTGTAACATCTGTCAGGACATTCAAACAACAGCAGAAAAGGAGCGTGCAAATACCCACGCTCCTGTGCAAATACACACACAGAAATCCAGATCGAGAGGAGGATAAACATGTTTCATGGAAGTCAACCCGGAGGTGAAGGCTCAACCTGCGGCGGATGGCACGGCGCGTAAAACCTGGTCGGCTGTTCCAGCTCTGGCTGAGGATAATTACACAGCTCGCCTTCTGAACTCGTCCCAGAGTTCATTGTCTGATGTAATCATCCTGTTAAAAGAGCCACTTACCATATAGATTGCAGAGGCCCCCATCCGCCGTCCGGCGGCGCTCACTCAGCGACCTGCAGACACTCGACCTGCCGCATTAGTCGAGGGACAACATGTTTTAAAAGGTTTCAGGGAGTACAAAAAATAAATAATCCATCAGGGGCAATTGTGCAGTTCCGGCTGTCCAGACACTCACGGAGAACTGACCGGGTCAGCTGGCTGACTGAATTTCCCACAGATTTAACTAAAACTCTGAAGAAACATCTAAAGTGATGTAAAAAACTAAAGATTTGCATTAGAGCTTCTTTTTTTTTTATTGTCGCTGTGTCTGCAACAAACTACATGAGAATATTAAGTAACAAAGATTATTCAACATTTATGGAGAGGAATAAGTTTGTTAAGATGGAAACGATATCCGCTGAGGAACATTGTAATGCCACGTTACTCCATGCTCACCCTCTTAACAACTTCCTTTACAGAATAATGAGATCAGTATACAAGCGCCTGTGAATCTTCAGCGTCTGAGACCAGCGCAGCGCGGGAAAAGGTTAACGCGTCTGTTCTGCTCTCGCTAATGGGCCTGACTCTACAGCTCTGTCGATCCGAAAACGTGAGGAACTCTTGAGACTATTACAACCTCGAAAAGAACATAAGTGAACAAGTGATTCGGAGCGGCTGAACTCATGAGGAAAAACGGGTGAAGGTCCAACTACCAGAAGGTGGGAGAAAGTACTCACGTAAAAAGATTTGTCGTGTCTTCTCTGTGATTATGCAGATTTTAATAACGTTATAGTGTGAAAGTAAAAAAACAAACATTCAATCCAAAGACATCAGCTGACAGGAAGTAACCTGGACCCAAGCTGTTGCCCAGCAACGGGATTCCATTGAATTCAGGTTTCAGACCGAGGGTCAATACCAGTATACAAACATGCTCAAGATGAAACCCAAAATACACGTATGAAGCTGGATACGAGCGCAATATGAAAGTAAAATACTTTACTGCTGGTACAGGTCCTGCCTTTACGCAGAAGTACAATAGTATTGCCATTAAAGTATATTTAAAGGAGTGAACATATACTTATGCCATTCTGAAATATTTAGCCCGTTGTGGAATCATCACCATGCAGATATGGACACTTCAATGCTTATTTGCTTCCTGGAAGAAGAGGAGGTACAAGCTGTGTCTGGTACGCAGAAACAATGCTGTCAAGACTGAGCTCTGCAGGAGCTTTGGTTCACCTCCAGGTATCCTCCAGAGTGTGTGTGCGTGCGTGTGTGTGCGTGTGCATTGACTCTTAACCCTTAACACACTGGTCACTCATCATGGTCCAAGCGTCACAGAGTCCATTTTTACCCCTCTCTCCCTTAGTGTTGCCATACATCTTTCTGCTCCCTGCCAACCCGCTTTTGCACAACTTCTGTTGCCTTGGAGACATCTCAGATCCTGACACATGGACCCCCCCCCCACCTCCACCTCTCTGTCTGTCCTCCACCACAAACTGTTCTCCTCCTCTCCTCTCACCCCGGTCTGTTACAGTTCACCCAGTTTGCTTGTCCTCCGCGGGACGTCCAGCCCTCTGCAGGTCACAGAGTTCTACGAACCCCCCCCCCGGCTCGAGCCTGGAGATCCGCAGCCAAGCTGCCAGCTGGAACGGGGGGGGAGGGGGTCACCCGTCTGAGAGAGGGCCAGGGGTTGGAACATCTGGCTCTGCTCCAGCTTCATACCCCACAGTTTAAACACAGCGCTGTGCTTGCTCCGGTGTGGGGGAATAGACACCACGGGAGGGGGGGTGGTGGATGGGCAATTCTGCAAATGCCAGAATAATCTCGCCGTCTGGCTCATTCTGGTCCACCGAAACTGGCATTTGGATTGAACACACGCCGGGGCAAAAGGTCAGGCCCGTCGTCACGGGGAACGCATTCTCATGGAGCTGGAATCTCTCTGTGACGGGAGGCGGATGCGATGACCCGGCAGCTCAAAAGGATCCAACACATACGGTCCTGAAACGCCGGCAGAGGCATTTGTCGGGTAAAGTGGAGTTTCAAGCGATGGGGGGGGGATTTTCATTTCATAGATCACAGCCAACGGTGGGTCAACTCCACCTGGAAAAAAATGCAATAGAAAACCGTAAAACTGAGGAGAGTTATGGCGTCTTTGGAAGTGGGTGATAAGAAAAGTGGGAAGGAAAAGAGGATACTTTGGAACCTTGATAAGAGTAAGTGAATCCATAATAAATGGCTGGTATTCCTCTCGAATGTAGGGGACGGCAGCGCCCTCTACAGGAGAACAAAGGCGGGGACACATCGAGGGCTTCGGGTCATTGATGGAAGAATGACAGTTTGAGCCGAAAAAACAAAACACAAACTTTATTAGACTGCTTTTGAAAAAAAAAAACTATAAAGTTATGGTCATCTGAGAGACTATTTTGTCTCTTAAATCGATCACACTCGTGGTCGTCCTCACAGCTAAAATGTAAAAAAGAAAAGCAAGCTGTTGCTGCCCTCTACAGGCCAGAGGTCGTCACAAAATAAATACCGAGCAGATAACATGAGCTCCTCCTCATCGCTTTCTGGCAAAAATCGAATTCATTCGAATTCATTCCCAAAAGTGTAAGAAAAGAAACCGTAGCAGGAATATTTCTTACTTTCTGGAAAACAACAACGCTCTAAATACAAGAAAGGAGAATATGTGGGACACCAGAAGCAGATTTTAAGTTTATATGCGACTTGCTGCGAAATACATTTGTATTTATTAAAAAGCAGAAGAAACGTGGTATGCAACAACTACATGCTATAGTGGGGGCTGTGCTCTAAGGGGTCAGGGTGTTTGAAATTGTTTGGGTATGAAAAGAGAAAATAGCCATTCAATGTAGAAAAGTGGCTGTCACTTTCCACCGTAATATTAAAAACGTTACAGTACAGTTACTGTTTCAGGTAGCTGATATATCTATAGTGTTGTTCCCCAACACATATTTACTCCCTTCCAGGGTTTGTGGATGGAGGCCAGTAAAAGGGAAATGGGTTTGCTTACAGGAGCCGTCATGCATGTAGAGCCACATCAATATTAACAAACAGGTCAGTGTGACATGAAATGATGTTGATAGACTATCAGGCCACAGGGAGACGGGCCTATCTCCATTGTTGTGACTCGTCCGCGTTGCAGCGCCCTCACTGCTGGTCCGACGTGTGCAGTCTCGGGTTGCACGTAACGCATCACAGGGCAGCAGCTTCCGCGCGTCGTTCAACAACATGCTTAGTGGCACTGCAAACATAAATAAAATGTTTATCATAACCACAAAGGGGATGATTGGCATTTACTTCATGCAAAGCGGCAACGACATCCACCAGAGAAGCCACGATGGACAAACACACAGGAATGTCTTACCTGGTCTGTACAGGAAGTCTTTACATTTTCTAGAGAACAGAAGATGGGGGGGCGGGGGGGATGTCTGTTTAGAAAAGTAACTCCCTGAAACGTCACTTGTATTGAATGCAAAAAAGGAAAGCATCAGGAAATCCTTTGAAGTCAACACCACCCTCTGAGCCCAGCCGGGTGACTGCTGCGTGCACGTCTCATCACGCACTTTCCTCATTCGGCCCAGTACAACAAAAAGAAGTGAAGAAATGGACGCAGGTCTCACCTGTCGATGCTCGTCCCCCCCAGTTTCCTTCACTCGACGCCTTCTCAGTTTCTATAAAACAAAGCAGAAAAGGTTCAGAGACCTTAACTAAAAATAAACTTAATTTAATATATTTAAAAAAAAAACTACAAAAAAACAGTCTATATCTAATAAAGATCTTTATTTCAGATTTTAAATAGATTTACAAACCATAAGAAAAAAAGAAAAAATACAAACAAGAAAAAACAAAACAATTAACATCGTCATGATCGTCAAATATCCACATGTGCATATTAAGGTAGATTGTAAACAGTCCATTGAAGCCAATAAGTGAAACTCCCCGGGGTGAAGTTCACTCAGTTGGAAAGGATTTGTTTGTTGGTTGGTAGATGTTTTGTTTTTCCTGAGGTTCTTGTAGGTTTTTGTAATCAACTGTTGGGTTTTGCCCGTCAGTGATCAATCACCGATCAGCTCAGAGAAGTGGGGAGGAGAGACGATAAAATGAACAGCAGTTTGACAAATTAAATCCCATTCACCCTAATAATTCAAAACAAAAAGGAGCGGGATGGTTTCGGGGGAGGGGGGGGGGGTTACATTGATTTGATGGTCAATTACTGCGTGATGCGCCGCGTCAATTTGTTTCTGCTTAACTTTTCTGCGCTGATGTCGTTTGCGTTTCATAAATTGGTACATTTAGTTTCTCTTCCATGAACAAATCCTGCGTTTTTTTAAACAATCATCATCATCAAATTTCATAGCACTTAATACATATAAAGATAGAAATCATTGCATCACACCACAAAAGGGAAATTACACAGAGGACATCAAAATCTCAAAAGCAGCCCCCCCAAAAAATGGACAAAACCTCAGCCCATTCGCAATGCAACAGCTGTAGATCTCTGGACACGACCCTCAACAGTTATAACGGATCAACAAAAAAACACGTGGACTGAAAAACAAAACCGGTCTGCGTCAGCGAGCAGGCCGCCCCTCGTCCCGCTGAACCACTCAAACCGCAACCCCATCTCATCAGAGGCAACAGGGTTCATAGATTCAGGTGAGTCAAGATGGCTGCAATTCAAAAAAAAAAAAAGGGGGGGGGGGGGGGGACGCAAACAGCAAACCGCTGAGAGACGGAGACAAACACACCGGCGCCGGACTCCGACTGAGTCTGGGTTCTAAGCCCACGCGGGTTGTAAAACTGGGGCCGGGCGCTCAGATCGGAGCGCTGAGAGGCTCAGCTTCACTGCATATCGAGTAGGTTCACGCACTGGCTGCATCGCTGCTCGACCACGGCGCGTCCAGGCCGCTGGTAGCACCCGTACGACGGAGGCAGTGAGAGGACGCATGTGGGATCCACATTCCAGTCTTCACTTACGCTGCTGTTGTTGTTGTTTTACACCTTTCTCACGCACACCGTGGACACATCTGACAGGTGGTGCTATAAATACGTTTGTTTCCAGCAGGAGGGCGGAGTTTGCGCGGCATCCCCACCTGAAACGGTGTGAGCATAAACACCCCCCCCACACTCCCCCTCCCTCAGGCAGGGCCTCGAACATCCCGCTAAATGGGAGGACACACACACACACACACACACACACACACACCACACGTGGCTCAGAGACAGAAGTGAGTCGGCTTTGAGGAAAAAAAACAAAAAACATTGTGCATTATTTATTTTTTGCTTATTTGGCTTCCTTTGCAGACGCCCCCTGCCTATCGTCCTCTCACCGACCCGTGGCGTTACATTCCACTGCGCCGCGCATGTGGAGAAAAGGCGCCACCAAACCACGGCCACGTGTTCTACGGGACACCGGGCCATCCGACAGGCTTCGTTTCACTCTGAGCTGGAAGGGAGCAACGGGTCTCGGAGAGTTACAAAAAAAAAAAAGTGAAACCAGTTATCAGTGCAGACAAACCGAAGCAGATAAGAGAGTACTATTATTGATGTGTTGCTGTGTGTTGCTGTGTGTGTCTGTGTGCGTAACCTCTACTCAAACAACTAATAAAAAATAAAAAAGAAACATGTAAGAAACAAACACAACTGTAGCTTTGTTTTCTTTGATGCATCAGGTTTTAGTGCACATTCTTTCACTGCACAGAATGGGGATGGAGAAGGGTGGGGGGGGCGCTGAGATAAGTGAGGATGATTGTTAAGGAGGTGGGGGGGGGGGGGGGTTAAAGTTCAGTCCATGACAAGAGCGTGGCGTGTGTGTGTGTGCGCTAGTGTGTGTGTGTGTGTGTGTGTACGGGGGACGGGGGGGGGGCTGGTCAGGGACGGGGTGACATCGTGGGAAGGCACGGTCAGGAGTCCTCAGTGCCCGAGTCGTCGTTGTCGTAGCAACAGTCCTCGTTGTCCTCGTCGTCCTCGTCCTCGTCGTCCTCGAGTTCGTCGTAGTAGTCATCGTATAGGAGGTTGGAGCCGTCGTCTGTGGGCGGGACTTGGGTGCGGACGCAGTACTCGTCCAACGTGATGGGAACCTTGACGCCGTCCCGCTCTGCGTCGGCTTTGGTGGCCACCACCTGCTTCCTGCGAGGGACAGGAGGAGGAGACGGATGAGTACCGTGTGCGCCACGTGGCGTTGCACGCGGGAGCTGCGCGGGCGCTACCTGATGATCTCGATGTATTCCCTGTCCTTGCCCTTGCTGTCCCTCCACTTGCGGTACATGACGGAGGCGTCCACGTTCGCCGGGGAGAAGGTGTTGGGCTCGTTGAGCAGAGAGATCACGCTGAGCAGGATGGTCCTGAGAGAGGAAGAGAGACGGTGGGAGTGGGGAGAGATTAAAATACCGGGGAGCAATAGAGGAAGAGGACACAGGGGGGTAAGATGAGACAGGGGACGGAAGGCGAGAAAGGACACAAGGGGGTCGGGGTGAGATTCATCGGTCTCCGCCGTCATCTTGTCACATTGAGCTCCAGGAGGCGTTCATTAAACGTCATTCGACGGTTATTTTGTTTGAGCGGGCTACAAGCTGCACAAACACGTGCGGGAGCCTTTGGTCCGTATTGACGGGCTGAACAGCGAGGCAGCAGAAGGAGGAGGCCAGTTATGAGCCGAGCAGGAAACAAGAGGCCTGCAAACACTCACAACCAACACCTCCTCCGACACATTTTGGTGCCAATCTTTCACAGTAGCAGAAAAGCACAAAAACATGATTTGACAAAACGGGGCGGGTGTTAGATAGATCATTAAAATATGCATGTTCAAAAAGCACCGGAAAATACTTTAGTCTGTGTCGCCGATTCAGAAACTAGGACAGAGCGGAGAGCATCGCGTGGGGTACCTGACGTTCTGGGTGGGGTTCCACCGCTCTGAAGGCAGCTCTCCGCTCTGGGGGTCGTCTACTGGTGGGTGCAGGATGGAGATGCACACATCCCCGTTCTGAGGACGCAAACACCTTTAGTTACTAAATCTCAAGACTGAACTGGGATCGAACACGACTACAGTTACTTTTAAAAAACATGTAGTCATTTACCACACACACACACACACACACACACACACCTGTCCTGATAAAAGTTACGACGAGCTCCTGTATGTTATACTGGTCACAATTACCTCATAGATGTTGGGGTGCCACATTTTGGTGAGGAAGCGAAAAGCAGGTGGAGAGTACGGGTAGTCGACGGGGAACTTGATCCTGGACTGAGGGCGAGAGACACACACACACACACACACACACACACACACACACACATTAGCCGCTGAGAGGCAGGGAGTTCATCTACATTGTTTCCTAACCATTTGACAAGTCACGACTACTTCCCTCCAAACTATTCCAGTTTGGGAGAACGTTTCCACCTCATCTGATGGGGGGTAAATGGCGATTCCTTGAGACACACGTGAGCCGCAGCAGATCATTTTATGGGGCTGGTGGTGCAGTTTTCTTAAAAGAACAACACACAGTGTGCGTGTGTATTGTATCCACACATACTTCTGCTGAAGAACTACTCTGCTTGTGGACACAGCCTCCCAGAGGGAATTTTGCATCAGGAATGCAAGTCTGTACAGTGCAACAAAAAAACACGGCGCACAGGCAGCTGCAGGGGAGTACGTGTGCTTAATTCCCAACGTTTTTCTTCTTTCTCACAAAGACCCGGTGTCAACAAGCAGCTGCTGAACCAAGATCTCCACAATCGTGCTGATCAGCGTCAGCGGAGAGCGAAAGACAAACCTATAAATAGGAGCCGTACAGGCGCGGCGCACGCTACTGAGGTGGCTGAGTACGGACGAGCTAATGACAGGGTAACGCAATATTGCATGCAGGGAGGGAGGGGAGGGGGGAGTGTTTGGAGCTAAGAGACACACCGATGGGTGAGGGGAGGGAGGTTGAGGGAGGGAGGCCCTGTATAAAAGAGACATTGAGGGGGTTTGTCCTCTCCAGCTGTCACTGCAACCCAAGACAATCCACTACTCACACCCGTGTTACTAGAATACCCCCCCCCCCTTCAAACTGTATAAATGCTACTATGGGTGGGGGCGGGGGGGTGGGACCCCTCCTCCCGCTCCATAAGGCGTGCCACGGCGAGGGGCCGATACACAGATACTGATTACACAACGCACGTCACTCACTGCACGAAAGCTTCTGTTCAACACATCGGATGGATGGGCGGAGGGAGGCGGTGGTGTGGCAGGGGGGCAGCGGGGGGGGGATTTCACAAAATAAAAGGGCTTGTGCTCTATAATACACGTGCTTAACATAGCGCTCTTATCCCTTATTGCATGCGATGCAGCCGTTAAGCTCGGCAGTGACGGATAAACACTCAAAACAACGGTCACAGAACTTTGTCGCCACAGCTGCGGGCGGTTCAGGGTCTGTTGTCTTTTTTATTTTTTTAAAAAGGCAGGTGTCAGTCTGTCCCGACTTTCCATACTTTCCATACGGCGACATTTGGAGTCTTAAGTGATCTGTACTTGCACAATAAACCTGCTCTCACCATTTGAAAGCAGAGCGGAGACACTGACAGCGTCCTGAGAGAAAAACAAATATATATATTTTTTTAAATCCCCAGGTCTCAGTGACCCTGCCAGAAGTGCCGGCGACCCTTCGGAGCGCAGGGTTCAAGCCAACACCGTGCACATTACAGGCTGGCAACGGATACGGATAGCAGCCGGGGGAGGAAGAGGAGGAAGACGAGGGCCCGGGGGAGAGCGTGGACGGTCCTCCGAAACCACAGTCAGCCTCAAGATCTGATCTTATAATAATCTTTTTATACATCTGTCCACAGTCAGTTGGACAAGAACTGTAATTCAAAAAAAATAATAATAATTTCCTAAACAAAACTGCTTACAAAAGGCTCTTCAGCAACGTGTCATTGGATGCTTAAAGCCACAGATGCTGGTAGTTCACTTGCATGCTTATGGATAAAAGATGAATATATAAAATAGAGGCAGATGTGTAGCATTCTGTGTTGAGACCATTAAAATAGCTTCATTCGTTTGGACGCAAACAGGAAGCTGGCAATATGCATTGAGGATAAGCACGGATCCCTTTAAGAGGGTAAGAGCACGGTTTCACAACGCAGCTCACCAGGAGGTTTTGAAACCATATTCTTTGCAACACAACTCCGCAAACACGAGCTAATGCACAGTCACCACGCAAGGCTTTATAATACGATCAGACCAAAATTGGCAAAGGCAAGTGCTTAGCGTAGAAAGAGGTGGTGCGTTTCCCTCGAGACTTCAGGGAATTGCAGTACCAAGTGTCCCAATGAGTGTGTCACAGGGCTCATTAGAGAGGGTTCAACCACCGGTACGGTGGCGTTCAACGACCAGGAGGAGACAGGTCACCCCGGTAACCGGCCGAGGCCTGAAGCGGTTGACCTACCCTCCCAAGAAGAGACACCTGACCTTAGACTGAAGGAGGGAGAGCGGAGGAGTGTGACTGTGCAGAAACACGAGGAGGGAGGGAGGAAGAGGACAAGGGCCGAGATCCTCCTCCTCTTTTTTTTTAAGTGTCCGTTGTCACGCATTGAAGATATCTATTCCCAGCCGTGTTGGACACCCACACGCGAGCCTTTACTGTAAGACACCCACGCCTTCCTCGCTCACTGCGCCTCCAATGCTGGCGAAGACATTCTGCTTCAGATGCAGCCGCTCAGAAGAACAATATCTGCCCATCGCAACGTGCAAAATGCCACAGCCGACTTCAGCGAGTCATAAAGTAGTTGGTTTGCCACACGGAAGGAACAGCATTCGTGGTCAAAGGGTGAGCAACCCTGCAACAGCTCATTTGATGTGGGGGGGGGGGGGGGGGGGGGGGGCTTGTGAAAGGCTGGTTACAGAGACCACGGGACACCGGATCGATGTCCCGCGCCGTCCAAAAGTAAATAAACTGCTGCGGGAATTGTGGGCGCAAAAGCGGGCTTGAAAGACGAGATGGGGAGCGGCGGGGGAACGCGCCTCCCCCCACCACGTGGAAGACGTCGGCGAGGCGAAGTAAGTAAACCAGGTCAACGCAAAGACACCGAAGGGAACAAGTCATTCTGTCCTCCTCGCCTTCCCCGCAGACCGGATCCTCGTACCCCCGGGCCAAGCGCACGACGAGGGGAAAACAAACGTCCCTGTGTCGAGCAAATTCCACGCACGATCACCTTTGTACGCAGCGCCCCCCCCCCCCTCCCCACCGCCTCATTAACCGAACTCAGGAAAAGAGCTACGGGGAGAGTGGGAGGGGAAAGGACTGTTGGGCTGATCACAGAGAGCGTTTGCAGCCATGTCTGTGAAGTATACTACCACACTGGTGGCCTGTACAGGAAGGGGGGGGGGGGGGGGGGACGCATGGTAATAGCTGTCTACTGGGCTCATGTCACGCTCACCTCGAGCCACCGCAGGCTCCCCTTTCAAAAGGGAGGCACCGTTGCGAGGCAAGACTCTGCCTGCTCTCGATCCAGCAGGTTCTGAGTTCCCTCCACCCCCCCTCGGCCTGCTCTCGTCTCTGGACGACACAGCCGGAGGGGGGTGCGGGGGGACATGACTCCAACCAGCCTGGCCAAGCCTTCCGCAGGGGGGGGCTCCCCTCCGCCGCTGGTACACGTCATGTAGCGCGAAGCAGGAAGGAAGGCACCGGGTCAGGCTGCTCGTCTGGGGGCCGAGCAGCCTGACGCTTTGAAAAGCCAGCGACGGGGACGGGCGACACCCCTCGGCTTCGCCGTCACGCTGCGAAGGAGCTCAGCGGGAAGAGACGCTCGCCTCGGGGGACAAAGCTGTTCCGTTTCACTGTACATTTCGACCTGCGTCACGACCACGTGCAACTAAAATAACTATTAAAGCTGCCAGGTGTCGACACAGCAGGCCTTCAAACACTGCCCCCCCGCCCCCAGTCTGATTTTACCGAGCCGAGGCCCCTACAGGGCAGTGAAGCCGAACACCGTGCGTCGCCGCGAGCGCGTTTAGGACACGCGGCAGCTTTTTAGGTTCTTCTGCCGCATGGCGCGTAATATTTATTCGAAAATATTTCGATGTTTACTGAGAAATCGAGTAAACATTAAAAAAAGACAAAAGACTTCCTGTGCTTCACGGAAGGTAAAGGCATGTTCATCTGAACAACGGTCAGAGTGAAAGTTTTGCATTTTGTCGCCATAAGCTACTTTCATGCAGCTGTAGGAGACAAAACTGAACGTGTCAGAAGGTGCTAAAACTGGCAGTTAAGTGGGCGTGGGGAGACATTAATAGGATGCGAGGGTGTCATTTTGTACAAGACAGAACCCTCCCGTCACACAGGACAACGGTCCAAACACTTGATTACGTCTGCAATCCCCTCCCCCTTAATCCGCCTCATACGCGTCCCGGGACCACTGCCGTCTGCGGCCCCCGAATGGCGCTCTGCCAACAATCATCAGACACGCCGAGCCCGGCGGGGGAATACGCATGACAAAGCAAAAACACACACACACACACACACACGCAAAGGGCCGTAATCTTGGAATTGTCAAGATCCAGGGAATAAATGTCGGGGGCCTCTGGTGAGACCGAAAGGTCAATGGTCACTTTGCGATGCTACGGTCCCGTGTCTACTTGAGCTTTGTGGGCCGGTTGAATGATATTTCTGGCCGTCCGCGGCCGTTTTGCGTTTGCCGCGGTGTGCGTGTCTCTCCCAAGAGCGGCGCCACGCGTAAAATAAAAACCTGGCTCGGCTCGGCTTCGGGTGACGTCGTTACCTGTCCAGACGGCTGCGCCACGTCACCTTTGTTGGGCCCACGCGGATCACAACAGGGTGGTTTTTATTCCCCCCCCCCCCTCTCCGTGTCTTTTTTGTTTTACTTTGAATACAGCAAACTGGTTGGATGGAAACTCCGGCAGAGAACACTGAGTCACAGCCAGGCGGTGCATTCCTGGCCCGACAAAAGGAATCCCGCATGCAGCACCCACACGGGTCCGTTGGACAGCAAACGGGCTTCTCTGGAACCGGAACAGCAGAAGCACCGGCGAGCTGAAGTGACAATTTACGATGTTTGCGTGCGTCTATATTGATCTTTATATACAGTTTAGCCGTAAGGCCGATGGCCGACCACAACAACACGCCGTTGGCCAGAAACCACGTAACTTACAGTTTAAGTACGTTATGTTTTTTTCCAACAACCCTGACCTAAATTATTCTTGTCCTTTCCCTCTTAGCGACAGGAGCATTATGGCACCTTAATAAAAGATAATTGTTTTTTTGTTTGAAGTCCAATAAAAACGACTGTCTGGGGAACATTTGAAGCAGCAGTAATAGGGGTTTATTTGGCTTTGCCGGGCAAAGTAATAAATCAAAGTGCTTAATAGGACGAGCAGCGACATCAGCACAGGACTTGGGCGAGCAAGGATCCGCTCAGCGTGTCGCAATATCACACACACACACACAGGTTCTCTGCTGTGGAAACAAATGCAATGCTGTTCTATATTTACACTGTAGGTGTGTGACTTTAAGGAGATTAATGTGGAGTGTAAAATCAGGTTCCGCGGCTCCAAACATTTGGACATAAACAATCCAAAATAAATAAATGTGTACAGGTCAAAAGGCCACGGCAACAAAAATTAAATGATGCACAGCATCAAGTGCCTTTAAACACCAGGACAATTCAGTGGTTAGACAAGTTAGTGGAGGCTTTGGAAAGGGCCGAAACCTTTCAGTCAAGATCACAAACATGATCATAAACAGGAAAACATAAATGAAACCAAAACATTTCCCCTTCCGAGGGAGGAAGTGCACATGAAAACAAATCAAAATGGCCAATAGACCAAGACAAAACTTAAGATTGGGGCTGTCTGCATTAAAAAAAAAAGAAAGAAAATAAAGCAAGGCAATCACACACTATTGATTGAGATCAGTTTGAATATACAAAAACACAAAGTCTCATCAAACCAGGACTGTTAAGACTTCTAACGAGAAACACAAAAGGAAAAGACTGAACTAGTGAGATGATGTTAAACAGCTTTTCGTGTTAAATCAACACACAAGTATCTCTGCTAAACGTGTTCACGTGCGGACTGCCACCATCAAAAAGGGGCATCTGCGTATTTTAAAGAAGGACAAAGGGCCCACATGGAGGGAAGCTTCAGTCTTTGCACGCTGACAGCAGCTAAACGCGAGTGGAGTTGATTTAACGTGAGTTAAAGTTGAACAAAGGGGCGCTCGTTTCGTCCGTTGCCCGTTAAACGGGGAACCGCTGCGGCGTTTAGCGGCTACCCGCCGGGCTCCAAGTCGGCTCCTCGGAGGCTGTTGGTGGACCGTTGGAGTGTCCTTTAGGGGGGAGTCTTTTATTTAAAATATTAGGCTTAAAAGCTACCAGCTCGAAGAACAATAGGTCGACCGCTAGCTAACGTTAGCTACTCACCTTAAAATACCCCCCCTCGTAGTGCGTATTGGGGGGTCCGAATATCGCTACTTCCCAGTTGTACATGTCCGACTCGTCCACCAAAGTTATTTTGAATCCCTCCACCGGCTCGTCTTGGAGACTTTTCATCTCCAGCATCAGTGCTTTTTGGGAACTGGCTACATGGTGTCCATGCTGAGCCATATTCCGCGGCGATTTGTCTAAATGTAATCGGCGACCCACGGGCGGCTGCGAAGGAGGACAAAAGCTAGCTCCGTGCGAGCAACGGCAGTTTGAAGAACGAAGCCCCTTCGCGCAGGAACGCGTTTACGTTTGTTTCCGTTAGCGCGGTTCCAAAAGAGGATCTAAAAAATCGCGACGGGGCTTTATTTGGTCAGAGCTGGTGCTGCTTCCTCTGTTGTTGTGAACAATCCCGGGTAGCCCCAGCTATTAACAACAGTCTGAACCCACTGCTGGAAAGCCAGAAGTGGTGTGCGTTTCGTTTCCGGTCACAGCTTTCACAATAACGCTTAGATCGGCTATTTCTTTACGTTTTCTTTACACACGCAAATCGCTTGCGCTTCAACTTTACTGTGTACCGCCCAGTCTTCAGTTGTTGGGTGTAGCTAAATATTGTTGAGGTTATTTCGCTGGACGTTTTAAGTTAACGCTTTGAAAAGGGGTTTTATGTTGAAGGAGAAACCCGGAAACATACCCCGGTTAGCTTCACATTGAGGCTAACGAAAGCTAGCATTTCTTTCCCGTCGGGTGTCTTTCTATCGCACATTAAAGAGGGTCGGTAGGGCGACGTTTGTGTTCGAATAAACACATTCTAGTCAAACTATAACACCAAAAACGGTGGATTTGTAAACTGGAGTAAGAAACTCAGCTCTTCACTGTAAACTCAGTAGAGGGATCAATTTACTTCTGTCATGCAACGCTTTCTGGGAATTGAAGTTTAAAGAGATGTTTAGCTGCAAATCTATCAAATATTAAAGTGTTTTGTATGGCAAACACAATCTGTGAAAATACGTATATGAAAACACTATGCCGCCTCCTCCTCACTCATGTGGTTACACATCTGGTCACCAAATATATTTAAAAATTGCAAAATTGTGCGTATTTGGGTGTTTATTCATTCACCATAACACAATACAATTGAAAAGAGAGACTAGAACAGCTTTTTACAGCCTTTATTTTCGAATTTGGGTTGACTTTCCTTAAAGGGAATGTCGATAATTTACGTTGTCCCCTTTAAAACATTTTATATTGTACAGCTTCATGATGAGATATGGAGACATAAACAGACAGGACCTTCCAATGTCATATGAGAGTATACTTCAATGTCACAAGCCAAACCTGGATAAAATAACTCACAACTCAATCAAGAAGATCATGAAGACAGCAAAGGTTGCCTCGCAGTACACTGCTTTAGGTGATCTGTTCTACTCCATTTAATAGTCAGAGCCCCATTCCCTCAGTATCACTAGCCCCCTTCCTTCCTCTGTGTTTAATCATTTAAAACCGTCAACGTTATCAATTGTTTTAATCGTCTGAATGGAATTTCTAACCAAAAATAGATAAGTAATCCTCATAAAAAGAAAGGAAAAAGGTGAAGAAAAGGACAATGGAATGTTTTTCTTTGTGTAAGCATGTCAATGAAAGAAAAAAAGTAAATAAAAGTGTACATTCGTAATCATGCAATATACACATTTTAATCAATTATGCACAAGAAAAATGATCAGAATCAGGACAATGTATGATTAGGGCAGTTGGTTCTCTTTTTTTATCAGACATTTTCAAGGACAGGGAATAGATAGCTAATCGTTCACCATTGACATTCCTTTAATACAGCTGATCACCTCTGTAGTCAGACTATTACAGGACAGAATATCTTGTGGAGCAGCTGACCTGATCCGCCGGTCTCCGACATCATTATCATAGGAGTTATCTACAATAGCAGACAGATATGAAGAGGGCCTTGCCAGTATATATGATCAGAGACACTACAGTCAGTTTTTGTCTTTCTACTACAAGGTTAAGTCGTGCTGGACCGGGTGGTGACCTCCGACATGAATAACACAAATTAAAAGACTCAAGTACCTCTGAGTTTAACAAGAGGCCATTTCTTTCGGTTGTTCATTGTAACAAGTCAACGTACAACACGAGTGGCAAGGCAGTTTCTGAAGGGAAAAGAAGCGTTGGGGTTCATCAGGTGAACGCCAGGTGGGCGTCGGCCAACCCGGGTGCTGCTACTTCGATGCGAACTTCAAAGTGGCACAGGCGTAAATGTCGCACATGATTGCGCGTGAAAACAGACAAAACGTGGACGCTTCCTTACACTGGACACTACGTTGCCTAATACTGATTGAAAGGGAGCCTAAAAACCACTGACAAGGTGATGCTCTCGGCCAACAGCGAGCCCAACCTGCAAACTGAAATATTATATATATAAGAAATACGTTGATTGTGTAACTTTATCTTCCCGTCGCCAGACATATTCGACTTTTCCAGAGCAGAGCGGCACGACAGCGATGTAACACGGGCCGCTCTCTGCGTGCAAGACTATGGTGTCACCTACTTGTCCATTCTGTGACACAAATGAGGACCCTCAGCACCACAGCAGTTTCATAGAAATAACCGGATCCTTCGGCTTCAGTAATATATCTTCAATACAATTAAACAACCCAACGGTGAGTCAAAGAGGCGCCCTGTAATGGTGACAACCGTCTTGTGATGAAATCTCACATTAACAATCTACCGTGGAGTTTTATTCAATTCTTTTTAAATGGAATGATACGATACGAGGTCTGTGGCGGGTAATGGGGAGGGGGGGGGCAAACTGCTGCTTGATCATGGAGTGGATATACTGGGGGGGCTGCACAGCTAAATCCCAGAGCAAAACCGGTGATCTACTGTGCAGATCACCGAACTCAACAGTAGCAGATCTGCTGTGAGCCAAAAAGGCGGGTGGGGCAACGGCTCCGGCAGAAGTTCTGATCCCGTACCGCGCATGTAGCTGTGGGTTTTAGCTCCGCCCCGATAGCACTGCAGATGCTAACTGGGAGCAGGAGAGAGTCCCCATTTCTTTCCAGCTAGGACCAGTCTAAGAGAATCTGTCACACGTTTTTTCCAGGCCTACAAAGCCAAGCAGAGTACGCACACACACACACACACAGCTGAACGAGTTTACACTGATGTTTAGTGGGAAGAAAGAAGGGGGCGAGACAAAGGCGCAGACAGGTTTCAGACACACACAAAAAGAAGACAACAAAAACAAAAACCTTTGAAAAACAAAATCACAATTCAACAAAAAAAAAAGTCCAGTTGTTTAACATCACATGAATGTCACAGACCGAGTTGCCAACAAGGATGCGGGGGATCCAGAAACAGCAGAGCATTACAGAGTCAGAGTCGGTTGGAAGAAGGGGGTGACGGGTGGAAAGGGGGTTGGGGGGCTGTCGGAGACTGAAATTAACAGCAGTGAAGGTGAGAGGGCTTTGCGGAGAAGACGGCGTACATGTACACAGCGAGTCTGTAAAACAACATTGCGTGTCGGGGAGTGACGACAGAGCTCAGAGTGCAGCCGGATCAAGTGAAGAGGAAGTTCAGGGGATAGAAATCTTGCGAATCGGAGGACTAATAAATAGGGCCATACTGGAGGTGCCAGACGCAGTGTTTTCTTAACATGGTTATGTGGTGTTTCAGCGAGGGCGGCGTGGAGGGGGGTCAGGGGCGCCCCGGGGCTGTCGGGACACAATCAGCACTGAGAGAAGGTCTGCTTGATCTCATCCAGCACATTCCCAAGCAGCGTCGGCTCGTCACATTTAGCGTCGATGGACACCGTCTGACCAGACTGAGAGAGGAGAGAGAAATCAGGCTCAAAATCTCAAACGTCTGCTTTTGTTGAAATACAATGGATTGGTTGTTGAAAAATCTCAAAATCACAGAAGTTGAGATTGTTCACTCACAGTTTTGACCAGCAGACAGACGTGGTGACCCTGGATGGACCGGCTGTACATGGAGGCACAAGAGTCGACCCTCTCCACAACTGAAACATTAAGAACACAAGTGTCAAAAGCACGAAGGACTGCATGCATCTCCATGTCCCTTTGTCACATGGGGCTTACTCGATGGGCACAATCACATTGCGTTCTGGATTCCCATAAGTGGAAGACTCTACTCATCGGGTACTTTCCTGTTTTAGGATATTATTCGGCCCTGCTGTGTGTGCATATGTACCAGAAAAATGGTGGTGGAAGCAGATCCTGGCCAGTAGGTGGTGGAACGGCTGGCTGACTCCCTCCAGTCTGACAGAGCTGCACTTCAGGTCCCCCGACTCAAGCAGCTTTGCAAACGCATCACTGGCCAAATAAAACAGAAGGAACTCCATTTGCAAATTGTTCCGAAGGAACTAAAGCTCTGAAACTAACAACCAACCCGTTATAGCGTTTACTGCGGTTATTCAGCTCAACTGATGATCACGATCATTTTTAAAAAGGCTTTTTGTGATCCACAGGTTTCCCCTCTGGTGCCACAGTTAATCACACCATTTCTTATTTTGCACCAAAAATATAAAAACAACACACAGGGATGACCCTTTAACAACATGGACACAAGCTTAAGAAAAACTGTTATTTCAAGGACTATTCGAGATGCAACACCAACCTGTAGCAAGGAGTAGTGATTAGGTAGGACGAGCAGGTAAAGTGCAGTTTGAAGTCCAGTTTCTCGTGTGTGGAGGAGTCCTCATTCTGTGGCAACCCAAAAACAAATACGGATAATCAATAAGGACAATTCTAGTTTGGCCTGTGGGACCTGTGGAGACGCCTCGGGGCGGGCTGGGTTACCAAAATGAAAACTGGAAGTGGTTGGGACTCGTGATCTCGCTTAAGCTTCTGTACTACTAACCCACCGACACAAGGGAAATAGACAATTAATTTTTCAGCACAGTATCCAACAATTTGTTTTTGGCATGTTGGGGAAAGGCAGTAGCTAAATAAGGGAAAAAAAGTTGGATTAACTTTGGTGAGATGATTGTGTGTGTGTGTGTTTTCCTTCAGACCTTCACTATGAAGGTGAGGGTTCCCTTCAGTTTCTGGGGCATTACGATGCTCTGCACGGCGAAGACAAATCGCGCCTCATTGGACACCCCTGAAGAGAAAAGTTATCAGACTCAACACAACTTCCCGAAGCAATTACAACGGAGGTACGCACAGACTTTAGAATGGCGACACAGAGAAATGGGTACGTGGTCACTGACCAGGTGGAAGTTGGAAGGGGACGGTGAGGCCGTCATGTGGACCCGACCCCTCTGGCCTCTGCAGCTTGGAGTTGAGAGAGTCCAGGACGTTGAACTCCATGGATTTAAGGAAGCTGTCACACTTGTTTTCAAATATAACAGACACCACCACCTGACTGCCATCCTGCAGGTTGCCCTGGATGTCATTTTCCTTTGAGGAAGAAGAAAGAGAAAAAGACGCTTCTAAGTCATTCGCAAGGGGAAAAACTTTTAAAACTTTTTTAAAAGCCGTATCTCTTTCTCCCTCTTGGTAGTTCAATGATTAAATAAAGTAAACACAGCAACTCTTGATTCATAAACCCAACACCAAAGCACACATCGCCGCTTCCACGAAACCAGTCAGAGCACAAGAGAAAAAAAAAGGACAAACTCAGAAAAGTTAACGCTGTCGGCACTTGGAAGATTAATTTGTGAAGAGAATCAAGAACAAAAGCGAGAGAAACACATCTAGAAAAATGATTTAATAGTTTTCTGTCATCTAGTACCTGATTGGTATCCTCGATCATCTTTGAAGAGAGAGACAGAAAGAGAGGATCTGTATACGTTCTTTTTTTGGCACTACTGTAGTAGCTTCTGTTCACAAACAGCCTCGACTTGCACATTAACAATGGTTTCCATATCCGTCTACGCAGAGCTCGGTTATAATTTGCTCAAAGGGAAAATGAAGGATTTTATTAGCACCAAACATTTTACTTGTTCATTTTATTGCAGTGAAATATGGAGGCGACGCAACAACAGAGCTGATTGAGTCTCTTCATCACCCCGCTATCATAAAGTGAATTAGTAATTTAATTAAATCGCATGGATAAAGAATGACCAACACAACCAGATGCTGCCAACAGCTTTGGATGCTGTTAAATACAATTATATTGACGCCAAACAGGGAACAAAACTATTTTTCTCAGATGGTGATTGAAAAACATCATTTTTCCATCAAGTCGCTCCATCACTCACCATCTTGATGTAGGAGCTCTCAGCCAGCAGGCAGTAATTGGACATGGGCTGAAAGGAGAGGAGCTCAGGTCAAAACAGGCATTCTCTGTCACTCTGTATGCTAAGCAGGCAACAGGAGCCGCTTCACACAGAGTGTGTGTGTGTGTGTTTGTGGCAGTCAGGTGGGTTTAAACAGTGGAGGCAAAATGATGATAAATCATAATGTAGCATCAGGTTATTTGTGTCTTTGAGGATAGTGACATGTGAACCCCCCCTAAATGCATATTGCTTGCTGAATGTTTAATTCGCACTTGATCGGCGTTAGGCTGTTAACGCCAAACACTGACCGGCAGAGGCTCTTCCTCCTCCATGGTGCCGTTCTGCACCGACTCCTCCCCGCCTCCGTCACTGTGGTGATGATGGTGATGATGCTTCTTCTTCTTTTTCTTCTCCTTATCCTCCTTCTCTTTTTTCTGCTTCTTCTTCTTGTGTTTGGAGGATTTCTTATCCTTGAAAACCACCCACAAGGAACATAGTAAAAGTCAGATATCCCAGTACTTAGACAGGGTTACAACTGGCAGAAATCTTCCTCCTGCGATCCCACAAGAACTGACAAGTCTGTAATTTGCACAAACGTGTGAGAATAAGAGGCTGCCAACGTGCAGCATACTGTCGGGTCGCTGTGAACCTCTGGCACCACAGCAGAGCTTTCTACTTCGCAATTATCGCAGCGTCATTATTGAGGACTCACAGTCTCCTCCGGCTCGGTGTCTTTGGGCTCGTCGTCAGGCTCGGAGTCCGGCGCCGTGCCGGAGGCCGTCTCGTGCGCGGGGGCTGCTTCTGCTAAAGTGGCTGCTTCCTGTTCAGACACACACACACACACACACACACACACACACACACACACACACACACACACACACACACACACACACACACACACACATTAGTAGTGACCATCGCATGTGACACATGGCGTTTGCTACTTAGGTGCTGATAGAGGTTAAAGAGGTGAAGTTAGAGAGTTTACTCATTTGTGGAAAAAAAAATAAATAAAACACAGTGCCTCACATGCAAAACTACAAATGAGCCAGCCAAGTAAACACCAAGTGTCTTATGTAAGTGGGTATCTGAACATGTGCAGTGCCAGTTGATGTCCTGATGAATGCACTGTACCAACCAGCCACACTAGCTGCTGTCCGCACATCCCTGATTGACGCCATTGGAAGCCCTCTATGGGTTCACTGTGACAGCCAATGCGAAAAACAACTCTTCCACAGAAGACACGTCGAGGCATGTCCTGAAAGTGTAGCGTTTCTAGGTCAGAAGTGCTTTTACTTGAAAGCTCACAGGATTAAAAACCTGAAAAGCCTTGACACGCCCGAATTTCACAAACCCAGCAGGAGAAGTTATGGCAGATACGATAGTGTGTGAAAAATCACGAGCGCTCTTGTACGGCTCAAGGAGCAGCGTGACATTTGAGAGAATGTGCTCATTTCATTTTTTTCTCAGCTAGATGAAAAGATTGCTGCCAGTCAGTTCAATATGGAGGCCTGGCTAGCAGTGTTAGCTTAGCATACTGCCAAGAGATAACATCTTTGCAGTCAAGTGATTTTCCTTTTTGATAAAAATGTCCTGCAGTGTCATTATTGAAGGGTTATACAAGACCATCATTTTAAATTGTAATAAGACACTTTAAAAAGCTCTCTGAGGTCATCCCGTAAATAAAACCAAAGGTCATGTTTATGTAAACTACTGAGGGCTAACAAACATGTCAACTATATGCTTTTCCCCCTAAATCAGACGTATGAGATGAGTTTACATCAACGTTCACTAGCTGGCGGTCTTGATCATCACTGCCTCTGTTGGCGTGTTGCCACGTTTCATGTTGCATTAGAATAGCTTCAAAATCTGTGGCAGGACTGATGACGTTGCTGCCAGGTGTCCATGCATGTGCCCACAAAGGACATGTGGTGGCAAATAAAAGGGACAAATAAAAAAATTGTATCCGAGCTACAGACAACCTCCGCTCACTTGTCAACATCAGCAACATAACGACATCTACTTTGGCCTCAAGACCGACACGACATCCAGCGAGCAAAACAAGAGCTGAGGAAGAAAAACACCGGCATTGTGAGACAAATACGCGAGCACACACACACACACACACACATACATACAGTGCGGGCAGACACACATGCTGGGAAACAGAGGAAGGATGGAGAGAGAGAGGAAAGTGTTATGTAACTTGTGAAAGACAGGAAGTGGTGTCAAAGTGTGAGATGCTGAAGATGTGAAGATTTGATGAGTGATCAAAATCGAGATGCAGTAGAGAGAACGAATGGCAAAAAAACAAGAACATATGAAGTAGATAGATAATACATGGAGTTGTGAGAAAAGTAGAAAAGGGAGGGATAAGGGGAGGGAAAGGGGGGGGGGGGGCACTCAACCTGGGTGTTAGGGGGCACTGGAGCGTTTGAGAGCCAGAAATCCAGATCCGAAACCTGGAAGAAGAAGGGAGGGAGAGGCGTGCCAGGCGGTGAGAGGGGTCGAGGGCCAAACAGGTTCTGTATCCTTCTGCTCTCCATGAAAACGGATACAGAGTTTACACGCTTCTATTTCATCAATAAATCAAGTATTTGGCGAGACTCTGCTACGAGGAACCGGATACTTCTTGATCACTAAAGCCGATTGAAAAAAAGGCTGGGAGGAAGCAATGGAAGCGTGGTGTCAATGAAAATGATCGGAAGATATCTGCGTGCGTGTAATCCTTTGGCAGAAACCGTACTTAACATAATCTTAAATCGTTCATTTTGGATCTCGTTCTTTAATTTAAAAATCAGAATTCTGGATCAAGTCAGATCTTTGCTACAAACTCGGTTAGCAAGACGTACCTCAGCAGTGTTGGCGGCGGGCGGGGCAGCCGCCTCGCTGGTTTCTTCTGATTGGGCAACAGGCCCGTCTGCCTGACCCCCGAGAAGATCCTCCCCCTTTTCCACCCGTCTGTGCTTCTTCTTCTTCTTGTCGTCTTTGCTCTTCTGCGGAAACCCCCCCCCCCACAAATAAATTCAGCTCTGTTTCACAACAAAAAGGTTGAGAACCACAACATCCGACTCATCACGTCGCAATAATTGACAGTTACTTTTCCCGTGAATACAGATCCATACTGTAGGTTCACCAGTTAGACTGAACCAGACGAGTGTGATTTCCAGGAAGAAAATAGGAGTTCATCCTCACCTTCCTATCCTTCTCTTTATCCTTCTTCTTCTCTCGCTTTTCTTTGCTGCTCTTCTTCTTGGGCTCGAGCGAAGCGGCGGCCTCGGCTTCACCATCTTCCGCCGGGCTTTTGAGAGCCTCGGCCGCACGATGTGACCTGACTGGCAGCTTCTCGCTGTCGGCAAGCGGCCTGGACGGACGGAAAACGCAGAGGTAAGACATTTGGACTTTGAGGACTCGTGATGAGATTATGAAATCCTGCTGGAGTTGGTGCCACCATCTGAAAAATCATCAATACTGTATTTACTGGAAGTGGTAGTGCTAACAAGGGTTAAAGGGTGCAGACATCTACTGTATTCAGGCACATTTTCCGCACTGTGCAGCAGCGGCGTCGCATTCAAAGCGTTTGCGTTAAGCCACTCGTCTGGCAGAGCTCAAGCACTGGAACTTCTTCGACATCTAGAAACTATACAAATACATTCCTTCATATTGAATAGGAGCGGTCAAGTTTATTTCTACCAAGCCTGACCCTATAAAGCAATAAATACATGCAATGCAGCCCCCTGCTGGTTATTCACTATAAGGAAAAAATGGCACACAACTATGTCTGGGCGGGAATATGTGCTTTTTTCACTTCAAGATGCTTTAATTATTTTTATTTTTACTTTTTTTATTATAATGAGGGAGGATTTTAGACTGAAATGTATGTTTGTCTTCACAAAAAAAACAGCAGGCAGCTAATTGGAAGCATGGTTCATCTGATAAACAGAGAACCTGGGAAATGTGAGCTAAAGAATTATAGTACCGAACTCCTGGCATAAGTTTCAAAAGACGGTATTAAGTGCCAAAACGGCTTTTAGGAGTCTGTTCCAGGAGGACAGGCGATGAAAGCTTTAAGTCCCGAGAATATCAGCAGCCACCAGTTAAAAATGGAACATTGGAACTCTAATTGAAGATGTATCTTCTTTCAGGAGAACTCTTCTTCTTTGAAAAACAATGTATTTCAAAATTAGATGCCGCTGATATTGTCAAGCTTATAGAATGTTTAAAAAGAAGTTATAGATATTAGACTACAATAAACGATATTGACACAGCTGGGAAAGAGAAGCAAAAAAATGGAGCAGGTACTGCAAACTAGCTTGATAAGACTGAGCGGCTATGTTAGTGAGAGCGGCAAGGCAACTATGTAGATGGAGAGAGAAAGACAGAGGGGCAATCCATGTGCAGTCGGAGCCCAGATCCTGCAGCCGGGGTGCAACTCACCTGCGCGCGGCCATCTCCATCAAGCTGCCCACACAAAGAGGCAGTGATGGGTGTGTGCAGGCATAGAAAAGAGGAAGCAGAAAGCAGATCGCCATGAGAATGAGTGAGAGGAGGCAAAGGGCCGAGTCACATCGCCTGTGACACTACAGACGGGAGGGTCAGGACATGATCACTGACTGAAAAAAGATGATCACGATTCAAACGTCAGGGTTCCTCAGCTCTAAAAAAAACAAGCTCAAATTTGAAGGATTCTTCGATTGGCCCCTTTAGATACGTAGATGATGGGATTCAGTAACTACATATGCTCTTACGCTACAGTTAACTATGGACACATTGTTGTATTGAACATTTGCATCTACATCGTGTGGACTCACTTGTCCAAGTCGATGTCCAGGGCTTTGTGAGGGTCATTGGGATCTTTGTCATCATCATCACTGGGTAAGGCATTCTGAAGTTACGAGAGGGTAAAAATCAATAACGCAGAGAAAATAACTTCAAAGTCGATCAATATCCACAATGCACTGAATGTGAAGCGATCTGCAGAGACGTTGACGTTCATTCACAGTCGAATCCACCAAACGGCAGTTATGTGTTCTTTGACTTCTGACAGATTCACATCTGCATGTTTACAGTGTCTTTGGTGGAGTTCAAGCTATTACTATTATTACTGCGACGCCTTTGTGCGGTTTGCACAGATCTGTTGTACCTCCGGCATCTCCTCGGTAACGATGTCCACCATGTGCGCGGGCGTGATGTCCTCCTCACTCTCTGGACCCGAATCGCGTTTCTTCCGTCGTCCGCCGCCCTTTTCTTTCCTCTTCTTCTTGTCCTTCTTTTTCTTCTCCACCCTCTCCTTCTGCCGACGCTCCTCCTCCAGTTTCACGTACTGGTCAGACATGGGGAGACCTTAGGGAGAGAAGATGCATCGTGCATTGTCGTATTTTAATAAAGATGAAAGAGAAAGAACAAAACAAAAACATTACAATACAATACAAATGAAGCTTAGCGTGGTTATGTGAGGAAGACTCTTAACACTGATTCATTCAACCATCTCTTTGGTTTACATTCTTATCTAAATATTTCTATATCCAATACCAGCATGTCTGCGTACTAAATACACCATGGGGTCCGATTTTTGTTGATTCTAAATGAAGTGAGGGTCGTATTGTGACAGGAGGGTTTTGGAATGGTGTTGTAAGCGCGTGTGCTACCTGGCACTTTGAGAGGCACACTGAGGTCAATCTGCACGACCGGGATGTGCTCCACTCCTGGAGCCTCCTGGTAGACCTACACAAAGGACATGCATTTAAAAACAGGTCTTGTGCTGCAGACGCTCTGTGTGTTTGTTGCTGGAATATAACAGACATGTGCAGTGAAAAATGACCTTCTGAGAGGAAGGGGAGGCCTTGATGTAGAACGGGTTGTTGGCTTGCTCCTGCTTCCTGACTTCTCTCCTCTGGGGGAACAAAAAAAAAGTTCCATCAATTAATCCTACCTGGGTTTATGATTAGAGAGATACCACATGGGAAAACTATTCACACTGTAACACAAAGAAACAGAACGTTGTCTAGAAAAAAGTAAACTCTCTGGCGATGAGTCGGTGTAATCAATGAAGAACTAAGTTTCTCTCTTAGCTTGTAAATGCAGACATATCACTTGTCTGCCTGCTACCTTAAACACATTACATTAAATACGTGTTTAAAAGGGAAGGTATGTTTGTTTTCAACCAACTCGGTCCATGCAGATGAGGTGCAACTGATGTAACGCCAAGCTGCAGTGCCCGCAGAGTTTACTATTCACATCTTCTCTTACTGGGAAATGCTGCTATTGCAATGGTAAAAGTAGTAAGCAAATATGTTTCATAAAATTATTACATTTAAAGCTATTAATAGTGCATAGCAAAAGTCCTAAATACCTGTACAATTGTACATCCATTGAGAGTCAAAGACCATTCCAGCACAATGTAGTTCTAATCTAAATCTGGTCTAAGTGGAACTTTTAATTCCATGATGTTGAACAGCAATGGAGTAAAAATCAACCCCTGGTGTTCATTCCTGCGAGGTGAAGCACCACTGTACAAATACACTATTTGTGTTGCGTGTTCGGCCCAGCTCACCTTTGCCAGCTCTTTCTCGTCCACCTCTGTGTGACGGGTGCGGGAGTGTTTGGTCTCCTCCTTGGCAAAAATAGCCTTGGGCTGATCGTCCTCAGACTCGCTCTCAGACGGCGGCTCGTTGATCCAGGCATCCAAGTCCAGACTGCACAAACAAACTCACTTGAGCTCCACTGGTGCGCACTAATGGACACATTACACCTTTCCGTAGAGTTGCTGGTGGACCACATTGACATGAACGAGATCCTACGGGTTTCACTCAAAAAGATGACCGATACATTCACGTAATAATGTATTGTTGATAACTGCTTGTATGTGTGTTGGGAAAAACGTACCCTTCAGGAACAGGCACTTTTTTCTGTGCTTTTGGGGCTACAGGGTTGAGTTCTCCGTCAAACAGAGCGATGACTTCCTCCGCTACCTCTACGTCCTTCTGTTGCAGTTTCTGGATGTACTTGACCAGCTGCAGGATGCAAGACGCCTGAGGACATGCGACGGGGGGATGGGGGGAGCAGTCAGGAAGATTTGCAGACATTTATCAGATTTCTACACCAACCTTTCCAGCTATACAATACCAAATGTCAAAGGCAGATATCTCCAGTTGTGACTCATATCCTTATGTCCACCTTACCCTCTCCTGCACCTCCAGGTTGGCGCTCTGGACAAACAGCGGCAGCCTTTCTATCATCAGCTGGCTGGTTTCCTGTGCTGCTGTGCTGTCCGTGTTCCCCTCCTGGCTCTTAAGCACGGTGGCAAACAGCTTGGCTGCGTTCTGCACATACACCGCCTGGATATGGCCCGGTAGGGTGGCCACCTTCGGCCGCAGCATGGCCTCTAGCGTCTGTGTCGGGTTCTCCAAGTGTCTACGGGGAAGAGGTGGATTTACAGAAAGGCCCATTTGAAAAGTACATTTACTCACATACATTTAGAAGGAAAGCAGCAAATGTGTGTAGAGATGAAAATGCATCCATCAACTGAAATAACCTACACATCAGAAAATACAACATCCCAAACATGTTATATAGAATGGGAAGCCTTTTGCCCAATTTAGAGACACAGATTCGCAACGCAGAGCGTGTAAAGAAAACGAGAGGTTGTGTCAACGGACCACATGGACACTTAAAAGGGGAAGAAAACAAAGGATCTGAACCAAGCGGTCAATCATCTCTCCCTATGGATTCAGTGTTACGTAGCATACCTTATTATAATCATAATAAAGTCATGACACTTTTAAATTACTTTGGGTTTAGCTTCCTTATTGTGGGAATCGCTCCCTTTGTATGTTCACGTCTTCTTTTACTTAAATCAGTCTGTGTGTGTGTGCGAAATAAGCATACTCAGAGAATTCCCCGCAGATCCAGGCAGCCGCATACAAGACCTCACAGATGCCCTTCCGCTGCACGTTGCCCGTCATCAGGTGGGCGTTGTCCAGCAGAGTGGCCATCTGCGCAACAGCAAAGACCCGGATGGCTTTGACCCGAATGGCCACGTCCAGCATCTGGGAGGCAATGAGGTGGCCATGCCGTGTGCCCTCTAACCGGGTCAGCTCCACCAGGATGCTAATGTACCTGTGGAGGGGACATGAAGAGGTGCGGGTAAAAAAACAAAAATCACATCATACAGTGACTTCATACTCAAATTCAGTGTTGGTGAAGAGCAACTGACCATTCAAAGTTGGTGATGTACTGGTAGTTGCTCTGGCTGCAGATGTCTATGATCTTGGTGAGCAGCTCATCTCTGTAGGTGGTTCCTTCAGCTTTGTCCACGTGCAGCATCAGCTTCTTTACAATCTCCATTAAGTTCTTTTTGGATACCTGGGAAAGCAGCAAGGCTCAAATTTAGACATAAAAAAGGGAAATCTTTAAAAAGATTATTTGTTTGACCGACACAGAGAGAGAGAAACTGAAGCTGATTTAAAATGAAGGACTCATTGATTGTAATAACTTTCACAGAGAACATATAGAATTGTATGACAAAATAATATCAACTACTGGTTATGAGTAAAGTATCCAGTTGCTATTTTGGCAAGCAATTGGATAATTTCCTGACAAGCCTATTTTAAATCAAGCAATTTAAACAGTACAAGTGGGAGGTGAACTCTGCAATTAAATTCCCGTAAATTTAGAATTTAAAATGTAGTTTCCTGCCCTGCTAAGAACAGAGGTCATTTTCCGGCAGATGGAGATACTCTGGCACTGCAAATCTGAGTAAGCAGCATTACCTAAACTGAGGAATTGCCTGAAAAAAAACCTTGTGTGAAAACAAACATCTTTGTTCCGTACCATGCCATAGAGCAGGTCCAGAGCTCTCAGGCGGATGGACTCGTCCTTGTCATCCAGACACTGCAGGATGAGGTCTTTGTGAGACTGCACAGACTTGGGATGCGTCTTCAGGATCTTTGACATGGCCAGCAGGCCCAGGTACTTCACTAGAACAACAAACATGGACTCAGAGGTTTTTCCTTCAGCTCTCAATACACTAGGACATCAAACTATTGACTTGAGTCGGCTAAAATTATTCTCTACATTAAAGTGGCAGTCGAAAAGATTTTCATTTAAATAGATGTCTGAATGAGGCCTACGGCCCACTGAATGGATTAACTAAAGGTATTGGAAAATTTATAATGATAAATTTGCAGTTTTACCAACTCAGTGTTCCCAGAATATGCGAAACACAAGTTGATTTAAGTTGTGAAGTAGTCCCAGGAAATGTGAGGTTTGGCGGTGAGATTGACACAAATTGCTAAAAAGATAATTCTTTTTTTCCCCTGCAATTTTGACATAAGAAATGTTTGTAATATTGCTTAGAGTGATGACACTAGAAAGATCAGCCGTGGCGAGTTGTAAGATGAGCTGCAGGCGACAAGCTGCACAAACTCAAAGTATTTTTCCTTTCGCAGTCTTGCGCAGCAAAATAATCATTCGATCACAGAAGATCACTAAAAATGCCAATTATTGCCCAACTATCAAAAACAATGTTTGTTTGTTTCACATTTCTGGGACTCGTAGCATAAAAACACATCTGCTGTTACAACCAGGAATACAATTAAATAGGTAAATATCTTGAGGATTGCCACTTTATTAAGTGTGTTGTTGTTGTATTTTCTTATTCAAACTTTTATTATTTATGAACCTGACTATCATTACTTGACGGTGACTGCTGTTAGAGAAATAATACAATACCTTGGAGATAGAAAAACTATACTTTTGGAAATCCTTTTGCTTCCAGAGGACAGAGCACTACTATGAAACTGGACTACTTGTTAAAAAATATTTCAGTTACTACTACAACTTATAACTTAATTGACTAATGTATATATGAGAAAAAGAAAAACATAGTGAAACAATATTAACATAACATACACAACACAGAAATGTGGAAAGGACACGGACACACACACACACACACACACAGGAAACAGTAGTTTTGTGTTTCTTCATCTGGTCAAACCGCCGGCTGCTTTTCATACTAAAATTCAGAACAATTCAGAAATCTGCTGAGTCACAGCCTTCCCGTCTATCGGCTAATTTGGCAAAGACAGAACCTGTCAAGTGTCACGATCAATAGGTGTGTGCCTGCGGTGGAGGGGAGGGGGTGATGGGGGGGCGCTGTGATTTAAAAAAAAAAAAAAAAAAGGCATTTCAAATTTTCCCCATTTCAGTAAACACATCTAAAGCACGACGCCGTCAACCAATTCTTCGTTCATACGTCTTGACTAAACTCTAAATGTGTCATTTGTTTTGCTTGCATGTAATATTTTAAATCAATGAAGGAGCTCCAGAGCTGTGATCTGTCACCTCACTTAACTACTCAACGCATTTGAAAGTGCTGCAGCTAAAGCACAACTATGACCTTCAGTAAAAAGGATGAAGGAAAAGCTCAAACACCAGATTCACAGTCTGCACCATTAACTTGGTCTACTCTACTCCACACACAAACTATCTACATATGGATGTCCAGATAACTCGAACGGCTGCAGTACTCAGCTTCAACTGGAGGTGTGCGAGGGAGTGTTTGAGAATCGCAGGCTTGCCCCTTTTATCGTTTTAAAGCTGAAGCCGCACGTTTGGAAAGTTGTTCACTTTTGTGTGTCCAACACAGGATTAGTGGGTGAACGTGGAATAGTGAGTTTGAGGAAATGCGATTGTAAGCAGGCCCCCTGATTGAGAGGGGGACTGTCATGATGTTCGAGTTACCCAGAGTCAGGGGGTCTACATTATTGTGCTCTAAGAGGGTGGACTGTTCCATGGTGAGAAACACGCAGACAATGAGAAAATGACACACTGCAGGCATTGACAGAGGGCTCACAGTTCTGGTCCGAGTCCTCGATCAGGATTCGCAGTTTCTGCACACAGAGCTGAAACAAAGAGTGAGCGCCATTAAAATCACTGTTCAACTTTGCACACAGTTCCAATCAAAATCAAGTTTTGAATGAGACAAACGAAAGTGGGGGTTTATATTTTAAAAAGGTGCAAAAGGGTTTTTGTTGTCGTGCATTACTGACAGGAAGAGGAAAAAACTTTGCTTCATGGGACCTGCTAGCTTCTCCTACAGCTGCTGAGTCTCTACTTTAAAACACGTATGAACAGACAGACTTTTGAACAGAAAGAAACATGGTGAAAGCATGCGTTTTGGTTCCACTGGGTTAGAAAAGGTTATGATTAATATCTAACGTTGATGGGGAGTGGACCCCGGAGGCTTACCTGGATACTAGCACTGTGGTTAGGCATCCCAGAGGACAAGGAAATCAACACTGCACAGGGGACACATTAGATATTAGAGCTGAATGTGAACTAAAACAGATTGTGAGAACATTTTTTTAAAAGGGTATCGGAAGATTTTACTTAACCGTAAACACATTTTACTTTAAAAAAAAAAAGGGGGCTGAAATTGAGCTTAGACACACAATACTAAGACCAATACATTGCACACATTGAAGACTGAAGTACCTGCAATCACAGTGTTGACACATTCGTAGAGCAGAGACATGGCAGAGGTACTGTGAGAGAAAGGGACAAATTATTATTGATCTACCCGTCGGATCAAACCGCTTTTACAAACTGTGAAAGACTTTTAATGAAGGGATTTCCTCTCACCTGTGGATCAAGTTGGTCAGAGGTTCGATCAGCTTCTTTCCCAAGCGCGGCTCCAGAGGTGTGAGTGCACCAAACTGTAAAGCAAACACAGAGAGGGCCATGACACGCTGTAGAGTATGACACGCTGTATGGCTCACGTGGGAATCCTTTCATTAAAAAGGCAATCATTTATTTGTATAAGAAAACTTTACGCTTGTGGTGCTTCTGCTCACACAAATACAACTTGCTAAGCAATGCAACCTCTAAAACAGCTGAAGGAAGTGGTATCCATTCCTCTTTTATGATGCTTTATCCCGGTATGCGTGATGCAATCCTACTAGTGTCACACACACACACACACACACACACACACACACACACACAACCATCGCTTGGTGAACCCCGTATGGAGCATGTTGAGGTTTATGCATGGTAATAAAGAGAATGGCAGCGACCTCGCGTAGTAAAATCATAACCAGTCGACAAACCAAAGTCCCCTCTAGGCTGTTGACTTACCAGCTTGATGATCTTAATGAGAACCCAGTTGTTAGTGGAAGAAGTCATGAGTTTGAAGAAGAGTGGTGCCAGAGACAAATAGTTCTTGGGATTTCTCCGAGCCAGCTCACAGATAACGTTAACCGCTGCAGACTGGACACCTGAAGAGGAACAACGCAGGAATACATGATTTTATTTTTCCTATTTTATCGGGGTTAATGGAGTTACCTCTGACTAGTGCAAACCATGTGCAATATTGTAGCAGTGTGACACGGGCAAAGAAGGAAACTCCTTTTCAATATGTGCTTAAAATGTTAAGGAGTAGTGAGGAAAGTACATTGTTTTCACTTTATATTTGAAAGTAGCTTTAATAACAAAGCCCTTTTAGAATGTCGGACTCGGATATTCTCTCGCAGGTGTACAATAAGTAAGCGCAACATCCCGGGAAGGTTCCTGGTCACCCACAGGTATGTAGTCAGGTAATGTTTTAGTCTGCACAACAGCAGTAGTCCGGTAATCTCACATTCTTAGTTGCTGAATAATTCACAGGCTTCAGGTGACAAACGCCCTGCGTGAGCGACTGAATGCAGCGTCGGTTCTGGTACCTGGGTCTGGGTCCTCCAGTTTCTCCTTGAGTCTGGGGAAAGCAGGTCGCAGGGACTCCGGGTACTTCAGGAACACCTTGTACATGATCAGCACCGCTTTCTTTCTGATGTAGGGTTTAGTGTGGGACATCTAGGGCAGGGAGGAAAAAGGAATAATACCGCTTCTTGAATGAACGTTCTGAAGTAAATGAAGACCCAGGAGGAGTCCACGAAGGAAACGGTGGCCAGAAAAGGGAATACAAGCACGGTGAACCTTTTGACAAACTGTGCGTGACTCACCAGTGTCATGATGTCATTGGCCAGGTCCCGAGCCAGGTCAGGGGTCACAAAACAAGAGAGGCCGGTGAGAGCAACACCCGTGTCATACTGGTTGGGACTGCTGAGATCCTGGGGGGTGAAACCAAGGAATTAGAAAGGGATAGTTTAACAGACAGAAAAGGTTGGACAAGAGATGGGGGGGGGACTTTACTGACCTTTCGGATCTGATTGGTTGTCAGCATGATGACATCAGTGCTCTCGTGAAAGCACTGGGAGGCCGCCAGGTAGCCGATCCTCTGCAGCAAAAAATAGGAATTACATACTGATGCAATTCAAGTGTTACTGACTAAAACAGCAGCTATTCACGTTGAATATCACCACGGCAACCCCAACACACCATCGTGTACAAGTTAAAAAACCCTGTTTGCTAGCAAACATTCCATTGTATTATGTATTCTGTAGTTAATTTATCATTTTGATACATCTGGGAAGAAGGTTTTTGGAATTCTTAGAACAATTCAAAGTTGGCCTTTTGTTATCCAGAAGTTGAGGACCACTGTTGTAAAATGCAATGATTACAAAATTCAACACGTTTCATTATAACCTTGTATGTGAACTTAGAGGAGCTCATGACTTCAACGATGTTGAAAGCGGCCCAGCTGACATCATAGCCCAGCATCTGGAGCTGTAACACAGAAGGAGATAAAACAGAGTGATGTGGGTGAGTAAGAGGAGGAGGGGGGGTCCTAAGCTGACGTCGAGTTGCACAGGGAGGCCAAATGATTTGAGCTGAAAGCTTTGAAAGTGGACACAGACGCCAGCTGCAAAAAGCCATCTTAACCTAAATGTGTGCCCGAAACAGGCTTTGATTCTGCACAAGGCAATGTGAAAACAGCCATCACAACCAAATCAGGTTTAACATCAACCCAACATTTCCCATTTGAACATTAAAACTCATTGTGAAAACAGGAAGGCTAAACAATGACTGTGCATTTCATCACGTGTATCAAGAAGAAGTGAAAGACAGAAAGGGTCTGGGAGGATGTCGGCAGATCTTACGTAGGTGAGCTTGCACACAGCGTTGGCTTTGACAGCGATGTTGTCCTGCTTGAGCTCCTGTTTGATCTCATCGATGCACGTGGAGATGTACTTGGCCTGAGGGCAGACAAACAACAGGCAGCAGATCAGATTGGGTGGAGTGATATCCAGAGTGGGAGACCTCTACAGAGCACCAGGGACAAGCTGAAAAATCCTCGTCCGTCTCTGGTTGCTATCCACCAGTTGGAGGATTTGGCCTAGATTTTGCTATTGAAGTATCACGCAGGCTGCGTTTCTTAATGTGCTTCTGGCATGAAACTAATTCTTTGACTGTGGGCATTGAGTCGTAAGTCAAACTCAAGTCACAAGTCATCGGTGCTGGATTTAAAGTGATGCCAAGTCTAATTTCATCATATTCATGACTTATGAAAGCGTATGTTCCAGGGGAATGGAAGCCAGTAGCGGACTGCTAAAATACAGAATCATGAGTATTACTACTAAATCGCAGTTACTTATTGCCCTGTTATAACACACGAGATTTCAATGAAAGACAAAAGGTTTTATATTTTATTTAACAGTAGAAGTCAAACTCAGTTTGGAGCAATCAGTCAACCATTGTTCAGAGGAGCAACATGGCAAAAACAAACACACATATCGCTGTGTAGGGTGTGAGTGTGTGCCAGTCATGTGTGTGCAGTCATGAGACAGTGACGGGAGGAGGCCGTGGGGGGGGGGCGTGGGGGGGAGATTGGCTAATGCTGCTACTCTGGCTACCCGGGTTTGGAGAGCAGGCTGGGAGCGATTTAACGCAAGATCACCAGACACAAGCACAACATTCGGAATCACAATTCTCATCGATGAGCAATTTAGAACCCAATGAAGTAAATGTAGTTTTAAAAGAATATCTGACACATTAATGCAGACGGAGCTTCAGTTAACTGGAAGAGCTTTACTCACAAAGGAAAGAAAAAGGATGAGAGAAAACTTGTGCTACAGCTTTTAATTTTTTTTTATAGAGACATGAGTTACAAATATAGAGAATATAGAATACCAGAAATTTAGTGACTAATCTAACAGAATTACACTTTGGAGATGCGCCCTCCCTTCCTGCCTTCCTGCCAGCCATTCCATAGGCGTGGGAAGGAGAGTGAATGAATGAACCATACAAGGCCGCAGCACACATGTGAAAAGCAAACGGAGGGCTGGTCAGGAAAAAGTCAACACACACACACAAGCCCTCTCTCTCTCACACACACACACACACACACACACAAAAGCTATTAATATTTCAGCAAACTGTCCGCTGTTGACTGGGCAACCACCACCTTATCTAGGCTGCCCAGGTTGGGTTACATCTGGTGAACCGCTCAGCTCATCAAGAGATCAAGCCATAGTTTCCTCGAGCAATTAGCAATCCAAGTGCTTGATGGACCAAAATTATTAAGACATTATCAGACAAATGATCGAGACAAATGTGTGTACTATATATCGACCTAAAATGCTTGTAAATTGGTATTCAGGTGAGACGGTGAGCAGAACAAATATGCCACGTAGAGAGAGGGAATTCAAATCCTTCAGTTGCCCCTCGGTGTTGACACGCTACCTCTACATTTCACACCTGACACACAGCTCGAGACAGGTGAGACAAAGCCAAACACAGAGCTCACAAGAAGAGCAGGATGATGTGCAATTCAGACCCCCCTCAGCACGATCTGGAATTTATTTGGATTGTATTAAACAATTCCCCCCCCCCCAAAAAAACAGTGCCCTCTATTGGCCCATCCCACTGGTGTCTGGTGCTGTGATGAGCCTTTCATCACACACATAGCTGTGACAGGGATGAGCTCACCTTCTCATCACTGATGGGATGAAAACGAGCTTCTGGCATTAGTACATTTGGAGAAGAGGTGATGGGATTTTCATTGTTTAAAATAAAATAAAATGAAAACCACAGTGGTCGTGTCTGCATGTCTAAGCATAATGTGCATAGTAAGGCCTCTTTTATATTATGAACTTTTGCGCCAGGTACTCAAGAGCATTACGTCATCCATTCAACAGTCGACTGATTCTGGCGTCTTCAAGTCAAACAAACACTGGATACTTCTCCCTAAATTAATCAGTCACCGAAAGCTAACGACGGCGGAGGCCTCATTGATGTGTGTGTGTGTGTGTGTGTGTGTGTGTGTTCACATTAGCATCACTCTGTGGTATGATCTCAGTCATGCCGACAAGTAACCCTGACGAACTGGGATCATCTCATCGAAATGCTTCCTCTCACCAAGTCACGGTCTTGACCGTTAGCCAGCCAGGTTTGGTAGCCGTCATTAGCATCGCTCCATCCCTTCTCGGTGCCTAAAACCGTACATGTAACCTCACCACGGAGTTAGCAACGCCATCAATTCCCTCGCCGGGTGTTCAACTAACGTCAAATAACCATTAGGCGCGGAAAGCGACGGGTGACGGTTAGCTAGCGGGGGAGACGACCGAGCCGACGCTAGCCGTTAGCCGGCCAGCCTACCTGACGTTGACTTACACAGCGTTAGCCAGCTAGCTAACGTTAGCTAGCCGCTCACCGATAACGGTTACTTTTCTTTTTTTTAAAACATCGATGCATCTGTAGTTTCAAACATTTTCCGCGACAGCGTTCGCTCGTTGTTGATGCTGGTGTTGTCTTTTACCTCATCTTCCTTGTGATTCCGAATGCCACGTACTAAATCCTGCAGATTTTTATCGAACATCCGATCGATGCTCCCTTTGACAATCTTCAGAGCCATGTTCGCCCGTGACTTGTACCGCTGCCGTCCCGCGGGGGCCAAGCGCCTTCCAGAGGTCTAGTGGCTTCCGACCGACCCTCGGCACTGTCTCTCATCCACCCGGGGTACCGTGCGTGCGTGCGGGGGTCTGTTGCTGTTCTTTCACCGAGCCGGTGGGAAGGGGGGCGGGTGGGGGGGGAGGAGGAAGCTGAGGCCGGTGTGCTGTGCTGGGAGATGGATCAGCGAAGGAAATGGCTGACAAAATGGCGTCTAAAGTCAGCTGACCCGAGTATTATGCGAGACTCCCAGATGGGAATCAGGGGAATTAAAGGTCTAGTCGCCCCCCCGACCCCCACGTCCACAGTAACATAATGCATTAAAACACTGTACATTTGAAACGAACAAACTATACTAAATCATAACGAAAGAGGAACTTGAATGAGTGAATGAGTCCCCATGAAATGTCAACCTTTTATTGTGTTACTCACAAGAAGGTTGAGTCTTCACTCGCAGCGAGAAACCCCAAAATGACCAAATACATGGCGAGGCCGTTTGTGAGCGAGTGCTTTATATTTATATATAAGAAAATGAGATGGGAACAAAACCATGCTGAGATTTTTATTCAAGTCTCAACTAAGTCATAGAAAGGCTTTAACAATTTACATAGCACTAAAAACACCTGTTGTATGCTTGTGACAGGAACGTGTCAAAATGGGCCACAGCTACAAGGGATCTCAATAGCTTTTACGGGCAGTTTGCAATCTGTACAGATATTCTATTCCTTAAGCAGGTTACTGAAAGCAGACACTATGGGGAGACGAGAGTGCAAGGTGTTTAACTCCACAGCGATTATTATTTTGAACAATACTGTAAATGCCAATATTTGCAGACAAGTCTATAAAGAAAAATGTAGATGGACCTCATTTGTAAAACGGCTTTTAGTGACTCAGTTAATGGCTTTACAGTTCAGACTGAATTAACTGGATCAAGGACCAGATAATTAGAACAAAATATATACTTAACATAGAAGACTCACAAATCGTACTTAAACACCCTGACGATGTCATACACACAGACAAGAGGCCTTTGTGATATTTTGTAGACTTTATAAAAAAAAAAAAAGAAATGAAGCCAACAGATGGAAGGGCTGCACAAAATCTTCCAAGCGAAAATATTTACGGCGTGGCTCCATTTTCCCATGAAAATGATTGAAGTTTCATTTCACACTCCCTCGGCCTAAATTCCGGTTAGAAGTGCTTCAAATGTGATCATTCCATATACATACAGTGTAAAAGATCCAAAAACAGGAGTCCGTGTGCTAGAGGGAACCAGGTAGCCGGAAGCAGGAGAACACGGTGAAGATCCAGGACGGGCCGAGTGTTTGTATAAAAGAAAAAGTACATTTTAAGAAATAAAAAAAAGGAGTTTGCGCAGCGGCACAGACTACCACACTAACAAGCTTTCCTTTTTCGCTGTGATAAATAATGGACCGATCAGTGTGAGCAACGGAGCCCTTTGATGTCACCACGGTACAAAACATCCGAAACATCGACGCTGACGGAACAGATGCCGTAGGAAATGCTGGGTGTGCGTTGCAATGCTGTACGACGTCAAGCCGGGAGGCCACCGTCTTTAGCACTTGGTCCGCTCCAGTGGTGGTTGAGGGTCTTTTCAGCTCTCTACAGCGGGCGGTTCGGACTCTGCAGAGATGGACTTGTCGGCTTCTTCGTGCGTGTGAAGATCTGGTTCAGCGGGGCTGCTCGGGCTCCGTCTAAAGAGAGTGCACAATCCGACCGCGGCCACATGAGCTTTCGACGTGGCGAGCAAATTGAGGCTACGCGAGGGCCCACCCACAACGTATTCAGCGTTTTTTTTGCTTTCATCTCATGTCAGCTGCCCATCCAAATGACATTTAGAGCAAAGATTCTGTATGTTGCTTCAAACGGGGGAGTTACCTGTTTGGACTTGAAGCAGCATTGTCGTTATTCTCCTCATGTGTGGGTGATTTGGGATCGTCTTCTACATCCACGTCATCTTGTTTCTGTACCGATTCGCCGTTCACCGGAGTGGAGTCTACACAATGCAAATATAGATTAAAATAAGAATAATACAGATGGAATTGTAGATAATATAAACCCAGGTGGAGGCGAGATACGAGGCGGGACTTTTTAACCTGAGTCTTTTGTCTCCTTCTCGTCGTCTTCTGGCTCCTTGTCCTCTGTCTGAGGTTTAGCTGCCACCTCCATCTTTCCCACGAAGCGAAGTTTTAACTTGTTGTAGACCTCACTGGCTTTCTCCATGACTGCATTGCTGGCTTTATACCGCCGAATCTACAACGGCAAAAAGACATGAAAGAAGCTGCAGAATACAAAATGACAGCACTGTACCGACTGATTATACAAAAGCAAATCAAGGTTTGCTGTATTCCACATTTAACATCTGGCAAATAGACTTGAGGCAATGAATACAATCAAGTTCATGAGTAAACATGGAAAAGTGAAGTTACTACATGTTTATATGGAGTTATGATGAAAAAACACAGAACACTTAATACTTTTTTAATACATGGCAACAAAAATTATATATTAGTTTAAAAATGAGAAAATCATGTAATCTATAGATGAAGATATTTATGTGTATCTATATTTAATATAGATTTATTATATTTTTTTAACTGAGGTTCCCCCGGTCTTCCCACAAACTGGGTTTACAAACGTTAGTAAAAGTAAATAGAAAAGGCACCTTTTTAAGAGTGGCAATAACTTCAGCGTTCTTATGGAGGATCTGGCTGGTGACGGGAACAGCTGCAAGTTCATCCAGGGCCTGTAGACACCGGTCTATGTCCTACAAACACACAAATACATCAGATTTATTACTCGCATAGAAACACGAGATACATTGGAAACTATCGAAATCTAGATGTCACCTACTGGGTTGTCCACTTTGAGTGCAAACTTTATATCAGTGTGAAGTTTCTGTAGCTTTTCTTCTGGCAATGGCTCTGCATGGGGACACGAAGGAAGCGTTGGGAATTGGTGGATATCAACTATTTTCCCTCTAAATAAAAACAAACAAACATAATTGCTCTTTGTGTGGCTTTTTGAAACAACTCACCACGTTTCTTTTCCACCTTCTTCTCTGGCGGCCTCTCTGGTTTGCGCTTGGGTTTTTCAGGCTTAGACCTGAGAGAGAGAGAGAGGAACAGAGAACTCTGTGATCTGTGTACATTACTATTTAATAAAGCTCTTCTAATGACTTTCACATGTCCTTTCCCCCATGTGGACTCACCTCGCTCGAGACTTCTCTTCAGACCGCCTGGCTTTTTTCTCTTTTATCTCCTTCTCCTTCCGATCTTTCCTCTCCTTCTCTTTCTTTATTCTCGCCTTCTTCTGGTTGTCGGGCTTCTTGGAAGACTTCTTAGCCTTTAGAAGTGTGGGGGGCAAAGCACAAGAATTCCCAACGTTACAACTGCACCCGGTCACCTGCGGCCCCAGCGGTTCGGTTTTCCTCGCGGCTGTACCTCGGTTGGTGCTGGGGAGTCCGAGTCCGACGGCGCAGGGATCGGGGGCGGAGGCGGCTTCTTGGACTTCTTCAACGGGTGATCGTCCACACCTTCGTCCGAGCTGTTGCTGCTGTCACTGTCACTGGCTTTTTTGCCCTTATCTTTGTCCTTGTCCTTCTTCTTCTGCTCGTCTTCCTCCTTCTCCCTCTCGCGCAGCCTGCGCAGCTCCTCGGCCTCCTCCTTTTTCCTGCGCTCCTCCAGCTCTCGCCTGCGCTCCTCGTCGCGTTTCTTCCATTCACTGATGCGGTCGGTGCCGCTGTCACTGGAGGAAACAGAAAAAAAGGAACCTTTATGCTCCCTAGAATTCATATATATATATATATATATATTAAAAAGTGGATCATCAATAGGAAAAAGAACCCGCGGAGCAGCCTGACCTGTCACTGTCAGAGGAGGACGCGGGTGCTCGTTTTGTCGGAGGGGGTTTGGGTTTCCGTGCATGAGGCTTTGGTGCTGGCTTCTCTGTGACTGGAGGCAAAAAGGAAGAATCACTGAGCACATTTATATGAGCAAAACCAAGCGCATCTAATCTTCTCACCTGCAGAGGGACGAAGCCTCACCTTTCTTGCGTGCCTGTGGGGCTTTACGGGGAGGCGGGTCGGACTCTGAATCCGACTTGGAGCCGGAGTGGGACTCGGAGCCAGACAGAGCCGGTCGCGGCTTCTCGTCCTCCGAGTCGCTGTCCGCTGCCTTCTTCTCGGAACCTGATCCAGAGTTTGAGTCCGAGCCGGACGAAGCCTTCTGCAAAGTTACAGGCGGGAGGGGGGAGGAGGAGGTGAATGAAGGATTTTCTAAAGGAAGAAAACACAGCTCAAAAACCTTTGGCTGTGCTGGTGGTTCACCTTTTTCTTCCCTCTGCCTCCTGCATTCTTTCCACCGCGTCCAACAGATTTCTTCTCTGGTGTAAAGTCCTGTTGGAAGAAATCAAACGAGGAACATGGGCTGTTTAGTCCCAACCAGCAGTCCTACCCTGACGTGCGTATCCACGCGTGTAATAACCTGGTCACTGTTCTTGCCAGAGTCCGACTCGGAGGGCGTGGGGTCCGATTCAGAGGGGGAGCCACTCTCCTCTTCGTTTCGGTCACTGGAAGAGCCGCGGGCCTTTTTTGGAGGAGGGGGCCGCTAGAAAACAACAACACATGCATTGAAATATCAGCATTTATTTCAACTATTTCCCTGCAGATGTTTTTCATACACGCCTGCTAACTTGTTGCTGGTTGTGTGAGGAGTGCTGCTTTTTTTCCACCCAGAACTGTGACCATCAGTTAAAATTCCAATTCAGCTTAACGACATAGTTGCATAAGACGTAGGTGAAACAGTCAGTTACCTTAGCAGGTGGTGGCTTTCGCTTCACTCCTCCACCCTGTCCTCGGTCCTCACTCCCAGAATCGGAGTCAGCGTCGCTTCCTGACTCTTGTACTTTCTGCGGCACGGGGGCTTCTTCTTCCTCCTCCTCCTCCTCCTCTTCCTCCTCCTCACTCCCTCCATCGGCGTTGTTGGTCTCGCTGTCAGAGGAGCTGGCGGGCTGCAAAAAAAGGAACGATTAGAAGATTAATACAAAGGTTGTGACATTGAACCTTTCCTTCACAGCGAAAGCAAACATGGGGGCAGAGATGCAGCAAAGTTCCCTGGTAAGAATTGAGTATTAAATGATGCAATTATCATCACACCTTAAACTGCTGGGCATCGGGACCCCCTAGTCTGAACTGCAGCATTTTAATAAAAAGACAAGACAAGTTCATTTGTAGCTTTTTAACAACCAAGCCATTTACACTGCTTAGAACATTGAATGTCTAGCAGAGACACGAGGGTTCAAAAACAAATCAGATCACATGGGCAGAAACGATTAGAAAATACTCCCATGGGTTTTTTTTTAAATTGCGGTGCAACTTACTGCAGGCGGGGCGCTGTAGGAGGCATGTGGATTGTTCTGGATCTCCCATAAACCTTCATTGAATCCCTTTCTTTTGTTGGGCTTTCCATAGCGGTCGCTGTACTTTTCATAGGAAAACAGGTCCTTGGCCGCAAGGAACGCTCTGTGAAACAGTGGGACAAAAGAAAACAAAATAACTCAAAACTATTCTAGTGTCAAAAACAGGTTAAACCTTCACACCGACTTGAGACTTGAAAGAGCCGAATGTGCCACCTAGTGATGCACTAACATACTGCAGGTGCCATCTTGTCAAACAGACAAGGGGATCTCATGCAAACAAACAGGTGAGGGCCAACATGTTATAGATACACTATTAGAACTCTATTTTCATTACCTCTACAAAAAAACAAGCTGACTCCATTTAGAATAATGTAAACAGGTTTGTGCATACAAATAACTCATTTCTCCAACAACTGATCATTACAGCACTGTTACTCACGTTTCATGTGTCCCAAAGAAGAAAATTGGGATTTTATTAGGAGGTGGTTTCACTGCCCCATCGGCCACATCTTCAATCTGTAAACAAGTGTCAAATAAATACGATCTGGGATGCAAACATGAGGGTATGACGCACAGATGTGTGCAACCTCTTGAAAACAAAACATTCCAACTTTCAACAGATTCACTTTGTATGTGCGTGTGGGATCCTCGAGTGATAAGGAGGGTTTCTGGTGTATTAAAAAAAACAACAACAAGGCAATTAACACCAACGCCATTCCCCAAATTAACGGTAGCTCCGCTGCTGTACGTTTTCGTGCGGTTTAACGACAGGGCCAACAGCATCTTCACGATCCCGCTGCCCCGCGGGCCCGAAGCACAACCATCAGATTTTGTTTAATGTAAACGCGTGACGGCTATCCGTGTACAGACAGTGTCGAGGAGACACAGAACCTTCTCCAGCGTCCCATGCAGAGCGGCTCATCCCCTCCGCCCCTCCGGCTGCCGCTGCTGCCGCTAACGTTAGTTGCTTACCCTGGCCGGCCAGTGGGGGTACCCCTTCATTTTAGCGAAGACCAGGTCTCCGGGCTGGAAGTTGTGGGGCATTGTCCCGCTCTTCGGTGCAGCCGGGGTTAGAAAAGGTGTTCGGCTGCGTGGCCTTTCGGTGCCTCTCTTCGTTTGCTTTTTTTTTCAGGTCGACACGAAACCTGGAAACGATGGGGGTTAGCTAGCAAGCTAACAGTGCACTAACGTTACCGCGAGAAGAGACGGCGGAGGGAGGTTAGCGACAACGGACGAGACACTTCCGGTGGACTTACGTTTTCACCCTTCAAAATAAAAGCATTTCTACTCTACGCATAAACAACGCACCGAAAAGAAAACTAATGTGGAAAATAAACGACCATAATAAACATTTCTTTCAAAAATAAACATCCTTTACTGTCAAAAAATAAGTTAAAAGGGCTATCTAATTATCATTGATAGATTGTCAGTTTAGAGTTTACATTACAAATGAAAGAGTATTCCTAATTTTAAGGTTAGGATACATATCAAATATCATAAATAATCAACTATACTATAATCAACAATAAATGCCGATGTAATTACACACATTAAACAAACATTGTGCACTATATATAGCAAGCATGATTGTAGAAATGCTTTCAGGTGTTACACTTAACCCCCAACAACAAGCAATATATCCAAATTGTAATAATTAACAAGCATAAAATAAACTGGGGTCCATAAAAAGCCTAAAAGAAACATCAACTGTTGGATAAATCAAATGTAGAAATTGAAACTGTCAACATATTTAAAACTGCCAACCTTTATTCTACAAAGTAAATAATCCTTAGTTGTCACACCGGATATACTATCCTGCTACGTCATGAGTAACTTCACTGATCCGGATGGAGCAGCCTGGTCGTTACCATTCGATACGACGGCAACAGCAGAAAACCCGCCTCTCTCGCCTCGCCATTGGCTGACCCGCGATCGGTTTCCGATTCACCCAATGACAGCTCATAAAGCAGAAGGCTGCGTTGACCTCCCCCCGGATTCACCTCTAGTGCGAAGCCATGTTTCGGTCTCTGAGACGCGTGCGGCAGCTTAACTGCAACCTCCTGACTCCGCAAAGAGTCAGCGTCAACTCCAAACTACACATCTGCACGTCCAGAATGGCCACCTCAGAGTACAGGCTCGAGCGGGACACGTTCGGCGAGCTCAAGGTACCAGCTGACAAGTACTACGGTGCCCAGACTGTCAGATCCACCATGAACTTCAAAATAGGAGGTCCAAGTGAGAGAATGCCCATCCAAGTCATCAAGGCGTTTGGCATCTTGAAGAAAGCGGCCGCCGAGGTCAACAAGGAGTTCGGCCTCGACCCGAAGATAGCAGATGCGATCATCCAGGCGGCGGATGAGGTTTCAGCTGGTAAACTGGATGATCATTTCCCTCTGGTGGTGTGGCAGACTGGATCCGGGACTCAGAGCAACATGAACGTCAACGAGGTGATCAGCAACCGAGCCATCGAGATCCTAGGCGGGAAACTGGGCTCCAAGGACCCCGTCCACCCCAACGACCACGTCAACAAGAGCCAGAGTTCCAATGACACCTTCCCCACCGCCATGCACATCGCCGCCGCCACGGAGGTCCACCACGTCCTGCTGCCCGGCCTGCAGACCCTGCACGCCGCTCTGGCCGCCAAGTCCGAAGAGTTCAAAGACATCATCAAGATCGGCCGCACGCACACCCAGGACGCCGTGCCCCTCTCGCTGGGACAGGAGTTCAGCGCCTACGTCCAGCAGGTCAAGTACAGCATCGAGAGGGTGAAGGCCGCCATGCCCCGGGTGTACGAGCTGGCGGCGGGGGGCACGGCAGTCGGCACGGGACTCAACACCCGCATCGGCTTCGCCGAGAAAGTGGCCTCCACCGTGGCGTCTCTCACGGGCCTGCCGTTTGTGACCGCGCCCAACAAGTTCGAGGCCCTGGCGGCCCACGACGCCCTGGTGGAGCTGAGCGGGGCGCTGAACACAGTGGCCGTCAGCATGATGAAGATCGCCAACGACATTCGCTTCCTGGGGTCGGGCCCCCGCTCGGGCCTGGGGGAGCTGATCCTGCCGGAGAACGAGCCGGGGAGCAGCATCATGCCGGGGAAGGTGAACCCCACCCAGTGCGAGGCCATGACCATGGTGGCGGCCCAGGTGATGGGAAACCACGTGGCGGTGACCATCGGCGGCAGCAACGGACACTTTGAGCTCAACGTCTTCAAGCCCATGATGATCAAGAACGTGCTGAACTCGGCGCAGCTGCTCGGCGACGCGTCGGTCTCCTTCACCAACAACTGCGTGGTGGGCATCGAGGCCAACCGGGAGAGGATCAACAAGCTGATGAACGAGTCCCTCATGTTGGTCACCGCGCTGAACCCGCACATCGGCTACGACAAGGCGGCCGCCATCGCCAAGACGGCTCACAAGAAGGGCTCCACGCTGAAGGCCGTGGCCGTGGAGCTGGGCTACCTGACGGAGGAGCAGTTCGACGAGTGGGTGAAGCCCAGCGAGATGCTGGGGCCCAAGTGAGCGATTGGCGAGCGCGTGAAAACGCTACGGAAAAACAAACAAAAAGGTTCGGCCAGTCTGAGAAAAGGCTGCTTCCGTTTAAATCAAAGAGGTAACAAACGTCGGGATTCCAAACATCACGTCTCTCATTGCACATTTTGAGGAATCCGGTCGTCGTCGTTGGATGCAGCTTCTCGATGTTTTGCAAACTGTCACTATAAAAAAAAAACCTTCACTGTAATACACTTAAAAACACAGTGAATGCACCAATTTGATTGACAAAAGTATAAACACTTGTGCACTTGTTTACCAACTATTTCCAGTCTTAAAACTTTTAGTTGGTACCTTCAGGTTAGTTCAGATGATCACACGGTGCCATCTCAAATGATTCAACATGGACTTCTGTAACCTGTGTGCTCTGGTTCACAGTATATGTGCCATTTCAATAAAAATCTGTTTGAACACAAAGCGTTTGAATAATGTGATTCTCTGATAATTTTTACACACAAGCACACTTATTTTAAATGTATTATCAGAAGAGCTGCGCTTTGGTGGAATCACACGTTTGCAATGCAAGACACAGAAACACAGACGATATTCCTTCACTTAAATCCTTTAATGTATAGATCAGGAATTAAAACAATGACTGAATGCCAATTAATATATTTTACTTGTAAATACATAAAAGCTCGAGTAATAAACAAAAAGCCAAGTAACCAACTGCTCCTCTTCTATTTGGTCCAGCTGACTTTGGGGATGTCGTAATGCTCCGTCAGCGTGTCCAGGTGGCGATTGAAATCCTGCACATGAACAAAACAATATATACATTTTTGGCCTCAATTCTCAAGTTTATAAATCTACATTCATTTATACAAGGTTTATACAGACTGATATTTTGTATGTATAAATGTGTGGACTGAATGGTGCAACGTCGGTCCTGACGTGACTTACCTCCACTCGGAGTTTGTGCGTCTTAGAGGCTTTGTTCAAAATCCTCTCCATTTGCTTTAAGGGAAAAGGGAGAAAGCAAATGATTGCAAAAAAGTGAGTTTTAATAGATACACATTAATCAATTTCTGTTCGAGCAAACTGTAAACACATCACTAAACACATTAGGATACTACTAAACAGCAGAGGTTTTTGACAATAATACCTTTATCTTAAATTACACACTAAAACTTCCATATTGTTTTGCAATTATTGCAGTGGCCTACTTTCACTGGAAAGAAGACATAGAAATAATATGTGTTTTATTTAAACGTGCTCTTAGGCAGCAGACGTTCTGCTGCTTCACCATGTTTATGCAGCGCTATACATTATGTCGGAACATTCACTTGAAACAAGGAACAATCCTATTTTTTAAAATAATCCCCACTGGTGGAAGAGAAAAGATCAAAAGACAAGTTAATAAATCAACAGACCATATGGAGTTATTATTAAGTATTGACCCCCAAACTGATATGGCTTTGTGGTGGTTAGTACTCATGATAGAGCTTTTTGACCAACATAGTAAATGTATAACCACTGCCGAATTTTACTTCTACAATCGATCGCAGCAGCTCTTTAAGACCGCAGAACTGTGACTTGCCCTCTTCTCTTGCATCTTGTCAAAGGCAATTTGAGCCGGTGTTCTTTTGTCAACGTATGTCTTCGTGGATTTCCCCTCCTCTTCATTTTGACCGTTTGCAAGCTGCTCCAAGCGACGCTTACTCTCTTTATCCTTCTTCTTCTTCCTGACAACAACAACAACATGGAATGGCCAGTTAGTTGATGAAGAGGCTCGCTGCGCCAATCACTCCATTCAACAGGCAACGACAAACAGCTTACAAGATCAAGTGCAACAATTGTTCGTATAATCAAACTGTTCCAGAGATTAATCTGTGTCCGATTAAATACCTGTGCAAGTCTATCCAACTTACATATACAGTAACAGTATCACACTCACCCTGCTGTTGCGATGTTGAACATTGTGCAGATGATACATGATTGTTAAATACTCAGTTAATCCGAGTGAACGTTGTGCATATTCAATCTACCAATCAAACTTTATTTAAGGATCAGGGTCCAGCTGAGACAAGACAATAATGATAAAAAAAGACATAGATAACAAAACATAACGCGCAACGCACAGGTCTGACAGTGCCTTACAAAGAGAGAGCTGTGCAAACATCTACACAGCTGGGCTGGAAACATGTAGAACTCGTTAAGCCGTATGTTCGTTAAAAAACTAAATGATTTCATTGTTATGGTCTTAGCAAAGATGCTAGCGTTAGCCTCGACTGCTCACCAGGTGCGTTGTTCGCACGACGCGTTAACGTATTTCTGTTAACACGTCATCGTCTTTCTCATTTAAATAAACAAAAACAAGACATGGAAACAACACTTACTTTTTTCCAGCTGAAATGCTCCCCACGCCTTTTAGTTTCAGGGTACTCTTCTGGGACGCTGCGTACTCAGACATCTTCTCGAAGCTGTTCGGTTTCTTCTCCTTCTTCTTCTGCTTTGTTATTCTCGTACCGGGCTGCTCACGCGCGGCGGCGCTGCCCCCTGTCGGATATAAGCGGTACTTGTCTCCACCGTCTTGTAATGCGCCCGCCCGCCCGCCCGCAGCGGGGCGCTAGACCATTTTCACACAGTCGGAATAAAAACCCGGAAGTTGAAGGAACTGCTATGAATGTCAAACAGCAGCACGGTGTTGTACGTCGTCTGGTAACCCGCTCCTAAACATGTCAGGGTGTAGTTTATTTAGGGCGGCAACGTTGACGAAGTGCATCACAACCAACGCTTCAACATCGCTCTGCAGGACGAGTGTGTTCAGCAGAATACAGATATGTGGATACGCCAAGAAAGTTGGTGAGTAAATAGGACGAAGTAACCAACGTTACCGTATCTGTTTACGTCTAGTTACGAGACACATGCGTCGTGTTGACCCGTTCATTTTTCAATTTGATTCCTTTTATTTTGTGTAGCCCCAAATCTGCCTCAGAGGGCTTTACAATCTGTCCCTCAAGGAAGACACCGTAACAACCGAGGAGGGCCAGAAGTGCATGTTAAATTAAACCATTGTTAATGAATAAAACGTCAGTGTATATATTTTTTATTTTCCATCAACTCATTACCCCAAGCACAAATCGTTTTGTACGCCTTCAAATATCTCTTTCCTGTTCTTTGCAGCGGCCAAAGGGAAAGGGAAAGGCGTGTTGAAAACAGAGGTGAAGGGTCCAGATGTGTGTAGAGACCCCGTTAGACTCACTTCTTATGCAGTCGGAGTCAACATCCTCAAGCAAGGAGAAGACCCCCAGCTGAAGCCCCATGATCAATATCCAGAGTGGTAAGGGCACACGTTTCTATCTCCTGCTTACTCGCATCATCATTTACAAATACATCCTCCTTTTCGAGATTTCTTATGATGAAAGCTAGAGCTAAACAAACAAACAAAAATAAAACCATACGCAATTGCTTTTAATTTGCTCCACGGTTATTGACATAACTGGGTGACTAGGTTTAAGTTATTACATCATACCAACTGTTCAAACACATAATAACTGATTGGATTTCTCCCCTCCTTTTATCTTTCAATCAGGTTGTTCCAGATGAACTTGGGAAAGCCCCAAAAGCTGCAGGAGCTGGATTCGGAAACCTGGGAATACTGGAAGCGTCTGAGGAAGGAGAAGATTTGGCATTCCAACAGACTCCATAAAGGGAAGAAGTTTTAGGCCTTCACCAGACTGACCTGAGGGCTTCTACCCGTATGCCGGGTCGCTTCACACTCGATGGACTGATTTGCCTGTTTTGCTGTACGTTCAGAGTTCAGCTCCCCGAATGAATTCTCATTCAACCAACTCTTTGTCACTTCCGCTGTGTTATTTTAAATTTTGTAAGCAAATTTAATGGCCCTCTGGTGACAACACCTGTAAGCAATGAGAAAGCTTGTTGAAAAAGATTAACCCGCGGCCATAGTAGAGCCTCAACATTAACATTTTAACAACACAATATGAACGTCATACGTGTTCTTGACTTTAGAAACGTGGTTTGGTGAAACCACCATTCGGATTGTACTTCTCCGGTCAGATTCTTTTTGGGATGTCCGGCTTTTGAAGATCTTGTGGTACGATCGAAAGCGCTACTTTGTTTAGTCAATTTCATAAAGGTATTTTTATTTGGTGCATTGCACTGAATGACCTTGTACATGGCAATATTTCTTTTTTTTTTCTTTTTTTTCCAATATCGCAAAAGAGCAATGGTCTGCTAATATTTCCACAAATCCTGTTTCCTATGTTTTTTTCTTCTTCTTGAAAACATATAATAAATAAATAGGAATAAGTAAATCTCCTGCAAACTTTCCCTGTTCATTCTTGCTTCAAACTGTAGTAGTAGTAGTAGTTTTTTGTGATAAGCTTATTGCAGACAGAAGGATTTGGGCTGAGAAGAAGGGTGTTCAGACAGTTCATACGCTGGAGATAAAAGTCTTGTTACTAAAGCATTGGTTCCCCCCAATATCATGACATGTTTTTTTTTTTTTATAAAATAAGCCTATTCAGACATGAGCCATACTTACGTGACGTCACAATCTGTGAATCTCTTTCCAAACTTAAACTTTACATAATTGCGTTGAACGGAGGTCACGTGCCCCCCATTAGCCTGCGCTGGAACGGCAGAAATGAGGAACCGAAATGAGAATCTGATCATCTGCGGAACAAACTCGCTGAACACTGGACGAACACCGCAGGTCCGTTCGGGTAAAGCGCGCCCTCGTTTCTCTTCGCCCGCAAACCGGATTCCTTCTAAAGTCGGTAAGTTCTCTCACCGCGAGGTTCATAAACGTGCGTTTGTTTAACTGCGGAAGCGTCCAGGTCTCGCGGGTGTTTAGTTGACTTACACCTGAAAACGTACTCCCGGCGTTTGCTTTTATGTTTTTCGTTAATCATTTTCATTAAAATCGATTAAAAAAAACCCTACCGAACCTGCCTTTTACTACCTGTAGTTTCCGTCTACTACCAGTTCCGGTTTACCTCAGTTCCGCGAGACAAATCGCCCCGGTGGCTTCACCTCGATGTCCCCGGTGGTCCCGGTGGAGCTGTGACACGCACGGGGACGGAAGCGCGTGGAACATGACCGTCGGCGGTCTGAGCGAACCGGTCCTGGAGCGGTTGTCCCAGATGTTGGACAACACCACCTGCGGATGGAGGCAGCTGGCCGACGCCGTGGCCGAGCAGCCGCAATTCCGCTGCAGGTGAGACATTGAAGGCACCACTTAACACTGCGAGAAGGTCCCGGGTTCGAAACCCCGTGGAGTCTGCATGTTAGGTTAAAAATGATGACTATTAATTGCCGGTAGGGTGTGTGAGTGAATGTTTTTTTGTCTATGATTCTTTGGAACACCCCCCCCCCCCCCCCCCCACCCCCTCCCACCATGATAGCTAGTTAGAGCATGCACACCTCATCCCGTATTCCAGGAATTATCTTTGACACGTGTGAGAAACAGGGCGGCCCCTCCATCCCACAGCACATACTTGCAATCTTTTATGCAAAGTCTTTCAATGTTCTCGCCATTGACCTCCTTCTCCGTAGTGAGAGCGAGCTGACCAGCTGCTCGCTGCAGGTGCTGAGCACGGCGGGCAGTCCGGGCCGAGCCCTGCTGGCTCGGCTGGCCGACCGGTCCTGCTCCCTGGACTTCCTGCTGCACTGCCTCAGGAAGATGGACCACCAGGAAGCTGTGCGGTACCTCACCACCACATGTGAGGAAGTGTAGGAGATGTAAAAAAAAAAAAAAAAACATCAGACACGGGCCACGTTTGAGGGTGGTAAATATATTAGGCACGATTACAGCATACCTCCTTGCAGTCAAAGCATTGATCCGCAAACTGTGTAATCCTTTAGTGTTGCTCAGGGTCATGTTGCACCTTCTCCTCCACTGCTTCAGCTCCCTTATTGACCACAGCGACACTTGCAAGGACAAACATGAGTGTTGGCTCAGTTTACTTACATGTTGACAAAACACAAAGCTACACCGTGATGCCCCACAACTACATAAAAATAGAGTTGTTCTCCTACTTTTTCTCTGTGCATGAAATTGTCCTGTGTGTGTGTGTGTGTGTGGTAGCGGCAGAGCTGATCCAGATCACAGCGCAGCCACAGAACCAGCAGGCCACAGCAGGGGGCATGGTGGTGTTGACCTGCAGAGCCTCCGGTCCCCCTGGACTCAGCTACCAGTGGTTCAGAGGCAAAGACGAGGTCAGCAGAACCTTGTTTAATTACGTTAACAATAACAACAGGATTTCAGGTCAGAGCCCGAGTAACGTGGTCAGCGCTGTATCAATGTTACTTTTGGGTTAAATCTGCCTTCCTCCAATCGCATGGATGACAATGATTATTGGCTGGTTCCAGGTTTTGGATGGGACAGGAAATACACCAGAGCTGGTTCTGCGTCCTTCAGTCTCGGCCCACCAGGGTCACTACATCTGTCGAGTGCACCACGGGGGCAACTTTACCTTCTCGCGGTGGGCTCACGTTCGCTTCGTCCAGGCTGCAGGTGCCAGTCCGGGTAACACCTCCCTTCCATCCTTCTCGGCGCCCGTTTACCTCGTTCTATTGTTTCTCGTGTGACGTAATATCCTAGAAACCTTTGTCGTCTCAGGCTGCAGCAGCAGTGTGTTTCCAGGGTCCGCAAGTGGGCTGCGTATCAATCTTCAGCCTCGGTCCCAGGCGGTGTCTGAGGGCGACCCTCTGATCCTGGAGTGCAACGCGGAGGCCAACCCGCCTGTGCAGTACGAGTGGTACCACAACGCGGTGCCCATGAAAGAACACAAGACGCGCGTTCTCCAGGTACGTCGGCCATTAATATCATTAAAAAAAAAACGTCAACCATGAAAGAAGTGCTATAAACAAAATCAAGGTTTATATATTTTACTTTATAATGAAAACAGTCTCAATATCCTTTTTTTAATTCCACGTAGATCCCATGTGTGACCACAGCACATAGAGGACAATACAAGTGCAGGATTTTCAATTTGTATCATGAGGCCTGCAGTGACACAGCGACGATAACCATCGGTGAAAAGCAATTCATTAATAAATATAGAGCAGCATTAAGTCTATTGCACATTTTACAGGCTCAATAAAACACTAATACTCTGCATCGGATAATCTGCTGTTTTGCACTTCTATGCAGGCCCCAGTTCCATCACTGATGCATCCTGGGTAGAAATTGATCGTGGTCCAGGTAATATCTATAACATGATTGTAAACACCTATCGATATAGAATGGGGAGAAAAAAGGGAACTAGACCAGAATTGTATTTCCTTTTTTTATTAAATCCTTTTCCGCTTCACTACACCACATCTGCCTTCGATTCCTTTTTTGTAAGTTCACCAGTGAAAGGCTTACTGTGTCAAAGCAGCTAATCTGCTTGCTGGTATTTGTGGTTGTCGTGTGTGTGTGTGTGTGTGTGTGTGTGTGTGTGTGTGTGTGTGTGCATGCGCGTACGTGTGTTGATATAATGCTGTTTGATCAGCATTTCTAAGCACTAAGAATTGTAGAAATTTAAACCAGACAGTAAACCGCATTTTACATTTTTTTATTCACATCCTTTTATATTGGCAGACTCACAGGAAGTTCACAGGTCGAGCTACGGACCCGAATTACACCAAATGCAAGAGACGGTCAACCCAACCCCACTAGTCAAGCAGTTCTATGGTGGGTTTTGTGCAAAAAAACCAAAAATAATCAAATCAAAACACAATAGCTGTTGATTATCTGATTTCTTTCATGGCGCCTAAATTTCCTCCTCCCACAGCCACGGACAAAGTCGCTCTCCTGATTGGCAACATGAACTACCTCTACCACACTCAGCTGTGCGCTCCCATCGCTGACGTCCACGAGTTGACCAACCTTCTCAGACAAATGGACTTCAAGGTGGTTTCTCTGCTCGACCTGAACTGGCAGGAGATGCACAGCGCCGTAACGGAGTTCCTCTTGCTGCTCGACAAGGGAGTCTACGGTTGGTCTCTCGTCCATCTGGACAATATGTTGGACTATGCTCAAAAAGTGAATTATATGCGTGCGTTGGTACATCAAATTCAATAACACGTATTGGTTCCTCCTTCCACAGGCTTGCTGTACTTTGCTGGTCATGGTTACGAGAACTACGGCAACAGCTTCATGGTTCCCATCGACGCGCCGTCCTCCTACACCTCCGAGCACTGCTTGTGTGTGCAAAACATACTAACCAGGATGCAGGAAAAAGAGACTGGGCTTAACGTATTGCTGCTAGACATGTGCCGCAAAAGGTATGGATGACTTTTTAAATTATTGACTCGATGTGCCGGCTATTTTTCATCATGTTGAAGGTCAGATCATCTGCTGCGAATATTTCTTTCAGAAACCTATACGACGTTGTCATCGTACAACCAGGGCTGCTCAAGGTGACAGCAAATATAGTGTTTGGATATGCCACGTAAGTTTGCTGATTCTCCTCCACCGTTAGACGGTGGAATAGCCGGAACCCGTCCGAAGCAATCTCTCTGATTTCGGGCCAAACGCCGTCACTCACGCGGAGCTTTTTGTGTTTAGCTGCGCGGACGCTGAAGCATACGAGGTGAAAAGGGAAGACGTGTCCAACGGCATCTTCATAAGCTTCCTCAAACGGCGGGTCTGTGAAGACGAGAAGGTCACGGTCATGCTCGACAGAGTAGCTGAAGGTTGGTAGAGTCATGAAGGTCACATTACTTTGCGAGTAATCATATGGCCAGAAATTGTCTCGCATGCAGCTCTTACATGTGTATTTTCCAAACCTGTGCCTGAACGCTCGTGCATCTGCTTACTATCAGTGAGCCACTTCGTTGCCCGTTGGAACTGATGCTACCTTTATGATTAAAACTGCGCTGCAATGACAGGCGCACTCACGACTTCACCTGACGCGCCACTATGGCGCTCAGCGTTATGAAAGGTTTTGCTCTTGAATGCTCTGGTATTGAACTTTCTCGCTGAGGATATTCAGGGCTGACGCAGCAGGAAGAGCACATATGTAAATAATCAAATTGTCGACGGCTGCTTTGAATTTAGTTTCCTGGTTTTGTGCGCGGAGCTGCCGTCCCACTCGCCATAAAACCTGGAACAGTACCGCCATCGTTTGTGTCCGCTGCGAGAAGGACCTCGTTGACCTCGCAGATTCACAAAGGTCAAAAACGGCTGCTGTTCTATCTTTAGGATCAACGCGTTGCGGGCGCAGCAGCTCTGGTCACGTGTCACGTTGCAGCGCCGGCAGGCGATGGAGCACACCTGTTGGCTTTGGGTGGAAATTCTTTAAACAGCGCTGATTCTATCCTGCTGTGTGTGTGTGTGTGTGTGTGTGTGTGTACTCTCGTCAGACATGGGGCGCTGTGAGATCACTCGAGGGAGACAGGCGCTGGAGCTGCGCAGTAATCTGTCTGAGCGGCGTTCCCTCACCGACCGGATACAAACCGCCGTCTGCTCCGCGTCCCATTCGGCGCGAAACCTGCAGTGGGCCGTTGCGAACGGTACTTCTTTCACATAATTTAGCATGGAATTATTAAATATAATGAGAATCACTGTCCTTGTTTGATGATAACTTAATTTAATGTTGATTTGAAATGAAAAGTATTGACTAAAGGTATAATCAAAATGTTCCTTTGCAGTCCTACCAAAGAGCCTTTGCCTGCAGTTTGACTGTGGAGTGAAGGTCCAGCTTGGATTTGCTGCAGAGTTCTCCAACATCATGGTCATCTACTCTCGGATACTTGAGAAGCCCCCAGAAATAGTTTCCTGTTGTGCTCAGCTTACGGACTTCCCCGAGGTTTTCATGCTCTTATTACACATTAAGATAACGATTTAAGACAAGCATTTTCTTCATATCTTGTAATGACTCATTGTGGTTTTGATCTGCAGTTCTTCTTTTTTATAACTTGATTTGTAGTGTGGCAGACCTGAACTCTCTTTCAACAAGAGGGTGGAGGGAAGACATCATTGGACGTAGCTCATAGATACCTGAAGCACACACAAAAGCAGTAATTGACTGTACTGACTTTCTTCCGTCGTACTTTGGCAGGATGTGGACATTGATCTGAAGAAGAGTAACCAGGAAACTCTTCTTGAAGCCGGAAGTTTATTATTGGTCAGAGAAGATCTTCCTTCACCCGAAGTCCCGAGTCTCTACACGCGAATCCGATGCCTCCAGAGACTCAAAGTTAGACACTGTTATTATTGTTTTCATGAGAAGTTCTCTCTATGATAAAAAACATTGTGATTGTGTTTAATATTAGATAGTTACTTTATTGATCCCTTGCGCCAACCCATTAAGAGTTGTCGCAAACCTTTTAAATATAACCACGTTCATTAACAGTATAATTTTAAGTATGTTACATGAAGATATTTTCCTATTTTAAGCAATATTTCAGACTTTTATGGAAAGATTCAGAACTCCCAAGTCTTTTTAATATTACTATAAAACTGAAAAAAACCCCATTCCTGCTCTTCACTGTCTTTACAGAGGGAGCTCACATTCACCATCTGCCTTCATTACACCTATTCCAACATGGATGATGAGGTCCAGGAAAGGCAGCCAGTGACCGTCGGCAAGCCATTGGTCTCCAAACTCAACCTGCATGAGCCCCGACCGCCTCCGGCCCAGTCTGCCTCCTCCTCCTCCTCGTCCTCCTTCGGCCTCGACTCCTTCAACGTTCCCGAGAGCTCCTCCTGTGCCTCTTTTGGTTCAGCCTCCAGCGCGTGGTCATATCACGCACAATCTGGCCAAATATCTTCCAGGAACCAATCGACAACTTCATTCAGGAGTGCCAATATTCCAGAGGAGACCGACAGTAAATGCTTTGATGCCCCGCAACCCCTTGTTGCCAGCAAAAGTCTGCCCCACGGCCAGATAAATGACACAAAGTACAAGTTTAGTGACATGTACAATTTTCATTCCCACTGAGGATTATTAAAACACACAATTAAGACAACAAATAAAGTACAAATAAACATTTTTTTGAATTGCTGTTTTAGTGAAGCTGATGAGACATGGTTCATTGTTAGTGGCTAATGTAACGTATGATAGTCCTAACTATGCATTAATTGTTTGTAATATTCTATGCATATATATTTTTTACAATAAACTGATACATAATAAAGGCAATGAATAAAAACACTGCAGATCTACTTTGATATGTTTTTTTGTAAGGAGGGAACAATAAATGCTTATATCTATGCATTAACTTTATACTGTTTTACGCCTCAGCTTTTCTAACTTGTGTTACATCTAATGTGCATCCGCACATTGTTGAAAAAACACACTATTAGCGACGTGTGGATGGTTCCTCAATCTCTGCAGCGCAGCTGTACTGCGCATGCGCCTTCACGTCAACGAGCTCACCGCGGCCTCCATTTTGCAATATTTTGCGAGCTAGCGGCTTCCTTTCGTAAAGTGCAGCATTAGGTAATAAAGTGCAGCGAAGATTTCAAGCTGAAGATATATTCTCCCGGACACAACGATGGCTGAACCATCCGCAGACGTGGCGGTTCCGGAGGGCGCAGAGGTCCGCAAGCTGTCGGAGCTGAGAGTTATCGACCTGAAGGCCGAGCTGAAGAAACGAAACCTGGACACCACGGGCGCCAAGAGGGTGCTGTCCGAGCGCCTCAAAAAGGTCGCCCAGCTGCTCACGTTTTGAAACCACTAACGTTAGCTACCCGCTGAGTTTAATTAACGCGACGTGACTGTCGTTTGGCGCCCGCGTTGCGTGGCCTTGCCAATGGAGTCGAACCAATGAGCCCAAAGCTAACGCTAGCTAACGTTAGCTTAACGAGGCCCGTTGACCCTCGCCGTGCGCGAGCTGCTGCTCGCTAACGTTAATGTCGTGTCTATTTACGTATTTTTACTTTTACTTTCTTGTACCATGAAACTCTTGCTGATAAACAACGCGGCATTGACGTGTCCGCATCTCTATAATTCGAACAGGCAATCGACGAAGAGGGTGGAAATCCCGACGAGATAGTCGTCGCTCCCGAGTCGAATCCAAAGAGATCCAACGTTACACCGAAGCGGGCCTCCAAAGGTAAAAAGTTTCCGCGATGCTTTTAAGTGAACGCCGTTTAGACCTAAACTGCAAACGCATGTGCTTCTGTAAATATCGTCACACGGTAACTTTACTCGAGGTATTTCTTTCCTCTATTGAAGCCGTAGAGAGACGTGTCCCTGACAGTAGCTGCGGTTCATTGATGTTTTTCAGTTCACTGGGTAACGTTACATCTTCATGGATGTTTGGTGTGTAAGTGCAGCAATCAGTGCAATGCAGATAAACTGCACAACGCAGAAAACACCTCCTGCAGAATGATTTCAATGACTAGTTAATACAAGTTTAGACGAAAAACTGATGCAATAAACCTTTTTTTCTGAGCTGTTGAATTTGACTATTCCTTTTCCTGAATAAGGCATTGCATCTTAATTTACATTTTCCCGGTGGTCTCTCACCTAAAGTGGATAATTGTAATTTCAATTGAGTTAAATTAAATGTTTCACTGTATTTATTACCTGCAAACATATATATATATATACAGCACACAACTGTGAAAACACCGTTACATAACCTTTTTAGATGCACAAATGTTGCACCTGTCCGTTTTATTGGATCGCATCATGATTTTCCATCACCTGTAAAATATGACACACTTAAGTTTTCTTTGATAACCGTATGATACAACTACATGTATTTACTCTAGATATGAGGCCCGAGAACGATGAACCAGAGGACAGTACTATCGAAGAGGATTCCCACTATGGCCAGGTGAGATTGCTTAACTCATTTGAACGTGTCTAAGCTTTACTGTAGTGATGCCTTAGCCTCGCCCTCCTCAGCAACTGCAAGGCTCTGAATGGGAATATAGATTTTGTGAGAATCTGCAGCAAACTTCCTCATTTTTGTAATTTTAGGAAGAGCCTCAGGATTTTCCTGAGAACATGCAGGAAATGAACATCCTCGACATGAACGTTCTCGACGAGACCGAGAATGACAACGGGATACCAGCCGAGGATGACGAGGACGAAGCCTCAAATGTCCACTCTGACGAAGATGCCCTGTTGAACGAAGAACCCGATGAAGACGCGATGTTGAAGGAAGAACCCGACAGCAGGACCATCGAGTCAGAGAATGAAGCAAGAGGCCCAGAGGTGAGAAATTGGATTACAAACGTGGTTACCAATTTTACAACATTACCAACATTAACATTTTAACAACACAATATGAACGTCATACGTGTTCTTGACTTTAGAAACGTGGTTTGGTGAAACCACCATTCGGATTGTACTTCTCCGGTCAGATTCTTTTTGAGATGTCCGGCTTTTGAAGATCTTGTGGTACGATCGAAAGCGCTACTTTGTTTAGTCAATTTCATAAAGGTATTTTTATTTGGTGCATTGCACTGAATGACCTTGTACATGGCAATATTTCTTTTTTTTTTTTTTTTTTTTCCAATATCGCAAAAGAGCAATGGTCTGCTAATATTTCCACAAATCCTGTTTCCTATGTTTTTTTCTTCTTCTTGAAAACATATAATAAATAAATAGGAATAAGTAAATCTCCTGCAAACTTTCCCTGTTCATTCTTGCTTCAAACTGTAGTAGTAGTAGTTTTTTGTGATAAGCTTAGTGCAGACAGAAGGATTTGGGCTGAGAAGAAGGGTGTTCAGACAGTTCATACGCTGGAGATAAAAGTCTTGTTACTAAAGCATTGGTTCCCCCCAATATCATGACATGTTTTTTTTTTTTTATAAAATAAGCCTATTCAGACATGAGCCATACTTACGTGACGTCACAATCTGTGAATCTCTTTCCAAACTTAAACTTTACATAATTGCGTTGAACGGAGGTCACGTGCCCCCCATTAGCCTGCGCTGGAACGGCAGAAATGAGGAACCGAAATGAGAATCTGATCATCTGCGGAACAAACTCGCTGAACACTGGACGAACACCGCAGGTCCGTTCGGGTAAAGCGCGCCCTCGTTTCTCTTCGCCCGCAAACCGGATTCCTTCTAAAGTCGGTAAGTTCTCTCACCGCGAGGTTCATAAACGTGCGTTTGTTTAACTGCGGAAGCGTCCAGGTCTCGCGGGTGTTTAGTTGACTTACACCTGAAAACGTACTCCCGGCGTTTGCTTTTATGTTTTTCGTTAATCATTTTCATTAAAATCGATTAAAAAAAACCCTACCGAACCTGCCTTTTACTACCTGTAGTTTCCGTCTACTACCAGTTCCGGTTTACCTCAGTTCCGCGAGACAAATCGCCCCGGTGGCTTCACCTCGATGTCCCCGGTGGTCCCGGTGGAGCTGTGACACGCACGGGGACGGAAGCGCGTGGAACATGACCGTCGGCGGTCTGAGCGAACCGGTCCTGGAGCGGTTGTCCCAGATGTTGGACAACACCACCTGCGGATGGAGGCAGCTGGCCGACGCCGTGGCCGAGCAGCCGCAATTCCGCTGCAGGTGAGACATTGAAGGCACCACTTAACACTGCGAGAAGGTCCCGGGTTCGAAACCCCGTGGAGTCTGCATGTTAGGTTAAAAATGATGACTATTAATTGCCGGTAGGGTGTGTGAGTGAATGTTTTTTTGTCTATGATTCTTTGGAACACCCCCCCCCCCCCCCCCCACCCCCTCCCACCATGATAGCTAGTTAGAGCATGCACACCTCATCCCGTATTCCAGGAATTATCTTTGACACGTGTGAGAAACAGGGCGGCCCCTCCATCCCACAGCACATACTTGCAATCTTTTATGCAAAGTCTTTCAATGTTCTCGCCATTGACCTCCTTCTCCGTAGTGAGAGCGAGCTGACCAGCTGCTCGCTGCAGGTGCTGAGCACGGCGGGCAGTCCGGGCCGAGCCCTGCTGGCTCGGCTGGCCGACCGGTCCTGCTCCCTGGACTTCCTGCTGCACTGCCTCAGGAAGATGGACCACCAGGAAGCTGTGCGGTACCTCACCACCACATGTGAGGAAGTGTAGGAGATGTAAAAAAAAAAAAAAAAACATCAGACACGGGCCACGTTTGAGGGTGGTAAATATATTAGGCACGATTACAGCATACCTCCTTGCAGTCAAAGCATTGATCCGCAAACTGTGTAATCCTTTAGTGTTGCTCAGGGTCATGTTGCACCTTCTCCTCCACTGCTTCAGCTCCCTTATTGACCACAGCGACACTTGCAAGGACAAACATGAGTGTTGGCTCAGTTTACTTACATGTTGACAAAACACAAAGCTACACCGTGATGCCCCACAACTACATAAAAATAGAGTTGTTCTCCTACTTTTTCTCTGTGCATGAAATTGTCCTGTGTGTGTGTGTGTGTGTGGTAGCGGCAGAGCTGATCCAGATCACAGCGCAGCCACAGAACCAGCAGGCCACAGCAGGGGGCATGGTGGTGTTGACCTGCAGAGCCTCCGGTCCCCCTGGACTCAGCTACCAGTGGTTCAGAGGCAAAGACGAGGTCAGCAGAACCTTGTTTAATTACGTTAACAATAACAACAGGATTTCAGGTCAGAGCCCGAGTAACGTGGTCAGCGCTGTATCAATGTTACTTTTGGGTTAAATCTGCCTTCCTCCAATCGCATGGATGACAATGATTATTGGCTGGTTCCAGGTTTTGGATGGGACAGGAAATACACCAGAGCTGGTTCTGCGTCCTTCAGTCTCGGCCCACCAGGGTCACTACATCTGTCGAGTGCACCACGGGGGCAACTTTACCTTCTCGCGGTGGGCTCACGTTCGCTTCGTCCAGGCTGCAGGTGCCAGTCCGGGTAACACCTCCCTTCCATCCTTCTCGGCGCCCGTTTACCTCGTTCTATTGTTTCTCGTGTGACGTAATATCCTAGAAACCTTTGTCGTCTCAGGCTGCAGCAGCAGTGTGTTTCCAGGGTCCGCAAGTGGGCTGCGTATCAATCTTCAGCCTCGGTCCCAGGCTGTGTCTGAGGGCGACCCTCTGATCCTGGAGTGCAACGCGGAGGCCAACCCGCCTGTGCAGTACGAGTGGTACCACAACGCGGTGCCCATGAAAGAACACAAGACGCGCGTTCTCCAGGTACGTCGGCCATTAATATCATTAAAAAAAAAACGTCAACCATGAAAGAAGTGCTATAAACAAAATCAAGGTTTATATATTTTACTTTATAATGAAAACAGTCTCAATATCCTTTTTTTAATTCCACGTAGATCCCATGTGTGACCACAGCACATAGAGGACAATACAAGTGCAGGATTTTCAATTTGTATCATGAGGCCTGCAGTGACACAGCGACGATAACCATCGGTGAAAAGCAATTCATTAATAAATATAGAGCAGCATTAAGTCTATTGCACATTTTACAGGCTCAATAAAACACTAATACTCTGCATCGGATAATCTGCTGTTTTGCACTTCTATGCAGGCCCCAGTTCCATCACTGATGCATCCTGGGTAGAAATTGATCGTGGTCCAGGTAATATCTATAACATGATTGTAAACACCTATCGATATAGAATGGGGAGAAAAAAGGGAACTAGACCAGAATTGTATTTCCTTTTTTTATTAAATCCTTTTCCGCTTCACTACACCACATCTGCCTTCGATTCCTTTTTTGTAAGTTCACCAGTGAAAGGCTTACTGTGTCAAAGCAGCTAATCTGCTTGCTGGTATTTGTGGTTGTCGTGTGTGTGTGTGTGTGTGTGTGTGTGTGTGTGTGTGTGTGTGTGCATGCGCGTACGTGTGTTGATATAATGCTGTTTGATCAGCATTTCTAAGCACTAAGAATTGTAGAAATTTAAACCAGACAGTAAACCGCATTTTACATTTTTTTATTCACATCCTTTTATATTGGCAGACTCACAGGAAGTTCACAGGTCGAGCTACGGACCCGAATTACACCAAATGCAAGAGACGGTCAACCCAACCCCACTAGTCAAGCAGTTCTATGGTGGGTTTTGTGCAAAAAAACCAAAAATAATCAAATCAAAACACAATAGCTGTTGATTATCTGATTTCTTTCATGGCGCCTAAATTTCCTCCTCCCACAGCCACGGACAAAGTCGCTCTCCTGATTGGCAACATGAACTACCTCTACCACACTCAGCTGTGCGCTCCCATCGCTGACGTCCACGAGTTGACCAACCTTCTCAGACAAATGGACTTCAAGGTGGTTTCTCTGCTCGACCTGAACTGGCAGGAGATGCACAGCGCCGTAACGGAGTTCCTCTTGCTGCTCGACAAGGGAGTCTACGGTTGGTCTCTCGTCCATCTGGACAATATGTTGGACTATGCTCAAAAAGTGAATTATATGCGTGCGTTGGTACATCAAATTCAATAACACGTATTGGTTCCTCCTTCCACAGGCTTGCTGTACTTTGCTGGTCATGGTTACGAGAACTACGGCAACAGCTTCATGGTTCCCATCGACGCGCCGTCCTCCTACACCTCCGAGCACTGCTTGTGTGTGCAAAACATACTAACCAGGATGCAGGAAAAAGAGACTGGGCTTAACGTATTGCTGCTAGACATGTGCCGCAAAAGGTATGGATGACTTTTTAAATTATTGACTCGATGTGCCGGCTATTTTTCATCATGTTGAAGGTCAGATCATCTGCTGCGAATATTTCTTTCAGAAACCTATACGACGTTGTCATCGTACAACCAGGGCTGCTCAAGGTGACAGCAAATATAGTGTTTGGATATGCCACGTAAGTTTGCTGATTCTCCTCCACCGTTAGACGGTGGAATAGCCGGAACCCGTCCGAAGCAATCTCTCTGATTTCGGGCCAAACGCCGTCACTCACGCGGAGCTTTTTGTGTTTAGCTGCGCGGACGCTGAAGCATACGAGGTGAAAAGGGAAGACGTGTCCAACGGCATCTTCATAAGCTTCCTCAAACGGCGGGTCTGTGAAGACGAGAAGGTCACGGTCATGCTCGACAGAGTAGCTGAAGGTTGGTAGAGTCATGAAGGTCACATTACTTTGCGAGTAATCATATGGCCAGAAATTGTCTCGCATGCAGCTCTTACATGTGTATTTTCCAAACCTGTGCCTGAACGCTCGTGCATCTGCTTACTATCAGTGAGCCACTTCGTTGCCCGTTGGAACTGATGCTACCTTTATGATTAAAACTGCGCTGCAATGACAGGCGCACTCACGACTTCACCTGACGCGCCACTATGGCGCTCAGCGTTATGAAAGGTTTTGCTCTTGAATGCTCTGGTATTGAACTTTCTCGCTGAGGATATTCAGGGCTGACGCAGCAGGAAGAGCACATATGTAAATAATCAAATTGTCGACGGCTGCTTTGAATTTAGTTTCCTGGTTTTGTGCGCGGAGCTGCCGTCCCACTCGCCATAAAACCTGGAACAGTACCGCCATCGTTTGTGTCCGCTGCGAGAAGGACCTCGTTGACCTCGCAGATTCACAAAGGTCAAAAACGGCTGCTGTTCTATCTTTAGGATCAACGCGTTGCGGGCGCAGCAGCTCTGGTCACGTGTCACGTTGCAGCGCCGGCAGGCGATGGAGCACACCTGTTGGCTTTGGGTGGAAATTCTTTAAACAGCGCTGATTCTATCCTGCTGTGTGTGTGTGTGTGTGTGTGTGTGTGTACTCTCGTCAGACATGGGGCGCTGTGAGATCACTCGAGGGAGACAGGCGCTGGAGCTGCGCAGTAATCTGTCTGAGCGGCGTTCCCTCACCGACCGGATACAAACCGCCGTCTGCTCCGCGTCCCATTCGGCGCGAAACCTGCAGTGGGCCGTTGCGAACGGTACTTCTTTCACATAATTTAGCATGGAATTATTAAATATAATGAGAATCACTGTCCTTGTTTGATGATAACTTAATTTAATGTTGATTTGAAATGAAAAGTATTGACTAAAGGTATAATCAAAATGTTCCTTTGCAGTCCTACCAAAGAGCCTTTGCCTGCAGTTTGACTGTGGAGTGAAGGTCCAGCTTGGATTTGCTGCAGAGTTCTCCAACATCATGGTCATCTACTCTCGGATACTTGAGAAGCCCCCAGAAATAGTTTCCTGTTGTGCTCAGCTTACGGACTTCCCCGAGGTTTTCATGCTCTTATTACACATTAAGATAACGATTTAAGACAAGCATTTTCTTCATATCTTGTAATGACTCATTGTGGTTTTGATCTGCAGTTCTTCTTTTTTATAACTTGATTTGTAGTGTGGCAGACCTGAACTCTCTTTCAACAAGAGGGTGGAGGGAAGACATCATTGGACGTAGCTCATAGATACCTGAAGCACACACAAAAGCAGTAATTGACTGTACTGACTTTCTTCCGTCGTACTTTGGCAGGATGTGGACATTGATCTGAAGAAGAGTAACCAGGAAACTCTTCTTGAAGCCGGAAGTTTATTATTGGTCAGAGAAGATCTTCCTTCACCCGAAGTCCCGAGTCTCTACACGCGAATCCGATGCCTCCAGAGACTCAAAGTTAGACACTGTTATTATTGTTTTCATGAGAAGTTCTCTCTATGATAAAAAACATTGTGATTGTGTTTAATATTAGATAGTTACTTTATTGATCCCTTGCGCCAACCCATTAAGAGTTGTCGCAAACCTTTTAAATATAACCACGTTCATTAACAGTATAATTTTAAGTATGTTACATGAAGATATTTTCCTATTTTAAGCAATATTTCAGACTTTTATGGAAAGATTCAGAACTCCCAAGTCTTTTTAATATTACTATAAAACTGAAAAAAACCCCATTCCTGCTCTTCACTGTCTTTACAGAGGGAGCTCACATTCACCATCTGCCTTCATTACACCTATTCCAACATGGATGATGAGGTCCAGGAAAGGCAGCCAGTGACCGTCGGCAAGCCATTGGTCTCCAAACTCAACCTGCATGAGCCCCGACCGCCTCCGGCCCAGTCTGCCTCCTCCTCCTCCTCGTCCTCCTTCGGCCTCGACTCCTTCAACGTTCCCGAGAGCTCCTCCTGTGCCTCTTTTGGTTCAGCCTCCAGCGCGTGGTCATATCACGCACAATCTGGCCAAATATCTTCCAGGAACCAATCGACAACTTCATTCAGGAGTGCCAATATTCCAGAGGAGACCGACAGTAAATGCTTTGATGCCCCGCAACCCCTTGTTGCCAGCAAAAGTCTGCCCCACGGCCAGATAAATGACACAAAGTACAAGTTTAGTGACATGTACAATTTTCATTCCCACTGAGGATTATTAAAACACACAATTAAGACAACAAATAAAGTACAAATAAACATTTTTTTGAATTGCTGTTTTAGTGAAGCTGATGAGACATGGTTCATTGTTAGTGGCTAATGTAACGTATGATAGTCCTAACTATGCATTAATTGTTTGTAATATTCTATGCATATATATTTTTTACAATAAACTGATACATAATAAAGGCAATGAATAAAAACACTGCAGATCTACTTTGATATGTTTTTTTGTAAGGAGGGAACAATAAATGCTTATATCTATGCATTAACTTTATACTGTTTTACGCCTCAGCTTTTCTAACTTGTGTTACATCTAATGTGCATCCGCACATTGTTGAAAAAACACACTATTAGCGACGTGTGGATGGTTCCTCAATCTCTGCAGCGCAGCTGTACTGCGCATGCGCCTTCACGTCAACGAGCTCACCGCGGCCTCCATTTTGCAATATTTTGCGAGCTAGCGGCTTCCTTTCGTAAAGTGCAGCATTAGGTAATAAAGTGCAGCGAAGATTTCAAGCTGAAGATATATTCTCCCGGACACAACGATGGCTGAACCATCCGCAGACGTGGCGGTTCCGGAGGGCGCAGAGGTCCGCAAGCTGTCGGAGCTGAGAGTTATCGACCTGAAGGCCGAGCTGAAGAAACGAAACCTGGACACCACGGGCGCCAAGAGGGTGCTGTCCGAGCGCCTCAAAAAGGTCGCCCAGCTGCTCACGTTTTGAAACCACTAACGTTAGCTACCCGCTGAGTTTAATTAACGCGACGTGACTGTCGTTTGGCGCCCGCGTTGCGTGGCCTTGCCAATGGAGTCGAACCAATGAGCCCAAAGCTAACGCTAGCTAACGTTAGCTTAACGAGGCCCGTTGACCCTCGCCGTGCGCGAGCTGCTGCTCGCTAACGTTAATGTCGTGTCTATTTACGTATTTTTACTTTTACTTTCTTGTACCATGAAACTCTTGCTGATAAACAACGCGGCATTGACGTGTCCGCATCTCTATAATTCGAACAGGCAATCGACGAAGAGGGTGGAAATCCCGACGAGATAGTCGTCGCTCCCGAGTCGAATCCAAAGAGATCCAACGTTACACCGAAGCGGGCCTCCAAAGGTAAAAAGTTTCCGCGATGCTTTTAAGTGAACGCCGTTTAGACCTAAACTGCAAACGCATGTGCTTCTGTAAATATCGTCACACGGTAACTTTACTCGAGGTATTTCTTTCCTCTATTGAAGCCGTAGAGAGACGTGTCCCTGACAGTAGCTGCGGTTCATTGATGTTTTTCAGTTCACTGGGTAACGTTACATCTTCATGGATGTTTGGTGTGTAAGTGCAGCAATCAGTGCAATGCAGATAAACTGCACAACGCAGAAAACACCTCCTGCAGAATGATTTCAATGACTAGTTAATACAAGTTTAGACGAAAAACTGATGCAATAAACCTTTTTTTCTGAGCTGTTGAATTTGACTATTCCTTTTCCTGAATAAGGCATTGCATCTTAATTTACATTTTCCCGGTGGTCTCTCACCTAAAGTGGATAATTGTAATTTCAATTGAGTTAAATTAAATGTTTCACTGTATTTATTACCTGCAAACATATATATATATATACAGCACACAACTGTGAAAACACCGTTACATAACCTTTTTAGATGCACAAATGTTGCACCTGTCCGTTTTATTGGATCGCATCATGATTTTCCATCACCTGTAAAATATGACACACTTAAGTTTTCTTTGATAACCGTATGATACAACTACATGTATTTACTCTAGATATGAGGCCCGAGAACGATGAACCAGAGGACAGTACTATCGAAGAGGATTCCCACTATGGCCAGGTGAGATTGCTTAACTCATTTGAACGTGTCTAAGCTTTACTGTAGTGATGCCTTAGCCTCGCCCTCCTCAGCAACTGCAAGGCTCTGAATGGGAATATAGATTTTGTGAGAATCTGCAGCAAACTTCCTCATTTTTGTAATTTTAGGAAGAGCCTCAGGATTTTCCTGAGAACATGCAGGAAATGAACATCCTCGACATGAACGTTCTCGACGAGACCGAGAATGACAACGGGATACCAGCCGAGGATGACGAGGACGAAGCCTCAAATGTCCACTCTGACGAAGATGCCCTGTTGAACGAAGAACCCGATGAAGACGCGATGTTGAAGGAAGAACCCGACAGCAGGACCATCGAGTCAGAGAATGAAGCAAGAGGCCCAGAGGTGAGAAATTGGATTACAAACGTGGTTACCAATTTTCTTCTGTCTAAATGCCAACTTTGAATGTGGCTGCATTTATATCTTTATTTTTACAGACGGATGAGCCTGAGGTGTTAGATATGACTGAACACGTGACAAGCTCATCAACCAATGTGGTACGTTACCTCGCCTTCTCTCATCATAGAGCTTGTGAAGCTGCGGTAATACAAACCGTCCCAACCCTTCAGGTTCCTAAAAGACATTCTTTTCTTTTAGGCTCAGGATCCAGATGCAGATGACGTGAAAGAAGTAACAGGTACTGTTGAAAAGGGTTTGGAACAAAGGTGGACACATCTTTTTACGGTGTTGAGCTTGGAGTGCAAACACTTAGGTTAGTTTTAACCAGGAAGAGAGACTGGAAGCCCAAAGGGAATTGCTGACTTTGTGTTGAAACTTGGTTAACCACAATTAATAAATTCCCTGGTAAAATATTGATTAAGCTGCCAGATGTCGTTTTTTTTAAAGTAGTAATATAACAGTGGTTAAAAAGTGATGCACATTGACAGCAATTGTATGTCATGGTCAGGGGGGTGTGAGCTGTTGCAGGTGATTGCAGTGTTTCTAGGTTGCCACACGAAGAACAAAACAATGAAGATCCATCAAGACTCATAAACTATGTACAACTTTTTAAAGACTCTGACTCGGAAATCAGCTGGACATGAAATTGCTGGACTTGAGCCAACGTTCTTATCATCATCATCACCACAAACGGACACCGAGGAAAGTCAAAGGCGGAAAGAAGACGGACTGCAGCGAGAATCTGCTGCGGCACTGCTGATCTTGTGGCTCTCTTCAGCACTGAACTCTTTGTCTGCTTTGGATCAGGTGAACACCGTGAAGTGGTTCAACTTGAGAAAAGATGAGCCCAAGTGTTAGTCGCACTAGTTGTTTAGTTGTCTCCTCAGCCTCTGGGCTCTCTTCCAGTCTCTCGCTAGGGTCTACTTCATCCTTTTAACACTTAGTTCTAAGCGCACAGGCCAGTGGTCATGACGTTCCTAATCCAGGCCTTGCCAGTTCCTCGTTAACCATTGCTGTGTTTCAGAAGTGATTAAACTGTGCCATTCTATTCCTGTTAAATCCGTAGAAAATGACAAAGTAGCCGGCTCTTGTTTATCTGAGCCACTTAACGAAGATCACCAGGAGAGCCTCGGGACGAGCCCTGAAGAAGAGCAAGCTGCCACTGCCGGAGGGGAAGACAATGTGTCCGACACCGGTGCCGCGTTCGAGAACGCCGCCGCTGGAGACGTGGAGAGCGCCATGGATGTTGTTGAGACTTGCGCTAAAGAGGTCGGGGAGGCCCAGAATGCCCCAGAAGAGACATTTGACGCAGAAAACGAAAGCTCGCAGGCTGTTAGTGTAAGCGAACAAGGCACTGTGGGTGAAACTGTTGATTCAGAAATGGGGTCTAAGAAGGGTGAGGAGGATGAGAAGACAGAAGACAAAGCTGCTGCGGACTCAGCCTCCACAGTGAAAGAGTCCTCTTCTGTAGAGGGCGATGATCAGAAAAAGAGGTTTGTTGCTTTCTGTCTACTAGAAACCAAAATGGCTATCTCTGTTGCATTGGCTCCTTTGTGCTAGCAAAATTTGGATGCTCGTTGGAGGTAAAAAAAAAAAACGTTCGATGCATTCGTCTTTTTTTCCGTTTGTCATTCTTTACACTCACCTATCCCACTTTATTACCCATTGACGAGTATTCGGATTTCCATAAGGTATAGTTCCATTTACGCCGTTAAATCACTGCACTACGGTACATGATGGGCTGGTCACTGTCTGTTATGTATCATACCGTAAAGAAGCTATATCGGTATGAGGAGCGATCCCAGCTATTTCACTGCTGTACGTTGATTTCTTTTTTTCTTTTGTCTCTAGCGCTGAGGAGAACGATGGCGCGACTGAGTCAAAAGATGAAAAGGGTGAGTGGATGTTTTTTTTTTCCTCCTGACCTTCAAAATTGAGCAAATAAATGCTCATTGATTTACTGTGTTTGTAGTCGCTGGAGGCGCTGCAGCTACCTGTAGCAGGAATCTGTGGGTCAGTGGGCTGTCTTCCACTACTAGAGCGACGGATCTGAAAACTCTCTTCAGCAAATATGGCAAGGTCAGTCTCGTTAGTCGTCAAAAGGACTAGAACTTTGTATCAAATCACACGTATTTGATGTGAAATGGATGAGTGTTGTCTCCATATCCTGCAGGTTGTTGGAGCTAAAGTTGTGACCAACGCCAAGAGCCCCGGGGCTCGCTGCTATGGTTTTGTCACCATGTCTACATCCGATGAGGCCACCAAGTGCATCAGCCACCTTCACAGGACTGAGCTGCACGGCAAGATGATCTCTGTGGAGCGGGTGAGTGTCCGCCTGGTCCCACCAGGATTATCTTTGTAAAGAGTTTGTAAATCTGTCTGTCCCCAATAGAGAAATTACTTAACAAGGATTGTAGCATTTAATAGTTGTATCATTTTGTCAAAAATTGGAATACAGAAATAAATTAAGCTAAAGGGTAAACATGTAAAAACACAGTCCTGTTTAAACCTTGCAGGCTAAAAACGAGCCCGTGGGGAAGAAGCCAGCAGATAAGAATGACCCCAAGAAGCCTGCTGGTGACCGGAGACCATCTTCTGACTCCAAGTAAGATCCATTACAAGCAACAACAAAAAATCGCCGGCTCGGTATTTTGTTCCGGTATGACCTGCCCCAGTGGTGGCATGTACCACTGCTCTTAACTATGTGGGGGGGAGTAAACCATTCACTGAACTGTTGTTTAAGGTGTTACGATGTGCACTGGCTGAACAACTGCTCATGTTTTCTGTAGAGCTGAAGAGAAAGATGAGAAGGCCGAGGGAGACGGAAAGGATGGCAAAGGTGAGAAGTTTGGAATCATTTCCAGCTTGTATGGAATTAAAGTTAAAAAAAGGCACTTGAGACCGCAATATTTTCCCATTTTCTTGACTATCAATTGTCTTTGTTCTACAGGGCAAAATGAGAGGACGGTAATTATGGACAAATCCAAAGGAGAGCCAGTCATCAGCCTCAAAACTAAAAGCAAGGAACGAGTGAGTAAACAAAAGATTCTTCTTACCGAGGTGGCACCACAATACAGGAGGGCGGCCTTTTACATGCCAGCATTCGAGGACCCTGTTAGACGTTCTCTTTCGTCGTCTCCTTCCTCCAGAGCTCAAAAAGCCGGGACCGCAGTTCACTCAGTAAGGAAAAGAAAGAAATCTTGACGTTTGACCAGATCAAGGAGCAGAGAGAGCGGGAGCGACAGAGGCAACGAGAGCGAGAGGTCCGAGAGGTGGAGAGACGCAGGTTTGCGTAAGATTTATTCTAACTGATGCCAGAGCTTTACAACACATAAAATACACTTTCATTAACTTGGCTGATGGTTAAAAAAATACATTTTTACAACACTCTTTTCTGGAATATACAACATCTTTCTTGATAAAGCCTGAAGAAATTCCCTTCTGTGTGGTAGTTTTACACTGTAATACTTAATTACAACATACTTCCAAAAACCGTGCACGCGGTGCTTAAAAAAACATACCGTTGCCATCTTCTCCCAGTGACCGAGACAGCCGGGAAGCTATCCGCCCGGACCGCGAGCGCGAACGAATCCGCCTGTTCCGAGAGAAAGAGGAGAGGAAACACTTGCTCCGGAAGAGAAGCTGGCTGGAGGTACCCTTAGTTAGTCACTCGCCCGCGTTTTCTCAGCCTCACTTTCCCCACAAGTCCTCTGTGTTGATGATCTCGCTGCACCCGGGAACGTCTTTTTACCCCCTAGGCCGAGAAGCAGCGGCTCGACGCGGACCGCATGGAGCGTCAGTTCCTGGAGCGGGAGAGGCTGCGCATAGAGTACGAGAGGCGGCGCGAGCAGGAAAGGATCCTCAGGGAGCGCGACGAGCTGCGGCGGCAGCAGGAGCAGCTGCGCTACGAGCAGGCCCGCCGCTCCATGAAGAGGCCCTACGATATGGATGGCAGGTAAGTCATAGCTGGCACACAATGCAATGTGTGGATATCAGGTGGGCAGCGAGCAGCTCAGTGAATGAACCTCGTTGCCTGCTTCTCTTTGTTTAGGAAAGATGACTGGCCCGACAAGCGCATGGCCCTTGATGACCGATACAGCCGCTCAGACTTCGGTCGCCAGGAGCGTTATCAGGACTTCGACCACAGAGACCGAGGCCGTTACCAGGACGACCTGATGTTGGACAGACGGGACAGCGCTCGCGGCGCCGGCGCAGACCGAGTCGGTCAGGTGAGAATTGTTTTACTCTCGTCTCACCGAAGTTGAGATGCAACTCGTGCGAACAAAGTGACCTTTTAATATTGTAAAAGTCACAGCAATTATCTAGGGACACAGAGTGAATGAATTGTAACAGTCTCGTGTCCTTTTCTTTCAGCATTTCTCGGACAGGTCAGAGAGACACGGCAGAGACGGCCGAGACTCCTGGAGTGGAAGCTACGACAAGCGCATCAACCCCAGGTGAGACTGGCTTCAGTTCAAGCCACATAAAACCCGATTAATAATATGGTCCAGTGCTACTTTTCCCTGAAGGGAAGACAAATCAAAGTTTTTTTTTTTGTTTTTTTTTCCCCCTTTACTTTTTTTTAGGGAAGGAGTTCGAGACTGGGACTCCAGTCGGAAAGCAGATGGAGACAGAACATGGCAGAGTATGCATACTTATGATTTATTGTGTGTGGTGCCTTTAACACGTAAAGTAGCTTTTAGCCATCTGAGGATTCTAGTGGACGATGGCGTGACTGTAGTAGCGAGCTGAGAGACGATGGTGCAGCGTGACCTGAAACCATAGTTTGTTTACCACGTACTGGCCAAATAGACGCGCAGCATTTCCACGTGTGATGTTTCTATTTTTGGGGGTTCCAGGTAGAGACGGGGCCATCCCGGGACAGAGCCACATTACACGAGGTGGAATAGCAAGGTGAGTCCTAAATATCCGCTGGATCTGTGCCTCCTTTTTTCTGACGTTATCCCTTTTTAAAAAGAAAAACAAAACCCCACACACACACACACACACAACAATGGAACAGTCTGGATCACGTTGTCTCTGTTTTCTCCACCAGCCGCGGAAGCTACATGAACACAGGAACATCTCAGTCCCTGTCCGGAGCTCTCAACAGGCAGAACCAGCTGCTGCAGGGCAGCGGCCTGCAGGGCGGAGCGTTCGGCCGACGCTACTGATGTCGCGATACAACAGTTTGACTGTCTCAGGACGGATTTGACTTTTCTTTTGTTTTGTACATTTTTTTTTTTTTTTTTTTTTTTACTGTTTTTTTTTTTTTTTGACACTTCCAATCCATTTTTTGATGGAGACGTTTTGTTTTTCACTTAGATTCTCCTTTTTGTGTTTCTCTTTAGTGTGTGTGTGATGTAGTGATCTCCTGCCTTCTATTTATCAGTCAATCCAACCCACCATGATAGTGTAACACAGCCGTTAATGTGTTGTGGATGCAGGTGGGCCTGTGGATGAGTCACAGAGCTCTGTGTTGTGAATTAAGATGTTTCCTAGACCCCTGAGTCAGTGGACCTAACCTCGCCCAGTTTGTCCCAGTTGGTCTGAAGCATTCTGGGCAATTTCCAGTCTCAATAAATTAGCCGTTGCTGCAATTACCTTCTTCATAGCTCATTCAAAAAAAAGATATTTGGAGTTTTGCTGAAGAGTTAAATGTTTTTAAAGGTCAATTCATTCACATTATTATTATCCATGCTTGTTAGATTTTCCTTTTGAAATGTATTTCAATCTGTTTGGATAATGGTAAATGCACCACGAGCGTCTGTGTTCACAAACTATCGATTTAAGATCTGTTCTAAAATCTTAATGTAATGTATTATGTCCGTTTCCTGTAACTTAATTTTTTTCTTTTTTGTTTGTAAATGTGTCATATTTAGTCCATTTGACGCCATGCTCTCAATAAAATGTACTCCATACATAAAAGATGATCCATCTCTCTGCAGTGGTGCTACTGAAATAAATCTAATTTTCAGTACTTCCGTGAGCTTGATGTTGACTTGTACAACGCAGCATTGAAGATGCACATGGCTCCATCTAGTTTTCAGAATGCTCTGCCAGCCTTGAGAGGTTTGTAGTCACATTCTTAAGTAGAATAGACTGTCAACCTTTTAGCTTCATGCAACCCTAAAGTAACTTTAGAGTGAATAAAACATGCAGCACATCAGAAACTGTTATATTGTTTAATTTATTAGGGTCCAAGATGAGAATTGACATGTGACACTAGTCGGCTGGTGCCCTGAAACCTTTCCCAACCGCAGAGGGAGACTTACTCAACCTGGAAGTCCCACAAGTGATGTGCTGTATTTCAATGCTGACTTCAAGAACTTCAGCCTGCACTGACGAAATTAGGTGAGGAGCCAGTGTGTGCAACTGCAAACCCAGTGGGTGGTCTGGTGGAACTGGTTGGGGACTTGTGTCAGTAAGTTCTATAAATAACGCACACATTGCAGAGTTGCACACTGTCCACGATCACGTCTCTATTTGCGACAGGAAACGGTCTTCCGGCTGTAAGCTGTCACTTTGACCTCTGTGCCTCACTCGCAGCTCGTGAGTACACCAACTGACTGCAAAAAAGCCTTTCTGACATGGATCCTTTTAACTTCCCTTGGTTTCGATCTATTACTGGATCCAAGTTCCTCTTCAACAAACTGGAGTTCCTCTTTCCCCCCCACGGACACTTTCCTCTTTCCGTACGCTGCCGCTCATTTGTCATGAAGCAGATGACTCATGGTTGATGTATCGCTGAGGAAGTAATCAACGGCCGGCTGACGTAAACTAAACCCTCAGTGTTCATTTAAGCCTGAAGCTCAACATATTTGTTGCACCTTTTATATAATATTTATATAATATATATATAATCAATTTAGTTTCTTTCTATGGCATGGTCACCGTTCCAGGCTCCATTTAAATCATTAAATTCTTCCACTAGTCACACAAAAACAAGACTCTTGTAGAGGCAGTAATCCACTCAAATCATTATCATCTGCTGGTCAGCAAAACCCCACAGACTAGCAGGTGATAATGGACAGGAAACCCCTTTGTGTCCAGTGGTTTCGTGGTTTTTATCGTTGCCTGGATGTCCGCGCGCTCCAACCCTCTCGCAAGAAAACGTTTAGCCAAGAAGATTGATCCCGATGAGCCCTTTGTCATTGTATCGAGTCTGCAAACCCCAGTGACGCAAAGCAACGCGCAGGCGTGGTTCAGAGGTCTGCATTTGTCGGTTTGAAGCATCGAAGGCCTCACTGGCGCCGCCCCGCATCCACCTGTTGACCCCTTTGACAGAACGTGTTAATTACAGTAGCCAGTTTGTAAAACACTTCAATCAAAATCTTCCTCATTGCTCTCTTGTTGTTTTATAATTGTCCATTAGAGGGAGTTATATAATCACATATAGAGGCAAGAGCTGGTGGTTTCTAGTCATACTTTAAGTTTAGGCGTTGAGTAGATGAAAGGAAAGTGACTGCATTGGTCGAACCAGGCTAAAATATTTGTTTTATAAGTGGTGATTGCACTCTGGGCCAAATGCATCCGTGTGGATGTGAATGACTCAGTGCTATTCAAGTGGAAAAACTTGAGACAGAAGGTAAAGGGGTCAGAGGACTTGACTTGTGAGATGTTGTTGGGGTTAAATTGAGGACGTGTACCAGTGACCATCACTGTAAATAATCCGCCAGATGTGTCTGCTTACATCAACACGAGGAGGAGGCAGATACATCACTCGGACACATAAAGGCACGTATGTGTTTGTAAGCCTTCCCAATGGGTTCAATGTATGAGGAATGCAAACACACACACACACACACACACACACACACACCGATCCCTGGGTTCACCCCCGTGCTGTGCAACATCGTTTACCCCGGCCTTTGGAATGCCGTTTATTTTTCTCTCTCTGTCCTGATCAGCCGTCTTACCACCGCGTCTCTCGTGTCTCTCTGGCTGTGAACGTGAGACGCTGCAGCGGGGTTTGTGGTGTTGTTTGTGGTGCACTTGTGTGCTCTTTTTTTATGTGTTAGTCTTCAATGCACCAGGCGTGAGGCCCTCACAGGTGGATCCATCGGGAGCTTTCTTGTGCAGCTGAAGGGAAATCAAAGCTGAGACAACATCCTCGAGCAACGGCTGGAACTGCAGGGAGGAGAGGAAAGTCTGCAGAGATTCAGTGTTGCGGGTGAAAAAAAAGGCAGTTTGTCAAAGTGACCAATCACACAATCCCGGTATGATTATTTTTTTTTTTTGCAATCCTTAAAAGACATTTAAGCTCATGGTTTTCATAGAATCTTGTCAAAACCCCAGACAGATCAAATATGTTTGCGTTAGTGTAAACCCTCGGTCTGCCGCCCAAACGCTGATCCCGAGAACATCACAACCATTCGTGCAAGACAGCCAGTCTCCAGGATGAGGCCGCGGGGCAGCAGCGTGTGGGGGGGGGGGAGTGATGCAAACTCTGATTCCCGGCTCTGAGAACAGCAGCCAGGCCGAGAAGAATGGAGCCAACGGCCACACCCGAGCCAAGCCGGGTCACCACGGTCCAAGACCTGCTGTGTCAGACGCGAGGCTGCTGTCCTGCAGGCCTGTAAGAGGGATGCTGAACACTGAGGGCGGAGTCTGACTCCAGATGGTCTGTTTCTGATTCTCACATCTCAGCCGTCTCTCCCCTTCCTCTTTAAAAAAAACCCCAAAACGTTTTAATAAATAAGAACTATTGGGTTGCAAAATGATCCCGGGATTGACACACACACGCATTTTGCCCCGTCCGCCTGCGGCCCAGACGATGGCATCTCCTTTCGGTGCAGTTGAAATCAAATAGTTACGAAATGTCTTCTCCCTCCCGAGTTGGGACATCCGCGTGAGTTGAGGAATCGCAGCTGGACTGCTGCACGCACGGCGACTCGAAGTCCTCTGCCTCGGCACACGCACGAGCAGATAAAGGCACCAACATACGTGTTTCTATGTGATGAGCAGGCACGGTGCAGAAACTGAGGAAAAGGAGAAGAAAAAGCAGGCGAAGCTCCTGGATGCGGTTCTCCTGCACACGCATGTATGCGTGTTTGCGGCACACGTCACTATCGGGACTCAGTGTGCACTTACTTGCATCCGTGACAGAGGTGTGTAGTCTTTTGTGTGTAATGTGCAGAGGACAGTGGCAGCTCTGTAAGGCCTGGCCTACAGAGGACACGCAGCAACAGATGTACAGCTGTGTGTGTGTGTGTGTGTGTGTGCATGTGTTTTCACTATTCACAGTTATTACTCTATACATTGCGTACACAGACACACACAAACACACCCACACACTATATGGGAGTATTTACATCCGATTGTAAATTGCCCAATTGGCAGACAGAATGTTTTCATGCTGATGGATGCTGTGAATATACATTTCTACGCTGTATGTTGTGTGTCAGACGTAATGTAAGGGGACGGCTTATGAGTCTGAGCACCTGCCGATCCCATGAGGTCATCCTACGGTATAAAAGAGAGAGGGCCCAAACTTTCTGCACGTTCTCCTTCCTTACGTCAAAGGAGACGTAGGAGACGGCAGATGTTTCTGAGTTACCACCAAATCTCATCGTCCCAGCTTGAGAACGAAGGCCCACACAGAGGCTCCAGATGTGGTTTCAGCTGCTGCCTCACTCGCAAAACTAATCGAATCCAATTGGTAACAACAACAATAGTCTTTGATCTCCTGATTTTTACACAACCAGTTGAACGGGAACAGTATTGAAGATTACCAAAAAGTGACTTTAAGCTTTATAAAGGGGCCTCACAGTGTAGAGTGGATACGAACACGTACACTTGCAGTGTTATATTAGATATAAACACCCAAATGTCCCGTGCACGCAACACGCAGTTCACGCTTCAACTAGTTGCTCCTTGTTAAACAAGTGTATAACACAACTTCTTCCTGCCACCCTTGAATAGAAGCATAAAATATTGGCTTCCTCACCCACCCAAGTCTTTTATGACCTTGCTGTTTCTTTAGAGGGAGGCTCGTAAAAGAACTCCGACTGGGGAAGGAGCGTTTCTTTGTTTTATCTCCCAACCAGCAAATCTATTTCCACCATCTAGCAGATTCTAAATGGGCAATTAAGGTAGAATTCCCTCCGGCGTTGGCAAATTAGAGCGGCCTCTAAAATAGTCTTTAAATAACCGTATGGTTGGTAAATCCTTGATTTGTGAGTGCGTTTTTCTCTTCCGTGACATCTGGCCTCAAGGTCCCAGCAGAGATCCCTCTCGCGTGTGTTTCGTCTGGACAAGTGGCGGCCGTGAACGAGGACGGGAAACATTCAGATAAAGGGGAACACAATGTGACGAGGGACGCACAACAATGAGAGGATGACCTGCAGCAGGCAGCATATAGGCGGAGGATACACGTTAAAGGGCCAGAAAAGGAGATGGAAGTTTACCCTCAAATCTAAATGAATCCCCATAAAACACATGACAACAAGGACGTCTGCAGCCTGCCGGAGCAGTGGGAACGCTACACACTGTAAGCAGATGGGGTCACCTGTCTAAAACGCAAGAATGGGGGTTGATGACTTCACCATGTGTGTGTGAGAGAGAGAGTTTGCACTGCTTCTTAAACACACATTTTCCGAGGTTTATGTCTCCACGTGGGCACGACTGACCGCGTGCTGTTGTTGTAGTTATGTACAGGTTACACCTGTGTTTGCTCTGGTGTTGGTAAACGCGTGTGAACCACTAAAGGAAAAACAGATGGAGTCCAAATGCCCCCGCCACGGACATTCAGCAGATTTGCGGAGTTTGCGTCACTCAGCAGCCGCTCGGCTCGTAATCTCTCAGGAGCACCAACGGGGAGGAATGTGAAACTAATGCGCTGGCTTTTGGGCACGAAACGCCTCCAGGAGAAAAAGAAACAACAGGATGGTGAGGGAATTCATCCACAGCAGGAAATATGTGTTCTCTCTGCAGAGATCTTTTCATTTCCTCAGCGCTGCCTCAAGGTCAAAGCCAAAATAAGTGGAGCTCAAAGGGGACCGAGCGGCATTAAAATGGGAAATATCTCATCCGTACACAAGACAAACCCCCTCGGGCCGTCCGTCTGCTGCCGAGTCCGTCCGTTGCCACTGACAACGGTTTTGTAATCTTCCCTTTAATCAGCTCCTGCTCTCATTCTCCTTTTTTTTAATGATAGATACACCAAGTGTTCTCAGGGCGGGCCTGCTGCAGGATACGATGTTCCTTGTCGTTTATCTCTGCGGGTCTCCGTGGGGTTCCAGTACAGTGACTTTGGTGAAAGATGGGGGAGAGGCGTTCCCCCCCCCTCTAATCACTGGGTTGGGCCTTTTGGTTTGGGCATAAGCATCACCTCCCCGGCAGTCACTGGCAGACACACGTACACAAAAAAGACGCACCTCCTCCTACGCGTACATACACATGAAACAAGTGCGAGTGTATAATTGGAGAGGAAATAGCGAAAGTTGACGACTGGGGATTCAAATCCAAATGGAGATCTTTCATACTGGAAAGTGAGTCAGCTTTGAGGTTCCTTTGCGAACGTCTAAAAAAACACAATTGTTTAATCCTCTTTAGACTTCATGACGTACCCTGGTTTTATGCAAATTGCTCATAAACATGTGTTTTATTGAATGTGCTTCACTTTTCCATTGGTTTCCACTGATGTTACTGTTATTAAATGAAAATACATCAATTGGGTTTGTTGGAGCCCCAAAAACAAGACAAAATTGATGAAAAAGTGCCAAAAGTGGCAACAGAATACAGATGCTGAACGACTACTCTGGAGGAAAAAGACTTGGATGAAAGTAACAATCCTCCCTCAATTCTTCTTGTCAAGGCAAAACATTTTCTTTTAAGGCAGCGCTGAACATTTTGAACAACACGGCCCCCTAAGTCTACAGTCTATGCACTACACGTGAGATCTTAATCCAAAATCTCCTACGGTTGATCTCCACGGGTTTCAAAAGAATAATATTCCCTGGGTGGGAGGGGACGTCTTACACAGACATGATTCTCCTAAAACAAATGCATAGCAGGTTTAAAAACATGGAAACTTTATCCTTTTGGCAAAATATTTAGTCAACAGGTCGATCTGTTTTGTGGCCGTCGGTTTGGAGAGAAAACAAAAGGTATAAAATATTCTCACGCAGTTGTTTTGGCATGAAAATCAGCATAAAATCACAGGGACTCGGACTCGTACGTTTAGTTTCCATGTGCCTGTGATTTCTCTGGAGGTTTTGAGTTTCCTCTTTGCCCCCGAGTGCCGAAAAAAGGCTTTCAACTACAAGCACAAAGAATGCACAGAACGTCTGAACATCTTGTTTTCATTTTACATGACATGTTGTGAGATGGTAATGTACTTTTCTGCATTTTTTTCTCTTCATTTTAAGCTTTTCCAGCATCCTTGGGATGAATTGGGATCCAGTTGTGCTTTGTCATTGTTTTTGAGTGCAGCCTAGTCGACCAATGGGAGAGGGGGCCTTCAAACACACACCCACTCCACTCAGAAGATCCGAGAGGAGATCGCATCGGACCCGACTTCAGTGGTCTCTGGACGTAACTAGTGGATATCAGGGACACGTCAGCGATGGTGTTTAGAAAAAAAACGCAACTAAATGAAATCTGACGACCTCCTTACATGTAGACGTGGATATGAGATGGAGCTTCATTTGTCTTACTTGTCTTTAATTGACGGTCTTTGATACGTACCCACGAGAGCTGTACTGATGCTGACTGGATTATCAGTCAAATAGATTGCGTTAAATTGCAAGTAAGCATTACAAGTGTTAAATATGATCGTATTCAAGTGCATTAGTTACTTGTAATCTACTTCCATATTTCCATTAAGCGCCACTCAACCAAAGGGAAATGTACAGATATATTTTCTAATTAGCTTATATTTGACTGATGCAGTAAGCCTCTTACTTTACAACAAAAATACAAAATAAAAATGTTGCGATGCCAAAGAATGAGCAGCTCAACAAACTACAAAAGTAAAACCCTGTTCCCCCCTGTTCCGGTGGAATTAACTTGCAGGACTAGTTCAGAAAGCTGCTGCTTCTGGGGAGAAAGTCTGTGGCCAACACGGACAGCTTATCCCTGAAGGCCTCTCTCCAGAGAACCCCCCTCCCAAAATGTAATAACGAAGGTTAACAACGAGCTCAGGGCCGTGTGACAGAACATTTCATTAATCGCTGTCGGGATTTAAAAATATATAACAAAGCATGTTTGTGAAATATTTTACCTGCCCTGGCTTTAAGTACATTTCACTCATAATACTTTTACTTACAAAGCATTTTCACTTTTCAACTTTCACTTCTCTAATATTGGTTTGATTGTGAAAGAAGTGTCACATCTTCTTTGTCTTGATTCATTCGAGTTACGAATTAACGCATTTTCAAGTCTGAGGCAACTTGAGAGTATTTTGCTAAAAAAATCCAACAGGATAATATACAGTTTATACTCGACAGTGACCTTCAGGTGTCCTTCTCTTACTCAGCTCGCCTTTGCTCTTCTGCAAAACCCACCTTGTTCAATGATTTCCGTTTACAGGGTAAATAGCTTGGGACAAAGTTTAAACCCCGCCCACCAACCTCCGGCCAATCACGTTTGAACATTCAAATGAGCCCCCCCATAAAGATGACTTGTAGCGGCGAGCGTGACAGACCGTAAGAACCTTTACTCCCAAACCACAACTCCGCACCACTTTCTGTGTCACACGCGTGGAAATACGGCCGGTCCGCCGACTCCCAGGGCAACTTTTAATTCAGGATATTCAAGAAAAAAATAACAAAAACTTCCTAATAATATGGGAAAAGAAAATATCTGTTTTTTGTCTGTTTGGATAATTTTGGGGAAAATCTTTGCAACTTTCTCTTCGGACCCTGAACTCATCACCGTGTTCGGTAAGAGCGACCCTATCAGCTTGTTTGCCTGGAAATAAAACCTACTTTGGTGATTCATTCGAGGCTCCAATGAGGGAGCAATTACATAGATCAGAATTATTCCTGCACGATGTCTCGTGTTGACCGGGAGTAACCCCGTGAAAGATCTGCATCCCATTTCATGCTATTTAGGTCCATGTGTGCCTCAAGAAAAGCGGCTGTAACGGGCCTTTTGTCTGGCGAGACAAACGGACGAAAACATTAACAGGAAGAGAAGTAGTAAAGTTTAATCAAGCAGCATTTATTTCGTATAATACAGTATACAAACGCATGAAAAGTTTAATCAGAAATGATTTTGCCCCAAACCACTTTTTTTTATGGACGTGGTAAGTTGTATTAAAATCCCCAGTGGAATAATGTAATTGTTTAGGTTGCATCCCGTTTGTATCGGCTGCATCTCCTACGGAATTCCAGGCTCTTAACACAGTTTGAATGTTTAATTAATTTAGAAATACAGTAGAGACAGAAGGGGGCGACACTGCCACGCTGCATGTTTCTACTGGTCCACTGACACGCCGGTGTGGTCAGCGGTCAAACAATATCAATACATAAAGCAATAAATAAAAAGCAAGCCTCGTGCATGAAAAAAAGGTGAGCTTTGACGATGTTGTTCTCTGCAGGGCAACTTGCGATTGAACTGTTTAAAAACACCCACCTGTCTGTTTGAGCTATGCACGGAATGCACGCAAAAGCGTAATCCTGGATCGACTTTTTCTCCCCGTTTAGTCCCCCCCCCCCCCACCTCCCCCCCGACTCGTGTATACAATCCTCTGCATTCCTATGCGCGCACCGCAACGATCTGACCCTCTGCACGCCGTCTGTACACAGATAACACCACAGTCACCGGTACCCCCCCGCCGACCCCTCCCGGATGGATCACAGACTTCACTGACATCGTGTCCAAGTTCTCCCTGCGCACCGTCGACATCCCGGATGATGACATGTGCTACATAGTGACCGGCAGCCCGGAAACCATCAAAGAGTGCGAATTCAACCCGCAGACACAGACCTTCATCATCATACATGGCTGGACGGTATGTTCCACTCGATGCACGTCATGCAACGTTATAACCAGTTATTATAGAAGTCTACTTGCATGTAGGTTATGTGCACTGCTTAGTTTTGCTCATAATCACACTCCCCTATAGCGTGATTTAGCAATGCAGCATCATCTGATCCTGAAGACCATTTGGCTTCTCTCCAACCACAACACACAGAATGTGTTCTATCCAGAAGGAGTCCTGCTGTCCTGCAGCTGGCCTCACAAATCTGTGTGTGTGTGTGTGTGTGTGTGTGTGTGTGTGTGTGTGTGTGTGTGTGTGTGTGTGTGTGTGTGTGTGTGTGTGTGTGTGTGTGTGTGTGTGTGTGTTACTACAGGTGACCGGGATGTTCGAGAGCTGGGTGCCCAAACTGGTGTCCGCTCTCTACGAGCGCGAGCCCAGTGCCAACGTCATCGTGGTGGACTGGCTCACCCGCGCCAACCAGCACTACCCGACCTCGGCCGCCTACACCAAACTGGTGGGCCGCGACGTGGCCAAGTTCGTCACATGGATACAGGTGAGTGTTTTCATTGAGCGTCAGCGTCCGGCTGGATCGTGTTCTCCTCATCCTCTGGGTCAGAAAGTGGTGTGATTGATGATGATGGTGATTTTAAGCGTCCGTGTCTGTGGCTCCCAGGAGCCCCTCATCTGAAGGCGGAGTATTACAGTGAAGCTTAGATTTGGTTTAAGGGCAAAAAGGGCTATTGTCAAAAATAACACACTCATTTGTGTTTTGGCAACACGTGCAATTACTCAAATTAATCCTCCTCTCGGAATGTACTCAGACTCCATTAGGACTTGAACCGAGTGCTTTGCGAGTTACATCCTGCCATTAGTTTTAATCCCTCCAGCAAGTCTGTGGGATTCACTTTAAACTCTGTTGCGTTATGTCAACACATTCTTCTCGCACATCTGATCCATCTTCTCGCTCGTAGAAAGAACTGCAGTTGCCCTGGGAGAGGATTCATCTGCTGGGCTACAGTCTGGGAGCACATGTGGCTGGAGTCGCCGGAGACCTCACAGACCATAAAATCAGCAGGATCACAGGTGAGAAGGTCAATTTAACCGATGAAAGGTGCTGTCACGAGAAAAAGTGTGAGCATGGAGTTATTCCACTGAAAAGTGCATCGTTGACTTCAACTGCCTCCATTAGAGCATTGTGTGAGCTCCTTTTTTTTACACAAATGCACGAGGTGTGTATTTCATATAAGAATTTTGAGCTTATTTATGAGACGCGTTTTAGTCTGGAAGCCAGTGAATTCATGCGGGCAAACGTACCATTTCATACTGTAATCCGAGATGCAGCCCCTGCACGTAAAAGCAAAACAGCACGTCGGTGAGATATAATCAGCGGGTCATTCCAGGCCCGTATTATGAGTGCAATCCCCCAATTTATCACTGTAGAGTTGAGTTTGCTATCTCTCTTACCTGCTTAGAATAATGGTATATTTACTGTCAGCCTAACGCCCCATAATCACTGCTCCACACTGTCCTGAGCTCCCGTGAATCTGCAGAGGTGCAAATGAAGAAGCCCATAAAAATGATGATTTAAGAGGCATTTACTTCAGCTTCTATGTGTCTTTTTACAACGTTCTCACACTCATTCTTCGCAGAGATTTGTGCGCAACAACAAAGAAACTTTTTTTTTTTTCTCCAGGTCTGGATCCTGCCGGCCCCACCTTCGAGCACGCAGACAACCAGAACACTCTGTCCAAAGAAGACGCCCAGTTTGTGGACGTGCTGCACACCAACACCAGGGGCTCCCCGGACCGCAGCATCGGCATCCAGAGAGCGGTGGGCCACATCGACATCTACCCCAACGGAGGCACTTTCCAGCCTGGCTGCGACATCCAGAACACGTTGATGGGGATCGCATTGGAAGGCATCAAGGGCCTCCAAAGTGTGTATTCCAACCGCTTGCCATTGTTTGCTTCTCACTGCACTTCTGCTTGTGATGGTGCTTCACCTTGTGGGACATTGGCTTATATGTCCCATCATTATTTAACTTCACCGGCAACTGATGGAGGTTGCCCTGGAACATAGAAAAGTTAGGTGTAAGTAAATGAGGTCAAACCTCACAGTCTGTTCCCTGTCCGCTTCAGATATGGACCAGCTCGTCAAATGTTCCCACGAGCGCTCCATCCACCTGTACATCGACTCCTTACTGAACACCCAGCGGCAGACCATGGCCTACCGCTGCAACTCCAGGGAGACCTTCAACAAGGGCATGTGCCTCAGCTGCAGGAAGAACCGCTGCAACAAGCTGGGCTACAACATCAACAAGGTCCGCTCCACCCGCAGCGCCAAGATGTACCTCAAGACCCGTGAAATAAGCCCATACAAAGGTAAAAAAAAAAGTCTTCAGTGGTTCTGTGCAGTGCAAGAAAGAAATTCTGGCTGAGGTTGATGTTCTTCAGCATGTATTACATTCAAGTTAATGTATGCACATGCCTTTCTAGGCGTAATCTTCAGTGCGTGAGCCCCTGTTGTGGCTCAGTGTGGATTTGGCTGCTATAGCAGCTGTAATTTATATTAGTACCATTATTAGTACAGTTACAAAGGAAAATTCCTGCGTATTTTAGTCGCTTGGTACGCTGAGGTAATGCGCCAACACTGCATGTGGTACACTACGAACGGATATGTTCATTTAAGAATTTGGTTAAAATCAGCATTATACCTATATGCAAGGATTAGCGTCTTGGTAAATAGGTCTGTGAATGTCTCCCGGACGGATTTAGCACAAATCCATGTGTGAATTCAGCACCGTGACAGTCACATGAAGACAGAGAAAAGGTTACATAAGTGCATTAAAAGTATTCGACTCATTTTAGCTAGTGGTCACTGAGAACCCTGAGCCCGTTCAAAGTCTGTACACTTTTCTCTTGTAGTTTTTCACTATCAAGTCAAGGTGCATCTCTTCAACAAGGACCCACTGAGCTTCACCGAGCAGCCAATGAAGATTTCTCTGTATGGAACCCACGGAGAGAAAGAGGGGATTTCCTTTGTCTTGTACGTACATAAATCCACACAATTCTTATTTAGTGTAGTACAGCGTCAAACTGAACCGCTGACCTTTTTAAATGTTGCTCTTATTTCCGATCCTCAGGCCGGTCCTAAGCGGTAACACCACTCTGTCGTTCCTCATCACCACCGACGTGGACGTTGGCGACCTGATGATCGTGAAGCTGCGCTGGGAGAAGGACACGATCATCAGTTGGACGGACTGGTGGGGCAGCAGCAAGTTCCACATCCGAAAACTGCGCATCAAGTCGGGGGAGACCCAGTCCAAGTGAGTCCTTGGTCTCCGTCACAAAGACAAAGACAAATGAAGATATTTAGAATGAAGTAGAAGCGGTCCGTTGACAAGTGTTTTTTTTTTTTCCTTTTCGTGATCTCAGGGTGATCTTCAGCGCTAAGGACGGGGAGTTCGCCTACCTCGTCAGGGGAGGAGAAGAGGGAGTCTTTGTCAAGTCTAAAGAAGACAACATGAACCGTAAAGAAAAGCTGTAAGTTTATCCATGTCATTTATTGTCAATTACAAGTTGATGTAGTTCAAAATCCCGTTTAATCAGAAGAAGAAAAGCTCTCCGGTTCACTGTTGTCTTTTCTGCTCTGCAGGATGCACAAGCTGAAGATGCAGGGCAGTCTTTTTGGGCAGAATGACGCTTGATGTCGCACTTGCACAGCCTCCATTTCAACACACACAGCCAAAGAAGGACCACACACAACACCCACCGGGAAAGCCATAGCAAGCAACTGGACTTATACTGAATCTTGCCTTTTTTTTCTTCTTCCTCCTGTTGTGCCTCACAACATTAACTCCCAGTGCAACAAACACGACCTCATCCACAGTGCTGGAAATCCGTCTGCTCACAATCCCTCTCCCGTCTCTCTGCCTATTCTGACGCCGACACATGTTACAGGTGTTTTGTCGTGATGATGTGCTCACATATAACAAGTGTACACTTTCACTAACATTTGCTGCATATCTTTGTAATCATTTGTTTATGCTCCTTTAGCCCATTTATCCGGTTTATACTGATTTTTATGTATTTTTAACCCCTTGTGTGTTTTCTTTGCCTTTGTGAACTTGGATGAGTAAATGATTCAGAGTGATAGGCATAGATTCGGCACATCTTTTTGTTTCCTTTTTATTTCTTAAATGCTCAAAATGACAATGTTGTCTCTTCTTTACCGAACCATTATATCACAAAAAAAGTCAAACGTTTGGACACATTTCCTTTATACTGAGAAAGTGTGTCCAGTCTTTTGACTAGCCCTGTATTCACTATACTATATATATTTATGAACATATTCATAAATATGTATATGTTTAACAAATGTATAGTGTGTTAGTTCCTGATCTCTTGAAGTCTTGCTGTGTTCTTTGATGTGTTTTGGTTATTGTGTAACTGGTCACTTTTAAAAGGCTCTTTGTCCTCTGCAGCCATTAAAATGTCAAAGGTCATTAAGTTTGCGTTCCAACAGGCATATGCATCTTTTAATTTGTGTATTTCTTTCCTGAACTTGAATTTAGCTCACTTTTAAATCCGTATCGGCAAATGCTCTTTAAACACATTATGCATGCGGCAACATTAAATCACCCACCAGTAGTTTACTCCATTGATTAAACAATATCTTCAACAACCCTTATTTTGAAAAGCTAAAACTTAACAGAATTTCTGAAAACAAACATGCAAGCCCTGATAATTTGATGGCGTGGCTTACATTTTAGCCATAAAACATCTCAATACTTCTTATTGTATTTATTGAATGTACATTTATATATTTGTATATTAAGCTGTAATATATTTTGGGAGGCTTCTATTGTCATCTGTGTTTTTTTGTTTTTTTACAAGCGTTTTGTTATTTCATGGACAAGGCTTTGGAGAGACCAATTAAATTGGTCTCGATGCCAAATGTTCAGTGAATTTACTTTAATGAACTGAGATGGATGGTTTAATAAAGAGATAAACCACATATTCCAATATCCCGGATTGCTTTAGTTGCTTTTGTATAATTATTAGATGACAAAAGCATCAAAAGATAATGGAAATTAATGTTATGCCAATCAGATAAATAACATTCCTGGTAACCTCATCGAGGGATCAACCAAAAATCATATTTAAACATTTAAAAAAATCAACACGGACAATGATTTAGAATTTGCTTAATATTATTATATAAAAAATTATAGCATTTCTTTGTGATAAAAGGCCATTGTTTGTTTATGCTAAAATCCACTCTACTTCAATCAGTGTCAATACCACCCCTCCTTACATGCCTCTTATGTTTTGAACTACAGTTTATACAGTTGTGGCTCTCTTGAGGTTCCAGTTATTTCTGCAAGTCTGATTTTTCTCTGGTAGAGGGATTGGAACAGATACTTCTTTGTCACAAAAAACATTCATGAAGTTTGGTTCTTTTATGAGTATTATGGGTTAACAGAAAAAGTGACAAAATCTGCGTGGTCAAAAATATACAAAGGGCAGTGCTAATATTTGGTTACATGTCCCTTGGGCATTTACACTTCAATTAGGTGCTTTTGTTAGCCATCCACAAGCTTCTGGCAAGCTTCTCGTTGAATCTTTGACCACTCCTCACAGTTCAGTTAAATTTGATGGCTTTCTGACATGGACTTGTTGTCCACATCTTCTCAATGGGATTTAAGTCAGTCAAACCCTAATTCTATCCTGATTTAGCCATTCTATTACCACTTTTGATGTGCGTTTGGGGTCATTGTCCTGTTGGAACACCCAACTGCACCAAAGACCAAACCTTCGGGCTGATGATTTTAGGTCATCTTGAAGAATTTGAAGGTAATCCTCCTTCTTCATTATCCCATTTACTCTCTGTAAAGCACCAGTTCCATTGGCAGCAAAACAGCCCCACAGCATAATACTACCACCACCGTGCTTGACGGTAGGCATGGTGTTCTTGGGGTTAAAGGCCTCACCTTTTCTCCTCCAAACATATTGCTGGGCATTGTGGCCAAACAGCTCGATTTTGTTTCGTCTGACCACAGAACGTTCCTCCTGAAGGTCTTATCTTTGTCCATGTGATCAGCAGCAAACTTCAGTCTGGCCTTAAGGTGCCGCTTTTGGAGCAAGGGCTTCCTTCTTGCACGGCAGCCTCTCAGTCCACGGAGATGCAAAACACGCTTGACTGTGGACACTCACACCTGTGTTCCAACAGCTTCTAATTCTTGGCAGATCTGCTTTTTGGTGGTCCTCAGTTGACTCTTCACCCTCCTGGCCAATTTTCTCCCAGCAGCCGGTGATAGCTTGCGTTTTCTTCCTGATGGTGGCAGTGGCGAAACAGTGCCGTGCACTTTATACTTACAAACAATTGTTTGCACTGTTGCTCTCGGGACCAAGTCAATGATTCGCTTTTTCAGATCCATGCTGAGCTCCTTTGACTTTCCCATTGTAGCGTTTGTGGGCGTTTGAATCCAATGAGCTCTATTTAAATGGCCTCAGAGACGTCACCAGCTGTAGTCACTGACAAGAAGTTAAGAGGCCATGAAGCTCATTTCATTGACACAACTTTCTAAGTCACCACAATTGCTAAATCATGTTGCTGTATGTATATTTTTGACCCAGCAGATTTTGTCACTTTTTCTGTTAACCCATAATAAAGTCATAAAAGAACCAACCTTCATGAATGTTTTTTGCGACAAAGAAATATCTGTTCCTATCATTCTATCAGAGAAAAATCAGACTTGTAGAAATAACTGGAAACTCAAGACATTATGTTCTTTACAAGTGCATGTAAACTTTTGACCACAACTGTATACAGCTTGTTTGATTATGATTGCGATGGTGATGTAGGAACAGGTGTGATTGCAGCTTTTGTAAAGAGAGTTGTGTAAACTTTCAAACAACTGAAGGCTCTTGTAAAAAGGAAATATTTCAAACACATTTACATTTAGACCCAAACGTTTTGTTGTTGTTGTGTTCAAAATGCATTGCTCACATAACGTGCTCGTCTCTTCGTGTAATGTAAATAAACCCCCCTGTCGTGATAATGTTAATGTTAATGCCGGCAGTGTGAGTCGGTTCCAGTGTGAAAACATTGTCCGGCTCTTGGATGGACGGCGTTTGAACCTGTACCACCACATCTGGGATGAATCTCACTAACGTTGGTAACCATTTGTTGTTGGTGGAAGCTTTTGAGAAATCTAATCCCAAAACGAATGAACTCGGGTACTTTTAAATGATTCTAACACAACATGCCACATTGTCTTTTAAATGAAACTTACATCTGGGTTTACACTCGCGCTCGTCAAACTTAAAGGTCGCTGTCGATCACCCGACGAAACCCACGTCCAACATATTTCAACCGTACGGGATTAGACTTGGTTGTTATCACTAAACCGGCTTTGCTAGAAATTCAAAACATATTACGTAACACCTTCAACAGTAAGAAAAACATTACGTCTCGATTACTTTAGTTTGTGGATTAGTTCCTTTGGAAGAGATGCCCAAGGCAGGAAAGGTGTTAAGAAAAAGGTTGGGAACTGTAAGCTAAAGTAAAGATGACACTTGAAATGTTGATCGGCTCCTCAGCTGAATCCTGTCATAAAGTTTAGAATTGATCAAATCAAATGTCGACCTGACTTTCAAAAATGTTTTCTCCCATTTAAATTGTTCCATGTTGGGCTACAGAGGAAAAGCAGCCTGCACAGACCGTACGTGGCTCTGTGCGGGTTCACAAAGGCGTGTGTTTGTCTAGGACCAACAAGAAGCATCATCACAACATCACACATGTGATCACGTGCCGTACCTGGAAACCAGCTCAGGAACAAGCCTAATAACAAACTGTGTGGAAACTATGTTGAGGGAGTTTCTGTAGTTTTATCCTCTGCTTGCTTATTTTGGTATCTTGGAGCTTTAGGCAACAAAATATCCACTATGAAGCCAAGTAGTCTTTCCCAAACGTTAGCACACAATCCCCCAGCTGGCACCTACAACATTTTAACCCACAGTGAGTAAGCTGCTTCATGCAATGGGGCAAAGGTCAGAGGTCATTGGAAACTATGGAATTTTTGTAATAGCCGTCTCTGACTGCGTGGTGACAACAATTACAAATTTTAACACACACAACATACAAATGTTGCCGATCTTGATTACAGGTATTTTCCCTTGAGATGGTAACTTGTTTTAACACAATTTACTAAATATCAAGACTTGATATTTATACCTTATCTTGAGTGGGAGTATTTCATTTTGTATGAGGCCTTTTGTGACTCGCTGTTTGAATGTGAAACAAATCTGAGGTTGTGTAGAAAGAAACAAGTTAACTTCAAAGACCGCGGTTGCCTCCTCGTCTCTGCTTGAGGATACCTGAAGCTAAAATAGTACTTTTTTTCTTGCAAAAATGTTTTAATATCCTACGAAGCATAGTCAATGACAGTGTTCTTAACAACAATAAAAATAGTAAAAAAACCTGATGCTTCACATGCTTTCAGCACACACAATTAAAATTATAATGACTACTGCTTGATGCAGGTTTGTGTTCTCTCTCTCTCTCTATGACAGCAGATAAGTAACAAGGGGCCCCGCGTCGCCTTAAAGGGGCTCTTATGTCCCCGCCAGGCTTCCTGGAGTGTCAGGTAGACTAATCACTGATGACCTTCATGACCTCTGGTTTAATCTGTGGACAGAATGTACAGTCGCTTTGCATGTTGCACGCCGCAGACCAAGGTCACACGTGTTTTAGTGCTGTGAAGTGCAGCTGGCAGAAGAATAGAATGGCCGATGCCAGAGGTTCACTACATGGGCCACCTTATTTATTGTACTTCATAGTTAGGTCAACAATTTGTTTCTTGTTGTGATGCACTGAAGTTAAAAAAGTGCCGTATGAATCAAGTTATTATAATCATTATTAAACTCCTTTTTGTCAAACTTGCTGTTCATCTTAGATGTCATGAATTCTTTTTTAAGTTATCGTCTTATTTCTTGCATTACATTATTATCATAATTGTGTTCAACATTTGCTGTATGAATAATTGTATCGTCCTTTCTTAGCATTCTGTGTTGACGTTAGGAACATGTTTATTACCTCGTAGCGGTTTTAATGAGCCTTCCCTGCCAACCAGCCTTGTGAATTCTTCTGCTGATGATTTAACAAACACATATTTTTCCAGCCCCCCCCCCCCCCCCCCCCCCCGCCCGGGGGCTCTGCAGCCAATGACTTGTCAGAGGTGCTTATTTAAGACACGGAAAAGTTCAAGGTGGTTCAGATATCAGCGCTCCGCGCGCAACAGGACGCACTGAGTGATCCCGAGGAGGAAGGAACACGAGGTCCGATCGATCCGATTCATTGTCCGAGACCTTTTTCTCCCGCAGGAAGAGGCTGAGAAAGCTATGAAAGTGTGGCGAGTTCGGCTCCTGTACTTTCTGGCGCTGAATGCAGCTGTGCAGCACGTGACTTCTCTGGAAGAAAAGCGCACCGGTTCTATTTTTGGTGAGCGGCCGGTTTCCTTCCACTGTCACGGGACTGTGGAGGATATTTCTGTGTAATTTACGCGCATCGGTGTGCAAACTTTGGACTGACGATACAGTTGATTGTTTATAGGCTACTGCGAATGGCGCGTCTGTGGTTGCCTTTGTGCTTTTTGCAAAAAAATCCAGCTTTACGTTTTTCTCAATGAAATATGTTTTTCAACCCCCCCACACACTCTGAAAACCAGCACATCCCCTGGTCGAGTTGAGTCAGCTGACTGTGCCAAGAGCCCTGAAACTTGCACAGATTATAGCCGGTGAGGTGGCAGGAACAAAGCTGGGAAAAGCTCCCTGTGGTTTCCATGGAGCCCGACCAAGTGATCCCCTGTAACCTTTCAGGACGGATCCTGTCGAAGCGCATTTACTGTGGGGCCCCCGAGGGGCCACGGTCTTATCGGAGCAATTTACTCCGTTAGCTAGTCAGCCGTCTTGGAGACCTTCAGATCAGCCTCACACATCTGACAAAAACACCGGCTTCACGGAGGGATTTCTTCTCTTCTCTCCTCTCACATTTTGTCTCGTCCGTCAGATAACTTACTCGACCCCCTGACGGAATTGTTTGAGCACAAGGATGCCGGCGATCAACCGGCCGCCAAATTCTCCCTCCGCAAAGCCTCCCGCCCCGACGATGACCTGTGCTACATCGTTCCTGGCAAACCGGACTCCCTGGCGGCCTGCACCTTCAACAGCACCTCCAAGACCTTCCTGGTGATCCACGGATGGACGGTGAGTGGTGCCGCTTTTCACCACTTTCACCAGGAGCCACCACGTTGTTGCATCAGAGAGTTTCCGACTGTGTTTCTTTTTAAACAGTTGAGTGGCATGTTTGAAAGCTGGGTGACGAAGCTGGTTTCGGCTCTCTACGCCAGGGAGGAGACGGCCAACGTGGTGGTGGTGGACTGGCTCGCCTCGGCACAGAACCACTACGCGGTCGCCGCTCAGAACACCAGAGAAGTGGGACGCGAGGTTGCTCGCTTCATCGACTGGATCGAGGTCAGTGTGCAAGAGGCTGATGAAGTAGTCACATGTTTTTTTTTCACTTACCGGTAAAGGAAGAAAACCTGTGTGTTTTTTTACAAAACAGTACTTTCCAGTTACAAGAGCATGTCTGCTAAACTAGCTATTCATTTTCATATTTGTACTGGTGACTTTTATGCCAGTTTTTTAACAAAACCACTTGGTTGGTTAAAGGAAACCACCAACATGCCTCTAGAGAACCTCCACCTGATTGGCTACAGCCTCGGGGCCCATGTGGCAGGATTCGCCGGGAGCCATGCGACTAATAAAGTTGGAAGAATAACTGGTAAACAAAACCTTCACGACACGGCATTCGTCACAACACATCTCGCAGTTTAACTGCAATCAATTCATTAATTGGGAGTCGATTTGGTTATTTATTTCACTGTCGTCCGTCTCTTTCCGCAGGTCTGGACCCGGCCGGTCCCGACTTTGAGGGCAAGCATGCTCACAGGCGTCTGTCCCCCGACGACGCTCGTTTTGTGGACGTCCTCCACACCTTCACGCGGCGCTCCCTGGGTCTCAGCATCGGGATCCGACAACCCGTCGGCCACATCGACATTTATCCGAACGGAGGGAACTTCCAGCCGGGCTGCAACCTCAGAGGGGCCCTGGAGAAGATCGCTAACCTGGGGATATTCGGTGAGAATAACTGAAAAATCTTTAGTTACAGTAACTAAATGACTGTGATTCTATCTCTTTTCCAACTTTAGGCTTGAATATTTTACAATCAAAAAGCCCAGTTCATGTTACGTGTGATCATCACGTCATCGGCGTTAACGTTAAGTTGACTCTCTGTTATGATTTTGTCACGTCGGACTTGAGTCCAAGTCTAAGTCTATCCAACTCGATTCCACCCCTCTGCTGCTCTACTATAACCAACTCTTAGACAACGATGCTGCAAACAGGTTACAAGGGCAACGTCATGTGAATGTTAGTAGAAACACATAGAGTTTGTTGTCCAGAAGCTACAACACCACTGGAACTTTGTTTCCGCGAGTTGCACAATGACCCTATTTACTGCGTGCTGAAAATAGTCAGAGGCTGGCGATAGTTCGGCTACAACTGCAGTGAGCAAACGAGCTAAAGCGACACACTGACGTAGTTATGCATGCGCGCACGTGACGCGGTCCCCCCCCTTTTCCTCCTCAGCGGTAACGGACGCGGTGAAGTGCGAACACGAGCGCTCGGTCCACCTGTTCATCGACTCCTTGCTGAACGAGCGGGAAACAGCCGTGGCCTACCGATGCGGCAGCAGCGACATGTTCGACCGCGGCGTGTGTCTCTGTTGCCGAAAACGCCGCTGCAACGCGGTGGGCTACGGCGTCAGCAGGGTCCGCCAGGCGGGCAGCGTTCAGATGTACACCAGGACCCGGGCCTCCATGCCGTTCCGAGGTTGGTGGACTCAACCAGCAGTGGGGCTTGTTTTCGCCGGTGCTGTTCCGCGTTGGAATACGCCGCAGCGGAGGTGGTCAACCGGAATGTTCTCTCTCTCCACAGTTTACCACTACCAGCTGAAGATCCACTTCTCCGGCCAGGTGAAGCGTTCAGAGATGGAGCCGTCGCTCACTGTCTCGCTGCACGGAACCAAAGGAGAGGCCGAAGACCTGGAGCTTAGACTGTGAGTGGGTGATTTATGAATAAAGGAGAAGAAGAGCAGCACCGTGACTTGTTGCTTGTTGGGTCGCGAGTTCTTTTGCACAAGTCGCACCGTGCTTCAAAGAAAACAGCGTGAAACTGTAAACAGTTTCATAAACCGCAGACTTGGCACCATTCGCGCCGGCTGAGTGGGGTTACGTCGTGGTTTACGGTGCAGCGTTTATGAGGCTCGGCTAAATAAAACGTCACTGCAGGCTACAAGGAGAACACTAACATTTCTCTCTATTTCCTCTTTGGCAGAAAGGAGAAGATAGCAACGAACAAGACCCACTCGTTCTTGCTGGTGACGGAGAAGGATATCGGAGATCTGCTGATGCTGAAGTTTAGATGGGAGGAGACAAACGGTTGGTCAGCCTCCAACATGTTGAAGATGGTTTCTTCTTGGTGGTCCGGTGACTCAGACAGCAACGACATGGAGGTTCACAAGATCCGCATCCGAGCAGGCGAGACCCAACAAAAGTAAGATACGTTACATTGAGAGAGAAGCTTATATAGAACTAAATACTCATACCCATTTTCAGTGGATGAAGCGCTAATGCAGATGGATTGTGTTTTATGAATTCCTCTTTCAGGATGGTGTTCTGTGTAAAAGACAATGAAGCTCAGAAATTCCAGCAAGAAGTCACATTTGTTAAATGTAAGGGTGCGTGGAGGAGAAACCAGAGACGAACTTTGAAAAGGTAAAGTACCCGATGCCTTCTTCCCCATTAGAGGTAAACAGTGCCTTTTCAAAATAAACTTCCTTCTCCACAGGAAATGAGAAGAAACGCTGACCCTGGGGAAAAGAATCCATCGTCCAATGCCTTTCAGCACTTTTTGATTCATATGCCTTTTAAAGGACGTTGGTTATTTAAAAATAAAACCTGTGTGTGAATACTGTAAAATATGTATGCATAGCTTGCTTTTCATACTAGCCGTAATTAGCAATTAGATGGATCGTGGTCACGTCAGAGAGATGCTTATTTACCTTAATAGTTGGTAATGTGCTGAGAAATACCTTGAGTTAAATCTCATATGACGGTGCAGAATAAAACCTTGCAGGCTCTTCTCATCGCCGTTAGGATGACTTTTCCTTTTGAGTTTATTTATGTATTATCTTCCTGGCGCAGCATTCGCCACCGTGGCTCGCTGCACTGTACGTGACGGTGGGACCTGTAACAGTGTGCCTTACTGCAGACCGGCGGCTGCAGATCAAGCTTATGTCTTTGATTAATAACATTCAAACATTTTACGTTTCTGTAAAATGCCACTTATATGCCGTTACCTCAAACATGCAACTTACCTTATACAACCTTTATTAAGGTTTTATTTATGCTCAGTGGGAGTTATTATCAATACAGTCCTTTTGTTATACTGTCTGTGGCGAGTTTTTCTTGACTGCAGTTTCCTTCTGTGCATTTTACCTTTTAAATCACGATAAATGCGATTTTGTTTGTTCTAAACTTGACTTGTTGACATCGGTACCGTGATCACCGGGTCTCCATCTTCAACTACTGCAGAAATGTTTGCACTGAAAACCAGGGAGATTATTAATCCCATTTACCTGTAGAGTTATGTAAATAGCTTAGTACAAATGTTTCATTTGGTTGTTTGGAAAACTGTTATATATTTTTATGTCTGGATTAATTGAATCTGTAAAATGAATCCACTTTGTACATATTTGTAAATCTTCATTGCACGGTATATATTCTTTAATAAACCAAAACCGCCGTTTGAGTGGCCACCCTGAGCCTGACTTTTATTCATCAAGTTGTGACTGAAAAACAATAATAAACTTTACAATCATGAAAAGGTTTCATTGTGATTGCTCATTCTTGCCAGCACAAGGTTGTTTCATTGTTAGTAGATTATAGGGATCCAAGCATTTTGATTACAATGTCGTCTCTCACGTCTGCTTTTGATATGAAAGTGTTAAGAAATGTTAAACTCAAAAATAAGCTTAAAATTTCTTCACGTCCTTGAAGTTGTGACGCCATGTGAACGAAGAGATACACACGATCGAGCCGGCTTTAGAAAAAACATCAAATAAACCTTTAATTTATGTCACGTGGATCGTTGGTGGTAGCGGAAGTATTATCAGTTAAATGTACTTGCCAAATTAAAGTAGTTCTAACTTCTTTATACACAGCAGCTTTTCAGAGATATCTGTTACCAAACGAGCACGAGACGCGTTGAGAGCAGGTCGCCTGCAGACCACACGCCACTCGGAACAAAGTTCAATCTCTTCAATGTGACTCAAAACTCAAAACTCCCAGTTGAATGAATACCAAGGACTTTGCGTGGCTTGAATTAAAATATTGGATATTTCCAGCGACGACCAGAAGTCAGAGGTCACTCCAGGTCGCCGGCGTCAAGCCTGTGGCCGCAGAGGCAGACGGTGCAGCCCATCCCTGCAGATAGGGCCAGGATAGCCAGCAGGATGGCCCACCAATAAGCCTGCAGCGGAAAAGTAAGAATGTTAGATGCACATTTGGATTACAGTGGATTTGAATTAGAAAAGTCCACCCACGTCCTCAGCTTGCAGCAGGTCGCTGGGGGTCACAAGATACACAACAAATAACTGAAATTGACATAACATCCAAAGCTCAATGCTCAACCTCCTCTTGTTTTCAGAAATCTCATTTGAAAAACTGAAACCACAGAATATATATATATATATATATTTTTTTTCTTTAACTGAAACAATGATCAAAACCGTTGCAGATCTTTGCTGCGACTTATTCAATAACTATTCATTGTAGCTCTAATTCAAATGTGCCTTTGGTTTGCACATGATACCTACGAACTGATGCAAATGCAATATGTGCTCCTATCAATCCCAAAAAACCTTACAGTGTGTATTTGATTAATTTAATCTTAGATGACTGAATACATGACTTGTATATAAAAATGTATTTTGAACTACATTAATCGACATTGGTGCTTTAAATATATATTCATGAAATATTTATATTCTTGTATTTGTTACGTTGCATTTTTTTTCTTATTTTCTTTATGTGTAACGACATCAAAAAAGATGCAAAAAACAATATCAAATTCCTTTTCGTCACACATGCTTGGCAAACAAATCTGGTTCTATTTAGTGTTAAGTTGATTAATTACTGGCATCCGTCTTATTCTTGTGTGAACTTCTAAACCTGCCTTTTTTGTGATCTATTGTCGTGTGCAGTAAACTGCAGGGATGATTTCAAAACTCAAAATGTTTATCCAATCATTTCTCCACATTTTCTACATTGATCTCTCAGAGTTACGAATAACTAATCTTATGTTTTGTGATGAAAAAACGTTGCTTGGAATGATTTCATGTTTTTTTACTTTGCAGCCGACTAACACGTTAGAGCATTGGTGTGTGCTGTAGGTGTGGTGAAACAACCAAATTGAGGGCGAACTTGTGTCTCCAGTAAAACGTATCGCTGGTCTTTCACCCAAATTGGCATTCCTGATTCTCCACGCTGTCACGAGGAACTAATTTGCAAAGGCAGCTATGATTGAAACATCGGAGACAGCTGGACATCAGCATAGGAAGTATGTCTGTGTACAATAACACAATGCCATTTTTTTAAGTAGCAAACGAAAGCAAAATAACTTATTAAAGTCTGGTATTAGCTTTTAAAAATAATCTGAAAACACTGATTATAGGAACAAGGGCGAGCAGCTAGTGCTACAAAAACTTATGTTACACCGCATAAACTAATGTTTAATGATTAAACTATTGCTAGTTTAATCATTTAATGTAGCAGAAAACAGCTATTTGCTGAGCAAAGGAGTAGCCAAAGCTCTTGCGGCGAATAAGTCACTCTTTGTGTTGCAATGTAAGCTTTGCTACGCTCTGTTGGCATCGCTTGACGCGTTGAATGTGCCTTTTAGTGCATGTGAGCGTAGCCCCCCCCCCCACCTCAGGTAAACGCTGTTAGCGCCTCCAGCACCGTTGCCATGTGTCTGCACCGTTAGTTCTGCAGCAAGCTAACATGTCACCATGTTGAGAGCCGCGTGGATTCAATGTGCTCTAAATGTGAATTTAGCCCCTTTAATGTTTGTAAGTAAACCTGAAGGAATGTCTGGCTCTGTAGCTGCTGAGTGCTCCACTGTGGTGACTCGTGATGTCATCCAGCAGTTCTTCTCCTTTACAGCGTCGAACATCGTCGGTTCACATGTTGCTGGGTTTCTCATGTGTTACACGGAGCCCTCACCTTCATCCACTCCGCTATGTCTTCGAAGTCGTCCAAACGGAGGAAAGAGTTTTTCAGTCTCGCTATGGGGCCGTCCGCATCGAGCAGACGACACACGTGGAATTTGTCGCAGTATCCCTGGTTTCCGGAGCACGGAGCCCCGCCGACCAACGGCAACGACGTCCTCTGGAAGTGACGGGACAGCACGGAGGAGGTGGTGCTGGCACAGGTCTCAGGCTTATCTGCCATTGCAACACATTAGATGTATGTATACATAACTAAATGAAAAGCTTGGGTAGCATATATTCTATTTAAATTCCATTACAGCATCAATATCAGACTTATTTGCAATAAATCATCCTGCACAACCACATGAAAATGAGATATTCAAAGTAGTTTGACTAAAAGACTCCACGGACAATCGTCTCACATGGTTTTGAGGTCATCTAATAACAGTAACCTCAGTACAAACTGACACAGACGTGGTAAAGGACACAAGGCCTGTGGTTACCGGGCTGCTGGCAGCACATGTGGCATTTCGCCTTCATCGAGTCTCCTGGACAGTCACACTGCTG